>NW_024070186.1:135083991-135781189 GCF_014754425.2 Oryx dammah | reverse complement strand
GCAAAACCAATACAGAATTGTAAAGTAAAATAAAAAATAAATTAAAATGTATTTTTTTTTAATTGAAGGGTAGTTGCTTTACAGATTTTTGTTGTTTTCTGTCAAACATCAACAAGAATCAGACATAGGTATACATATATACCCTCCCTCTTAAAAAAAGCCTTTTTAAAGTACTTTTTCAAAGATGTTTTTGGTCCTCAATGATCTGAGAAATGTAGGTCTGAGGAGAACACAAAGCCATATAGACTAAGAAATATTATCTGCCATGCACAGACTAAAATATATTAAATAAAAATTAAACTCAAGAAACATGAGAAACTTTTCTATGTTTATGACCTACTTGGAGATGCTATAGCCAGATTTTTTGAAAGAGCCTTCATTATTCATATGAGTTATTTTTTGCTTACAGGGAAAAATATACCATTTCCAATTATAAATTTATACATTTAAAATGAGTAGTATAAGAAAAACACTGTAAAAGACAACTGAGTTATCAAGGACTTAAATGCAGATTTGAGGCCCATTATGTGGTCAGCTGTGTGACAGCTACCTAGCAGATAAAAATTCTCATTATACAGTCCTTGCTGTCAGAAAGATGGGAAAATGAAATAGTCACACATATAGGGAAAGACATCTGAAGGCAGGAACAGATTTTGATGCAAAAGAGAAAAAGATTTCTATGTTGCTTTTTACCAGAGGGAATTTGGGAATGTTACTTAAATTCACTATGCCCAGTTTCTTCACTTGTACAAGAGGTAAAATAGTTCCTCATTGAGTGCTATGTGAATTAAATGAGACATATAATATAGGACACCTAGCAAAATCTTGTGGAAAAACATGGTCATCCAACAAGTGTATGCTCCCTCTCTGCTTTACTCAAAGAGGTATTAGTTTAAGACAGCAGAGACACAATCTATGGGAAAGAAAAAGACAGCCACGTGCACACAAGGTTTTATAGAGAAGGAAGGAATTTAAGAGAGCTTTAGGACAGGAGAAAAACTGAAGCAACAGAAAAGGTGTTTACAGAGAGTAAATTGTGTTTACAGAAAAGTAAAAATATAAGTATAGATGAAAATTCCCACATACGGATGAAAATACACAAAAGTGGAAAGATAAATCTCAATGGAAGAAGGGCTTATGTGGAAAAAATAATTACATATAAAATAAGTAAAAAATGTAAGTTGAAAGACAGACCATGAATTCCAAGAGGAAGAATGGGATATCTTGGAAAGCCATTGAAACCTCCTGAGCATGGCAAACAGAACTTATTTTCCTAGTGGTAATTGCTAATGTTGTTATTAAACTAAATTATTAATACTCTAACTATGAAGCCTTTCCTTTTGGAAATGTACATTTCTTTCAATTACTGAAAATAAAAATTACCTTTCATTCAAGTTTAAATTGAGTTTTTATGTAAGAGAAATTTTCCTAAAGAGCATTACTATATTTATTTTGCTCAAATAAATTATATTGTATCTTTCAGAAATGGCCAACAAGGCAACAAAAACCCTCTCAAGTAATTATTTGTAAGTGTTCAGAATGAGGACCAGGCAAAAAACAGAAATGCACATAAGTCTACTATGGCATAAAAGGACCATGCTTTCGGGAGCAGAGCAGAGCAGATCACTAACTAAAAACACTGTAATGGATTTTTAATGGCCCTCTGTGGAATTCTTCAGATACAATAAAAACGCTTTGTAATGAAAATAAATTGCATATATTATACTTATTATTCAGTAAGACCTGATTTTATTTACCTCCAACATCTTTCCAGAGGAAAGGTAATGCAGTCTATAAAGGTCCTACCAAACAAGTTGTTTTATTCAGTTTATTCCTCCTTTCACAATTTCATCCTATTTAAGGTAATGAGGTTTTCCTGGTTTTGGTGTATGTTACCTATTATCCAGGCTCCCCTCTCTGATCAGCGTTAGGGCTTCCCAGGTAGCGCTAGCGGCGAAGAGTGAAGTGAAAGTCGCTCAGTCGTGTTAGACTCTGTGTGACCCTATGGACTATATAGTCCATCAATTCTCCAGGCCAGAATACTGGAGTGGGTAGCCTTTCCCTTCTTCAGGGAATCTTCCCAATCCAGCACTCGAAGCCAGGTCTGCCATATTGCAGGCAGTTTCTTTTACCAGCTGAGCCCAAGAATACTGGAGTGGGTAGCCTATCCCTCTCCAGAGGAGCTTTCCGACCCAGGAGTCAACCCGGGGTCTCCTGTATTGCAGGAGGATTCTTTACCAGCTGAGATATGAGGGAAGCCCAAGTGGTAAAGAACCGCCTGCCAATGCAGGAGACATGAGAGATGTGGGTTTGATCCATGGGTTGAGAAGATCTCCTGGAGGAGGTCATGGCAACCCACTTCAGAATTCTTGCCTGGAGAATCCTGTGGACAAAAGAGCCTAGCGGGCGACAGTCCATGGGTCACATAGAGGTGGACACAACTGAAGTGACTTAACACGCACACATGCACACTGTTATTGTCAATAGCTCATATATAGTCTCACAGCCCTGATTCAAATGATTTAAGTGTTCTGAAAAAGACAGAAAAGAAAAGGAATTTTGGTATTCAGAGCAATATAAGACCAAAGTGCCTTGGGTCTACCCGTTCTGGAATGCTGTTTGTTTTTGAAAACTCAGATAAATAAAACACTTTCACTGGCCAAAATTAAAGAATATTAAAGGTTCAGTTCAGATGTATTAATAATGCTAATCCACCTCCTTTCATTTATTCAAGATGTTGTAGAGTGCCTAGTTTTATCAAAAAGGTGGAAAGGGTGAGGAAACAAACTACATCTATAAAATGATGAAAACAATGTCTTAATATCTCATTATTTTATATAATATTAATATTACTCCTATTATTTCAAATCCAATTAACCTTGGCACCTCAACAAAATCAATAAGAAATCTATCACAAAACTGTTTTGCTTTTGTCTTACTCTTACTTTGATTTTGAAATCCTGGATCATTCTTAAATTTAGCCCCATATCAAAAAAAAACAAAAAACATTTTGCAGTGACGTCCCTTCTAAAGCACTTTTTAGATTTAATTTATGCCTAATGCTACCTCAGCAGCATTAATAAAAAGGACATATTTTTTTTAAATTGGGGAGTGTGCTGAGATAATGAAATGACCTGATAGTCCTTAAACGGTTAAGCATAAAAGAGGCACCTTTGGAAAAAAAATCCTTGAATGAATGCATGGGCAGAAAGCAGATAGAGAAAGAAAAGTTCCCATTTTAAGAATAGAAAAGCACAAGAAAAAAAAAAAAAAAGAATAAAAACGGCGATTGGTTAGAACAAGAAGTGCATTTTAATGTGAGGTGATTTGAATGTGTTCTTAGGTTCAGGGATTGATTCTTATTGAAATATAGGTATTGGTAAAGAGAAGAATGTGTGTTCTCTGTGGGAGAGATTGAAAAGGACTCAAGGGTGTTCCAAAAGAGAAAGACCATCACTCATTGGTTCGGAAGGAAGGCATTGTAGGAGATGAACACACATTATACCAACTTCCTCGACTGTATGATGACAACCTGATATCAACAGCAATTTATGAACCTCTTATATGTCAAGTCATACTTTGTATCAAGTATTTTAGTCCTTTAAACAACCCTAGAAAAGAAGGTAACATTAGCCCCCAAAACCTAGCTACAGGAGTTTAAGTATCTTGGTCAAGTCACAACTAGCCAGTGGCAAACCCAAGATCTGAACCAGATGTTTGTTAATGCTTGTTGGCTTTCCAGTTATTATTTTTACTGTTTATAAAATTGGCAATAATTATGTCCCTTAAAGGTGTGTGTTAGGGTATGAACAGCACTTGGGTGCATACAGTATATTCGTGAGTCTAAGAAAATGGGAGGTAGGTGTGGCTGAAGTGATGGATGATATGTCAGGATCTCCAGAAAGTTGAAAAGGGATGTATTACTGGAAAAGACCTACTCAATGTGTTCAATTTTGTAGTTTAAACATCAAAATTATTTACAGAAGGTAAATTACTTTAAAAGGAAAGGAGTGGCTTTTGTTGCTGAAGTATGGGTGAAAAAGTTGGAGAATCCCTCAAAATGTTTAATCCAGATCCTCTGGGCTTGCCAGAGAACCAGAAGTCACAAAAGCAACCTGCCCATCCCATTCCTTTCCTTACACAAACAAAATGCTACCCTTCATTAATAGGGTGAAGTTCTAACTACTTAGGCTGGCATTAAAAAATCTTGGTAATTTTATTCTAGCCACCTTTCTAGCCTCACATCCTGTAACCTATGACTTCTCCTCATAATACATATCTCAACAACCCCAAACATCCCATAAACTGATATGCCAACTCTGTAAGGAAATGTGGTTTAGAAATCTTATTTGTGGATTACGACTCAGCGCAAAAGGGCTTCCCAGGTGGTGCTAATGGTAAAGAACCCAGCTGCCAATGCAGGAGACATAAGAAACTGGGGTTTGATCCCTGGGTCAAGAAGATCTCCAGGAGGAGAGCCCACTCTGGTATTCTTGCTTGGAGAATCCCATGGACCAAGTGGCCTGGGGAGTTACAGTCCATAGGGACCCAAAGAGTCAGACATAACTGAAGCAACTTAGCACACACACACTCAGCTCGAATGTCAACTCCTCTCTAAATATTACCATGATTCCTCAAGCTTTTCCTACTCCTCTGCAGAGCTATACATTTATTATACATATATATTGGCCTAGTGGTTTTTCCTACTTTCTTCAGGCCAATATGTATACATACATATATTTATATTTACACATAAATTATTGCAAATTCAGACTTGAAGAAAGTAGGGAAAACCACTAAGCCACTCAGGCATGACCTAAACAAAATCCCTTATGATTATACAGTGGAAACAAACAAACAAAAAAAAAATTCAAGGGATTAGATCTGAGAGACAGAGTGCCTGAAGAACTGTGGATGGAAGTTCATAACATTGTACAGGAGGCCATGATCAAAACCATCACAAAGAAAAAGAAATGTAAAAATGCAAAATGGTTTTCTGAAGAGGACTTACAAATAGCTGAGAAAAGAAGTGAAAGGCAAAGGAGAAAAGTAAAGAAATACCCATTTGAATGCAGTTTCAGAAGTCAGCAAGAAGAGATAAGAAAGCCTTCCTAAGTGAAAAATAAAGAGAAATAGAGGAAAACAATAGAATGGGAAAGACTAGAGATCTCTTCAAGAAAATTAGAGAACATTTCATGCAAAGATGGCACAATAAAGGAAAAAATGGTAAGGACCTAACAGACAGACAAGATATTAAGAAAGGGTGGCAAGAATACACAGAAGAACTATACAAAACAGATCTTAATGACCCAGATAACCATAATGCTATGATCACTCACCTAGAGCCAGACATCCTGGAGTACAAGTCAAATGCACCTTAGAAAACATCACTACAAACAAAGCTAGTGGAGGTGACAGAAATCCAGCTGAGCTATTTCAAATCCTAAAAGATGATGCTATTAAAGTGCTGTACTCAATATACCAGCAAATTTGGAAAACTCAACAGTGGCCACAGGACTGTAAAAGTCCATGTTAGCAAAGTAAGGCTCAAAATGTCCAGATGTTCAAACTGGACTTAGAAAAGGCAGAGGAACCATAGATCAAATTGCCAATATCTGCTGGATCATGGAGAAAGCAAGAGAATTCCAGAATATCATCTACTTCTGCTTTATTGACTACACCAATGCTTTTGACTGTGTGGATCACAATAAACTGTGGAAAATTCTGAAAGAGTTGGGAATACCAGACCACCTTACTTGACTCCTGAGAAATCGGTATGCAGGTCAAGAAACAACAGTTAGAACAGGACATGTAACAATGGACTGGCTCCAAATTGGGAAAGGAGTACATCAAGGTTGTATATTGTCACCCTGCTTATATAACTTTTATGCAAAGTACATTATGTGAAATGCTGGGCTGGATGAAGCCCAAGCTGGAATCAAGATTGCTGGGAGAAATATAAATAACCTCAGATATGCAGATGACACCACTCTTCTGACAGAAAGTGAAGAGGAACTAAAGACATTCTTGATGAAGGTGAAAGAAGAGAGTGAAAAAGCTTGCTTAAAACTCAACATTAAAAAAACTAAGATCATGGCATCCAGTCCCAATCATTTCATGGCAAACAGATGGGGGAAACAATGGAAAGAGTGACGGACTTTATTTTCTTGAGCTCCAAAAGCACTGCAGATGGGTGACTGCAGCCAAGAAATTAAAAGACACTTGCTCCTTGGAAGAAAAGCTATGACAAAACTAGGCAGCATATTAAAAAACAGAGACATTGCTTTGCCAACAAAGTTCTGTGTAGTCAAAGCTATGGTTTTTTCAGTAGTTACATATGGATGTGAGAGTTGGACTATAAGAAAAGCTGAGCACCAAATAATTGATGCTTTTTGGAGAAGACTCTTGAGAGTCCCTTGGACTACAAGGAAATCAAACCAGTCAATCCTAAAGGAAATTAATCCTGAATATTCAATGGAAGGACTGATGCTAAAGCTGAAGCTCAAGTACTTTGGCCACCCAATGGGAAGAGCCAACTCATTAGAAAAGACCCTGATGCTGGGAAAGATTGAAGGCAGGAGGAGAAGGAGACAACAGAGGATGAGATTGTTGGATGGTATCACCACTCAATGGAAATGAGTTTGAGCAAACTCTGGGAGATGGTGAAGGACAGGTAGGCCTGGCGTGCTGCAGTCCATGGGGTCACAAAGAGCTAGATATGCCTGAATTACTTAACAACAACAACATACAAACACACACACACACACACACACACACAGATTTACAATATTATGGGCTTCTCTGGTGGCTCAGATGGTAAAGAACCTGCCTGCAGTGTGGGAGACCTGGATTCAATATCTGGGTTGGGAAGATCCCCTGGAGGAGGGCTTGGCAACCCACTCCAGTATTCTGGCCTGGAGAATTGCCATGGGCAGAGAAGCCTGGCAGGCTACCATACTGCCAATGGGGTTGCAAAGAATTGGACATGACTGAGTGACTAAGCACATACAATGTTATACTCTAAATATCTCCTTTAGTACATTCATTCAATCATCAAACAAATATTTGCTGAATTATTATGTACCATACTCTAAGCTCCCTAGATCAAGGACTATTTGTTATTTTGTCATTTTGTGGAGGAAGAGGTTACTGGTCGTAGTGGTGGTGGTATTCTCTATTGCCTGCTCACTGCCCAACACATATTAACCATTAATTCAATATTTGCTGAATTAGGCAATCCATGAGAGCCTCATGGATTGAATATCACCATCAACACAAATAATCATTAAAAATAACTGATATTGTGATTTCTAGGGAGAAATAACTATATATAGAAGAATATATGCAAAATAGCAGACCTTTAAATTTGACAGGGTATTAGATATGGAATTTTTATGGTGTTAATTAGAAAGGCACTCTATCTATCAGATCTACGCCCTTAAATCTATTTCTCACTTCCACTGTATAATCATAAGGTATTTGATTTAGGTCATACCTGAATGGTCTAGTGGTTTTCCCTACTTTCTTCAATTTGAGTCTGAATTTGCTAATAAGGAGTTCATGATCTGAGCCACAGTCAGCTCCTGGTCTTGTTTTTGTTGACTGTATAGAGCTTCTCCATCTTTAGCTGCAGAGAATATAATCAATCTGATTTCGGTGTTGATCATCTGGTGATGTCCATGTGTAGAGTCTTCTCTTGTGTTGTTGGAAGAGGGTGTTTGCTATGACCAGTGCATTTTCTTGGCAAAACTCTATTAGTCTTTGCCCTGCTTCATTCCGTATTCCAAGCCAAATTTGCCTGTTACTCCAGGTGTTTCTTGACTTCCTACTTTTGCATTCCAGTCCCCTATAATGAAAAGGACATCTTTTTTGGGTGTTAGTTCTAAAAGGTTTTGTAGGTCTTCATAGAACCGTTCAACTTCAGCTTCTTCAGCATTACTGGTTGGGGCATAGATTGGATTACATGCGAACAGTTGACTCATTGGAAAAGACTTTGATGCTGGGAGGGATTAGGGGCAGGAGAAGAAGGGGATGACAGAGGATGAGATGGCTGGATGGCATCACTGACTCGATGGACGCGAGTCTGAGTGAACTCCGGGAGTTGGTGATGGACAGGGAGGCCTGGCGTGCTGTGATTGATGAGGTCGCAAAGAGTCGGACACGACTGAGCGACTGAACTGAACTGAACTGAATTAGAAAGGAATTTTTAAATGTTAATGAGGAATGGCACCATTCTGCTACTTTTAATTCTATCCTTCAAGTTTAAGTGGATCTTAATCTCAGGACAACCATGTTAGACTCACAGATTCTTAAAACCCCAAGGGCAATTTGAAATCATTCAGTTCAAACCTCACATTTTACAGATGAAGGAAGTATCTCCAGAGAGACGAGCAGAGTTAGGACAGGAGTCCAGACCTCTTCTCTCAGTGTCTCCCCTTTAGTATCCTGTCATCATATTTCTTATTTCTTCTTCTTTTATCTTTTATTCTCTAGCATATTCAATAAAATGCTGATAGCAAGTCGTCTGCAGGAGAATTGTCACTTGGAAGAAAGGGGAGATTTGATGGTAGAGAATATATTTCCTTCTTTTTACATCCTAAGGTCACTCCTAAAATTGTCATCTCTTATAAGAAGAACATAAAACAATGATGAACATTTGATTTTTGACTGACAAGAACAGAGTTTGAATTAAACCTTTATTTTCATTTTTATTCCATTATTCTCCAAATTTATCTATATCCAAATATGTTAAATAGTATGTCATATATTTGACACATATACACATGTTCTTTTCATTATGGGAAACAAATATTTCCATTCCTTTCATGTGGAAAATTCCCTGAAATGTCCTTACTTATGGCTGATTTGATTAATCTATCCAATTCTCTATTGATACGGTGCAGACTGACCATGTTTAATCTGTTTATCTAAGCATAGGATAAGAAAGTTTAGGCAAGCAAGCCATTGTGTCCTACTAACTACAAGATCATTTGTTCTATTAGTTTTTTTTTTTTTCCTCCTGGGTTGTTTACATTTTGAAGTGAATTCAACATTCTTTTCTTCAAGAAAAATGTTAGCTGCCACCAAATTAATTTCCAGTCACTTTAAAAGAAGTTAAAGAGAAGTTCCCTCTAACTCTGAAAGATTATTACAAGCATAGAGTGTGGGGGAGGAATCTACCCTTGCTTGACTGTGAGTCTTTGGGCCCACAATTGGCATACAGCTGTTACAATTGCCTTGGTCTGAGGTACATCTGAGTTTAAGTATCATTGGAATTTAGAGCTAAATATCAGCTAAACAAAGGGCAAGACCTTAGAAGGGCAAAAATCAAGATACAACAACCTATGTAGGCATTGCTGGCTATATATTACACTCAATGGACCACCTTTTATCATTTTCACCTAGAAGTTGATCCCTGATTCCAATCATCCTGGCTCTGTCAACTTACCGTATTTTTTAGTCTCAGTATTTACAGTACTTTTTCATACTTGCTGAAAATAGATATACAGTTTCCTCCTTGAAACCAAACCACTGGCTGGCACCATTTCTTGACACAAATTGCTATGTCATTTCAGTCTAACTGGCAACTTGCAGTTTCAAAAACAAATTCATCTGTGATTGCTTGTAAAACATCTTACTAGGTTACTTTTCTGTCTTACGTCACCCAGATTTCCAGAAATCTACTCAAACTGCCTAATGAGGCAATAAATTCCTTTATTGACTGTTCAGAATGTGGAAACAAATTGGAGTGATTCACTCAGGTCTTTTCTTAACCCTCTTATTCAGCAAAACAGTTTATTTTATTGAAAGAATAGGAAAAAAAAGAAAAGAGCTGACAGTTTAGAAATAAGCAAAATAAGCCCACCCTCTTTTGGGCCTCTAGAACATAAAGGACTATCTTTTTGGCATGAGTGTATATTACACCTTAATTGATGTTGTAAAAGAGCAATGTTTTCCAAACTGTGAAAATCATTCCCATATTTGCCTTTCACTTAATATGAATATTTTACTTTGCTTTTGTTTTTAGGAAGAGTTTTCTTGTTTTTGTTCACTTTATCATTTTTGCTTGTTTTAACATGCAATGTTCCTCTGATTATGATTATTCACAGATAAAAATTTACTTACTTGGGTGGTAATCAAAGGCAAATCTTGCTTATAGTGCTTTATAAAAAATAGAAAATAATGCAGGAGGAAGTACCTGAAATTTTACATTTCTCCTCACAGTATGCCTAAGTAAATATGGGAATTATTTGTATTCTCTGAGAATATTCCAGAAAATAATGGATAAAACTATTTGGGGGATTAAAAACAATAACCACTAGCAAAAATATATGCTTGTATGTACATAATGTATACACATCTAAAAACAATATGTTTGTAGTTAAAAGTGGCTTAGACTAAATTTAGCTCAGACTCCCTAATTTCTAGATATTGAAAGAAATGTAGGGAAATAAAGAGATTTAACAAATATCACTGGAAAGTTGGTAGATGGCATTATATCTCCTGAGCCCAGAGTGTTCATTCCAACACTGCATTACTTCTGAACCTGAAAATGCCATACAGTGTTACCTTCTTCTCATGCACTCATTCATAAAACCAAATCTTAAGGGCAGTAGTTAGCAGTGGTGGTTGCGGGGCTGGGGAGTCATCTCTACCTTAAAATATTGGGAGTCAGCTTTTTATCTTCTCCTTAAAATGAACAGCCTTCCTCATAGTTAAAAATAGTGTTTCAAGTTCCTCTTTTCTGTTCTTTTTAATTTCAAATATTCTAAACTGCTTGCTTGAAAGTTGGAACATTACTATGAATATGAGAATGGGAAGGAAGTGAAAATAACATTGACTGAGCAGCTATTACATGAGAGTGTCTAGGATGCTTCATTTTTAAAATCTTCCTTGAGTTCCTGGAATTCCACAAGAGGAAAGATACTAAGGAAAAAATAGAGATAGCTTACATTAGGAGACTATAGAATACAGAGTTATTTGTTTATGTATTTATTCATTTGTTATTTTTTAAACTATGCACACCTTGGTATTTTAATTCAAAATGTACTTCACTTATACATTAACTCCCTAATCACTGACTTAACACCAAGGTCATCTCTTAAGGAAGTCTACATTATTAGATTTTCTTAAATAAACTACACCCATAACTCTTAGGGTTTCCCTGGTGGCTCAAACAGTAAAGAATCTACCTGCAATGCAGGAGACTCGGGTTCAATCCCTGGGTGAGAAAGATCCTCTGGAGAAGGGAATGGCAACTCACTCCAATATTCTTGCTTGGAGAATCCCATGGAGGGGCCTGGCAGACTACAGTCCATGGAGATGCAAGGAGTCAGGCACAACTGAGTGACTGTTACAGCTTTACAGGAAGTGGTAAATTCTTCAGAGACTTTTTTTTTTTTTCCACAGAGACTTTTTTTAAGGGTCTTCTTCATGGAGTTTTTCCAGAATAATTAATTTAGTTTTCACAGAAGCAATTCCTTTTTCTTTTCTTTTTCTTTTTTTGAAGTTTCAAAAGAATGGGACCTTAGTTTTTACCTTCATCTTGTTAATTGTTATTCATATTTATATATGTAATTAATGTTTATCTTAAAAACATAATTGGTTAGAACTAGAAGAGACCTTAGTATTTTAACTATGAAGTTTAACCTCTACATTTTACAGATAATGCCTAAGAAAATAAAGTAGTTTATTAATGGCACATAGAAATGTAGTAGAAAAATTGT
The DNA here is from genome assembly GCF_014754425.2 of Oryx dammah. Taxonomy (NCBI): domain Eukaryota; kingdom Metazoa; phylum Chordata; class Mammalia; order Artiodactyla; family Bovidae; genus Oryx; species Oryx dammah. Next base: position 135,769,463 of record NW_024070186.1, on the reverse strand, counting down.
TATTTTCTCCAATGTGCAGTTTCTTACCTGTATATGTTGTGCTGTGCTTAGTCACTCAGTCGTGTCCGACTCTGTGACCCCATGGACTGTAACCCGCCAGGCTCCTCTGTCCATGGGGGTGCTCCAGGCAAGAATACTGGAGTGGGTTGCTATGCCCTCCTCCAAGGGATCGTCACAACCCAGGGATTGAACCCAAGTCTCCTGCATTGCTGGTGGACTCTTTACCATCTGATCCACCAGGGAAGCCTTACCTATATAAGAGTATACTTAAATATTCTTCTCATGCACATAATTTGATTTTCAAAACTAAATACACAAATGAATTAATCTTGCTCAAGAACTTCATTGACAAAATCAAATTTCTAAGCAGCACTGATGTTACAGAAAAAAGTTCATGGATTACCGTACATGTTAATACCACTCCTTAATTGCCAACACATACTGGAAACAATTGCTACTATCACAGATCATTTGTGCTGAAAATAAAGAGCATGAACAGGAAATCATCTTTTACTTTCAGCAAAAATATTGCTACTTTCATTCTCTTCATTAACTCACTACCGTGGAAGACTTTAAAAATTCCAGTTAAAGGAAATTACAAATTTCTAAATCATAGCAAAAATAAAATTATCCTTGAAAATAAATGAACTCATGAATTAATGATTCAGCTGGAAAAGTACAATTTAAATGCATTTCTTACTATAATTTTCCACACACAAAAAAAATAGTCCTCTGGGTGAACTTTACTAATAAAGTCCTTTCAGGCACTCTGTAGACTCATTTGTACACATTAATAATTTTTTTAAGAAATGCAGAGTTGTGAATGAACTGAAAAATGGGCCATATGAGAAGCCTCCCCAAATTCTGATGGGTATGTGCCAAATATAACTCCATTTATCTTTCTCAGTTTCAGTACTTATCAGGAACTTGTCAAGTCACTAAAATAGACAGCTATTTAAATTTAACATGAAAATAAAATTTTTGCACTGTAATTCTTAAAATCCCACAATGCTCTTTCCTCAAAGGATCATTTCATAGCAGCTGCATGACAGGCTAAAAATCAGAACATGTGGTTCCTTATCACAAGTTTTCACTCAATAGTTTTTGCAACTTTAAACAAAAAACTTCAACCTTCATCGCTTTATACATATGTGTTTGTGTATGGATTTTGGACTTGGAAATCTCTAATTCCTCTTTTACATACTCCTATTGTGAAGAATTTGCTTGAGAAAATGGCATTTGTGTACCATATATTGTATAGTTCACTTAATTGAGTGTTGTGTATTAGTTGCTCAGTTGTGTCTGACTCTTTGTGACCCCATGGACTATAGTCCACCAGGCTCCTCTGTCCCTGGGATTCTCCTGGCAAGAACACTGGAATGGGTAGTCATTCCCTACACCAAGCGATCTTTCCAATCCAGAGACTGCACCTGGGTCTTCTGCATTGCAGGTGGATTCTTTACTGTCTGACCAGGGATTCTTTACTGTCTTATACCAGGGAAGCCCAAGGTTTTCTTTTCTTTTTTTTTTTTTAAGTTTACTTAATACCTTTATAAACTCACTTTAGAGATATTGGAAGTGGGACAGGTTTTACCTGGTAATTCAAGTCCAAAATTTACTGTTTTGCTTCTTCTCAAAAAGTCCATAAGCATACTTAAGAAAATAAACAAAGAAACAAACAAATAAGTAGCAGTTGACCAAGTTACAATATACCATTGTAAGAATTTAAGGACCTTCTGATATAATGAAGTAGGTAATACAGTAAAAGAGAATGATTTTCAAAGAGCAAGTACTTTATTAATTTTATGTCTTACATAATGCAGTTTTTCTCTGGTACCTAATCTACATGATACAATGAAAAAATTAATTTACATTTCCTACTCATCTAACAGAGTTAAAACACACATTTCTTCAGATGGTATGCCAGTTCCTCACCATTTGGAACCACCTCACCTTCCAACCTTCCACAAGGATGACTCCCTGGCAGCCCAATGATACTGTCTCTCCTGACTGATTTGACATTTTGGAAACGTGACCGAGCCTGGCTCAATCAAATCCTGTCTTCCAGGAATTTACAATTGAGATTGATAACTGTTCTTTTAGTTTAGTTCCAGACTTTGGAAACCATTTTTTTTTTTAAGTCACTTAGTCATGTCCAACTCTTTGTGACCCCATGGACTATAGCCCTCTAGGCTCCTCTGTCCATGGAATCTTCCAGGCAAGAATACTGGAGTGGGTTGCCATTCCTTTCTCTAAGGGATCTTTCTGACCCAGGGATTGAACCCAGGTCTCATGAACTACAAGCAGATTCTTAACCATCTGAGCTACCATAGAAACCCCTGGAAATCAAAGGAGACTCATAACGTATAGTGATCATCTTTCTAGCTTTTTGAAGGCTGGAATCAGCAGTCTGGCACAGGAAAAGCTACAAGAACACAGGAAGAAGCAGAGGTGGAAGACAGTATTTCAGTCTCTGCTAAAGAGCAAGATACTTTCTTGCTATTAGATAGCACAAAACAATCTAGCAGCCATTTAATAATTATATTTTCGGTTTATGCTAACTCAATTTGGCTTACTTGTGAACAAACAGCCCTAACTATGTCCGAGATACCTTAGTAATACTGTTAAAATCATTCATACAAAATTCCAAAATAAATGAAAGAACTTTCAAAATTACCAATGTGAAATAAGTTGGCTCTAAAAGCCTGATCTCTACTTATAATAAAAGTATGCTTATAAAAATAAATCATAGGGATATAATTTACAGCACAGTGACTATAGTTAAAAATATTGTATTGTGTATTTCAAAGTTCCTGAGATAGTAAATCTTGAAAAGTCTCCATCACAAGGCAAAAAAGAAAAAATGAGTAACTATGTATGGTGACAGATGTTAACTAGAATTATCATGTTGACCATTTTCCAGTACACACAGATATCAAATCATTATATTGTACACCTGAAACAAATCTTAAATGTCAATTATACTTCAATTATTTTAAAAACCTATATTCATGAGCATATAGTACAAATCAATCTCTGTCAAATGCAAATATGTTTATATTATCTCAGTAACAAAATAAAAATTTAAAGTCTTTTTGGTATTTTATCTCACCAGCTATTTTTAATAGCCTTATTCACTTTAAACACAATTCAATTCAAATTTAATTTTAATTATGTTAAAAAGGAGATTTAAATAGTACAAGTTGCCTTTTAATATCTTCTAGCATAAAGGACTTTTTACTCTTGCTCTTTGGTAAACATAAGTGTTTCACTGCCTACTTTTTAAAGCAGCGTTTAAATTAGCTTACCTACCCTTTACATCACATCTTGGGTTTTAAGAGCTCTGTGAAGCAATGAAAAGAGTATAATGGAGCCATAGATCAAGGCACCTCATTCACTAACTTTTAAAATATCACCTCATTTATTTAGGCTTCCTCTGGAGTTTCTCTTTTGATAAGTAGGAACTTTATTAAATATCCATTTAAGTGAAATGAGAAAGAATGATATACTTTGCTCCAATACATATAAACACTATATTCTAACATCTAAACTTACTTTTAGCCAGGAACATTACAGAGTTATCACTACATCTGTTTTCTGTATATATACGGAGTAGAAGTAATACTACTGGCTTTTAAATTTATAGCACACCAGATAGCTAATATAGATTTTGGCCATGTGGGAAAACTTTGATGAGATTACGCAGTCTAGGGGAATAAAAACGGTGAAATCATGGCATTAATGACCAGCCAAAATACTTAAAGGTGAAAGTATGCTTCAAGAAGTCTGTAAGAGGAGAACCCAGTTACTAAATGTGATTCACTAAAAGTAACAGCATGCATTGTCCTGTTGTTGTTCAGTCGCTCAGTCCTGTCCAGCTCTTTGCAACCCCATAGACTGCAGCACACCAAGTTTCCCTGTCCTTCACCATCTCCCAGAGCTTGCTCAAACTCATGTCTACTGAATCTGTGGTGCCATCCAACCATCTCATCCTCTGCCGTCCCCTTCTCCTCTGCCATCTATCTTTCCCAGCATCAGGATGTTTTCCAATGAATCGGTTTTTCTCATCAGGTGACCAAAGTATTGGAGCTTTAACTTCAGCATAAGCATCAGTACTTCTGATGGATATTCAGATATAATTTCCTTTAGGATAGACTGGTTTGATCCCCTTGCAGTCCAACGGGGTCTCAAGTCTTCTCCAACACCACAGTTCAAAAGAATCAATTCTTCAGCTCTCAGCCTTCTTTACGGTTCAACTCTCACATCCATACATGTTCAGTTCAGTTCACTTCAGCCGCTCAGTCGTGTCCGACTCTTTGCTACCTCATGAACCGCAGCACGCCAGGCCTCCCTGTCCATCACCGACTCCCGGAGTTCACTCAGACTCACGTCCATCGAGTCAGTGATGCCACCCAGCCATCTCATCCTCTGTCATCCCCTTCTCCTCCTGCCCCCAATCCCTCCCAGCATCAGAGTCTTTTCCAATGAGTCAACTCTTGGCATGAGTTGGCCAAAGTAGTGGAGTTTCAGCTTCAGCATCATTCCTTCCAAAGAAATCCCAGGGTTGATCTCCTTCAGAATGGACTGGTTGGATCTCCTTGCAGTCCAAGGGACTCTCAAGAGTCTTCTCCAACACCACAGTTCAAAAGCATCAATTCTTGGGTGCTCAGCTTTCTTTATAGCCCAACTCTCACATCCATACATGACCACTGGAAAAACCATAGCCTTGACTAAACAGACGTTTTTTGACAAAGTAATGTCTCTGCTTTTTAATATATATGACTACTAAGAAAACCATAGCTTTGACTATGTGGACCTTTGTCAGCAAAGTAACATCTCTTTTTTAATACACCACCTAGGTTTGTCATAGCTTTCTTCCAAGGAGCAAGTGTCTTTTAATTTCATGGGTGCAGTAACCATCTGCAGTGATTTTGGAGCCCAAGAAAATACTGTTTCATTGTTTATATTATTTCCCCATCTATATGGGGAATTACATATATAATTACAATATGTAATTGTCCTGTAATTGTTATCAGTTTGAGGTTTTGACCAAAAGTCAGAAACGTTACATCCTCCAAAGTAAAGAATAATTGTCATAGCAGGCAATCCGCTGTCTTTTAAAGGTACAGTATGGAATAGATGGGCTTCGAAGGCGGCACAGTGGTAAAGAATCTGCCTACCGATGCAAGAGACGCAGGAGACAAGAGACGTGGGTTTGATCCCTGGGTTGGCAAGAACTTCTGGAGTAGGAAAGGCAACCCACTCCAGTTTCTTGCCTGGAAAATTTTATGGATAGGAGCCTGGCAGGTTACAGTCCGTGGTGTCAAAAAGAGACAGACGGTATTGAGTGCGCGCGCGCACACACACACAGACACACATACATAGGAAAAGATGTTTTTTAAGACTATACATTTGCAAGAGCAAACCTAAATTTCAGAAGATGCCTACATTTAAATTATGTGAATTTTCCTTTGCAACTTGTGAAAAATCATGGAAGAAAATCTCATGTTTATTTCTGACAATTAAATTGTCCCACATGGTAACTTTTTTCAAAGAGCAAAAATTCTCTGGAGTCAACTAGAATACACTTTTCAGTATCATAAGGTGAGAAATGGCATTTGAGAGACCCAGATTGTTGTGTTACTGCTTACATTACTACATTTCAGAAATGAAATAAGGACAATTAATATGCCTCGATTCTGAAAGGAGTTTAGTTAGAATTAGTAGCTGTCAAAGTAGTACTAATGCTATAAAAATAGATTATACTTTGTCCAGATGAATTTCAGCAGATAATTCTACACCTATATGAAAGTCTATATTACATATAGAATTATAAATGTGACATACATAAGTATATATAAAACTATTCACTGAGACAAGTGGTAGCAAAAGAAAGTACACAGCATTCAATAATATAGTTCCTTCACAAAACAAATACTCTGTGTCATACAAAAATGATACATATTATAAACTACAAAACTTACATATAAAGATACATAATCTATGTACTAATGTGCAGAAAGTGCCAGGATACAGTATACGATTTCTTTTAAATAAAAAAACAATGTTCCTAGTCTGCTAACTCTATGAAAAGAGAAAAGTTGCAAAACAAGATATATATCATATTTGATGATACTTGTATTACAAAATGTTGGAAGTCTACAAAATAAAGATGGTGCTAGAAGGAATTTTCAGTTTGTTTCTTCACATAGTTTTGACCTTGAACAATTTAATTTTCATTAAAAAGATAGATTTTTATTAAAATTCACTAATAAAAAAGTGAACACTCATGCTGACATTTTGGATTTTATTCTACATACTCATAGGAGAGAATTTAAAAAGCCCCAGTCCAAAAAAATGAAGACAATAAATATTTAAAATTTTAAACCATTTTATTTTATTTTATTTTAAATTAATTAATTTATTTATTTTTAATTTTTTACTTTACAATTCTGTATTGGTTTTGGCATAGATTGACATGAATCCACCACAGGTGCACATGCGTTCCCAAACATGAACCCCCCTCCCACCCCCCTCCCCACAACATCTCCCTGGGCCATCCCCGCGCGTCAGTCCCAAGCGTGTCATATCCTGCATCAGACACAGACTGGCATTTCGATTCTTACATGATATTATACATGTTTCAATGCCATTCTCCCAAATTATCACACCCTCTCCCTCTCCCTCTGAGTCCAAAAGTCCGCTATACACAACTGTGTCTTTTTTGCTGTCCTGCATACAGGGTCATCATTGCCATCTTCCTAAATTCCATATATATGTGTTAGTATACTGTATTGGTGTTTTTCTTTCTGGCTCACTTCACTCTGTATAATCGGCTCCAGTTTCATCCATCTCATCAGAACTGATTCAAATGTATTCTTTTTAATGGCTGAGTACTACTCCATTGTGTATATGTACCACAGCTTTCTTATCCATTCATCTACTGATGGACATCTAGGTTGTTTCCATGTCCTGGCTATTATAAACAGTGCTGCAATGAACATTGGGGTACATGTGTCTCTTTCAATTCTGGTTTCCTCTGTGTGTATGCCCAACAGTGGGACTGCTGGATCATAAGGCATTTTTATTTGCAATTTTTTAAGGAATCTCCACACTGTTCTCCATAGTGGCTGTACTAGTGTGCATTCCCACCAACATACCGGCGATATTTTTCACAGAACTAGAACAAATAATTTCAAGATTTGTATGGAAATACAAAAAAACACGAATAGCCAAAGCAATCTTGAGAAAGAAGAATGGAACTGGAGGAATCAATTTGCCTGACTTCAGGCTCTACTACAAAGCCACAGTCATCAAGACAGTATGGTATTGGCACAAAGACAGACATATAGATCAATGGAACAAAATAGAAAGCCCAGAGATAAATCCACATACATATGGACACCTTATCTTTGACAAAGGAGGCAAGAATATACAATGGAGTAAAGACAATCTCTTTAACAAGTGGTGCTGGGAAAACTGGTCAACCACTTGTAAAAGAATGAAACTAGATCACTTTCTAACACCGCACACAAAGATAAACTCAAAATGGATTAAAGATCTAAATGTAAGACCAGAAACTATAAAACTCTTAGAGGAGAACATAGGCAAAACACTCTCCGACATAAACCACAGCAGGATCCTCTATGATCCACCTCCCAGAATTCTGGAAATAAAAGCAAAAATAAACAAATGGGATCTAATTAAAATTAAAAGCTTCTGCACAACAAAGGAAAACATAAGCAAAGTGAAAAGACAGCCTTCCGAATGGGAGAAAATAATAGCAAATGAAGCAACTGACAAACAACTAATCTCAAAAATATACAAGCAACTCCTGCAGCTCAATTCCAGAAAAATAAATGACCCAATCAAAAAATGGGCCAAAGAACTAAATAGACATTTCTCCAAAGAAGACATACGGATGGCTAACAAACACATGAAAAGATGCTCAACATCACTCATTATTAGAGAAATGCAAATCTAAACCATTTTAAATAGTTTTAATAACTTTCATACAGTAAGAAAATACTATGAAATCTTATTTAAAAGATACTGGAATAGAAACATGTGTGACCTTAAAAGGGACCTGTGTGTTAATCGCTCATTCCAACTGTTTGCGACCCCATGGACGATATAACCCTTCAGGATCCTCTGTCTATGGAATTCTCCAGGCAAGAATACTGGAGTGGGTTGCCAGTTCTTTCTCCAGGGGTTCATCCTGACTCAGGGATCAAACACAGGTCTCCTGATTTGCAGGCAGATTCTTTACCATCTGAGCCACCACAGAAACACCTCCCCCCAAATGGAATGCTTATGATAATTTTTTTAATTTTATAAAGAGGCAGGTTAAAAACATAACAAATTACCTATTTTGTGTAAAATAGGGTACATACAAAGCAATAAATGAATACAAATTTGTTTATTAAAATCTCATCAGTGGTTTCTTGTGAGATGTGGCAATAGATTGAGTTTTATGTGCATTTTGCTCAGTGACCCTGGTTCTGCTCACCACATCCCTGGTGGGTGTTCTGACTACTGAACATGACCCTGAACATTTCTCTTCCTCCAGGGACCAGAATGTTCCCTCACTTTCTTGCCTGCTCTGGTTGAACTATGGAAAAAGAATCAGGCTATAACCAGCGGCACCCCACTCCAGTACTCTTGCCTAGAAAATCCCATGGATGGAGGAGCCTGGTGGGCTGCAGTCCATGGGGTCGTTAAGAGTTGGACACGACTGAGAGACTTCGACTTCACTTTCACTTTTCACTTTCATGCATTGGAGAAGGAAGTGGCAACCCACTCCAGCGTTCTTGCCTGGAGAATCCCAGGGACGGGGGAGCCTGGTGGGCTGCCGTCTATGGGGTCGCATAGAGTCGGACACGACTGAAGTGACTTGGCAACAGTAGCAACATAGGGCTCTAGAGGGTGAACTTCAGGAAGTAGTTGAGAGGTCCTTTCAAGGTTCAGAGGAAAACCTCTGGATTATTCCTTCAGAATGTACTTCCGTTGCAAAAATGATGGTCATCCTGGACATTTATTCACAAGCTCGAGTTTGGAGAACCGGGGATGAAAGATGGATCAACTTGAATTGGTAGTGAATGTGGACAGAATATTGGTGATGGATGAAACAGGAGGAGTGAGTCGGACTGACCACTGAGATTTCTGGTCTCTTGTTTCTTTTCTCATCCTGGGCAGCCCAATCACCATCATTGCCCTGACATAAGATGAGACCATGTATAAATTAGGCATTTGGAAAAAGGATTTCATAGCAGCAGAGACATCAGTAGCCATATCAGCAGTGGCAACGCAGGGAGCAGGCACGGGCGAGGGGAGGGTGGTGGCGCAGTACAAAAGCTTTTGGCTTTGAGTTCTCCCAATAAAAACGGTTTTAGTCCAGCAAGCACTTGACCTCCAGTTTCCTTCCAAAGCTAACTCCAACTGTGACTCAGGAGTTAGGGAAGTCAAATAAATTAAGTAGTCATCAGGCTAATGTTTCTGACCAGAGGTCAATTAGGGAGAATTTGAGGCTAAACAATATTATGGTGGAGAATGTCCTACAAGTTCCAAAGATAGTCTACTAAGGACTCTTTAATAAGTACTAGACTTTCAAAAAAATGTAATGGCATTTCCTTGAAGATTAATCACTTTTAATCTGAAAAGCTTCCAAATATTTGTTCACATTGCAGGGAAAAGTCAAATGTAAGATTCATTCAGATACTCTGAATAACTGTTTAATGAGCTTGAATACAAAAAGATGAAACTGAAGTTTTCCTTAGTTACAAACTGGCTCTGAGACAAACTCTTTAATGGAGCTGAAATAAAATAAATATGATAAGTCACTTCAGTCGTGTCCACCTCTTTGAGACCCTGTGGACTGTAGCTCACCAGGCTCCTCTGTCCCTGGGATTTCCCAGGCAAAAATACTGGAGTGGGTTGCCATGTCCTCCTCCAGGGGATCTTCCCAATCCAGGGATCAAAAACACATCTCTTAAGTCTCCTGCTTTGACAGGCAGCTTCTTTACCTCTAGTGCCACCTGGGAAACCTAAGGTAAATAAAGGGGAGCATTTATTTGGTATGTAAAGATTGGAATATTGCCAGGAGAAATATCAATAACCACAGATATGCAGATGACATCACCCTTAACTTGATGAAGGTGAAAGAGGAGAGTGAAAAATTTGGCTTACAGCTTAACATTCACAAAACAAAGATCATGGCATCTGGTCCCATCACTTCATGGCAAATAGATGGGAAAGCAGTGGAAACAGTGGCTGACATTATTTTGGGGGGCTCTGAAATCACTGTGGATGGTGACTGCAGCCATAAAATTAAAAGACACTTATTCCTTGGAAGAAAAGTTATGACCAACCTAGATAGCATATTAAAAAGCAGAGACATTACTTTGTGAACAAAGGTCTATCTAGTCAAGGCTATGGTTTTTCCAGTAGTCATATATGCATGTGAGAGTTGGACTATAAAGAAAGCTGAGCGCCGAAGAATTGATGCTTTTGAACTGTGGTGTTGGAGAAGACTCTTGAGAGTCGCTTGGACTGCAAGGAAATCCAACCAGTCCATCCTAGGGGAAATCAGTCCTGAATATTCATTGGAAGGATTGATGTTGAAGTTGAAGCTCCAATACTTTGGCCACCTGATGCGAAGAGCTGACACATTTGAAAAGGCCCTATGCTGGGAAAAATTGAGGGTGGGAGGAGAAGGGTACTACAGAGGATGAGATGGTTGGATGGCATCACCGACTTGATGAGCATGAGTTTGAGTAAACTCCAGGAGCTGATGGTGGACAGGGAGGCCTGGCATGCTGCAGTCCATGGGGTCGCAAAGCGTCAGATACAACTGAGTGACTGAACTGAACTGAAAGATTAGAATGCAGTTGGCATCATGACATTGTTCTCAGACTCATGCATATCAGAATTACCTAAAAAGCCTGTTAAAAAACAAAACACAGATGACTGAGTCCCACCCCCAGAACTTCTGTTTCAGCAAATTTGAGGTAAGTCTCAAAATTCACTTTTCCGTAAGTTTCCAGGTGATGATACCCTCGGGACCACATATTGAGAACCATTGCTTTGCAATGGGATTATCCTGTGGTCTACATAGATATGACCTTAGATGATTTTACATCCCTGTTAATTTTGATGTCTTTATTTTATTATCACCTAAAGCTGTATTTTCCACAGTTTATTGTGATCCACACAAAGGCTTTGGCATAGTCAATAAAGCAAAAATAGATGTTTTTCTGAAACTCTCTTGCTTTTTCGATGATCCAATGGATGTTGGCAATTTGATCTCTGGTTCCTACGCATTTTCTAAAACCAGCTTGAACATCTGGAAGTTCATAGTTCACATACCATTGAAGCCTGACTGGGAGAATTTTGAGCATTACTTTACTAGTGTGTGAGATGAGTGCAATTGTGAGTAGTTTGAGCTTTCTTTGGCATTGCCTTTCTGTGGGATTGGAATGAAAACTGACCTTTTCCAGTCCTGTGGCCACTGCTGAGTTTTCCAAATTTGCTGACATATTGAGTGCAGCACTTTCACAGCATCATCTTTTTAGATTTGAAATAGCTCAACTGAAATTCCATCACCTCCACTAGCTTTGTTCGTAGTGATGCTTCCAAAGGCCCACTTGACTTCATATTCCAGAATGTCTGCTCTAGGTGAGTGTGAATGATCACACCATCATGATTATCTGGGTCATGAAGATCTTTTTTGTACAGGTCTTCTGTCTATTCTTGCCACTTCTTCTTACTCTCTTGTGCTTCTGTTAGGTCCATATCATTTCTGTCCTTTATTGAGCCTGTCTTTGCATGAAATGTTCCCTTGGTATTTCTAATTTTCTTGAAGAGATCTCTAGTCTTTCCCATTATATTGTTTCCCTCTATTTCTTTGCATTGCTCTCCAAGGAAGGCTTTCTTATTTCTTCTTGCTATTATTTGGAACTCTGCATTCAAATGCGTATATCTTTCCTTTTCTCCGTTTCATTTCATATCTCTTCTTTTCACAGATATTTCTAAGGCCTCCTCAGACAGCCTATTTGCTTTTTTGCATTTCTTTTTCCTGGGGATGGTCTTGATCCCTTTCTCCTGTACAATGTCACAGACCTCCATCCATAGTTCACCAGGCACTCTGTCTATCAGATCTAGTCCCTTAAATCTATTCCTCACTTCCACTGTATAGTCATAAGGGATGTGATTTAGGTCATACCTGAATGGTCTAGTGGTTTTCCCCACTTTCTTTAATTTGTTTGAATTTGGCTATAAGGAGTTCATGATCTGAGCCACACTCAGCTTCCAGTCTTGTTTTTGCTGATTCTATAGAGCTTCTCCATCTTTGGCTGCAAAGAATACAATCAATCTGATTTCGGTGTTGACCATCTGGTGATGTCCATGTGTAGAGTCTTCTCTTGTGTTGTTGGAAGAGGGTATTTGCTATGACCAGTGCATTCTCTTGGCAAAACTCTCTTAGCTTTTGCCCTGCCTCATTCTGTACTACAAGGCCAAATTTGCCAAATTTTATTTCAGGTGTTTCTTGACCTCCTACTTTTGCATTCCAGTCCCCTATAATGAAAAGGACATCTTTGGGGGGATGTCTTGAGACATCCTTGTATGCAGGGATACAAGGATATACTCCTTGAGAAACCTGTATGCAGGTCAGGAAGCAACAGTTAGAACTGGACATGGAACAACAGACTGGTTACAAATAGGAAAAGGAGTATGTCAAGGCTGTATATTATCACCCAACTTATTTAACTTATATGCAGAGTACATCATGAGAAATGCTGGGCTGGAGGAAGCACAAGCTGGAATCAAGATTGCTGGGAGAAATATCAATAACCTCAGATATGCAGATGACACCACCCTTATGGCAGAAAGTGAAGAAGAACTAAAGAGCCTCTTGATGAAAGTGAAAGAGGAGAGTGAAAAAGTTGGCTTAAAGCTCAACATTCAGAAAACGAAGATCATGGCATGTGGTCCCATCACTTCATGGCAAATAGATGGGGAAACAGTGGAAACAGTGGCTGACATTATTTTTCTGGGCTCTAAAATCACTGCAGATGGTGATTGCAGCTGTGAAATTAAAAGACACCTACTCCTTGGAAGGAAAGTTATGACCAACCTAGACAGCATTTTAAAAAGCAGAGACATCACTTTGCCAACAAAGGTCCATCTAGTCAAGGCTATGGCTTTTCCAGCAGGCATGTATGGAGGCAAGAATTGGACTATAAAGAAAGCTGAGCGCCGAAGAATTGATGTTTTTGAACTGTGGTGTTGGAGAAGACTCTTGAGAGTCCTTTGGACTGCAAGGAGATCCAACCAGTCCATCCTAAAGGAGATCAGTCCTGGATGTTCATTGGAAGGACTGACGTTGAAGCTGAAACTCCAATACTTTGGCCACCTGATGGGAAGAGCTGATTCATTTGAAAGACTCTGATGCTGGGAAAGATTGAGGGCAGGAGAAGGGGATGACAGAGGAGAGATGGTTGGATGGCATCACAGACTCAGTGGACATGGGTTTGCTCAGACTCCGGTTGTTGGTGATGGACAAGGAGGCTTGGCATGCTGCAGTTCATGGGGTCACAAAGAGTCAGACACGACTGAGTGACTGAACTGAAAGCTATATTAATACTTCCATTTTTTAATACCAATGACCAGGTTACAATCAAGTTTTTCTTTATCTTTTCAGTTTGTATTTACACTAGAATTTATATTTGCACTTCAAATTGTGTGAGCACTAAACTATCATATAGTGTATATTTTAGAAGGATTTCTCAAACTTGGTCATTAGATGATTCCTAGAGTTCCATGAATCTCTAAATTTTAAAAACACAGGTTTATTTGACTTTTTTCTTGTTTCTTGAGGTATGCCTGTATTGCTATGAACTTTCCTCTTAGCACTGCTTTTATAGTGTCCCACAGGTTTGGGGTTGTTGTGTTTTCATTTTCATTAGTTTCTATGCATATTTTGATTTCTTTTTTGATTTCATAATATCGTGTAAGAATCGAAATGCCAGTCTATGTCTGATGCAGGATATGACACGCTTGGGGCTGACGCGCTGGGATGACCCAGAGAGATGTTGTGGGGAGGGGGGTGGGAGGGGGGTTCATGTTTGGGAACGCATGTACACCTGTGGTGGATTCATGGCAATCTATGCCAAAACCAATACAGAATTGTAAAGTAAAAATTAAAAATTAATTAATTAATTAAAAAAAAACACAGGTTTAAGTCATAATCCTATACTATGATATAATGAATGCAAATTAATGTAGTTAACAAGGAAAATTCTTATGAACATCTTCCATCATATGTCTGAAGCTTATTGCTTTAGCAAGTTGAACCAGTAGAAAGTAGCACGTAAGAGTATGCTTTCCATGTTTTAAGTTTCACACAGTGAAACTTAAATTCTCTTAGGACCTTCTGGGAGAAGTAAATAAAGCTGCAGATGGCCTGACCAAAGGGCTCTAGCTGCCCTGTCTTGCCCTGCCTTGCTTGGACCATTGGGGGGCAGAGGAAGTTGGTCATGAAGAGTCTTATTGATCGAGGTAAATGTGTTCCAGAATTACCTAATAAGGGTGTTATATATGAGCACTGCAGAAGTACAACTAACATATCACCACACCTGATGGAGGACCTTTTTTCAGAATCCTTTCAGATTTTACCCCCTTCCCCATCTGAGCTTAAAAAAGAGGGATAACTTCCTGATCCCATGGCTGCACCTCTGTACCCATCAACAAAGTACAGTAAGACTGAGTATTGCCAAGGCTGTCCTCTATTCCTCACATATGTTAAGAAAGAAAAGTTTCAAAATATTAACCTAGTTACTGATGTTCAATGATAATTTTTTCCAGATGGTTAGGTGAGAAGTGTGCCCTCAAATAATTTTAAACTCTACTGTAAACAACATGGTTTAGAAATTGAAGATTATTGAAGGGTTATGTATATTTTATATGCAAATATCACAAAGAACACATACATATTTCAGGGAAATGTAAAGTTTGCAAATTAAATTTACCTAATTCAAAGAGATAATTTTTCTGTAATAATTTGGGAGGATCTCCAGGGCCTCAATCTAATATGTATCAAGTACTAAATACATGCCAAAAATCAATCACAAAAGCTTTAGGTCTTAGCTAACTTATCCTGCTCAACAGAATAAGCTATGCAGATACCATATCCCCGTTTTACAGATGGAATAAAAAAGATATGAGATAAAGTGAAGTTATGTAACTTGCCCAAGTTCAAACAGCCTATAGGTAGCAGAGCTGGGATCCAGATCTAAGCGTTAAGTAAGTTCCAATCATTTCTAACAAACAAACAGAGGCAATTAATGAGAATGTGCTGATTAAAAGCATTTCTTATCATCTATTTCCACAAGGAGCATTTAAGATGCCAGGAATGGTTGCTTAAATTACAGTCTATAGTGAAGTATGATGCAGACACTAAAAATTGCATGGTGCATCTGTGTCTATGGTTGGAAAGATATTCATGAACTGACAGCAAAAGAAAAAAAAAAAGGTTAAGAACCACTGTTTAGAAGGGGATTCTGTTTTAACAAAGGCATATAATAGTTATATTGGGCTTCCCAGGTGGCTCAGTAGTAAAGAATCTGCCAGCGAATGCAGGAGTCACAGGAGACACAGGTTCGATCCCTGGGTCAGGAAGACCCCCTGGAGGAGTGCGTGGAAACACACTCCAGTATTCTTGCCCAGAGAATCCCGTGGACAGAGGAGCTTGACAGACTATAATCCATGGCCCCAAAAAGAGGCAACACGACTGACTGACTGAGCAGGCATGATGATGTTTTATGAATGGTGGAGACATCCCGAGAACAGTATTTCACTAGATTCTTGTTTTCTGTCCTAACTTTTCAGAATTTTGGTAACAGCTATAAGAACTAATTTATAATTTGGATATAAGTATTATTTTTTAAAACAGATAAGGTGCTTTAGTCATGGGTATAGAGTAATAATAATGGTTAACATTTACTGATTATTCATTATATGTCGGGCAATGATCTTACAGTGTTCATAGTGAATCTCATTTAATCTTCATTTATAAAAATAAAAAAAAGTTAAGATAAATCTTATCTAACAGATGAAGAAACAGTTTCTGTAATCTCTCTCAAATGCTACCTGACTGAATCTTGAGTAAATACTTCTAAGTACATAATACAAGGATCTCCACCCTTCTGGAAATAAGGTCCAGCAAATACCACTATTGCTTGCAGTATTTCTCCATATGACCCTTGGTTTTAGACATAGCAGACAAAACATTGGAATTTTAGAGTTTAAATAATTCATTTAAACATCAAGACACCATACATGTGCATATTGAAACTAAGCTGCATTTATATTCAAAATCTTCATGATGGATAAGAGTTAACCAAAAGGGAAACAATTGGGTGGACAAAACAGATCAAACCCAGAGGACAGAAATGGAAAACAGTTACCAAGCACTTTGAAAACACTTTGGCTGTGTTCTGAGCATTCAAACAATGAATGTGCTGACTAGGAGTGGTTGGTATTTACTTTGTTTAGCTCCTAGAATTGTGAGTAATATACCCAAACCCAGGTTCTCTGATTTCCTTCCTTGGTCCCTTGTAGTATTTTGTGTAACAGAAATAAATAAATCTCCATTTGTATAAGGGGTTTATCAACTCAGATGTGTCACTAACAGGTTGACACTTGAAATTTCTCCCTTGTTCTGAATTTTCTCTCTTCTTTCACCCATTAAGTGTCTGTGGGAGGCTTTACTGTCATTGTAGGATAACTATGCAATACTTGAACACATTCTAGCACTTTAGCAGTAAAACACTGAAACTCTTCTTCCTACTTACCTACAATAACAAACCAATTCTAAAAGAAATATACAACTCCAAAGCTATTTTTTTTTTATTTTTTTTCCCTCTGTTACGATTCAGCTGACTTCACTGGGTTTATCCCCCTCCTTCCCTTTCACATCCCTGAGGCTGTGGGTGAGTAGGGAATAGAGGGCAGAGACACTAGAATGACCAGCACTAGTCACACAGTAAGTATATGATGGACAGTCTCATTCAAAAAGCATTCCAGCTTTCCCCCAACTTTTCACTGAATTTCTCATTTAAATATGTAAAATGCAAAAATAATATCCTGTGTATTTAGTATCACTCTAGGTCATAGTCCTCAAAGTATAAATTCTGCATAATATTTCTCAAGGACTGTTTTAAAAACGTATATCAGCACTGTAGATGCTGGGGAGGTGCTTAGTAAAGCTGGCTTTGGTGGGATACAATTGTTTCAAACACTTGCCTCTTACTTCATTCTTTAATGAACATCTCTGGAATAAGTAATTACTGTGGGAACACAAGTTTAGAGCCATTCTCAAAGAGCAAAATTGGCAGAGGTTGGTTTTATAAAGTTCACAAAATGAATGGTGCCTTATTGCCATAAACAAAGGGATTTTTAACAACCAGCTTTAAAATACCCAGTGAATTACTGATAAGTGAATCAGTGAATAAAGATAAGTCTTTAATTGACAAGAAAATGAAGGATTAGGCTAATAGCGTATTATAGCAATATGCCTTGAATTCAAATTTAGGCCTTCTTCCCTATTTGGATTAAGTAATTATAACAGCTTTTTTTTTTTTTAACAGAAAGACTATTTCTTCTGCAACATTTCTGCTTAACATCTTCTAAAATGTGTGTACTGATATTAACTTTTACCATGAATGCTTCAAGTGACTTATCATATCCTCTTAACTGTGTATTTGAAGTGACATGTGATTATTTTCTAATTTGAAACCTGAAATTTCTTTATAAAATATATTTGTCTAGTAAATACAATAGAGTAAAAATAGTTGTGATTTTAACTAAAATTAAATTGTATGGTTCTTTAAACCTTTAATGGCAATATTAAAATATTTAACAAGAAAGATTGTAAGGCAAGATAAGAAAAATCTAGGTACCAATACCAAAATTATGAATAAATAAAATGAATTTCCAGAGAACCAATGGAACACCACATTCAACTTCAGAAGTGAGCATATATATTTTTTTTCTTAGAGAATCATCCAATTGAACTAACCCATAAACTCTGATTATGATTTGAGAGTTGACCATTCTTATTTAGGTAGTACTATTTCTTATTACCACAGAAAAACAATAACATTTTTCAAAGCCTTGAGTTTTCATATGTATTTTCTATCTCTTGGTCTGTCAAAGATCTGAAATATCTTCCAACAAAATTCTCATTTGAAAATATATGTTTCTGGTAAAGAGCTAAGATGTCCCCAGGAAACAGATGGAGTGATGGATGCTTTTCTTAAAGAGGAAAGACTCCAGAATACAAAACCCCAAAGGAACGGTCCATAAGTTGAAACAGCGTGGGGAATTTCCAGTGACAGGTGGGCAACTGGGTGTTGTGAGGCTAATGGGCAACTTGATGTTATGTAGCAGCCTGGATGGCCTAGGAGGGGCACCTGGGGGGAATGGATACATGTATATGTATGGCTGAGTCCTTTCACTCTTTGCCTGAAACTATCACACCATTGCTAATTGGCTATATTCCAATATAAAATAAAAAGTTTAAAAAAGACACTGAGAGACATTAATAGCAAGTCTTGATTTACTCTATTTGCTTTTGAAAGGTAACAGATGATAAAAATGAAATATCCCAAAGACTTTGCTTTTACAACCTGGAGTAAAATACACCATTTTGATAATGAATTCCAGATCGTAGGGACCTAAAATCATTATGATCCGGACTACCTTACAGCAAACCATATTTCTATATTTTAATTCATGAATGCTTCTAATACATCTGAATGGAAAATAAGTAATCTATAAATCTGGGTAATTTTAATACTCAAGTATGTTATTAAGTACTCTCTACTTACTTTTATCCCCATGTTGAATAAATTAATTAAATACATTGGAATATTATTTAAATTCTGTACATCCAACGTCACAGGGGGAGGGGTTCCCCCCAACATCACCAAGCAGTTCTCAGGACACTAGCTGAGCATCCTACAATTCAGCTCAATACCCAGAGGTAGCTTTGAGTCCCATAGGGCTCAGACCCACAAGACCACTTTCCACTTTGGATACCAATCACAAACCCAGGAAATTATATGTTCTTCAGACCTACTGACTAGTTGTTACTTACACTTCTGAGAGTCTGGCTATAGTGTAGAGGTTTCCACAACCCCCTCCTTGGGTTTGATTAATTTTTTTAAAGTTGCTCGCCGAACTCAAGAAACCAGTTTATACATGAGATTAGCATTGTATTATAAAGGATATGAATCAATAGTTAGTTGAAAAGATATGTAAGGGAAGTATGTGGAAAGGAGTACAGAACTTCCATGATCTCTCCAGGCACTCCCCCCAAATCTCCAAGTATTCACCAAGCCAGAAGCTCTTCAAACTCTGTCCTTTTGAGTTTTTATGGAGGCTTCATTTCATAAGCCCAATTGAGTAAATCCTTGGCCATTGGTA
Source organism: Oryx dammah (assembly GCF_014754425.2). Lineage (NCBI taxonomy): Eukaryota > Metazoa > Chordata > Mammalia > Artiodactyla > Bovidae > Oryx > Oryx dammah. Next base: position 135,749,978 of record NW_024070186.1, on the reverse strand, counting down.
ATGGATTCAATCTCCAGGGGCCCTTTCCTCTCTAGAAACTCAAGGGGTGGGATTTAAAGCGGAAACCCCCTTTTCATGATTGGTTCCCCTGAACACTAGCCCCTACCCTCAGTCCCTCAGCCGCTCAGTTGTATTCAACTCTTTGTGACTCTTTGTAACTGTAGCCTGTCAGCCTCCTCTGTCCATGGGATTCCCCAGGCAAGAATACTGGAGTGGGTTGTCATTTCCTTCTCCAGAGGATTTCCCCACCCAGGGATCAAACCCATGTCTCTTGTGTCTTCTGCATGAGAGGTCATGATTTTACTGCTGCATACTTTCTAAAAGTCACTTCATTAATATAAACCCAGCTGTGGTTTATATTTGTGCTTAGTACAAATAACACTTTTTTCCATCTCATGACTCTGAGGGTTTTCAGGAACTAGGACAAGAGCCCAAATACTATGACAGAAGATGCTGTTACTGCTACTATCTTTCAGGAAATTCCAAAGGTTTAGGGAGCTGGGAGCCAGGAACTGTTGACTAAGATTATATGAATAACCAAATATATATTTCCAATAAAGCTTTCCTGGTGGCTCAGATGGTAAAGAATCCACCTGTAATGCAGGAGACCTGGATTCAGTCCCTGGGTTGGGGAGATCCCCTGGGGGAGGGCATGGCAACCCACTTCAGTATTCTTGTCTGGGGAATTCCATGGACAGAGGAGCCTGGTGGGCTAAAATCCTTGGGGTGGCAAAGAGTCGTGCATGACTGAGTGACTAAGCACAGCACAGCATACATATTTCCAATAAGTCGCAATATCATAGAAATAGACCTGTCATTATTTTTTAGAATTATTTTGTCTTTGTTGTCTGAATACTAAATGTTTACTACTCTTAAAAATCCAGTCATCTAAATTTTGAGTACTACTTTTTTCAGCTTTGCTGAGATATAATTGACATAAAACATTGTGCAACTTTAAGGCATACAATGTGATAAACTGATATAGGTACATATTATAAAATGATTACAACAATAATGCTAGTTAATGCATATATCATCTCACATAGGTTACTATTTTTTTTTCATTTTTCAAAAGTTCAAGTTAAGATTTACTCTCTTAACAGTCTTCAAGTATGCACTGCACTATTGTTAACTATGATCACCATGCTGTATATTAGATCCCTAGAACCTATTCATCTTATCACTGGAAGTTTGTACCCTTTGATCAGCTTCACCAAGTTCTCTGGCACCCATGCCCTTGGCAACATTTACTGTTTCTATTAGCTTTTTTTTTTTTTTGCTAAATTCCAGATAAAAGTGAGATCATATAGTATTTGTCTTTGTCTGATTTACTCCAATAAGTATTATGCCCTCAAATCCATCTATGTTTATGCAAATGGAAGAATTTCCTTCTTTTTTTATGGTTGAATAATATTATATATCATGTTTTCTCAATCCATTCATCTGTCAATGAACACTGAGCTTGTTTCCATGTCTTGGCTATCGTAAATCATGTTGCAATGAACATATTTCTTCAAGAGAGGATTTAAGAGAGCTATAATCTCATTTATTCTGCACTTCAACTCCAGGAAGCAGGAATCCATTCTCATTTTATGCACAAGAAAATCGAGGTCTCAGGAAACTCAGTCAACTTCCCAGAGTTGCACAACTGGCAGTAGGTACAGACTTGGTTCATCCACCAAGAGCCAGGCACTTTACTAGCTATAACCACATACTAATTTATTTTCTTGAAGAATGAAAGTAATATTAATCTACACAGATTTCACAGTATCACGAGGAATTCAAGAGCCAAAGCTGAACATCTGGGTACGATGGTCTGCCATGGTGTCTGGAGTGCTATTGGCACTGTTGCCAGCCTAACAATAAGATTTTTAAGGTAAGAAGGTGACAGAAAAGAGACAGTGCTACTGACAGATGAGTACCATAATCTTGATCTATTTTTCCACTTTCAAAGACTGAAAGCAAATAAGAAATATGAAAACATCCAAATATAAGCCAATAGTTGAGAAAGTCTAAAACTGTTCTAATAACAAAGGGGAAATATTCTTTAAAACATTCGTTTACCTTAGAGATATGTAATACACCTTTATTGTTTACATAGTCAGATGGTATCCTCGTTACACTGACTAGTAAAAGCTAATATTTATGTTATATTCCTTATAAAATTTTACATATTGTATTTATTGTAGGGTCTGTTATTCATTGTAACAGAATTGAATATGCAGTCTAAAATGGGCATATGATTTTCTATTGCATTACAATTGACCATTTTTTATTTAAAATAATTTGAAAAGTAAAGTAAGATTTCATACTATGCAAATTATATGTAATAATTTAGAAAAATTGTGTAACATTACCTAATTATCAGCAAATAAGCAATAAAATATTCTAAAGCCTAGCCAATATTGCAGAGTGGCTTTATCTCCACATACTATGCAATACTGAAATAATCAGTTGGCTTCCTTTATTTGCAATTCCAAATACTCCTTAAGTAGGAAATAAAATCATAAAGTATATTTCAGTATAAATAACTTGCTTTAATAAATTTCACAACTTCCACAAATGAAGATATAAATATTTGAGGGGAAAAGGCAAAATTTTACAAAGTCCTAATGACAGAAGTATGTTCTAAAAATGGTAAAGACATTAAAGAAACTATTTTGAAAGTTGAGTAAAATGGCCTACATGTTACATCAAAATTATAGCCATTTTGGAAGAAAACAGGACCCAATTAGAGTATACTGAAATGAAATAAAGAAAACAGTATAAATGGGATAATTTTATTAATAAATGATTCTAACCTGGTTTAAATTTAGCTTTTTAGCATCTTTCAAGTTAAAAAATGTCTGAGTCACTGCGAAGAAATTAATAAATGTTGAAATATTTTGTTTATCCTCAAATATTTAGCATTAAAAAATAGCAACCCACATTAACCAGGTGCCTACTATGTGCTATGATGTTCTAGACAAACATAAGTGCATTCATTATATCATACATTCGTTACATCATCACATGTTCATAGCATCCATAGGAAGTAAGTAGTACTGTTTTCTCCAATTTAAAGACAGGGTTAGCTGATGTTTAGGGAGCATTTAGGTCATTTGCCTTAGGTCACATAGCCAGTAAGTGGCCAGGGTGGCATTCTTACCCAGTCTTATGATGATCGGATACTAGCTTCCCTAGTAGCTCAGCTGGTAAAGAATCTGCCTGCAATGCAGGAGACCCCAGTTCAATTCCTGGGTTGGGAAGATCCCCTGGGAAAGGGATAAGCTACCCACTCCTGTATTCTGGCCTGGAAAATTCCATGTACTGTATAGTCTATGGTTTGCAAAGAGTCGGACACAACTGAGAGACTGTCACTTTAACTTAATGTGTTAGAACACTTCCTGATAATTCCTAATCAAATGTTAGAAACTTTGAAAAAAAAATCTAAATGTAACCAATATTTATGAACTAGAAGAAAATATCATAGTATATTCTACAAAATAAGTGACTGAGAAAGTACATATTAAAACATAGATAATGTTGATTCTTCCTTTTAGCCAACTCCAAACCGAACTTTAATACTAACAAGAATCTCTCTTCATGAAGCTCAAATTCTGATAGGAAGGGATCATAAAAAGTAAGCAAGGCAACAGATGGAGATAAACACAATGGAGAAATATAAAATGGTGAGAAATTCTAGGAGTTAGAAAGTCTCAGAGTGGGAGGTTTCACTACTGTGTTTCTACATAGGGAGGTCAGGGATGGCCTCACTGATGCATTGACAGCAGAGCAGAGACCTGAATAAAATAAAGGAGGAGAACCTTCCAGGTACTGAAATGGGAATTTACTTGGCCTGTTTGAGTAAAAGCAAGGGATCCCTGTATAGTTTCATGCAGTCAGCGAGACTGAATGATAAGAGATGAGGTCAGGAATATTGTTCAGGGCAGGATACATGTAATCTCAAAAGATTCTCTGCACATTTGACTTTTACCCTGAGATGGGAATATTTGAACAGAAGAACAGTATAATCAGACTTCAATTTGTAAAGTACCATTCCAGCAACTATTTGCAAATATATTTTATTTTCTAAAAGATAAAGAAAAAAGAAAAAAAACCAGCTAACAGGCTATTACAAAATGATAGGTAGGAGGTAATAACCATACACTTAGTTAGTCAGTTCAGTTGCTCAGTCGTGTCTGACTCTTTGAGACCCCATGGACTGTAGCACGCCAGGCTTCCCTGCCTGTCACCAACACCCAGAGCTTACTCAAACTCATGTCCATCAAGTTGGTGATGCCATCAAACCATCTTATCCTCTGTTCTCCCCTTCTCCTCCTGCCTTCAATCTTTCCCACCATTAGGGTCTTTTCAAATGAGTCAGTTCTCATCAGGTTGACAAAGTATTGGAGTTTCAGCTTCAACATCAGTCCTTCCAATGAATATTCAGCACTGATTTCCTTTAGGACGGATTGGTTGGATCTCCTTGCTGTCCAAGGGAGTCTCAAGAGTCTTCTCCAACACCACAGTTCAAAAGCATCAATACTTCAGTACTCAGCTTTCTTTATAGCCCAACTCTAACATCCATACATGACTACTGGAAAAACCATAGCTTTGACTAGACAGATCTTTGTTGGCAAGGTAATGTTTCTGCTCTTTAATATTCTGTCTAGGTTTGTTACAACTTTTCTTCCAAGGAGCAAGCGTCTTTTCATTGCATGGCTGTAGTTGCCATCTGCAGTGATTTTAGAGACCCCAAAATAAAGTCTCTCACTGTTTCCATTGTTTCCCCATCTATTTGCCATGAAGGGATGGGACCTAATCCAATTATCTTAGTTTTCTGAATGTTGAACTTTAAGCCAACTTTTTCACTCTCTTCTTTCACTTTCATCAAGAGGCTCTTTATTTCTTCTTCGCTTTCTGCCGTAAGGCTGGTGTCATCTGCATATCTGAAGATATTGATATTTCTCCCAGCAATCTTGATTCCAGCTTATGATTCATCCAGCCCAGCATTTTGCATGATGTATTCTGCATATAAGCTAAATAAGCAGGGTGACAATATGCAGCCTTGACATACTCCTTTCCCAATTTGGTACCAGTCTGTTGTTCCTTGTCCAGTTCTAACTCTCACTTGTTGATCTGAATACAGATTTCTCAAGAGGCAGGGCAGGTGGTCTGGTATTCCAATCTCTTAAAAAATTTTCCACAGTTTGCTGTGATCCACACAGTCAAAGGCTTTGGCATAGTCAATAAAGCAGAAGTAGATATTTTTCTGGAACTCTTGCTTTTTTGATGATCCAGCAGATATTGGCAATTTGATCTCTGGTTCCTCTGCCTTTTCTAAAACCAGCTTGAACATCGGGAACTTCATAGTTCACATACCGCTGAAGCCTGGCTTGGAGAATTTTGAGCATTACTTTACTAGCATGTGAGATGAGTGCAACTGTGCAGTAGCTTGAGCATTCTGTGACATTGCCTTTCTTTGGGATTGGAATGAAAACTGACCTTTTCCAGTCCCATGGCCACTGCTGAGTTTTCCAAATTTGCTGGCATATTGAGTGTAGCACTTTCACAGCATCATCTTTGAGGATTTGAAATAACTCAACTGAAATTCCATCACCTCCACTAACTTTGTTCGTAGTGATGTTTCCTAAGGCCCACTTGACTTCACATTCCAGGATGTCTGGCTGTAGGTGAGAGATCACACCATCATGATTATCTGGGTCATGAAGATCTTTTTTGTATCACACTTCTGTGTATTCTTGCCACCTCTTCTTAATACCTTCTGCTTCTGTTAGATCTGTACCATTTCTGTCCTTTATTGAGCGCATTTTTGCATGAAATGTCCCCCTTGATATATCTAATTTTCTTGAAGAAGTCTCTAGTCTTTCCTATTCTATTATTTTCCTCTATTTCTTTGCATTGATCACTGCAGAAGGCTTTCTTATCTCTCCTTGCTATTCTTTGGAAATCTGCATTCAAATGGGTATATCTTTACTGTTCTCCTTTGCCTTTTGCTTCTCTTCTTTTCTCAGCTATTTGTAAGGCCTCCTCAGACAACCATTTTGCTTTTTTGCATTTCTTTTTCTTGGGGATGGTCTTGATCTCTGCCTCCTGCACAATGTCATGAAACTCCATCCATAGTTCCTTGGGCATTCTATCAGATCTAACTCCTTGAATTTATTTTTCACTTCCACTGCATGATCATAAGGGGTTTGATTTAGGTCATAATTGAATGGTCCAGTGGTTTTCTGTACTTTCTTCAATTTAAGTCTGAATTTGGCAATAAGGAGTTCATGATCTGAGCCACATTCAGCTCCTGGTCTTCTTTTTTGCTGACTGTATAGAGTTTCTCCATCTTTGGCTACAAAGAATATAATCAGTCTGTTTTCGGTGTTGACCATCTAGTGATATCCATGTGTAGTGTGGTGGTGGTGAAAGTTGTATAAAGTAGCCAGAATCTGAATGTATGTTGATCATTGTCCCAAGATAATTTTCTGCTGAATTAGAAATAGAATGTGAGAGAAACTGAACTGTCAAGAATGACCCCAAAGGTTTTGGACTGAAGAAACAGAAGGAAGAGAAAAGGATAGATTTCAGGGTAAGAATAAGTAGTTTTATTTTGAACATGACAAGTTTGAGATGTTCATTAGAGATCTAGGTATAGAGGCTGAGAAACTATAATGGATATAAGTTGGATATCAAAGAGTCTTGATTTCTGGACTCTAATGTGGAAATGCTATTTGGGAATCATAGGGTAACAGATGATATTTAAAGCCAAGAGACTGGATGAGTTCATAAAATAAAATAGACATATTGAATAGAAAATATCTAAGGATTGACCTCTGAGATACTCCCACATTTTATCAGGCAAGGGTTTGAGGAATGTGAAAAGTTAAAGATGGCAGAAAATTATTTGATATTCTTCCCCATGATTGCAACCTCATTTCCTTTGCTTTTAAATCTGTGCCTGCAGTCACCAATAAAGTACATAGCAGAGATGACACAATGCCAATTCCAGGCCTGGACTGAAAAGGGCTGACAGCTTTTTCTTTGGTCTCTTGGAGTCAGAGCTTCCAAGAATAAAGTCCAGTCACTCTAGTGGAGAGACTATTGGAAGAAGTCAATAGGTAGAGGAACCCTGCTGAACTCTGACTTCTAGATATACTCATCAAGGCAACAAGCACATGAGTGAAATTGCCTTGAAAACTTTAAAACCAGATCAGCCACCAGCTGAATGGCATCAAATGACCCCTGTCAATTCCAATGGAGTACAAGAATCACCCGAACCCAAAGTCCAAGTTCAAAAAATTGCGAGAGAGATTAAAATTTTGAAGTAGTGGCTTAGGAAACAGAAACAGGGAAGGGCCAGCAAAGAAAAGGAAAAAGGAGGGGCCAGTGCTATGGAAGAAAAGCAAGTGATAGTTTATTCCCAGAAGTCGAGCAAAGAAAGGACTCAAGAGTGAGAAAGTGTTTTATTCTAGTAAATGCTGCTTGAGTAAGATGACTGCTGTGACTGCAGTCAAGAACTGACTGCTGTGTTCAGCTACGTGTGGGTCACTGGTGACTCTGACAAGAGCTATTCCATTAGAATGTTGTGGAGAAAAGCCTGCTTGGAATGGATATATGGGAGAATGGAAGAAAGGAATTAGAGGCAGAGAGTTTGAAGGACTCTTGATTAGTCTTGAGGCAGAGAGTTTGAAGGACTCTTGATTAGTCTTATCTCAAAGGAGTGCAGAGAAGTGGCTTGGCTAGTTGGCCATGTGGGGTCAAGGGAGTTATTTATTTTTGTAAGATTGGATAAAGTACAGAATATTCCTATGCATTGGGAATGATCCAGCAGGGAGGGGAAAATTAAGTTTGAAGCAGAGATATGAGGTTTGGAAGCACAGTCCTTTAATTCCAGAGGTGAATAGATTGAGAGCACTGGTACACGTAGGGGTGGTCTTACATAGGAGGATAGACATTGTTTCCATACCAACGTGAGGAAATGCCAAAGGTACAGAGGCAGATAATGATATAGCAATGGGTTCATGTAGGATTTTGTTTCAAAAGTGTGGCCCTGGCACAGGATTAGAACCATACATAGTTCACTGGGTTAAAATAGTTTGATTCTAGGCATTTATAGGTATTCAATATTTAAAAAAGATGATTGACAAGGAAATAGAAGTGATTCTTTAATAAATCACGAGATTATTTATTAAAATGTTAATACTCTGTTGAATCTCATTACTCACAATCTTCACCTAAATACATACAAGGGCATTTAAAAGTTAAATGTCTTGAAATCGAAAGACCATGTCTTAAAAGCTAACATAGTATGGAATCTTTTCTAGATCACTTGATGGGTATAATTTTCATAAGTTATAAATAGTACACTGTAAATAAAAAAAGCATAGTACACAATCTTATGTTTACTGTGAACATACTCCTTCAGTCTGCAACTGCTCAAATACAGAATTTCCAACTGGATTTCTTTAGCTTTAGTGACTGACTGTTTCTAATTTTCTGGCTCGCAAGTCTGTGAAATGTTTGAGCCAAAGAAGATTTACTCTCCTCCTCAAAGCTACTGTTATCCAGGAACTGATGTTTTCTCTGTGCTCTCTGTAACAGGATTTTTTCTCTGCTCGGAAACAGGAAGAGTTATGCTAGATTTGAAGTCTAGATAGAAGACTCTCTGAAAATATCTCACCCACAAAGACAAAAGGCTTTGATCCTTTGCATTTTGTGGTCTATGCACCTCATTTTACTCCTACTCCTCCTAAGCATGTGAGGTTCTATCATGAGAAGTATTATGCCTTTCATACAATCATCACTGCTTAAAGGAAAAAATAAAAAAAAACAAGTAAACACATAAAACTGATCACATTTGCTTTGGACTTGTGGGTTATGGCTAAGATTTTTATTTTTGCTCTTTTCTTACTGCTGTAACTAACATTCTTTAAACTTGTCAAACTTCAATATAAAAAATTGAAAATCATTTAATTAGTACAAGGTCCTGAAAGAAATCAAATAAATGATTATAGCTTTGGGTAAATTTCATTCTCCCTAGTGTGTTTATTTCTAGTATACATTCTTATATGAATGTTCCATTTACATTTTGATTGCCATTGATTTCTATTTATCTGGAGTCAGATCAAGATTGAACCCTGATTTCATTGAACCTTAATTGTGTGTACTCATCTGGTAAAATGGAAATAACTCTACCATGCATTCCAACAAACTTAGGATAATAAAATGAGATAATGTAATGAAAGTATTTTATGAAGTGTGAAACACCATGAAATATGTCATTTAGTTATTTTTACACTAAAATATTAGGCAAGAAAAATGGTATTCTATCTATAATTCAAGTCTACTAACCTTTTTTAGAGCAAAACCCAATTTGGGGATCTTGTTCCAAGGGCAAATATGAGAATGAGGAATGATTAGAGTGAAATTGAGTATATTTAAAATTTAAATTTTCAGTAAAATTTGTTACAGAATAATTAAAATTACTGAGACCCCCCCCCCAGAGCTTTCCAAAATAAGAAGAAAAGTTACTATTTTACCTCAGAAGGAATGATTCTCAAGTAAAATATATATAGCAATAACTGGTTCCTAATTACCTAATTACTAATCAAAAAAGTCAAGTATTTTATTGGCTTCCATCAAAAGAATTGTAAACTCTTATATATATGTGTTGGTCACCCAATATTTCAGTTTCTATTAGATTATAATGTTTAATATTTAAACCACTATCATCAATACAAGGCAAACTTTCAAAAACTGAGAAGGAATAAATCACTTAGTCCCACCATATAACACAAATTGTATTATTATTATGAACTTCTAATTTTGTATGCGCTGTGCTTAGTCATTCAGTCATGTCTGACTCTTCGCAACCCCATGAACTATAGCCCACCAGGCTCCTCCAACCATGGGGATTCTCCAGGCAAGGAATCTGGAGTGGGTTGCCATGTCCTCCTCCAGGGGATTTTCCCAACCCAGGATTGAACCCAGGTCTCCTGTATTGCAGAAAGATTTTTTTTTTAATTTATTTTAATTGAAGGCCAATTACCTTATAATTTTGTGGTGGTTTTTGCCATACATTGACATGAATCAGCCACAGGTGTACATGTGTCCCCCATCCTGAAACCCCTCCCACATCCCTCCCCATCCCATCCCTCAGGGTTGTCCCAGTGCACCAGTTTTGAGTGCCTTGTTTCATGCCTTGAACTTGGACTGGTGATCTACTTCACATATGGTAATATACGTTTCATTGCTTTTCTCTCAAATCATTCCACCCCTACCTTCTTCCACAGAGTCCAAAAGTCTGTTCTTTATATCTGTGTCTCTTTTGCTGTCTCGCATATAGGGTCATTGTTACCATCTTTCTTAATTCCATATATATGTGTTAATATACTGCATTGCTGTTTTTCTTTCTGACTTACTTCACTGTGTATAATCAGCTCCAGTTTCATTCACCTCATTAGAACTGATTCAAATGTATTCTTTTTAATGGCTGAGTTATATTCCACTGTGTATATGTACCACAACTTTCTTATCCATTTGTCTGCTGACGGACATCTAGGTTGCTTCCATGTCCTAGCTATTGTAAACAATGCTGCAATGAACATTGGGGTACACGTGTCTCTTTCAAATTCTGGTTTCTTCAGTGTGTATGCCCAGCAGTGGGATTTCTAGGTCATATGGCAATTCTATTTCCAGTTTTTTAAGGAATCTCCACACTGTTCTGCATAGTAGCTGTACTAGTTTGCATTCCCACCAACAATGTAAGAGGGTTCCCTTTTCTCCACACCCTTTCCAGCATTGACTGTAGACTTTTGGATAGCATCTATTCTGACCAGCGTGAGAAGGTACCTCATTGTGGTTTTGATTTGCATTTTTCTCATAATAATTGATGTTGATCATCTTTTCTTGTGTTTGTTAGCCATCTGTATGTCTTCTTTGGAGAAATGTCTGTTTAGATCTTTGGGCCATTTTTTGATTGAGTCTTTTATTTTTCTGGTATTGAGGTACATGAGCTGCTTGTATATTTTTGAGATTAATTCTTTGTCAGTTGGTTCATTTGCTATTATTTTTTTCCCATTCTGAAGGCTGTCTTTTCACCTTGCTTATAGTTTCTTTCACTGTGAAAAAGCTTTTAAGTTTAATTAGGCCCCATTTGTTTATTTTTGCTTTTATTTCCATTTCTCTGGGAGGTGGGTCATAGAGGATCCTGCTCTGATTTATGTCAGAGAGTGTTTGGGGCAGGCAGATTCTTTGCCAGCTGAGCCATCAGGGCAGCCCAAGAATACTGGAGTGGGTATCCTATCCCTTCTCCAGGGGATCTTCCTGACCCAGGAATCAAACGGGGGTCTTCTGCATTGCAGACAGATTCTTTACCAGCTGAGCCACCAGGGAAGCTCTAATTTTGTATACACATACATAAATACATGTTAACACATAACCATAATGAACATATAATTTTGTATGTTATTCAGTTCAGTTCAGTTCAGTCGCTCAGTCATGTCTGACTCTTTGTGACCCCATGAATTGCAGCACGCCAGGCCTCCCTGTCCATCACCAACTCCCGGAGTTCACTCAGACTCACATCCATCGAGTCAGTGATGCCATCCAGCCATCTCATCCTCTGTCGTCCCCTTCTCCTCCTGCCCCCAATCCCTCCCAGCATCAGAGTCTTTTTCAATGAGTCAACTCTTCGCATGAGATGGCCAAAGTACTGGAGTTTCAGCTTTAGCATCATTTCTTCCAAAGAAATCCCAGGGCTGATCTCCTTCAGAATGGACTGGTTGGATCTCCTTGCAGACCAAGGGACTCTCAAGAGTCTTCTCCAACACCACAGTTCAAATGCATCAATTCTTCGGCGTTCAGCCTTCTTCACAGTCCAACTCTCACATCCATACATGACCACTGGAAAAAGCTTAGCTTTGACTAGATGGACCTTAGTTGGCAAAGTAATGTCTCTGCTTTTGAATATGCTATCTAGGTTGGTCATAACTTTTCTTCCAAGGAGTAAGCTTCTTTTAATTTCATGGCTGCAGTGACCATCTGCAGTGATTTTCACTTATTTAAGCATAAATTCTTTTATATGTTGCTATATCAATTAAGTTTTCAAGACACTTGCTCCTTGGAAGAAAAGTTATGACCAACCTAGACAGCATATTAAAAAGCAGGGACATTACTTTGTCAACAAAGGACCGTCTAGTCAAAGTTATGGTTTTTCCAGTGGCCATGTATGGATGTGAGAGTTGGACTATAAAGAAAACTGAGCACAGAAGAATTGATGCTTTTGAACTGTGGTGTTGGAGAAGATTCTTGAGAGTCCCTTGGACTGCAAGGAAATCCAATCAGTCCATCCTAAAGGAAATCAGTCCTGAATATTCATTGGAAAGGACTGATGCTGAAACTGAAACTCCAATACTTTGGCCATCTGATGGGAAGAACTGACTCACTGGAAAAGGCCCTAATGCTGGGAAAGATTGAAAGTAAGTAGGAGGAGAAGGGGATGACAGAGGATAAGATGGTTGGATGGCATCACCAACTCAATGAACAGAAGTTTGAGTAAACTCCAGGAGTTGGTGTTGGACAGGGAAGCCTGGAGTGCTGCAGTCCATGGGATCACAAAGAGTCAGACACAATTGAGCAACTGAACTGAACTGAATTAAAAGAAGATTCCCCCTTCAAATATAAAGTTGTTGGGTAATAGTCATCAGAATTTTCTTATCTAGGAGACTTGTCAAAATAAATAAATTTCCTAAGAAAAAATGACAGAGTATTTTGGAAAATACAACAAAAGCCTGCTATGTCGCAAGTTATAAATAGTGAACTGGAAAGGGATGCCATTAGGATGTTGCCAATCAATTGCACAGTGTCTACAGTGCCTGGTGAATAGTAGAATTACCACAAATGCTTATTACTACTTTTTAATCAAAATCAGTTGATTTTGATCAATTTCCATGAAGAAAGATGAAGTCCTTCAATTCTTAAAAGTATTTACAAGGCACAAGTTAGTCATGTCTTGCATGAATCATCTTACAACCAAAATCTTAATTAAATCCTCAGTTTTCCTTGAAAATATGCTTTTTATTCTACTTAGCTTCCCCCACAACAATGTTTCCATGCTTATATATATTCTGGATTCTTGAACAATGCTATCTATTTTAAAAATACTTGCTTGTCTCCAAAAATTGATAGCAAAATAATACTTCTAATTTTAGGTCTGCCATTTGATAGATTACCTAGAAGCAGATCCCAGGTCAAAATCAGCAAGCTTCTCTGGTAGCTTAGATGGTAAAGAGTCTAACTGCAATGTGGGAAGCTCGGGTTCAATTTCTGGATTGGGAAGATCCCTTGGAGAAGGAACTGGGAAGCCACTCAAGTATTCTTACCTGGAGAATTCCTTTGGCAGAGGAGCCTGGCAAGCTACTATGCTCGGGGTCCCACAGAGTCTGACAGGACTGAAAGACTAGAAGACATATGATAAAGTGATTTATTAGGGACAGTGTCTATGATGAAGACTGCAGAGGTGTGTAAAGCCATCATATATGATATAGGTCTGGCTCTAGATAAGGCAAAGACAGAAGGAAAGTACTTCTTAGTATATTACACAATAGTGCGAGTTCCGAGAGTTTGGCAAAGTCTACTGGGGAATACTTGAGCCAAAGTTGTTCAATAGATGAGCTACAGATCTCCCAGAAAATGGCCTCCCTTCTGTATTCAGTTGCTGGTGACAAGCAGCCTATGGGAAGCCTGATACGGAAGCAGTGATGGATTTCAAGACACAGAAGTTGAACCTCGTAATCAATCATGCTCCTTGTATTCAGAAGCACATTAACATGTGCACCACAACAATGCATGCCAATCTTAAGATGCTTTTGAGTGCAAATGTGTCTTCAGTTTCACCAATTGAAATTGCACATACTATATACGGAAGAAGATAATGATTTATAGATTTCCCCAGTGGCTCAATGGTAAAGAATCTGCCTGTAATGCAGAAGCCGCAGGAGACACAGGTTGGACTTCTGGGTCGGGAGGAATCCCTGGAGGAAGGCATGGCAACCTCTCCAGTATTCTTGCCTGGAGAATCCCACGAACAGAGGAGCCTGGCAGGCTAGAGTCCATAGTGTCACAAAGAAATAGACTGAAGTGACTTAGCATACACATAGTGATTTATACTTAGAAACTATGACATAGATCTAAGTCAAAGGCAATATTTGGGCTGCAATAAATTAATGTTAATATGAAGATTTCAATAAATCAAGACCCATAACACTGTCCCTTGTCCGTAGTACATGAACTGTGCATTGATATGACAGAACATTGTGAAGGAGCGCAAGACCCTGGAGAAAAGGAGCAGGTGTTAAACATTTTTCCTGAAAAAGCAGTTGTAAAGTTAAATACTCAACGGAGATCATGATAAACTATAGAAGCTCATTTTATTATGAGCAGGTATGATTCTAAAATATTGTTGTTAATTCTATTCATTATGTCTAAATTAACAGTGTACGACTGACTTTAGCACACAGTTAGGAATGCTTGTTTGTCAAAACACTGAAAATAGAAACTTGTCAGACTCCAGCAGAGAAACAAAGCACAAGTTCAAAACGATAGAGACCGACTATATGTAACTTGGGAAGAGAAGGCATAACTGCTTGATGTCATCAAATTTTCATGTTAGATATCAGTTAAATCAGAGGTTGGTAAATTATGATTTACAAACATAGCCTGAAGCCTATTTTTAGTAAATGCAATTTTATTGGGACAAAGCGATGGCCATTTATTTACATGTTTTTACAGTTACTGTTGCTATATGATGGCACAGTTGAGTAAACGTGCCACAAAGCCCAAAACATTCATTGATCTTTTTCAAAAAAAGTTTACAATCCCCTGAGCTACACTTAAAGCATCACCATACACACACAAATAATAGTCATCACCACCACCACTTACAGGGTGCCAGTATATCAAGCTTTATCATGAGTCTTCATCATAATCTGAAAGTCAAAGCAAGTGTGTGTATGCATGTGTGTGTGTGTGTGTGTTTATTCCTCACAATCACCATATGAGTTTGATATTATTTCCTCACTTTCCATTGTGGAAACTGAGTCATCAAGAGTTAACTAATTTGCCAAAGGTAACACAGAAAAATGGCAGAGCCAAGCTTCAAACTAGGCAACACAGATTCAGAGTTTGTGCTTTTGATCTCTATCCTATATTGAATATTATGCTCCTTTTATGAAAAGGGAAAATGCAGTTCAGGGAAATTAAATAAGTTCAGTATCACATGGGAACCAAATATTAAAGCTAGATTCCAGACCCAAAGCCAATATGCTTTCCATTTTTCCACATATTTCCACTGTATATCCCTAAGGAGATAAAGAATTGCAAAAATTAGGAGGAAATTATAATCATATTAGGGTTAGAAAAATATACCTATGAGAAGATATCATTTGGTCCCAAGAAAAAAATGATGTGGTTTCTTAAAATGAAAGGTGAGAGTGGCATGGTCTCAATTGCCAAGAATAGCAATGCATAGAATACAGT
Source organism: Oryx dammah (assembly GCF_014754425.2). Classification (NCBI taxonomy): domain Eukaryota; kingdom Metazoa; phylum Chordata; class Mammalia; order Artiodactyla; family Bovidae; genus Oryx; species Oryx dammah. The sequence continues at coordinate 135,734,447 of NW_024070186.1, read as the reverse complement.
TATTTAAAAAATGTAAGCTTCGGTTTTTAACATAAGGCAAATATACAATCTAATGACTATCTCTGAGATACTTGATAGGTTCATGCCTAGAATACAATGGTGATGAGGTAAAACCTTAATCAGCATCACAAAAACAAACTGAAAATTAGATTTTACAGAAGTAATGTAGAAGGAAGGATTGGAATTAAGATTCAACTCTGAAACAGAGAAGCAGAATGGTAAGATTTTTAGTAATGATGATGAGAACATAAGTGACAATTGTTTGAGCAAATTACAATCTACACAGTGATAAAATTTATATGGTGCTCTCCTAATAGAGAAAACCAAAATCTCTCAGAAGCAAGATATAGTAATGATGGAAGCTTTTAAACACATTCCTTATGCTGCAGTACTTTTCTCTGAGATGCCTAGAGAAGTACACACCATAGCCATTGGGAAAAATACTTCAAAAAGGCCAAAGAAACGACATATGTGACTCCTTGACAAAATTCTTGCACAGATTATTAAATAATTGAATTAGCAGTTTGAATTTTAAAAAAATGCTGCTCCTTTGGAGTGAAATAACCTTAGCCCACAGTCTTGGCTCAAGTCATTCCTACCCTGTGGGAAATGAATGTCAGAACTTGCAGGCTAGCGTTCAACACCGCTACAGCTACTGCTACTAACCGCAATGGTGGTTTAGTCGCTCAGTCGTGTCCAACTCTTTGCGACGCCGTGGACTGTAGTTTGTCAGGCTCCTCTGTCCGTGGGATCCTCCCAGGCAAGAATGCTGGAGTGTGTTGCCATTTCCTTCTCCAGGGGATCTTCCCAACCAAGGGTCTGAACCTGGGTCTCCTGCATTGCAGTCAGATTCTTTACCGACTGAGCCACCAGGGCAGCCCACTGCTACTAATAGAAAGAGTATATTGGCAAGACTGTGAACTTCCTGGGTAGAGCCTTACTTGCTGTGTAACCTTGGGTAAGCTGAAGCTCCAATACATTGGCCACCTTATGCGAAGAACCAACTCATTGGAAAAGACCCAGACACTAGGGAAGGTTGAAGGCAAAAGAAGAGAGTGGCAGAGCATGAGATGGTTGGATAGTATCATCGACTCAAGGGATATGAACCTGGGCAAACTCAAGGAGATAGTGAGGGACAGGGAAGCCTGGCGTACTGCAGTCCACCGGGTGGCAAAGTGTCAGCCATGGACTTAGCAACTGAACAACCACCACCACCACCTTGGATAAACTTCTTAACACCTCCAAGCCTGTTTTTTCACCTATAATTGGGATGAGAATGGGTTCTGAATAAAAAGATAGTACGACATAATACATATCTGTATCTCCTAGCACCAAAAAATGATCAAATAGAAACTAGATACCACAAATCTGTGGCACTACAAGAGGAAGATTAGATGGGAAGCCAACTAGATTCTAACTCTCAGAGACCATGATCCATCATTATCACTGTATTTACTTGCTTTACTTAACATGCAACTATTTGTTGTTAATTCTGTGCTAGGCTCTGTTTTAAGTACATTGTAGACATTTACTTAATTTTCATTCTGATGCTTAACCATTTTGACTATAGTCATGTTCACACTGGCTACCAAAGATAAGAAACTACCACTTGTCACAAAAGCAATGTTTCTAATACTAATTAGTGTAAAACAGCCTGGATTCTATCACAGGGTTCTTGCAACTGTCTTAGAACTAAGAAGGGAGATGGGATTTGTGTTTTTTTTTTTTTTGCCCATAAAATATGGACTTGCCAAGGAATTGGTGCTTTCAAATTGTAGTGCTAGAGAAGACTCTTGAAAGTCCCTTGGACAGCAAGAAAATCAAACCAGTTAATCCTAAAGGAAATCAACCCTGAATATTCATTGGAAGGACTGATGCAGAAGCTGAGGCTCCAGTTCTTTAGCACCTAATGCAAAGAGCCCACCCATTGTAAAAGACCCTGATGCTGGGAAAGATTGAAGTCAGGAGGAGAAGGGGATGACAGAAGATGAGGCAATTGGATTGGATTAAAAACTCAATGGACATGAGTTTGAGCAAACTCCGGGAGATGGTGAAGGAACAGGAAACCTGGCATGCGGCACTCCATGGAATCAAGGAGTTGGACACGACTTAGCAACTCAACAACTACAATAAAAATGGACATTTTATATATATATATATATTATATATATATGCAGTGTCCATTTTTTGCATGATATGTATATATTATATATATACTGCCAGACAATAGAGTCTGACAGAAAAATCACTGGGTTGAAAGTCAGGATTTTGAATGCACTATCATTCATCGCATCAAGAATTACATCATGTTTAAGTGAACAAAACCTACTAGCCAGGAAAAGTCAATTTTGTATTTTATTACTAACCGATTTGAATGGTCCCACAGTTAAGCTATGGGTAGTGGGAAAATATAGCTGGGAAATAGGAATCCACAGGATTTCAGAGAAATACATTTTGCAATACAGCCCCAAACTTACTTTGTGACCTTAGTCAGTTCTCTCCAAACTTCTCCATTCCTTCTCTTGTAAAATAAAGGCCATATGTCCCAAAAGAATCTCAAGAATTCAATCTGGGACGGATTGAGTCTAGAAATCTCCAAACCCCTCAGTTTTCAATGACTCCCAGAGAGATACTAATCAGCAAAGGGGAAGCTGTGCTATGGTAACAAATGACTCCCAGTTTGGAGTGGCTTGACACAACAAAGATTTACTCCTTGCTCATGTCATAATGAGCAAGTGGCTTTTTTTATGCTTTTACAACTCAGAGATCTCTTCACTTCCATCTTGCAGCTGTCCCATTTGGAATCCTTTTTTTACTGCTTTGCAGACATAGATCATTGAAAACTTATCCAGGTTAACTTAACTCCCTCAGATTGGAAGTGACAATCATCCCTGGGACATGACTCCAACCTCAGCACAGGGGATGCCATAAAATGTTGGTGAGCACATGGATATTTGATTAGAACTAATGATCTCTTCCAGAAGAGGTGATGGCAAAGGTAATATAAGGAGTGCATGCCAGATTCATGACCGTAACTCAGGCTTTCTAGCTCCTAGCTCCTAGCTCCAGGCCACCCTCCAGATAATATGTAGGGTTGTTATAATAATGGCTCTAAAATCTTTGAAGCTGACAAAAGGACAGTTATTTCACATAATAATAGCTTGTTTTGTATTGTATGTGAATACTCATTGGAAGGACTGATGCTGAAGCTGAAGCTCCAATACTTTGGCCACCTGATGGGAAGAACTGATTCACTGAAAAAGATCTTGATGCTGGGAAAGATAGAAAGCAGGAGGAGAAGGGGACGACAGAGGATGAGATGGTTTGATTGCTAGTTTGTTTGTATTTGTGAAAGTCGCTCAGTCATGTCTGACTCTTTGCAACCCTATGGACTATACAGTCCATGGAATTCTCCACCCCAGAATACTGGAGTGGGTAGCTGTTTCCTTCTCCAGGGGATCTTCCAAACACAGGGATCCAACCCAGGTTTCCTGCATTGCAGGCAGAATCTTTACCAGCTGAGCCACAGGGGAAGCCTATGAATACTGGAGTGGGTAGCCTATCCCTTCTCCAGAGGATCTTCCTGGCTCAGGAATCAAAGCAGGGTCCTTGCATTGCATGCAGATTCTTTACCAACTGAGCTATCAGGGATGGTTGGATGGCATCACCAACTCAATGGACATGAGTTTGAGCAAGCTCCAGGAGTTAGTGATGGACGGGTAAGTGTGGCATGCTGCAGTCCATGGAGTTGCAAAGAGTCAGACATGACTGAGTAACTGAACTGAACTTAAAGGAAAAAATAAATTTCTTTCAGTCAATACAGAAACATATACCCTTAATCAGCTTTCTAGTGAGGTTAACAGAAAGTCTATATTTCACTGTTTCACATTACTCCAAAAGTTCAATTTTATTCCTTGGAAAGGTTTTCTAAAAGGCAAAATCCAGACCATACTTATTTGATCATTTCATCCTCTCCAAGTGAGAGAACTTAGAGCTGAGAATATCCTTGTGTGAATGGAATGGACTAGTGTGTTGAGCTAGTTTAAAGATTACTCATAGGTATTTGAAAAAGGTTTGTGGAGATTTCTACAGCAAGATACCTGATTTTTTAAAATTCGTCTTTAAAACCAGGATGTAGGAATAAATCCTATTGTGTTTTAGTGACTGCCTGCCTGCTTCTACTCCAGTGTTCTTGGCATTAGTGCTTGGTGTTAGAAGCCAGAGAAGCAATTCAGTCTACTGGACATTTTGAAAAAATGTGGCTCTCCAAAATCTGAGTTCCAATGAAATCTTGAGTTGATCTCATGACTTGGCCAAATCTTTATTTTTTTAAGAGCAAAGATTTTTACATAACTACAACCAAAATAAAAGTGGTTAGGAAGATAGAGTGCAGTTGCTTTTCATTTCCCTATACTGATGGGTTAGGAGGAACTTACTGCTTTTAGAAAACCCGGGCTCTGCATCCTTTCATTAATCCATCCAGAAGAAGAAAAAAAAAAAAAAAAAAGTGGTCAAGTGCATACCTGTGGTGAATACCATCCACACCTTTCATTTCCCACAGTTACTCACTAACACATTTTCCCCATTCTGATGATCATTATAACTCTTGAAGGCAGCATGAAAGTAAGCAGCTGATGAGATGCACCTCTGACACACCAGAAGACGCATCAGTCACCACCTTCTTGTTCCTTCTGTTTCAAGACAAGGAAATTCAATTCAAATGGAGCCTTTTATGTTCAAGTTTATACTTCTCTACATGGGAAAAGAAACAGTTATATCAATCTCTCTTCTCATGGACATGCTGAAATGGATCACACAAGTTCATTTTCCAAATAAAATGTTTCCATTTTTACTGAAAGGAGTACCAGCTCTTAGTTTTACAAACTTGAGATGAATTCTGAATCAATAAAATTGAGATTTACTGTTAATGAAAATTTGAACTGATAACCATTTTATTGCACTGAATTTTGTCATCTTTCTAGCTAGAGGACTAAGTTAGGATCAAAGTCCATGTGTATTAATTTCTTAAATTTATAATCCTTAGGACACTAAGGTCTTGACCAGTATCTGCAAAATAATATGTGAGGCCCTCAAAACACTTTAGTGGATTAATAGGCACTCTTTGGCCTATAGAAAATTAGAGATACCAAGGGAACATTTCATCCAAAGATGGGCACAATAAAGGACAGAAATAGTATGGACTGAGCAGAAGCAGAAGATATTAAGAAAAGGTGGCAAGAATACACAGAAGAATTATATTAAAAAGGTTGTCATGACTCAGATAACAATGATGTTGTGATCACTCACCTAGAGCCAGACATCCTGGAATGTGAAGTCAAGTGGGCCTTAGGAAACATTACTACAAACAAAGCTAGTGCTGGATGCTGATGTATTCCAGTGGAGCTCTTTCAAATCCTAAAAGATGATGCTGTGACAATACTGCATGCAATATGCCAGCAAATTTGGAAAACACAGCAGTGGCCACATGGCTGGATAAGGTCAGTTTACATTCCAATCCCAAAGAAAGGCAATGCCAAAGAATACTCAAACTACTGCACAATTGAACTCATCTCACACAATAGCAAAGTAATGCTGAAAATTCTCCAAGCCAGGCTTCAGCAATATGTGAACCGTGAACTTCCGGATGTCCAAGCTGGTTTTAGAAAAGGCAGAGAAACCAGAGATCAAATTGCCAACATGTGCTGGATCATTGAAAAAGCAAGAGCGTTCCAGAAAATCATATATTTCTGCTTTCTTGACTATGCCAAAGCCTTTGACTGTGTGGATCACAATAAACTGTGAAAAATTTTTCAAAAGATGGGAATACCAGACCTCTGACCTGACTCCTGAGAAATCTGCATGCAGGTCAGGAAGCAACAGTTATAACTGAACATGGAATAACAGACCAGTTCCAAACTGGGAAAGGAGTACATCAAGGCTGCATATTGTCACCCTGCTTGTTTAACGTATATGCAGAGTACATCATGTCAAATGCCAGGCTGGATGAAGCACAAGCTGGAATTAAGATTGCCGGGAGAAATATCAATAACCTCAGATATGCAGATGACACCACCCTTATGGCAGAAAGCAAAGAACTAAACAGCCTCTTAATGAAAGTGAAAAGGAGAGAGAGTGAAAAAGTTGGATTAAAACTAAACAGTCAGAAAACTAGGATCATGGCATCTGGTCCCATCACTTCATGGCAAATAGATGGGGAAGCATTGGAAACAGTGGCTGACTTTATTTTGGGGGGCTCCAAAATCACTGCAGATGGTGACTGCAGCCATGAAATTAAAAGATGCTTGCTCCTTGGAAGAAATGTTATGACCAACCTAGACAGCATATTAAAAAGCAGACATTACTTTGCCAGCACAAGCCTGCCCAGTAAAAATATGGTTTTTCCAGTAGTCATGTATGTGAGAGTTGGACTATAAAGAAAACTGAGGCCAGAATAATTGATGCTTTTGAACTGTGGTGTTGGAGAAGACTTTTGAGAGTCCCTTGGACTGCAAGGAGATTCAACCAGTCCATCCTAAAGGAAATCAGTTCTGAATATTCATTGGAAGGACTGATCCTGAAGCTGAAACTCCAATACTTTGGCCACCTGATGGGAAGAACTGACTCATTTGAAAGACCCTGATGCTGGGAAAGATTAACAGTGGGAGGAGAAGGGGACGACAGAGGATGAGATGGTTGGATAGCATCACTGACCTGATGGACATGAGTTTGAGTATGTTCCAGGAATTGGTGATGGACAGGGAAGCCTGGTATGCTGCAGACCTTGGCGTTGCAAAGAGTCATACACGACTGAACAACTGAACTGAACTGGCCTATCGAGAAACCAAGATCTGTTCATTTTGAAATGGTGAAATATTGAATAAAAATTTTTGCCAATTCAATTAGTTTTACTTCCTTAAGGATGAATTTAAAAGTTACAAGGTCAAAAATAATTAAGAAATTGACATGGTATCATACAATAAATATTAAGCTGGCCAAAATAAACTTAACTAATAGAATGTGCAATATGTGGAAATCATTGAGTACTTCTAGCTCTTTCATTTGATGAACAAGAAATACAGAAAGACACAGTGTAAATTCATGCAACACTTAAACCCCAGTATCAGCAGTATGAATATGAAGTCAGTGCTTTTTTCCCCATGCTGTTTATTTAAATACAAGTAATTATGTAAAGACTTTATTCACAGGGATGCCAGATGTCATTAATTTTCATTTTATGTCACCACACAAGGTATTAATAAACAACGTTCAACAAAAATATGTGTGGAGGCTATTGATATTTATATCCTGGAATCCAATATTTCAAAAATGCAATTTAAAAATAACTTGCAAATATTAAATATTTGCTGTGTTAAAATCACAGAATTGGAAGACACTTATGCAATAAATGATTTGCTGTTGGTTTCAGAGTGGTAAATAATAAATTTTCTTGCATTTTTGAACAAATTTATTTGCCAGTTCAAAATTCTACAGACATACTGTTTTGGGGCAGAATATTCATATATATATCAATTTCTTCATTTAATGATAACAACATAAAAGGATATGATTATAATGTCCTTAAATTCTTATATCCATTTTTTTTCTTCCTGTGTCCTGTATTTATAACTGCAATGTTTTTGACATAACCTTAAATTATATGGTAGGGTATTTGATTCTGGGAAGAAATCAGTATTATCTGAACCCAGGGAGTCATAAATTTAAACAAAGAGAAATTTGAAATTTTTCTATCACCAGTAGCACCATTTCTGAGTTTGTGTTTGTCTATGCTTCTCAACATAGGCTTTTTAAAAATAAAATCTTAGGATTCCAAAGTACTTTTTTTCAGAATGAAGTAAATATTTGGAAATTGTAAAAAAATCTTATACCCATGGCTTTTCTCTGAGGACCACATTTCTCTTTTTTAAGGCAAATAATAAAATGATAACCTCAAAGAGTGCTGCTCAGTGTGCTTATTCTGCCTCCCTTCTCAAATGAATAATATGCATTATTTTTAACTAATATCCAGAGAGTTATTTTACTGGTAGATTATGTTCTAGGTAACAGAAGACTTAAGTAAATGGTCTTAGACACAACCTATGATTGTGTAATATTGAAATAAAGGCTTCTATAAGGCACATGAATTAAATAATTCCCTGAATTCACTAGAATTGCTGCTTATTTTTAAAATCAAATTGCTTTCCACAATGTCATTAAATATAAAAGGTTTTTACAGTTATATAATTGCATATATCTTATTTAGAACCATGTAGAGTGATTTTCTTTTTATCATCTAACAACATAAAGGATCAATATACAAAAAAATAACATGAAACTCTTCGATAGAAAAAAATCTCACTATGCATCCTGATTATGAACTCTTCTGAAATTGTCTTTGAATTGATATTTATTCATCCCAGTGAAGAAAATATTACACTTTTCCACACAGAAGAATTCTTTTCTAACTTGAGAAACCCACATTATTCATGAAAGTCACTGGCCTGTCTCAAGGTTTAATTGAAACCAAATGAAGTCAAGTAAAACTAATCAAAACCAAACAACCCTTGGGTTATGTAAAGGACTTACTGCTAGTTACAGTTCTTGGAGATTTGGTTAGAGTACTCTAAAATCAAATTTTAAATGTCACCATGTCATACAAACTAAACATAAAATATTCTTCCAAGAGTTCCATGAATGGCTAAATTAAATACAACTTTATTACCTACAGAATTATTCCATGACCATCAAGAAAGGCATAAAACTTTGAATCAATTTATAGAAGTAATTGATGCTAAAGAATTAACCTAAGACATTAAAAAACTTATCTCATGTGCTATATTCACATCACTCATTAAAAAGAAATTTCAGGAACTCTCTCAAAAATGTCAATGCATAATTTGCATAAATCATCCCACAACGGTTGAAATCTCTAATGTAATGTAGGGGAAGTTGGGGAAAAACAATCTAGGGGTCTTAGAGGGAGCACCGGTTCTGAATCTGAACAGTCATGTGACATTTAATTTCTTGCATTGGAATAAGAGTAATAATTACAACTCTTAACATACACTTTTCTACAATGTAGTCATGTAAAGAGTGGTGCAAACGCAAACTATAATGAAACCGTGAAGTAGATATCAGCAAGTATTTGAAAGATAAAGAATAGAAAAGATGATTACTTGCAAAAAACTAGTTCATGAATTTGTATTCCTTTTTGTATTTGAAGTTATACACAGAACTGATAGAGAAAAAGTAACTTGATTTTGGATATATGAGTATAAGTGCTTTGATATGTTTTATTTCACATTAAATAATATATCTTTATTCCACTGAAGAATGTATGTCTTAAGTGAATTCAGTTTCAACAAGCAGAATAGGAAGTACTATGGCCATTTGCTGAATAGAATACAAATGCCACGTATCAGTTCTGTTCAGTTGAGTCACCCAGTCGTGTCCAACTCTTTGCGACCACATGAACACAGCATGCCAAGCCTCCCTGTCCATCACCAACTCCCGGAGTTCACTCAAACTCATGTCCATTGAGTCGATGATGCCATCCAGCCATCTCATCCTCTGTCATTCCATTCTCCTCCTGCCCTCAATCCCTCCCAGCATCAGGGTCTTTTCAAATGGGTCAGCTCTTCTTATCAGTGGCCAATGTATTGGAGTTTCAGCTTCAACATCAGTACTTCCAGTGAACACCCAGGGCTGATCTCCTTTAAGATGGACTGATTGGATCTCCTTGCAGTCCAAGGGACTCTCAAGAGTCTTCTCCAACACCACAGTTCAAAAGCATCAATTTTCGGGGCTCAGCTTTCTTTACAGTACAACTCTCACATCCACACATGACTACTGGAAAAACCATAGCCTTGAATCAAGGAACCTTTGTTGGCAAAGTAATATCTCTGCTTCTTAATATGATATCTAGGTTGGTCATAACCTTCCTTCCAAGGAGTAAGCAGCTTTTAATTTCATGGCTGCAATCACCATCTCCAGTGATTTTGCAGCCCAGAAAAATAAAGTCAGCCACTGTTTCCACTGTTTCCCCATCTATTTGCCATGAAATGATGGAACCGGATGCCATGATCTCAGTTTTCTGAATGTTGAACTTTAAGCCAACTTTTCACTCTCCTATTTCACATTCCTCAAGATGCTCTTTAGCTCTTCTTCACTTTCTGCCATAAGGATGGTGTTCACCTGCATATCTGAGGTTATTAATGTTTCTCCTGGCAATCTTGATTCCAGCTTGTGCTTCCTCCAGCCCAGCATTTCTCATGATGTACTCTGCATAGAAGTTAAATAAGCAGGGTGACAATACACACCCTTGATGTACTCCTTTTCCTATTTGGAACCAGTCTGTTGTTCCATGTCCAGTTCTAACTGTTGCTTCCTGACCTGCATACAGATTTTTCAAGAAGAAGTTCAGGTGGTCTTATATTCCCATCTCTTTCAGAATTTTCCACAGTTTATTGTGATCCATAGAGTCAAAGGCTTTGGGATAGTCAATAAAACAGAAATAGATGTTTCTCTGGAACTCTCTTGCTTTGATGATCCAGCAGATGTTGGCAATTTGATCTCTGGTTCCTCTGCCTTTTCTAAAACCAGCTTGAACACAGTTCAGCTTCATAGTTCACATATTGCTGAAGCCTGGCTTGGAGAATTTTCCACATTACTTTGCTAGTGTGTGGGATGAGTGCAATTGTGCGGTAGTTTGAGCATTCTGCGGCTTTGCCTTTCCTTGGGATTGGAATGAAAATTGACATTTTCCAGTCCCATGGCCACTGCTGAGCTTTCCAAATTTGCTGGCATATTGAGTGCAGCACTTTCACAGCATCATCTTTCAAAATTTGAATTAGCTCAACTGGAATTTTATCACCTCCACTAGCTTTGTTCATAGTGAAGCTTCCTAAGGCCCACTTGACTTCGCATTCCAGGATATCTGGCTCTAGGTGAGTGATCACACCTTCATGATTATCTGGGTCATGATGATCTTTTTTGTATCACTCTTCTGTGTATTCTTGTCACCTCTTCTGAATATCTTCTGCTTCTGTTAGGTCCATACCATTTCGTCCTAAATTGATCCCATCTTTGCATGAAATGTCCCCTTGGTATCTCTAATTTTCTTGAAGAGATCTCTAGTCTTTCCCATTCTATTGCTTTCCTCTGTTTCTTTGCACTGATCACTAAGGAAGGTTTTCTTATCTCTCCTTGGTATTCTTTGGAACTCTGCACTCAAATAGATATATCTTCTTTTTCTCCTTTGCTTTTCACTTCTCTTCTTTTCTCAGCTATTTGTAAGGCCTGCTCAGACAGCCATTTTGCTTTTTTGCATTTCTTTTCTTGAAGATGGTCTTGCTCCCTGTCTCCTGTACAATGTCACGAACCTCCATAGTTAATCAGACATTCAGTCTATCAGATCTAGTCCTTTAAATCTATTTCTCACTTCCACTGTGTAATCATAAGGGATTTGGTTTAGGTCATACCTGAATGGTCTAGTGGTTTTCCCCACTTTCTTCAATTTAAGTCTGCATTTTGCAATAAGGAGTTCATGATCTGAGCCACAGCCAACTCCCAGTCTTATTTTTGCTGACTGTATAGAGCTTCTCCATCTTTGGCTGCAAAGAATACAATCAATCTGATTTCGGTGCTGGCCATCCGATGACGTCCATGTGTAGAGTCTTCTCTTGTGTGGTTGAAAGAGTGTGTTTGCTATGACCAGTGCATTCTCTTGGCAAAACTTTCTTAGCCTTTGCCTTGCTTCATTCTGTACTCCAAGGCCAAATTTGCCTGTTACTCCAGGTGTTTATTAACTTCCTACTTTTGCATTCCAGCTCCCTATAGTGAAAAGGACATCTTTTTTGGGTGTTAGTTCTAAACGGCCTTGTAGGTCTTCATAGAACCACTCAACTTCAGCTTCTTCAGTGTTAATGGTCAGGACATACTGTGATATTGAATGCTTTGCCTTGGAAACGAACAGAGATCATTCTGTCGTTTTTGAGATTGCATCCAAGTACTACATTTTGGACTCTTTTGTTGACCATGATGGCTACTCCATTTCTCCTAAGGGATTCCTGCCCGTAGTAGTAGATATAATGGTCATTTGAGTTAAATTCACCCATTCCAGTCCATTTTAGTTTGCTGATTTCTAAAATGCTGATGTTCACGCTTGCCATCTCCTGTTTAACCACTTCCAATTTGCCTTGATCATGGACCTAACATTCCAGGTTCCTATGCAATATTGCTCTTTAGAGCTTCGGACCTTGCTTCTATCACCAGCCACATCCACAACTGGGTATTGTTTTTGCTTTGGCTCTGTCCCTTCATCCTTTCTGGAGTTATTTTTCCACTGATCTCCAGTAGCATATTGGTCACCTACCAACCTGGGGAGTTCATTTTTCAGTGTCCTATCTTTTTGCCTTTTCCAAAAAAAGTGATTTAAAAGATTTGCTGATATAATACTAAATAGATCCAAGGATCATTATCATTCCATTCCTGCCAGGCCACTTTTAAAATTATAGTTTATTAAAAATAACAAGTGACATAAAATAGAACAGGATTGTCCTGAGGCAAAATCAAAAGGAAAATTTCTTTTCAGGCAGTTAGATAATTACATTTTTGACAAAGAAGTAGGAGCAAAGAAATATGATTGAGACATATAGCAGATTTTATTATCAATAATTTGATGTTGTGCTTAATTGAACTTTCTTGGTAATTGAGGATATCAAATTGTTACTTTTGTTTATAATTTTAAAATACTGACAACCTAAATATTTTAATAATATATCTGATCACTTTATCATGTTAGTGAATTAGTATTTGGTAATTTAACTTTTGGTCATCTGATGCAAACAGACAACTCATTGGAAAAGTCCCTGATGGTAAAGATTGAGGGCAGAAGGAGAAGAGGGCATCAGAAGATAAGATGGCTGGACGGCATCACTGATGCAATGAACATGAACTTGGGCAAACTCTGGGAGATGGTGAGGGACAGGGAGGCTTGGCGTGCTGCAGTCCATGGACCTGCAAAGAGTCAGACGCGACTGGGTGACTAAACACCAATAATTCAACTTTTGGTAATTTGGAATATTGCCTTTGGTCAATTACCACTGTATGTACCTTGTGGTCAAACCAATTTTCACCAGTTACCTTCCAACTTATAATCTTCTATAAAATTAAAAACTGCTGAACAATCTCTATAGGCTTCCCCAGTGGCTCAGCAGTAAAGAATTCTTCAATGCAGAAGACACTGGAGATGCATATCTGTCTCTGGGTTGGGAAGATTCCATGGAGCAGGAAATGGCAACCTGCTCCAATATTCTTGCTAGGAAAATCCCATGGACAGAGAATCATGGTGGGTCACAAAGTGTTGGACAGAATTGAGCACACACACAAACAATCTACAGTAATGTACTTGACAAACCCAATTGCATTTTCACATAAAAATTGGTTTTCCTTTATGATAAACATTAAGCAAGAGGAAAAGAAAAAAAAAATCCTCTAAATATTTTATTGGGAATAATAATATAAGCTTTATAAAATTTACTCTTTCATATGTGGGCAGAATATTGACTTGTTTAACAGCTTTATTTGATCTAAAACAAATATTAATAGATTTCAAAAGTTAATGTCTTTTCTGAACTCATTATCATCAGTGAGACTAGGCCTATACCTTAATGTATGGGGACTATGTGAAAAAAAAAGTGAAAGTGTTAGTTGCTCAGGCATGTCTGACTCTTTGTGACCCCATGGGCTGTAAAGTGACAGGCTCCTCTGTCCATGAATTCTCCAGACAAGAATACTGGAGTGGATGGTCATTCCCTTCTCCAGGGAATCTTTGAGATTCAGGGATGGAACTCGATTCTCCTGCATTGAAACCACAAACTCTCGGTAAACTCTGCTGGAGATAGACTAGTTAATTCAGACCAGTCATTTAGTTGAAATTACTAAAAATAGCTAGATAAAATATTAAGAATAAATATTCTTTAATGTATAGAATAACTTATAAGTCATAAAGAGTTACTAGGCTGAGATCAATCCAAGAGAGGATGCAATTAAAAAACAAACCCAACATTCAAGGTTACTTTTGTACTGGGACTCTTTAGGGAACGAAAAGAAAGAGCTGAGTTGCTAAGCTGCAGTTCAATAGCCTTGCAGGGATCAAAACACAAAATCTGGAGTTAAGGACTTAAAAGGCTGGCTTATGTTGGGCTTGGGCTTCCCTGGTGGCTCAGACAGGAAAGAATCCACCTGTAATGCAGGACCCCTGGGTTCATTCCCTGGGTTAGGAAGATCCCCTGGAGAAGGGAATGGCAGCCCACTTCAGGATTTTTGCCTGGAGAATCCCCATGAACAGAGGCGCCTGGCAGGTTACAGTCTATGGGTTCACAAAGAGCTGGACACAACTGAGCAACTAAACACACACACATTGGGCTTAGAAGTACTCCCTATACTACAACCCCAAAGGACTGCTCCCTAGAAATATAGATGAACAATAATAAAACAATTATATATGTGTGTGTATATATAGTATGTATATAGCATGTATGTATATACATATATACAAACATGGACTTCCCCGGTAGCTCAGCAGTAAAGAATCTGCCTGCAATACAGATGATGCGGGCTCAATCCCTAGGTTGGGAAGATCCCATGGAAGTGGAAATGGCAACCCACTGCAGTATTCTTGCCTGGGAAATCCCATGGACAGAGGAGCCTCAAATGCTATAGTCCTGTGGGGTCACAAAGAGTTGGACATGACTTAGTGACAAAAAAAAAATAAATAAATAAACAAAGTGTATACACATAATATATGTATTGTGTTGGCTAAGAAGTCCATTAAGATTTTTCCACAAGCTGTTAGGAAAAATCGGAACAAATATTTTTTTGGCCAATCCAATATATATATGATCTTTCCTAGTGGTTCAGCTGGTAAAGAATCTGCCTGCAATGTGGGAGAGCTGGGTTCGATCCCTGGGTTGGGAAAATCCCCTGGAGAAGGGAATAGCTACCCATTCCAGTTTTCTTGCTTGGAGAACCCCATGGACAGAGGAACCTGACAGTCCATGGGGTCACAAATAGTCAGACATGATGACTGAGCAAATTTCACTTTATATATATACATATATACACATACATACATTTTCTGGGCTCTTGATAATGCACAGCTGAGCTCTGTGTGTGTGTGTGTGTGTGTGTGTACAGCCCCAAAAATGCTGTCTTGAAATTGGATTAGCAAATCTAGTATTTCTAGCACTTCTAGACATGTAGCTAAAGCAAACCAAAATTTCTGTGAAAGAAGGTAATATTATATTCTGGGCTTTGAAACTTTTCTATGATTTTTTTTTCAAATACAGTGCCTAATGCACAGTCAAGATAACTAGATACCTAAAAGAAAGACATCATTTACAAAATTCAACAGAAGCAGACCCATAGATACTTCACATACTGGGTTACCATAATTTAATCAATTGCAAAATAACCAGGCTTAGAATTTTCAAGGAGACAAAAGCCAGGCTGGAAAATGCAACACAATATTTTCAAGTAATATATTTTAAAAAGAGCTAAAAAGAATGTACAATACCCAAAAGTATAATGACTAAAATAAGATATAATAGATTTAAGAGAAAATTAGTAACAAATGAAGAAACTGTTTGTGAGCTAGAAGAGAGAAACCGTAAGAATAAAACACAGAAACAAAAATATTCCATTATGAGAGAAAATATACTTAAGGATACAGTTCCCCGGTGACTCAGCTGGTAAAGAATCTCCCTGCAATGTGGGAGACCTGGGTTTGATCCCTGGGTTGGGAAGATCCCTTGGAGAAAGGAAAGGCTACCCACTCCAGTATTTTGGCCTGGAGAATTCCATGGACTGTATAGTGCATGGGGTCACAAAGAGTCAGACTCAACTGAGTGACTTTCGCTTTCACTTTCACTTTCAAGTAAATCTAACATACATTTAAATGGAGTCTCAAAAAGAGAATGAGACACAAGCTGCGTTTGAAGAGACAGTGAACATTTTCAAGGATTGAAATGGATACTATACAAATTTTAAAATGCAATGATATCCAAGCAGGATAAGGATAGAGAACAGACGTAAAATAGTGAAGCTAAGAAAAACTACAAAAAAATCAGAGTAAGAAAGAATATAAAATGAAAAAGACAGAAAAGATAAATTACTTTCCAAGGATTAATGGCTGACTTCTTAACTGAAAGTCAGAAAACATTAGAATGTTTTTTCAATGTATTTAGATAAGAGACATTTTAACTGATGATTTTATATCTAACAAAAAATATTTTAAGAATGAAAGTGAAGAAAAATCAATGCAATATTGTAAAATACATAAATATATAAAAAAGAAAAAAAAAAAAGAAAGTTCAAGAATCAATGACCTAAAATAAAAAAAATTAATTAAAAGAAATACAAAGAACTATATAAGCAAAAAACTTAAAGTCAAAAAACTACATTTCAAAGCAAAACTAAGACTTTGCAACCAACGGTTCTATACTAAATGAAATTCTGAATGGTACTCTTTAGTCATAAGGAAACTATTCCCAAAGGTAAGCTAAGAGATACAAGGGAAAAAAAAGCACAGAGGAAAGAATGGAAATGTGAATAAATCAGATTAAACACTGATCCTGTAAAACAATGTTAAAGGTTATTTATAAAGTTTATAAAAATTGAAATTAAAACAATCCTACCTCAGAATAGATAAAACAATCAGTTTCATACAAGTTCATACACGAACTTAAAAGAAAAACAAAATAAAGATTCTAATAGATACAGCAGAACATCAACAGGACCTCAGAGTAAGAAAAAGCTTCTTAAATTGTATTAGAAAAAATCTTTAATTTTTTTAATTAAAAAAAACTTAAAAATCTTAAAGATTGAGTAACTTGATTACATTAAAATTGATAAGTTATATTTGCTAGAAGACATCCTTAAGAAAGTGGAAATCCAAGCCTGCAAAAAGGAGTTATATGTATTAACAAGCACTCATATCTGGAATGATATATAATTCTGTTATATAATAAATTTTTATACATCCACACAGAAGAGTCAGGCAACCTATTTTTGTAAAAAATGTGCAGGAGACCTGAACAGGCACTTTATTAACACAATATTCAAGTACCTATTAGGCAAACTAAAAGATTTTAATCTTCACTAACAATTAAAAAATTCTAATTAAAAACAATGAGATACTACACTACACCCAGCAAGACAACACATTGGCTAAGACGTGAAGCAACAAGAAATCTCATTCACAAATAGTCAGGCATTATTGAATTAAGAAGATCACTATGAATAGCATTTCACTGCTAATCACAGGTAAAACCCCCTAAAATTATATGCATATATGGAACAAGAGCCTCCTATAAGAGTGCTTATCATAACATTATTTTAACTAGACATTATCTAAAATATGGGAATCCCCTGGTAGCTCAGTTGGTAAAGAATCTGCCAGCAGTGCAGGAGTCAGTCAGTCAATTCAGTCACTCAGTTGTGTCCAGCTCTTTGTGACCCCATGGACTGCAGCAGCCAGGCTTCCCTGTCTATCATCAACTCCCAGAGCTTACTCAGATTCATGTCTATTGAGTTGATGATGCCATCCAACCATCTCATCCTCTGTCGTCCCCTTCTCCTCCTGCCTTCAGTCTTCGAGGATCAGGGTCTTTTCCAATGAGTCAGTTCTTCCTATCAGGTAGCCAAAGTATTGGAGGTTCAGCTTCAGCATCAGTCTTTCTAATGAATATTCAGGACTGATTTCCTTTAGGATTGACTAATTTGATCTCGCAGTCCAAGGGACTCTCAAGAGTCTTCTTAAACATCACAGTTCAAAAGCATCAATTCTTCAGCACTCAGGTTTCTTTATGGCCCAACTCTTATGTCCATACATGAATACTGGAAAAACCATAGTTTTGACTAGACAGACTTTTGTAGGCAAAGTAATGTCTCTGCCTTTTAATAGGCAGTGCAGGAGACCTGGGTTCAGTCTCTGGGTTGGGAAGATCCTCTGGAGAAGGAAATGGTACCCATTTCAGTATTTTGCCTGGAAAATCCCATGGACTGAGGAGCCTTGCTGCTGACAGTCCATGGCATCACAAGAGTCAGACATGACCTAGCGAATAAACCACCACAACTAAAATATGCATGAAAAGTACAACTGAGATATATTTTAGTACCTAGCAGCCATGAAAATCAACTAACTACTGCTCCTCACAAAATACAGATGAATTTAACAAACATAATAGTAAATAACATAAGCCAGGAATAAAAGAAACT
The DNA here is from genome assembly GCF_014754425.2 of Oryx dammah. Taxonomy (NCBI): domain Eukaryota; kingdom Metazoa; phylum Chordata; class Mammalia; order Artiodactyla; family Bovidae; genus Oryx; species Oryx dammah. The sequence goes on along the minus strand of NW_024070186.1, from coordinate 135,716,171 downwards.
TGGAAAACAGGCAAAATTAACTTCTGGGGTATGAAGTAAGGGGAATTGGGGTTGGGGTGGAATGCAGAGGTAATGAGTGATGTGGAACCAAGGAGGGCTTCTGGGGTATGCCTATTTCTCTGCTTTATTTTGTTTACATTTTAACATAGGTGATGATTACATGAGTATGCTTACTTTGTGACAGTTCATTGATCTGTACACTAATGATGTGTTTTTCTGTATGTGCATTTTATTTCACTAGTCGATAAATATCATACAAACAGACAGAAACACACACACGCACATGTTGTGTGCTAAGTTGCTTCAGCTGTGTCCAACTCTGCACAACCCTATGAACTGTAACCTGCCAGGCTTTGTCCATGGGGATTCTTCAGGCAAGAATACTCGAGTGGGTTGCCTTGCCCTCCTCCACAAAAAGGTCTGGACCATATTATGAACTATTGCTGTCATGTATGTTAACATTTTAAATTCAGCATAAATATGTGTGTGTGTGTGCCCACATATATATGTGTGTGTATGTACACACACAAACACACACATGTATATAGTTATATTGAATTTAAAATGTTAATATGCATGACAGCAATAGCTCAAAATATGGTCCAGAACTTTTTGTCCTCCTTCGTGAGTTCTAAGAAATAAAGAATACATATTTCCAATATTAATAAAGTCTGCCAGAAATTAGACAAAAAGAAACCACATTCTACATCTCATTTTGTAAGTCAAAAAACTTTGACATCGAAACCAGAAAAAAAAAATGCAATTCACTGTCATTCACAAATATAGATGAAAAAATCCAAAATTTCACAAACTAAAACCAGCTGTGCATAATGTACAAAATATTTCATGACCAAGTTAGGTCTATCTCAGGTGTACAATGCTGGCTTACACTGAAAAATCAATCAATACAATTTGCCACATTAACATTTTAAAGAGAATAATTGCATTACTAGCTTTAATATAGAAAAACATCTATTAGAATTCAACATCCCTTTATGATTTAAAAAATCAACTTTTAATAAATTAGAAATAAAAGCTATATCCTTCAATTTAACAAAATTTATCTATAAAGTAAAAATTTCCATAAACATTCTACTTAATGCTAAAACTATAACAGTAAGCACAAAACAAAGATAGCCATTATCATCATTTTTATTCCACATGTATATGTGACAACTGTCAACATTTGTGGATAATATAATTTTTTACACAGAAAATGAAAATAATCTACAAATTGATAGGATGAATAAGGTCATTCTCTATAAAATCTGCACACCAAAATCTTTTATTTTTAAACATCAACCATTAAAAATATTTTTATAAGGTACTGCTGCTGCTGTTAAGTCGTTTCAGTTGTGTTCCACTCTGTGCGACCCCATAGACGCCAGCCCACCAGGCTCCTCTGTCCCTGGGAGTCTCCAGGCAAGATTACTGGAGTGGGTTGCCATTTCCTTCTCCAATGCATGCATGCATGCTAAGCCGCTTCAGTCGTGTCCAACTGCGTGAGACCCTATGGACAGCAGTCCACCAGGCTCCTCTGCCCACAGGATTCTCCAGGCGAGAATACTGGAATCGGTTGCCATTTCCTTCTCCAACTTTATAAGGTACAACTTACCATAACATCAAAAATACTAGGCAGTGAGACATAAATCTAAGAGAACATATGCAGGAATTCTGTGGAGCACATGATAGAAGTTTAATGAGAGAAATTAAGGATGGCCTGTATACATGGAAAGATATATCTAGTACATGGTTTGGAAGACTCATTATAAATATGTCAAGTTGATCCACATATTCAATGTCCTACCAACAAACACCATAGCACAACCTCAACTATACAGCTGATTCTAAACTAAAAATGGAAATTAAAAAGGCCATGAATGGGGAAGTATTCTGCATGAAAATAAAACTGGAAAGGACTTTTTCATCTGATAGCAAAAGAAACTTTTAAAATGTTTGTATTAAGACACTGTGATATTAGCACTGGGAATAATACAAAGATCCGCAGAAAAGAACAAAAATCCTGGGAACAGATTGATGCATACATGTACCCTTTATTTAGTTCCCCTTCAGAAGAATAGGGAAGGACTGTCTTCTCAAAAAACATTGCTGGGACAAAGTTTAGTGCTTAAACTAAGACTTTCAGGAATGTTTTTGTTTCTTAATGAAACTGGTCTTTACAGAATAGCCTTAGCAAATGCCAGTATTTCAATTATGCTCAGTTTCCTAGAATAGCTCTTTAACTATTCTGTTAAATTTAGTTACATATTCCAATTTATGATAGCACTGTCAGCTACGTTATTTTCAAACAGTAGAAAGTATGGATAATCATTATGATACTATTAGATATAAAAATATTTATTGTTTCAAATATACTTTATAAGTGTGGCCTAAAAACTGTTCAATGAATGTAAAACTATTTTTAAATGATTCTCTTTTATCCAATTTTTAGATTCTTATCAAAAAGGACCTGTTTTTAAAAATTAGATGCTGCTTTCCTCTTTTCAATACCTAATGTACATTCTAAGACAATGTGAAATAATGCCTCAGTGTTACTCTTTAAAAAAAATCTAATGCTTTGTTTATAAAACTTAATAATGATTTTCTTTGAAATGACTAATAGTATTATTAGCCTTTGTTAAGTACAAAATATACTGAGCATTAGAATAGGCATATGGGTATCAGAAAGGCTTCCCTGGTAGTTCAGTTGGCAAAAAATCTGCCTACAATGCAGGAGACCCTGGTTTGAGTCCTGGGCTGGGAAGATCCCCTGGAGAATGGATAGGCTACACACTCCAGTATTCTTGGGCTTCCCTGGTGGCTCAGCTGGTAAGAATCCACCTGCAAAGTGTGAGACCTGGGATGGGAATGGACTGTATAGTCCATGGGGTCGCAAAAATTTTGACATGTTTAAGCGACTTACACTTCCCTTATAGGTATTAGATACAGATACATTTTAAAGAACTGTATTTCCATTTTATTAATATGAATTTGTACATTTGGTTACTCAAAAGCTAGCAGTTTCAAATGGAGTATACATATATATATTTGAAAAATATATATATGTATACTTCATATAAAAATAAATATTGCATATACACAAATTTTTATCTCAACATAAAAGCTTTTTTACTTCATATGAAAATGTTAAAAATTTAGTAAACTTTGCAAACTTACAAGAAAAGTAAATTTTTTCTTGCTTTGTATGAATTAAAACAATGTAAATTTTTATTTTTAATATACATATTCTATATTTTTAATTCTTTAGATAAATTCTACTTTCATATTTTTAAAACACAAAATTATGTGTTGATTATGAGTTGTATTTCATATTTTTGACTTTTAATTAAAATCTATTCATTAAACTACATAGAAGTCACTAATTCTGAAAAATACTGGAAATGTTTCAGTCAGATATTATTCAAACTGTAACAAAAGCTTTGCTAAGGAGTTGTTGATATTAGGAGTGCCCATTGCAAACATAATGTCCTACTTTCAGGAAAGAAACACTGTTAGAGCTCTCTCCACAGTACAGAATTAACAAAGAAATCTGTTTCCAATTAAAAGAACTGTGGGAGTACCCAGCTGTATTTGGGATTTGGCAAGTGTATTAAACTGTGCTCCACATGCTTTGGTTTCAGCAAAGCCTATAAAGTATTTTCTCATGTCTTTTCCTCCTAAACATTAAAACACATGTACAAAGAATGGATCTGCAGTCTCTCTCTCCCTCCAGTTACAATGATTAGAAAAAGTTTAAATATTCAATGCCTTTATTATTTTTAAATCTCTAATACACAAAGAGTGAAAAAGAATATTCATGAGGTCACCTGTGTAAACGAAAGGATTTATATCTTGGTTGTCAGCATGTTTAAAAAAATAATAATTCACTTTTGCATAGAACTGAGAAATTCAGTTTTGCCAAAGGCTCATGGCACTCAGGCTTGAAGTGGTTTGGATTTAGTTAGAAGTATAAAAGCCAGGCAAGCAAAGAGGTTGTTTCAGGATAGTTTTAAAATTCCCACAGCTACTTCTCATGTTCTGTGCACCAACACTTTGAAAACTAAGGTTCTAAAGCAATTTTGTTATGGGGAGAATATTTTCTAGGGATGGTAAATCAAAGGTGGAGGATAGAGAAATTAGAAGGGTTATGAGAACAGGAATGAAGAGAATGGATGGAATATGGAAAGACACTGAAATGGGAAGATTTTAATTGTAGCATGATAGCCATCTTCAAAAGTTACATGGTCTATTTCCCCCTTAAAAGTAAAATAGATTAGCCCATTCAGTAACAGTTTTTTCATATACAATCCTTAGTTATAGAAAGTTCTAGGAAAAAAAAACATGAAAAGCAAAGTACAAATGGACATCAGACTTTCAATGTTATACTTCCTCCTAGATTTAAAAGACCATCCATAAGAGAAAGGGATGTCCTTTACTTTCAGAGAGAAGAGTAAAATAATAAAAATTAGCAAACCACTGACTTTATTACATGCCAGACACTGCTCAAAATCTTTTACATTTATGTATTTAATCCTTTCAACAACTTTATGAGACTAGACATTAATACTAATATTATCAACATCTTAACACACAGAGAAAATGAGATATGGAGAAATTAAGCACAACAGAAATTAAATGTTGCTTTGCATATCTAGGATTCAAACCTAAGTAGGAAGCCTTAACAAACAGTGCCTTTAATCACTGCACTATATGATACTAGGGAGCATGACAAAATCAAACATAGTTAAAAGGCTAAGCTTTTGACTTATTAAACACTGGCAACTCCAGGATATGATCTATTATAACTTTGATTTTCTCATATGTATAATACCAACTATGGCATAAAATTATTCTAATGCTAAAAGGATATTAATGTAAATACACAATACATGTCGGTTCCCTGATATAAATTTTACACGTGCTTATTATTCACTGCTCAGCTATAAAATAATGCACGGTTCCTGGTTAAACCTGACATAGTGAAAGTTTGGTCTTTCCTGGTAGCTCAGCTGATGAAGAATCCAGCTTCAATGCAGGAGACCTGGGTTTGATCCCTGGACTGGGAAGATCCCCTGGAGGAGGACATGGCAACTGACTCCAGTATTCTTGCCTGGAGAATCCCCATGGACAGAGGAGCCTGGCAGGCTACAGACCATGGGGTCACAAAGAGTCAGACACAACAGTAACTAAGCACAGCACAGCAGCAGTGAACATTTACCACCTCTCCCTTTAAAAATTGTATGATAATTTATATGAAAGCTTTTTTTTTTTTAAAGGGAGGAGGATCACCCAGGAGAACAACAACAACAACAACAACAACAACAAAACAGAGAAGAAAGTAGCAGTTAGGAGCTTTTAGTTAATCAAGAAAACTGGAAGGAAAGTGGACATGTGGTAAAACGCAATGCACAGGGAAAACTGAAAACTTAGTATCTGGAAGCATAAGAAGCCAAAGCAAATCAATATGCACTCTATGCCAAGAAGAGGCTAAAAAATATGAGATACCAAACGCTGCAGATGGAGAGTAAGTGAGGTCAAAAATGACTGAACTGGTTGAAAATCTGTGTGTAAAATCATTAGAATCCTAGACATCCCTCCTGAATCCATAGGTTCAAATGATGAGCTCTCTTTAACACATCCAAAATAAAGTAGGATTGCTCTACAATGAAAAACAACAACAACAACAAAACTATCTACTGAATGGTGAGACATGTTCTTTACCTTACCATGACCAAACTCACTCCTTACTGGGCTTTGAGAAAAGGGGTAACCATGCTTATACCACCAGAAAAATTAAAAAATCTAAGGATTACCTTTTAAAAACACTGACATCTAAGAAATGGTACATAGTTTTTCACAACTGACTCTCAAAAAAACTGCTATTCCCTTGGCCAATTATTCTACGTGAATACTCTTAATTTAACAAGTATTGCCAGCTGAAAAGCTAGTGAGTCTTGATTAGAAATTAAAAGGCAAACTATGATAGCTTTAGGTTAATGTTGCTAATGGGGTTCCCCAGGTGGCACTAGTAGTAAAGAATCTGCCTGCCAATCCAGGAGACACAAGAAATGTGGTTTCAATCCCTGTAACAGGAAGATCCCCTTGAGTAGGAAATGGTAACAACTCCGGTATACTTGCCTGGAAAATTCAATGGACAGAGGAGCCTGGCAGGCTATCATCCACGGGGTTCCAAAGAGTTGGACACAACTTCACATAAATACAGAACATTTCTATGTTTGTGGTGCAATTATTCTCAAGTGACTACTAAGCAACTGAAATGTGGCTACTGCAACTGAGATTGGATATTAAATTTTAATTCTCATTAATTTACAGTTAAGCAGCCACATTTGGTGTGTGGCTACCTTGTTGGACTGTGTAGCTCTAGAGAAAGTCATTACAAAAAGTCAAAATGGTGATGCTGTTGGCTCTTCCTTAACATTTTAAAAGAGGTCTCAAAGAAATAAATTCAGTAAGAGTTAATTTCAAAGAAGGGACTGAAGAGAATACAGCTTTGCCAAAAAGGATTTTGATTCAGTCTGTTATCTTCAAATTATATTGACTAAATAAAACTTCTTTAGTGATTGTGGTTTTCAGTCTGTCTGCCCTCTGATGGAGAAAGATAAGAGGCTTATGGAAGCTTCCTGATAGGAGAGACCAATTGAGGGGGAAACTGGGTCTTCCACAGGACCAGTAAAGGTCAGTTGTCATTCCAATCCCAAAGAAAGACAATGCCAAAGAATGCTCAAACTACCTCACAACTGCACTCATCTCACACGCTAGTGAAGTAATGTTCAAAATTTTCCAAGCCAGGCTTCAACAGTGCATGAACCATGAACTTCCAGATGTTCAAGCTGGATTTAGAAAAGGCACAGGAACCAGAGATCAAATTGCCAACATCCATTGGATCATCGAAAATGCAAGAGTTCCAGAAAAACATCTACTTCTGCTTTATTGACTATGCCAAAGCCTTTGACTGTGTGGATCACGGCAAACTGTGAAAAATTCTTCAAGAGATGGGAATACCAGAGCACCTGACCTGCCTCCTGAGAAATCTGTATGCAGGTCAGAAAGCAACAGTTAGAATTAGTCATGGAACAATAGACTGGTTCCAAATCGGGAAAGGAGTACATCAAGGCTATATATTGTCATCCTGCTTATTTAACTTATATGCAGAATACATCATGAGAACGCTGGGCTGGAGGAAGCACAAGCTGGAATCAAGATTGCTGGGAGAGATATCAATAAACCCAGATATGCAGATGACACAACCCTTATGGCAGAAAGTGAAGAAGAACTAAACAGCCTCTTGATGAAAGTAAAAGAGGAGAGTGAAAAATCTGGGTTAAAACTCAACATTCAGAAAACAAAGATCATGGCATCCGGTCCCATCACTTCATGAAAATAGATGGGGAAACAGTGAAAACAGTGAGAGACTTTATTTTGGGGGGCTCCAAAATCACTGCAGATGGTGACTGTAGCCATGAACTTAAAAGACACTTACTCCTTGGAAGAAAAATTATGACCAAAGGAGATCAGCCCTGGGATTACTTTGGAAGGACTGATGCTAAAGCTGAAACTCCAATACTCTGGCCACCTCATGCGAAGAGCTGACTCATTGGAAAAGACTCTGATGCAGGGAGGGACTGGGGGGAGGAGATGGGGATGACAGAGGATGAGATGGCTGGATGGCATCACTGACTCAATGGACGTGAGTCTGAGTGAACTCCGGAAGATGGTAATAGACAGGGAGGCCTAGCGTGCTGTGATTCATGGAGGGGCAAAGAGTCATACACGACTGAGCTACTGAATTGAACTGAACTGAACTGAACTGAGACAGCATATTAAAAAGCAGAGACATTACTTTGTCAACAAAGGTTCATGTAGTCAAAGCTATGGTTTTTCCAGTAGTCATGTATGGATGTGAAAGTTGGACCATAAAGAAAGCTGAACACTGAAGAATTGATGCTAGAAGTGTGGTGTTGGAGAAGACTCTTGAGAGTCCCTTGGACTGCAAGGAAATCCAACCAGGCCATCCTAGGGGAAATCAGTCCTGAATATTCATTGGAAGGACTGATGCTGAAGCTGACACTCCAATACTTTGGCCATCTGATGGGAAGAACTAACTCATTTGAAAAGACTCTGATGCTGGGGAAGATTGAAGGCAGGAGGAGAAGAGGACCTCAGAGGATGAGATGGTTGGATGGCATCACTAACTTGCTGGACATGAGTTTGAGTGAACTCTGAGAGTTGGTGATAGACAGGTAGGCCTGGCATGCTGCAGTCCATGGGGTCGCAAAGAGTCAGGCACGACTGAATGACTGAACTGAACTGAACTGAAAGATAATTTGGGCCTCATTTAGTTTAGAAAACCTAACCAGCTGTGTTAAGTCAAACAGAAGGAGAAAGGGCCCTCAGACCTCTTTTAGTCACATTCCAGTACATTCTGGGCAGGAATGATCAACTTAAAAGGCTGTTGTTCCTCTGTAGTTTCAGATGGCTTCAGAATAGTTTTCATTATGTCACTCTTTTGAATGTGTTACACACATCTCTTACACACTTATTTGATTTCATTTTACATTATTTTTTCTCTCCATGCTTTTGTTTGGGCTTCTTTCTATTGACCTGTCTTCTAGTCTGCTATCATGTCATTTTCTCCAATCTGCTGTTTAAAACCAATTATTAACATTTTAATTTCAAATATGGAGATTTTAATTGCACTTTTCAATTCTACAGTGTCCATGTGAATTGTTTCATAGATAGTAGTTTTATATTGAAATTCTACCTCCTTACATTTTATTTCTAACTTTTCTTTGGTTTTCCTTAACATTTTAATGATAGTTAATGTTACTGCCAATATATAGAATATCTATGCACCTACTTGGATTATCTGTTTTTTCTCTTATCCATCATATTTCCCTGCCTCTTCACCTCTATTAATTTTTATTGTATGTTGGAAAATAAAAGAAGCAGAGTGGGTTCAAATGAGATTATCTTTCATCAAAAATGGTTTCCTCCCTTTTTTCATTAGATACATTTAGTGAGAAGTTTAAGATCTTAACTAATTAGAGATTAAATTATTTCAAGTTTAGTTTGAAGTTTTGGTAAAACTCAATAAACTTCTAGGTTGATTGTTTCTCCTCAGATATGGCCTCCTTGGGTTTTTGACAGAAAGTCTGGCAAATTTTTCTTCATCCCAGAAAGACTGGGAGGTCAAGCCTGCTATCACAGGTTCCAAGGTTAGTTCTTCAGTCACCTGACTTTCCAATCCTGGTACTTCTGTTCAAACTTTGTGTTAGAGTAAACCATTCTCTATTTTTGATGTGTTTTTTTTTCTTAATCTTCATAAGCCTATAGGAAATTTCACTCTGCCTTTTGACCTAGCACCTCAACCTCTTGAGTAGTACCCAGAACTCAGTTGTGTCAGAATTTTCTCAAGTTTACACTTTGTCAGTCTAGCTTTCCATGACAACTAAAACTTTTGTTGATTTGTGTTTCCCTGGTAGTAGCTATCTGCTTCAACTGAGCTGATTCTCTGCCCTTATTAAAAATTGGCCAGCACCCTTATGGAGTTAAAAACAGCTGGTGAGCTTCAGATCATTTCAGAATGGCTGTACCTCCTCTGATGTACTGTCTTTATTGTTCTATTGTTCTTGCTGTTGTTTTTAGTTGCTAAGTCATGTCCAACTCATTGTGATCCCATGAGCCTGCCAGGCTCCTCTGTCCATGGGATTTCCCAGACAAGAATACTGGAGTAGGTTGTCATTTCCTTCTGTAACTGTTCTATTACACCTTTAAATATATATATAAACATATATTTAAAGGTGTAATAGAACCGATTGGAGGCAGGAGGAGAAGGGGACAACAGAGGATGAGATGGCTAGATGGCATCACTGACTCAATGGACGTGAGTCTGAGTGAACTCTGGGAGTTGGTGATGGACAGGGAGGCCTGGCGTGCTGCAATTCATGCGGTCACAAAGAGTGACTGGACTGAACTGAATTGAACATATATGTAATAAATATATAAATATATTATTTTTTGTAATTTACCTTGCTTTTCTGGTAGCTGTAATGTCATCTGTGGGTTAGGGCCTCACACAAGACTAGTAAATAGATAATAGATTTCAGGCTTCATGTCAATGATGGAATGAAATCTCAGTTTATACTTACGTGCACATGGAACTGTGTGAAGCTATTGCATTTTTATATTAGTTTTCTTTTCTTTCATCAGGGAGATTCACAAAAAGTCTGTGACTTTTCAACTGTCAAAGTAACCTTCAGGTCTCTGAATCTATACTGGCAGGAAATAGACTATGAAATCTGTATTATTTTCAAAGAAGGGTGTACATTCCAACACTCAGCTAAAGTCTGACTGTGGAAATAATGGACAAAAAATACTCGAAAATCTTCCCAGACGGAAAATTTAGGAGCCATGGAGAATAATAGATAAAAGCAGTTACCCATAGAAAGCAGAATAGTGGCAATCAATTTCAAAAGATCTAGCAATTCTTATTTAATCAGATTTGCTAACTCTAATAAACAAGTGACTTCAGTTCATACAATATTCTTGAATTTTCTGAAAAAGGAAGTTTTACTATAATATCCTGACTCACTGTATGAGTTTGTATTTGGAGTCAGGATAGAGATTAATAACTTCTTTAATTATAGGTTTCCAGGTCACAACTAGCTTTATCTGACCTAAAGGAGAGAACTAGACATCTTTTCAGCCAGATCAAGTAACTAAAAGAGACTTTTGAACATTTCATGTGGGAATGGGAAAGCTATGTTTTAAAGGCTCAAAGAAATTACATATAATTCGGGGGTAAATGGGTGATTGTGCTACAAGGGAATTTGTCATCCAGTCTCTTATTCTGCTCTTTTAGTAACAGAATCCCCAAAGATTCAGCTGAGTGCATGACAGCTAGAAGCTATGTAAACAAGAAACAGCCTCTTGGATATGAACAAAAATGATGTGAATGTGAAAGAAGAGGACGCAGCCTTGAAAGGAAGCTATTTATCTTCAGCTTCTTCCTCCTTTCCGTTGCCTGAGTGTAGATGCAGCAGTGAGCCACTTTTGACTATGTAGACAAAGGAAACACTTTAAGAGATGATAAAGTAAAAATATAAAAGGAACTTGAGACTCCAGATGACCTCAAGAGGCAGAGCTTTCCTCTCAAGATGGAGAAAGGGGGACCTCCTTCTCCCCAGGCCCTCCCTTGCATTTACAACAGATTCTTATCTTTCACTTTTTCATGAGAAAGATATAAATAAGGCTTCCGACTTTAAGCCATTGTACATTTGGTCTCTGTTATAGCAGTGAAACCAATAGCGTATAAGACTTGCAAAATTATATGTCTTTTTAAAATAATGTGCAATTTATTATTTTGATAAAAGCTAAAATTATATTTTATTAAAAAAAATACATGCCTGAAATAGTTTTGAATACACTAAATACTTCTAAATTATATATAATTACATTAATGTTATTTTTCTGTACTAAATAACTATTGTGTTATTAAAGGCATAATTCATAAAGCAGTTTAATGTACATAGTATCATTTATTAGGAATTATAGTATTCATGGTCATAGTCAAGACTGATAATCTTGAAAGAATTCCTTATTGCAGAATATCTAAGTTTTAATTGCTTTCAAAGGTAATATGATGTTAGTGGAAAGAGTGAAAGATTTGGAAGTCAAAAGAACCAGGTAAGTCCTAACTTTCCCATCCCACAACCCATCAGCAGGGTGCCCAAAGGCAAGTCATAGACTCTCTTTGAACCTCAGTCTCTTTATCTATATATTGAAGATAATAATCTCCCATCTTTTGCACAGGATGAAGTCAGTCAAGTTCATATGAAATAATATGTATGAAAGTAATTTGCAAAGTGTTGTAAATCAAACCTACAAAGTCTTAGAAAAGATGTGGTAAGTAACTCAACAGATAATGAGCCTAATTTTCAGAAGAAGTTGCTTCTAGAGTTGAAATGAGAGACTCTTTGACAGAACAAGAACAACCAGTCAATAAAGCCAGCTCTAAAAGTGAAAAGTAATGTCTAACTTTAAATAAAAGAATAACAATTTAAAAAATATACTTATTCTAAAGAACATTTAGTTATAATACATGGAATTAAACAGCTCTTTTTTTTTTTTTCAAGATAACCTGGATAAGATATTTTAATCAATTTCATTGAAAATCAGACAAATATTTAAGGATTTGGAACTTGCTGAGAAAACATTGCCACTTTCCTGAAGATTCTTGCTCTAAGACTTGGAGGAAAGTGCTTTTACAACAGTTCCTTCTCTCTTTGGAAAATCATGGACTCTTTCTAAAACTGCTTTTGATCCAAATATTCAAGGTCTTGATGTTGACTCCAGTATCCCAAGCCAGGAATAATTGCCAATGTTTTCCCTCTTCCTTCTTCGTCCCACAGTTTTAAAAGCTGATGGTTCTATTGTGATAGCCTTCCTCTCACTCTTACAAGTTCCTTTTTTTTTTTTTTTTTTACTTTATTTTACTTTAAAATACTGTATTGGTTTTGCCATACATTGACATGAATCTGCCACAGGTGTACATGAGTTCCCAATCCTGAACCTCCCTCCCACCTCCCACCCCATATCATCTCTCTGGATCATCCCCGTGCACCAGCCCCAAGCATCCTGTATCCTGTATCGAACATAGACTGGCGATTCGTTTCTTACATGATAGTATACATGTTTCAGTGCCATTCTCCCAAATCATCCCACCCTCTTCCTCTCCCTCAGAGTCCAAAAGTCTGTTCTATACATCTGTGTCTCTTTTGCTGTCTCGCATACAGGGTTATTGTTGCCATCTTTCTAAATTCCATATATATGTGTTAGTATACTATATTTGTGTTTTTCTTTCTGGCTTACTTCACTCTGTATAATCGGCTCCAGTTTCATCCACCTCATTAGAACTGATTCAAATATATTCTTTTTAATGGCTGAGTAATACTCCATTGTGTATATGTACCACAGCTTTCTTATCCATTCATCTGCTGATGGACATCTAGGTTGTTTCCATGTCCTGGCTATTATAAACAGTGCTGCGATGAACACTGGAGTACATGTGTCTCTTTCAATTCTGGTTTCCTCGGTGTGTATGCCCAGCAGTGGGATTGCTGGGTCATATGGCAGTTCTATTTGCAATTTTTTTGAGGAATCTCCACACTGTTCTCCATAGTGGCTGTACTAGTTTGCATTCCCACCAACAGTGTAAGAGGGTTCCCTTTGCTCCACACCCTCTCCAGCATTTATTACTTGCAGACTTTTGGGTCACAGCCATTCTGACTGGTGTGAAATGGTACCTCATTGTGGTCTTGATTTGCATTTCTCTGATAATGAGTGATGTTGAGCATCTTTTCATGTGTTTGTTGGCCATCCGTATGTCTTCTTTGGAGAAATGTCTATTTAGTTCTTTGGCCCATTTTTTGATTGGGTCGTTTATTTTTCTGGAATTGAGTTGCATAAGTTGTTTGTATATTTTTGAGATTAGTTGTTTGTCAGTTGCTTCATTTGCTATTATTTTCTCCCATTCAGAAGGCTGTCTTTTCACCTTGCTTATAGTTTCCTTTGTTGTGCAGAAGCTTTTAATTTTAATTATGTCCCATTTGTTTATTTTTGCTTTTATTTCCAGTATTCTGCGAGGTGGATCATAGAGGATCCTGCTGTGATTTATGTCGGAGAGTGTTTTGCCTATGTTCTCCTCTAGGAGTTTTATAGTTTCTGGTCTTACGTTTAGATCTTTAATCCATTTTGAGTTTATTTTTGTGTATGGTGTTAGAAAGTGATCTAGTTTCATTCCTTTACAAATGGTTGACCAGTTTTCCCAGCACCACTTGTTAAAGAGATTGTCTTTACTCCACTGTATATTCTTGCCTCCTTTGTCGAAGATAAGGTGTCCATAGGTGTGTGGATTTATCTCTGGGCTTTCTATTTTGTTCCATTGATCTATATTTCTGTCTTTGTGCCAGTACCATACTGTCTTGATGACTGTGGCTTTATAGTACAGCCTGAAGTCAGGCAAGTTGATTCCTCCAGTTCCATTCTTCTTTCTCAAGATTGCTTTGGCTATTCGAGGTTTTTTATATTTCCATACAAATCTTGAAATTATTTGTTCTAGTTCTGTGAAAAATACCTCTGGTAGCTTGATAGGGATTGCATTGAATCTGTAGATTGCTTTGAGTAGTATACTCATTTTCACTATATTGATTCTTCCGATCCATGCTGCTAAGTGCTAAGTCGCTTCAGTCATGTCCGAATTTGTGCCACCCCATAGACGGTAGCCCATCAGGCTCCCCCGTCCCCGGGACTCTGCAGGCAAGAACACTGAAGTGGGTTGCCATTTCCTTCTCCAATGCATGAAAGTGAGAAGTGAAAGTGAAGTCACTCAGTCGTGTCCGACTCTTAGCGACCCCATGGACTGCAGCCCACCAGGTTCCTCCATCCATGGGATTTTCCAGGCAAGAGTACTGGAGTGGGCTGCCATTACCTTTTCTCCTTTTAAATGGACAAACAGGCACCCTTTCCACTGCTGACTCCAAGCTCTAAGTTCTAAACTTCTCCAGCTTAGTGAGAGACTGTCCCAGTGCTTGCTACTGCAAGGCAGAGTCCCAAATGGCTGGTTTGTTTTTCTCCTTAAAGGGTATTACATACTGACCTGAAGGGATACTTTAGTTATTACTAAAATGTAGGTTTAAAAGGGAATCAATGTTGATTTACACTTCCTTTCCTCTTTGGTTCTTTTCTTAATATTTCTTGTTTTTGATTTTAGCAGCTGAGCTCTAATTGATATTTCATAGGCAGTTAAAAGTAACCGAGAAAGAAGAATCTGTCAGGAAATAAAAATTTTACAGCTAAAATTGTTGTTGCATTGAATTAGCCAAGATAACTCTGAGTTAGAGACTTAGTTAATTCCAACAGATATATTTTTTTTCTCCTCAGTATGAAGTAAATGAAAAACAATGAACCAGATAAAAGATATATATGGATATTAAGAGAAGAATACAGTTTTAGAATATTGGCAATTATTATGAAAATCATGTGATATTGTAGCCACATAGATCTCTTAATATAAAAAAACATCATGATGACCATTAGAGATAAGAAAACAAAAGCAGTTATATGGTTCCTTGTTAAAGTGAAACATGTAGATTGCATTTTAAAACAAAGTGTGAATTGAATACATTGATGAAAATGTCTTTTTTCTAAAAATCACCCCAAGATATTATCTAACAAAGACATATTTTATTACTTTAAATGCAAATCCAAATAATGAAATCAAACACTTTAACAGCTGAACAACTGAAATGGACAGAAGTTACTTTTCAAAGTGCATTTTCTAAATTATGTAATCATCAATGTTTTTATTTTTTTGGACCTTGAAAACAATAAGACTTAATCCATAATGAAAAGAAAGTCTGGACAATTTATCTTGAATGTTTTTGTTCCCTAAAATAGACTAAATATTCAATAACCAATTGGCTTTTAGGTAATTTTAGCCATAGATAGAGTAAATATACCAGTAAATCTTAAGACCAGTAAGTCTTAAAGCCAGTAAGTCCTAAAAGCCATTCTGTACTAACCCATTTCTGAATTTAATTATTATGTAGGCAGTTGATTTTGATTTCTTCATAGTAGAGAATTGTGGAAAACAATATTGATAAAGAAATAAGAAAACATTTTCCCTGTAAGTATTTTTTGCTCTACAAAATTAAGTTTTCCTGATCAAATTTTAAAAAATTGGACCCTGAACTTTCACATTCTATGTTATAGCAAACAGCATTATCATATTTCTTAAATTACATTATATTTTTATTGATTCCACTGGAAATATTTCTGTGGTATAATATGGTCTCTTCTCACACTGTAAGGTTTTGTTTTTTCTTTTAAAAAATGTTACAGCAATTGAATAGTAAGAAAGAGCAAAGTAAGGGAATATTTGCACATGAATGCCAATTTTATCTTTCTCTCATAAGCGACATCCAATTCTCTAGCAATTTGTCTCAGCTCTGTCTTCAAAACACACCCCAAATTCAATCATGTCTCCTGACGTTCAAGCTACCACCATAGAAAACAAGCCTGTTTCAAACTACTAACCTAATTTTCCTGATATATATTGTATTATATTAGTATGCAAAGACTGCCATAACAAAATACAACAGAGATTTATTTCTTCACAGCCCTAGAGACTGGCCTAGAGTCCTAGAGACTGGAAGTCCAAGAGCAAGATGCTGGAAGGTTCAGGTTCTCTGGAGACCTCTCTCCTTGGTTGCAGATGGCCAACATCCTGCCTCCTCTTTACATGTGGTCATTTACCTGTGCATATGCCTCTCTGGTATCTTCTGTGTGTGTACAAATTTTCTATCTTGTAACACCAGTGAGATTGGATAACTAACAGCCTTAGGTTAACTTAAATACTTCTTTAAAAGTCCTAGCTCCAAATACAGTCACATCCCAAGGTACTGGTGGCAAGGACTTCAACATACAAATTTTGAGGGGGCATAATCCAGTCCATAACACACACATACACCCACACACACAAAACACAGAATTACACAGAGTTGATTTCCATTTTTGTGATAGTTATATACTAAAAAGATGCCATTAAACACTGAATTAGCAAATATGAAACCATTGGTCTTAGGGGCAATACAAGATTATGTTCCTTTAAGCCATTGATCATATTTTTGTCAATTGATCAGTACATACTTTTGTTTCATGTGTGTTTCTATATAAAGACACCTTATTTAACATACTTTTTAAGTTTTAGAACAGTTTAT
Source organism: Oryx dammah (assembly GCF_014754425.2). Lineage (NCBI taxonomy): Eukaryota > Metazoa > Chordata > Mammalia > Artiodactyla > Bovidae > Oryx > Oryx dammah. The sequence goes on along the minus strand of NW_024070186.1, from coordinate 135,699,372 downwards.
TACTCAGCAGCAGATAACTGATACAATGTGGATTATTCATCCACATTCCAATTAAACATTCATTTCTTATAAATAATCAATGGCATGGTCTTTGAATATTTCAAGGCCAGGAGATTTGAAGGATGTTTGTGTTATTATAGGTTTGTTTGCCAATATCATTGTAAAACCAGTCAGTCTCATCAGCACCAAAAACCTATTCTTCCACATAATCTTTTCCTTATATAACGCTTAACAGATATATATTTTTTAATTTTAAGCTTCCTGATCTGCAGAGCTTGCCTTGCCTGCAAGTTGAATATTTTTCACACCACATTGCCTTTTGAAGTGTGTGCTCCAGCCAGCACTAGCTGAGAAGGGTTTAACATTTTCCTGACCCCGGGTAATGTGACTATAAATTTCTGGAGCTTTTAGCCTCACAACAATTCTGTCTACTATGCCTTTTTTATTGCTGTAACCTCATGAATCCACAAATTAAGTCACTTTTCCATCTTTTCCACAACTTCATCATACATTATAGATGTTACTTTAGAGCTTTCTGGAGTGATCTCCTATACAGATCAGCAAATGTCCTCTTTCTACATGTATCATTACTGCTCATTCATTACTATGAACTTGTGGCCAACAACACTATAACTCAGACCTGAACGAAGCTGATCTAACATGTATTTTCTCTATAAGACTCATCAGTCTTGTGCTTAGAAATACTGGACAGCACCTCAGCATATGCATCTGGGTCATTTTAAACACTGAAATCATTAGCAAAAAGCACAAACAATGTGGCACCAAATAGACCACCAAAAGGAAACTTGTTTACTGTATAAGAAATGAGAAAGAAGAGGGTTTTTTAAATTGGATCTTAGTTGGGAATATGCCATTTGTGTGCATCTCAAATAACTCCCCATTGTGAACATAACCCTGTCTGTGGAAGATTTGGGGATTATAAATAAATTTTACCAAGTAGGCAAATTTACAAATAGGAAACCTGCAAATAATGAGTGCCAAATATTATACTATTATATATATATATATATACACACACACACACATATATTTATCTTCCTAATTTTAGCCAAACCTCTGCCACTGCTGGAGAAGGGAAAGGCAACCCACTCCAGTACTTTTGCCTGGTAAATCTCGTGGACAGAGGAGCCTGGCAGGCTAGAGTCCATGGGGTCACAAAGAGTCAGACACGACTAAGGCACTAACACTGTATGCCACACACTGCCACTGTAGTCTATTCTCAGCACAACAGCCAGAGTGATTCTGCTAAAATATAAGATAATGTCACTTCTGAAACCCCTCAGAATGAAAACCAATATGATACCAATGGCTCACAAGAACCTCTGAGACTGGGCCCTGATTATTGCTTTGAGTCCATTTCCAATGGCTCTTCCCCACCATCATGCTGGCCTCCTGCTGTTACTTAAAACTTTCCAAGTACCCTTGGCCTTCAGATCCAGTCCTTGCTATTCCCTGTGCCTGTGAAGCCTTTCTCCCGAGAGACCCATGACTATCTTTCATCTCTGTTAAGAGTCAATGCAATTCCTTCCAAACTACTCTGTTTGAAATAGCCCTCACTCCCACTCTCTTTCCTTCTTTCCTGCTTGTTTTCTCCAAACCACTTATTCACATATGATTTGTTCTTTGTTCTACTACTACATGTGACCATCACAATGCTTCCTACCCTTTGCTCCATGAGGACAGAGAGTTTCTTTACTTGTGTCCCCAGTGCCTAGAACAGTGTCTGACATATTGTGGGGGCTTAGTAAATATTTGTTGAATAAATGACGAAAGACATGAGATGCATTTAATTAATTTAAAATGTAGATGAAACAAAAAAATACAATATTGCAGAAATATGCTAACTCTCAAATTTTTATATAAATTCATTTTGTATTTTAAGTTTGGCTTAGATCAAAATCAAATTCCTTTCTAGTTAAGACAGAAAATTTTAAAATCAGAAAAAAAATCAGTCATATAAATTTTTCCTGAGTTGTTGAAAAACTTCTTGCCTTGACTTGCAAAATCAAAGAGCAAAGAGTTTACCTGAATATCATATATTCCTCACTTTTCCCTCTTCCCTGTTTTTAGGAGGATGATTCCTCACAGCCTTGTTCTTATAATCAGTATGTTAGGCAAGGAGTCATCCAGTCTGTATTCATAGTTAATAAATACAGCTTCTATTTCTCATTCATCCAAACACAAATGCAGAATTATTTAGTCCCCTAGACCTTTAGGAAAAATATTTTTCAGAAATGATATGTAGAATGAGATATTCTTTATAACTTATTGTGATACTACACTTTCCAAAACCATTTTGCTAAACAATCCAACTCTAGATTTCCTTCAATCAACTTGATAAATACATCTCAGGAAACATGTCCTCAATTTGCTCCCTCTTTTCCAGTGGCTTCCCTGGTGGCTCAGCTGGTAAAGAACATGCCAGCAATGTGGGAGACCTGGGTTTGATCCCTGAGTTGGGCAGATCACCTGAAGGAGGGATAGGCTACCCTCTCCAGGATTCTGACCTGGAGAATTCCATGGACTGTATAGCCCATGGGTTTGCAAACAATGGAACACAACTGAGTGGCTTTCACTCTTTCTTTTTTTCAAGCCCTGAAAGAATCAAGTCAACCTATTTCCTTGAGCTCTATTCAAAAACAAACATCAATGTATGGCAAAACCAATACAGTATTGTAAAGTAAAATAAAGTAAAAATAAAAATTTAATAAAAAAAATAAAAAGAAAATGGCAAAAAAATAAAAAATAAAAATAAAAACAAACAAACAAAATGACTTTCTACTTTATAAATTTAGAATTAAAAAGAGTCACGATTCAGTGTGCTTCCATCAGAAAGAGAGTACCATCCAACGGGTTTCTTAATTACATGTTTTTAGGAGCTTGATCTGAAAATTAAAGTATATCTGATGTCTGGCCAAGCATTTTAGATTAATATGCTGTGTTTCCCACCATATTTTTCTGTTACTAATGAATTTCTATTTTATTTTCTTCGGAGAAATGTCTATAGAAAGAGGGATATTTATTTTAACTTTATGATTAACTGTTCATGTATTAATTTTCCAATAAAAATCAAAACTAATAAAGCTTTAAGATTAGGTACTTATAATTCTTTTTAGTTGATAATCAATTGGCGTGTGATGAGAGAGTAAGTAAAACTTTTAAAAGAAAATAAACAGTATGCTTAAAGTGTTTTTTGCTCATACTATAGTAATACAAATCTGACTATATGCTAAGGATTGTACTTATGTCTTTGAAGTAGAAAACTATTGCTAACTCCTGGTATGGAAATTCAGGCCAACAGAAGTTCTATCTGACTTTAAAGACAAGGTCTATCTCTAGAGCATCCTGGATCCACTGCCTCTGTATATCTTCAAGACCTTTGTTGCCAAGTCCAGAAGGATGACCACATTAAATGCTGACCTGAAAAATTCAGTTTGACAAAGAATATTGTAGTTGTGATCTAAATCTCAGGGAAATGCTTAAACACTATATTCTTGTGGACAAGATGGAGGTAGCAACGTAATAAGAAAACGGGCAACGAGAAGTGATGAGAACTAAAACTCAGAATACCTACTATACACCAGGCATTTTGCCAATTTAGTTAATCCTAATAGCAGCATTTCAAGCTTTATGATATGATTCTCCTTTAAGACCAAAACAAAAGCCAAAGAGCTATGGACAACACACACAGTAAACCTCATGGCAGTTCATTAACTTGATTGGCACACAGTTTTATACACAAGCAAATGTGTAAATGGGTGGATGATCATTCCCACAGGTGTAGAACCAATGGGCAGTCAATGAGACACTGAGAGAAGCATAATGCCATATATCTTCTGTTTTTGTGCATTTAAGGATTAATTAGCCCCATGAAGCAGAAATGAAACAGCCTGAGAAATCATGAAAGGGGAGATAGAAAAATTATTCATTTAATAGAAGAATAAATGTATGACCAAATTCAATAGAACAATGATTCAAATCTAACAGGATATAATTAAACAGGAAAAAATGTAAAATTCAGCTATAACAATTTGAAACACAAAAAGGCAAGGCTTTGGAAGAACACAGTACAGTGAGCATGAGTGACAGAGTTTTAGCAGATTTCAAGTTCTGTATTGGTCAGTAAAAGCTAGTGGAGGTGATGGAATTCCAGTTGGGCTACTTCAAATCCTAAAAGATGATGCTGTGAAAGTGCTGCACTCAAAATGCCAGCAAATTTGGAAAAATCAGTAGTGGCCACAGGACTGGAAAAAGTCAGTTTTCATTACAATCCCAAAGAAAGGCAATGCCAAAGAACACTCAAACTACCACACAACTGCACTCATCGCACATGCTAGCAAAGAAATGCTCAAAATTCTTCAAGTCAGCCTTCAATATTATGTGAACCAAAAACTTCCAGATGTTCAAGCTGGAGTTAGAAATGGCAGAAGAACCAGAGATCAAACTGAGAACATCTCTTGGATCATTGAAAAAGCAAGATAGTTCCAGAAAAAACATCTACTTCTGTTTTATTGACTACACCAAAGCCTTTGACTGTGTGGATCATGACAAACTGTGGAAAATTCTTCAAGAGATGGGAATACCAGACCACCTGACCTGCCTCCTGAGAAACCTGTTTGCAAGTCAAGAAGCAACCGTTAGAATGAGACATGGAACAATGGACTAGTTCCAAATTGGGAAAGGAGTATGTCAAGGCTGTATATTGTCACCCTGATTATTTAACTTACATGCAGAGGACATCATGCAAAATGCCAGGCTGGATGAAGCACAAACTAGAATCAAGATTGCCAGGAGAACTATCAATAACCTCAAATACACAGATGACACCACCCTTATGGCGGAAAGTGAAGAAGAACTAAAGAGCCTGTTGATGAAAATGAAAGAGGAGAGTGAAAAATTTGGCTTAAAACTCAACATTCAAATAATGAAGATCATGCATCTGGCCCCATCACTTCATGACAAATAGATAGGGAAACAGTAGAAACAGTGAGAGACTTTATTTTCTTAGGTTCCAAAACCACTGCAGATGGTGACTGTAGCCATAAAATTAAAAGACGCTTGCTCCTTGGAAGAAAAATTATGACCAACCTAGATAGCATATTAAAAAGCAGAGACATTATATTGCCAACAAAGGCCTGTCTAGTCAAAGCCACGGTTTTTCCAGTAGTCATGTATGGATGTGAGAGTTGAACCATAAAGAAAACTGATCGCTGAAAGAATTGATGCTTTTGAACTGTGGTGTTGGAGAAGACTCTTGAGAGTCCCTTAGACTGCAAGGAGATCCAACCAGTCCATCCTAAAGGAAATCTGTCCTGAATATTCAATGGAAGGACTGATGCTGAAGCTGAAGCTTCAGTACTTTGGCCACCTGATGCAAAGAACTGACTCACTGGAAAAGACCCTGATGCTGGGAAAGACTGAAGGTGGGAGGAGAAGCGGATAACAGAGGATGAGATGGTGGATGGCATCACAGACTCAATGGACATGAGTTTGAGCAAACTCTGGACTGGTGATGGGCAGGGAAGCCTGGCGTGTTGCAGTCCAGGGTGTCACAAAGAGTTGGGCATGACTGAGCCACTGAACTGAAATGATGGGTCAATAATGAGATGTGTGACAAAGGGGCAAAAATACCTAGTAAAAAGTTAAGCTGGAGTGGCCAGAACAGGTTTGGCAAAACTCCATTTCATAGGCATTTATAAATCACAAAGGAATATTTGTTCATTTGGGGACATTTTGGCAAATTGGAACTATCCTTGCTGTTATAGAAGAGATTTGTGCATTCTGAGGTTTCTTGCAACTTAAAATTGTGTGAAACCCTTTCCCTGTGGAAATTTTTTTTTGTTAATGTTATGCTCACTACAATTTAAAACTTTCCTTCTACACTCTAACTTAGTTGCCTATGTGTAAGTTCTTGTTCAGTTTCAAACCACTTTTCAATCACTGGATCTAAATGAGATATAAAAGGAAAATCATACCACCTGATAGTCTGTGCAGGTCAGTTTGGGGAAAAGTCTTGTATTATAGCCTATATACCAGTTATCTTCTGGAAAAAGATGAATGAAGACACTTGACAAAGATGCTGGGAAAAAAAATGTTTTTTTTTTTCTTTAATGTTAGAATTAAAGCCTCATTATAAGTAAAGTAGCAAGGAGAAATTAGTTTCATCCTGTGTTATAAAACAACATTTTAAACAATAGACACTTTCTTCAGGTCTTCACTCAAATATCACACATCCTGTTCACCCTATTTAATCCTATGAATGGCCTCTCCAATTCTTTTTTTTCTTAGCTCTTATCACCTTCTAACATGGCATAAAATCTATCTATTTATTTTCCTGTTTATTATTGTCTTTCTCATTTCACTAACATGTAAATTCCATGAGAGCATGTTTTTTGTCTGTTTGTTTACCAGTGCCTCTCAAGCACACATGAATGAATACAATAATAGTATCACCTAACACAAGTGCTTGCAATGCAAAAAGTAGTGTTCTTTACTTACTGCATTTGTTATGGGTTCAGATGAAGGGAATGGAATCCATACTTTGAATGTTGAGCCTCAAATGATTTATTACAGTGTGTAACAGAGGGAGGGCTAGGGGAAAAAAAAAAAAACACTCTTGGTTGAACTTGCAGGAAGAACTCCTAAAACCACAGTTCAGAACTAGGTCATGGTGAAAACCAATGCTGCTTCTACAATGGGAGGTTGCCTGGCTGCTTGGGAAACTTCCGGTATAGCTGTCAGCCCCAGAACCACATCATCACTGACATAACGTGCTAGCCACTAAGATTTATGAACTGACAAGATCATAGTCATTACAGAGGGAAAACCACATCTACTACTGCTGGATTCAAGATCATGTAATATTTACTACATTATCTCCATCACAACCAGGGACTCATTATTTTTTTTTAAATTTTTAATACTGTTCATTTCTTCTCCTTTCTACTCATCTGCTCTATGCTCCTTTTTGCTGAAGAATGACTTATTATTTGTTCCCAACCCTCTATAAGAAACCATAGCTTTATAGAAAGAATTCATATAATTCTATATCATAAAGCCAAAATAAAACAAATAATTAAAAAATGAGCAGAGAATCTGAATAGACATTTCTCTGAAGAAGACACACAGATAGCCAACAGGCACATTAAAAGATGCTCAGTATCATTAAACATCAGAGAAATGCTAATCAAATCAACAGTGAGATATCACCTTACACCTGTAAGAATGTCTATTAATAAAAAGACAACCAATAACAAGTGTTGGGGACGATGTGGAGAGAAGGGAACCCTTGTGCACTCTTGGTGGGACTGATTATAAACTGATGCAGCCATTATGGAGAACAGTATAGAGATTCCTCAAAAAATTAAGAATAGTACTACTACATGATCCAGCAAAGTTCTCATCACAAGGAAAAAAAATTTTCTAGTTCTTTATTTTCATGTCTATATGAAGTGATGGCTGTTCACTAACTTATAGTGGTAATCTCAAAACATTGTGTTGTACACCTTAAACTCATGCAACGCCATAGGTCAATTAGATCTTAATAAAACTGATAGAAAAGGAAGAAGAAGATACTATAACTTTTGACAGCTCCTCAGTTTTACATGTTCCAACCCAGGCACTCAGAAATAACTAAGCTGACCCACAATCCCAATTTCAAAATGGAGGAGAGGGATCTTAATTGGGTAAGATGCTCACCACTGATTGACACTCACCACTGTATTAACAGAGGCCACATAGGGGGCCAGACTATGCTTTACCAAGATGCCAATGTGAATACCAGAGAAGTAGAATGGGGAACTTCAAAGACAAGAAGGTGAAGTGGCAAATACAGGAAAAACATGGATGTCTTCTACAATGACATTTGCTCAAAACTGCCCAATACTACTTACTGAAGCCACTGGCTACAGAGATAAAGTCTAGCATACCTTCAAATAAAAATACTTGAGGTTTCGAACTTTTTTTTTTCCCTTCAGGTTATGAGTTGCCTTGCCCTTTCTCTAAATGACTTCACCCAAGTTCATCTTGGCCACTAAGTGGCAAAGACTTCTATATGTTTCCAAAGAGAGCATTAGCAGTACAGTCTAACCCAGGAGAGGGTCATAAATAAAAGGAGTGTGACTGGAAAAAAAATTATCATCCCTCAGCTTTCCAAAGAAGAAAGACTAAAACTATCATTGTGATATAAGGTTTAAAGGCTGGGCAAAAAAAAATGAAAAAGAATGCTATAATTTTTTTTCTATTTACATAGGAAATTTAAAAAAAAAAACACAACTTTTTTTAAAGAATTATTTCAGAATTTCACAATTATTTTAAAGTTCCATGATTGTAAGAAGCAAAAGTTATCCATGTCCTATGATTTCAAGGGTTGAACAAATGTAAGAACTGGAGTGCAGCCATTATCACTTTATAAGTCTGTTTTCCTCTCAATTTTTTTAAATTATAAAAAGCACTCATTTTGTTTTTTAAAGGAGGGGGGAATCACTAAGAAATAACCCTGTTTTCCATTTAAGTGATCTGGAAAGTGAAAGTGTTAGTCTCACAGTCCTGTTGGACTCTGTGACCCCATGGACTGTAGCCCACCAGGCTCCTCTGCCCATGGGATTTCCCTGGCAAGAGTACTGGAGTGGGTAGCCTTTCCCTTCTCCAGAGGATCAGCCTAACCCAGGGACTAAACCCCAGTTTCCTGTACTGAAGAAAGATTCTTTACCATCTGAGCCACTAGGGAAGCCCCTGGTGATCACAGAAGAGACAATAATCACAGTTGATATCAAGAAGTACAGTGGACTGTGTGTGATTGGCTGACCGGGTACCCGAAAGCAGGACTGGGCACGTTAGGGATTAGGCTCAGTGTCAGCCAGCTTCGCCTTGTGTCCCAGCCCCTGTTGCACCTGGGTCTCTGTAATGTCAGTGAAGCCTCTATGTGGTAGAGCTCCAGCTGAAGAAGAAGTGGGGTAAGTAAGGTTTCTGGAGGAAGGATCCTACTAAGCCAACTGTTTGCACATATACCAGTGGTAAAGCAAGGAGGAAAGAAGGGCTACAAAAGCTGCTCCCCAGAGTGCGCCCTCTGCTGGAGAGGATGAAGAAACCTCGTCATCACAAGCCTGATACTGAGGCACTCCGTGAAATTAAACGTTTTCAAAAGTCCACTGAACCCCTGATTCACAAAGTTCCCTTCCAATATCTGGTACAAGAAGTTTCTCAAAACCTCAAAATAAATCTGTGCTTCCGGAGCACAGCTATTGGAGCTGTGCAACGAAGGGGGAAAAATGCAAATAATACATGACTTGAGGAAATCTCTCATCATCTGCTATGCGCTGGTTTCTCTGAAGACTAACGAATCTCTGCCTTCATTCAAGTCCTTGTCTAAAGCTGGATTGTATTAGGGCCACCAAATAGTTAATATATGAAATCATTTATTTAGTGCTTGAGGCTAACATAAATTACATCCAGTATTGCAATCTATAAAGTTCAATAGCTAGCTCAAATATTCTAGGAAGGAGGTTTATCTATGCTATCCCACACCAACTGCAGGTCAGTTCAGTTCAGTCTCTCAGTCATGTCCAACCCTTTGTAATCCCATGGACTGCAGCACACCAGGCTTCTCTGTCCATGGCCAACTCCCAGAGTTTGCTCAAACTCATGTCCATCGAGTCAGTGTTGCTGTCCAACCAACTCATCCTCTGTCATCCCCTTCTCCCCCTGCCTTCCATCTTGCCCAGCACCACAGTCTTTTCCAGCGACTCAGTTCTTTGCATCAGATGGCCAAAGAATTAGAGCTTCAGCATCAGCCTTTCCAATGAATATTCAGGACTGATTTCCTTTAGGATTGACTGGTTTGGTCTCCTTGCAGTCCAAGGGACTCTCAAGAGTCTTCTACAACACCACAGTTCAAAAGCATCAATTCTTTCGGTGCTCAGCTTTCTTTATAGTCCAACTCTCACATCCATACATGACCACTAGAAAAACCATAGCTTTGACAAAACAGACCTTTGTCAGCAAAGTAATGTCTCTGCTTTTCAATATGCTGTCTAGGTTGGTCATGGCTTTTCTTCCAAGGAGCAAGCATCTTTTAATTTCATGGCTGCAGTCACCATGTGCAGGATCCCAAGAAAATAAAGTCTGTCACTGTTTCCATTTTTTCCCCATCTATTTGCCATGAAGTGATGGGACCAGATGACATTATCTTAGTTTTTTTAATGTTATGTTTTAAGCCAGTTTTTCTACTCTCCTTTTTCACTTTCATTAAGATGCTCCTTATTTCCTCTTCGCAATCTTGATTCCAGCTTGTGCTTCATCCAGGCATTTCGCATGATGTACTCTGCATATAAGTTAAATAATTTACTTACATGCAACATCCAATTACAGATACTAGATGTTTTATAAACTACCATGATGAATCTACTTTAAAACCGACTGGAGTATGTTCTTAAATTTAATAAACTCTACCTGTCCAGCTTAGATCCCTATTTCTTCAGATTTCCAAACATCTTCTATTAACACCTAAAGCTTTTAGGTGTTCAGTTACTGCTTAATGGATTTTTTAAAACGTTGAATCTCATATAATAAATGAAAATATATGCCTACCTAGAGGCAGAAGAAATGTGATGTTCTATTGTAAAGGAAGAAGCACATATATATTTTTAAATGTAACTTGCTTCCCTATATCTTATAGTATACATTAAAATGTCTAATATGTAAAACTCGGTCACTGAAATAGCTATTTTTACATAAACATAATATAATAAAATATATTATTATATAAAATTATAAAAGTTATGTTTATAAATTTTTATTTAAAATAATTTATAAAAATATATAATATAGTATATAAAGTATAATAATATACATTAAAATATTAAACAATAGCTAAAATATAAAGGAAAATTATAACAAGTGTGAAACATTGCTTGGATACAGAATCAAAAGCAGAAGTGGAAGCACCAGTGAAGAGGTTCTCTATCAGTCTGAAATTAGGAGAGACAGAAGACATGGACAAAGGTGATGAACTCCAGATACAATAGGGAAGTTGATTGAAAGGACTGTGTTAAGAGATGTCCACGTGTTGAAACGGACACAGACACATCCCCACATCCCCACATACATTCACACCTCCCCTAGGAAGGAAGGGAGGGAGGAAAGCAGGAAGATATTAAGTGAAAACGGAAGCATCCTTACACCTCGCAACTTTTTTGTTGTTGTTCAGTTGCTCAGTCAGTTTTGACTCTGCAACCCCAAGGACTGCAGCACGTCAGGTTTCCCCGTCCTTCACAATCCCGGGGTTTGCTCAAACTCATGTCCATTGAGTCAGTGATGCCATCCAACCATCTCACCCAACTTTTTTAGGGGAGGCCATAATCAAGATCGCCCATAGTAAACATTCTCTTATTATGGACATATAGTAGTATTGTCAGCTATGAAATAAGCAGAGCAAAGGAATTCTTTTCAACTCTGTCAGAAGTGACCTATTTTGCATCACAGTAGAAAATATCTATCATTTTATTCCATGATATCTATAACTTTTGCCATATCTCTTTCTATCACAGAAAAATCCATACATGAGAAATGTAGTTCCCAAGAGGGTTAGAAAGAAACAATGAAAATATGAATAAGCACAGCTGTTTTCAGTTATTGTTGTCCTCACTACAGACAATAGCATTAAGAATCAAAAAAATACCGGTCAAAACCCGCAGTTTTTTCCTTTTCTGTTGCCTCTGAAAAAAGAATCCAAAGAGATACAAGCCTTACTAAGTGGGAAAAAGAAGAGTCTTAGAGAAATTGATCTTTCTAAAGACTGGGCATAAAAGTTATGTCCCAATTCTTTCTGTCTGAGACTATGCATTTCAAAATTTGAGATGAAAGGGGTCATGTCTGGAAAACTGCCAAGCAGGCTGATCACTATAATAATTGTAAAGAATAGAGATCTGATTTTAAAAATATCAATTATATTAAATAATCAAATACTGTGTTCCAAGTGATGTAGCCAATATGATTAGTAAACTGATTTGTTCACGGGCTAAAATAAAGATCCTCTAACTAGTTGTGTGACCTTGGCAAGACAGTGTTTCTAAGCCTCAGTTTCCTTTCTTTAAAATGGGGATAAAAGTCACTTTCCAACAAGGCTTGTTGTGAGAACCAGATGAGGTTCATTCATAAACTCAGAGTCTAGAGCTTAGTGTAGAGTAAGCACTAGTAAATTTTAGTTATTAGTATCATTGTTTGCTTCATTTCAGTCCTGTTCAACTCTTCGTGACACTCTGGACTGTAGATTTCCAGGCTCCTCTGTCCACGGGATTGTTGAGGCAAGAATACTGGAGTGGGTTGCCATTTCCTGCTCCAGGGGGTCTTCCAGACCCAGGGGTTGAATCCATGTCTCTTGAGTCTCCTGCATTGGCAGGGGGGTTCTTTACCAGTAGCACCACCTGGGAAGCCACTAATTAATAATAATTAAAGTCATAGTTAGTGTCATAGTTGGGCTTCCTAGGTGGTGCTAGTGGTAAAGAACCAGCCTGCCATGCAGGTTAGACATAAGAGAGATGGGTTTGATCCCTGGGTCAGAAAGATCCCCTGGAGGAGAGCATGGCAACCCAGTCCAGTGTTCTTGTCTGGAGAATCCCACGAATAGAAGAGCCTGGCGGACTGCAGCTCATAGGATCACACAGAGTCAGACATGACTGAAGCAACTTAGCACACAGCACACAGTGTCATCATCACTTCTATCATTAAAATAGAACATGTCATTTGTTCATTTAATTATTATTTATTAAGAATCTGCTATTGGGAAGAAGGTAAAAAATTTATTTGCCTTTAAAAATTATTCAGATAGGTTTACCATGTATGAATTATTCTATGATATTAACAAAAAAAGTAATAATGTTAACTCCAGATCAACCACAATAGCTGTTGGTGGCAAGTTCAGTATTAAACCACTTTTAAGGCTTTGCCCAAACTCCTTCAATCATATGAGATCATATAAGAATCTCAGGCTTATGTGGTCCATGAAGTAGGGAGATCCAGGTTCTTAGATTACAGCAGCCATTATTGACAGTATTCTTAAAAAAAAAAAAAACTATTTTAAAATTATTATCTAGTTAATTAATTAAGGTATCATTGATATATCACTACGTTAGTTTCATGTGTATAATGTAATGCTTGAGTATTTGTATGTATTGCAAAATGATGGAATCTTTGAAAGATTTTAAGCAGAGGAGAAGCATGGCCTTACTTGCACTTTAGAAAAATCATTTTTACAGACACATAGATACAGGTTGGAGGGAAGAAATATAGAAACAGAAACCCTGGTTATGAGGTTGTGCCAATTGTAAGGCATCATTTTCAAAGTATAATATGGATAATAGTCCAGAAATCTACAGTTTAAAAATACTTTGCAGGACTTTTGTTTCTGCCCAATGTAAAAAGAAATTGCCATCCCAAATTAAACAACTAGAAAACCAGCAAAAATACATACAATACAATAACTTTCATGTGTTGAACAACCAGTAATATGAGTGTGATAAGTGAAAGAAGGGAAACACTCAAAGTGAGATCTAAGTTTGTTGCAGCTTACTGCTTGGAGGTGGTTCCCAGGCCATGGATTAAAGAATGTAGATCCAAATAGAGCCCAGAATTGAAACTGAAGAGATCACAGAGACTAGAATTTGTAGATGGCATTACATACAGAGACCCGGAGCTGTGTAGAGGGGATTCCCTTAAGTTTTTAGCTAAGTACTTACTTATGCGTGTATGAGGGGAAACTACGAGAGGCTGGAAAAAGTACCACTACAAAGGATTAGGCAGAACAGTTTTTAGAGCTCACAGAGGACAGGAAATAAATTATGTTCCTTAAAATACACATGAACCAGGTAGAATCCTCAGAATAATGTCACTTTAGCGGTGACACATATTGATCCAGAAATAAAGCATATAACACACCTTAAAAGCATACCTAGATAGGGTTCAATTGATTGTAAGTAAAACTTAATTCTATGAAAAATAAAAATTTACACTCTTTAAAGAACTACAACAAAATGAAGTCACAAAAAACATAAAAAGAACAATATTTAACAAATGCTATGCACTGAATTGAGTCCTCTCAAAATTCATTTGTTGAAGTTCCAACACCCAAGGTATATTTGGGTGATGGTGTCTTTATGGAGATAATTACGATTAAATGAACTCATGAAAGTGGGACCTTGATACAATAGGATCAGTGCCCTTTGAAAGGAAGAGACACAAAAGCACTCTGTCTATACACAAAGACACCATGTGAAGAACAAACAGAAAGAAGATGGTTGTCTGCAAGCTAGAAAGAGAGCTCTCATCACAAGGACCTTGCTGGATCTTGAAGCAGGACTTTCAGTTTCCAGAACTGTGAGAAAATAATTTACACTGTTTAAGCTTCTCAGTCTATGATATTTTATTATGGAAGCCTGAGTAGACTAATACAACACCCAATAAAAAATTGCCAACCATGTAAAAAAGCAGAAAACTCTGACTATGAAAAGAATAGAAACAGACCATTAGTAACAAGGATTTGGGAACAATTTATAATAGCTTTAGAAATATACATCTGACCCTTGACCAATGCAGAAGATAGGGACATCACTCCACCAGTCTAGTTGAAAATCCTCTCATAACTTCACAGACAGCCCTCTGTATCTGTGGTTTCCTATCTGTGGATCCAGTCAACCACAAATTGGATAGTACCGTAGTATACATTTATGAAAAACAAATCTGTGTACAAGTTGATCCACACAATTGAAACACATGATGTCTAAGCATCACCTGTATTCCATATGGTCAGGAAGATAAAGAAAATATGACTTATAATAATAAAACTGGAAGATATAAAAAACACATGAATGGGAATCTAGAGATGCAAAATACTACATCTGAAATAAAAATAAACTGGTGTGATTAACAGCAGATTATTCATTGAAGAAGAAAGGGGAAAGAAACAATGAAATCGAGGACATAGTAATAGAAACCATACAAAAGGAAACACAGAGAGGAAAAAGGTTGAAAAATAAATAAATGAACAGAGAGGTGGCCTCTAAGAAAATATATTTTCTGTCTTACATTTAATTGGAGTTCAGAAGGATAAGAGATAGAGGGCATAGACAACATTTGTTGAAGAAAGAAAGGCCAAAACTTTTCTAAATTTGATCATATTAATCAAGCTACAGATTCAAAATGCTCAACAAATCCCAAGCAGAATAAAGGTGAATACAAATAAAATCAGTATAACCAAATCAAATTGCTAAAAATCATTGATAAAATGAAAATCTTAAAATCAGCCACTTTACACACTGAGGAACAAAGATAAAGTGAAGTGAAAGTCGCTCCGTCGTGTCTGACACTTTATAAGTCCATGGAATTCTCTAGGCTAGAATACTGGAGTGAGTTGCTTTCCCTTCTCCAGGGGATCTCCCCAGGATCTTCTTCCTGGGGACTGAACCCAGGTCTCCCGCATTGTGGGTAGATTCTTTACCAGCTGAGCCACAAGGGAAGCCAAAGAATATTGGAATAAGTAGCCTATCCCTCCCTCCAGCGGATCTTCCCCACCCAGGAACTGAACTAGGGCCTCCTGCATTGCACTCAGATTCTTTACCAACTGAGCTACAAGGGAAGCCCTAGAAATTATATATTTCTCCCTCCAAATTACTTAAATACAGTGTACAGAGATATTTAAAGTATTAAATGAGAAAAAGAAATTGTTAATCTGTAATTCACTACCCAGGAAAGATACCTTCAAAACTGAAGTAAAATTAAGACGTTTTCAATGAAACAACCATCAAGGAAGTGAATTATCAGTTAACTACACTACAGGAAATGTCATAGAATGATCTTTAGAGAGAGAAAATCATGTCACAAAATCCGTAACAGCAAAAGGAATGAAGAGCACTGGAACTGGCAATCAACTGGGTAAATATACTTTATATTTTAATTAATTTTAGTTACTATATAAAGCAATTCAATGCTTTAAAAATTCCATTGTGTTGTTTATAACACATGGAAAAATAAAATGTTCAGCACAAGTAGTACAAAGTATAAAGCTGAGGAATAGCAGTGTATTCTTATAAGATTCTAACTATACACGTAAACTGGTATACAATATCAGTTCGGTCGCTCAGTCGTGTCTGACTCTTCGCGGCCCCATGACTCACAGCACGCCAGGCCTCTCTGTCCATCACCAACTCCCGGAGTTCACTCAGACTGGCATCCATCGAGTCCGTGATGCCATCCAGCCATCTCATCCTCTGTCGTCCCCTTCTCCTCCTGCCCCCAATCCCTCCCAGCATCAGAGTCTTTTCCAATGTGTCAACTCTTCATATGAGGTGGCCAAAGTACCGGAGTTTCAGCTTTAGCATCATTCCTTCGAAAGCAATCCCAGGGCTGATCTCCTTCAGAATGGACTGGTTGGATCTTGCAGTCTAAGGGACTCTCAAGAGTCTTCTCCAACACCACAGTTCAAAAGCATCAATTCTTCGGTGCTCAGCCTTCTTCACAGTCCAACTCTCACATCCATACATGACCACAGGAAAAACCATAGCCTTGACTAGACAGACTTTAGTCAGCAGAGTAATGTCTCTGCTTTTGAATATGCTATCTAAGTTGCTCATAACGTTTCTTCCAAGGAGTAAGCATCTTTTAATTTCATGGCTGCAATCACCATCTGCAGTGATTTTGGAGCCCCCAAAAATAAAGTCTGACACTGTTTCCACTGTTTCCCCATCTATTTCCCATGAAGTGATGGGACCACATGCCATAATCTTTGTTTTCTGAATGTTGAGCTTTAAGCCAACTTTTTCACTCTCCTCTTTCACTTTCATCAAGAGGCTCTTTAGTTCCTCTTCACTTTCTGCCATAAGGGTGGTGTCATCTGCATATCTGAGGTTATTGATATTTCTCCCAGCAATCTTGATTCCAGCTTGTGCTTCTTCCAGCCCAGTGTTTTTCATGATGTACTCTACATATAAGCTAAATAAGCAGGGTGACAATATACAGCCTTGACGTACTCCTTTTCCTATTTGGAACCAGTCTGTTGTTCCATGTCCAGTTCTAACTGTTGCTTCCTGACCTGCATATAGGTTTCTCAAGAGGTATACAATACATGTTATTTGAAAGTGTGTTGTTGTAAGTTAAAGATGTGTATGATAAACCCTAGGAGAGCCAATAAAAAAATAAAACAAAAAGATAAAACCAATAGTGAAGATAAAATAATTCTCAACAATTACTTAATGCACAAAATTGAAGAACAGGAATTTATTGAGACACTTATGAATATCTTGGATGAAATGGAATAATTCCTTGAAAAATATGAACAACCAAAGCTTCTTCAACAAGGAATAGGTAACTGGATAGCCTTATGGCTGTTAAAGAAATTAAAGTTACAATTAAAATCCTTCTCGCAAAGAAAGTTCCATGCCTAGAGGACATCACTGGTAAATTCTCCCAATAAATCCTTATTTAAAGAAGAAGTAATACCAGTTTTGTATAAACTCTCCCAGGAAATAGAGGAGTTGAGAAAACTTTCTACCTCATTTTATGATGCCCAAATTATCTGATATGAAAACCAAAGACAATTTTATATAAGTGAACATACATACGTAAATAGATCAATAAGCTTTTTGAACATAGATGAAAAACCTCAAAATATTAGCAAGCACTCAAACAAGTTGTAAACAGACAATGTGCCAAAGAAAATTTTATAAAAATATGCTTTCTTTCACTACCAATCAAGAAAGAGTAATTAAACAATATGTTAACTTTTCAAACACATCAAAATTTGGCCAAAATACAAATATTTCTCTGATTATTGGTAAGGCTGTGAGGGAAAAGAAAGATTTATATACCATTGTTGAGAGCATAGATTTGTGCAAACATTTTGGATGGAATTCTGACAACAGCTAATAAAGGTGAAGCCGAACTTATAACACACTTCTAGTTCTATACTCTGGAGACTCATGTTTAAGTATGTGTGCTTGTGTATGTGTGTGCTCAGTCATGTCTGACTCTTTACAACCCCACAGACAGAAGCTTACCAGGCCCCTCTGTCCACAGGATTTCTCAGGCAAGAATAATGGAGCATGTTTTCACTTCCTACTCCAGGGGCTTTTCCTGACCCAGGGATTAAAACTATATTTCCTACGTCTCCTGCATTGACAAGAGGATCCTTTACCATTGAGCCACCAGAAGTCTGATTCTGGGTTAGGCAAAGAATCTTCACAATGCAACAAAATACAAACTATATAATACAAATTGTTTAATTGGACTTCATCTACATGAAAATCTTTTATTCTACAAAAAAAATCACTTAAAGGAAATAAAAGACAGACCTCAAATACAAAGCAACATTTGCAAACATACATGATAAAGGATTTATACCATGTATATTTAAATAACTCTTAAATTACAACAGAAAAAAAAGACATAATAAAAAATGGGCAACAGATTTTAATGGAATATAACAAAATAAGATAAGTGGACAATAAACACAAGGAAATGTGCTAAAAATATTAGTCCTTTGGTGTAATGCAATTAAAACTATGATGATACAGCACTAGGCATACACTTGAAAGGCTAAAATTTTTTAAATGACTGATAATACCAAGTGTAAGTGAGAATTTGGAGCAATGGATATATTCATTACTGGAAGGATTGCCAATGGTATAACCACTTTAAAGGAGAAATGCTTTTGAGTTACTTAAAAAGTTAATCATGGACTTACCATGTTGTTTATTGTTCAGGAGCATAGTCGTGTACGACTCTTTCTAACCCCATGGACTGCAGCCCCTGTTCCTCACAATCTCTGAAATTTGCTGAAGTTCATGTCCATGGCATTAGTGATGCCATCCAGCCATCTCATCCTCTGATGCCCTCTTCTCCTTCCACCCTCAATCTTTCCCAGAATCAGGACTTTTTCAACGAGTCAGCTGTTCGCAACAGGTGACCAAAATTCTGGAGCTTCAGCTTCAGTATCAAGTCCTTCTACTGAGTATTCAAGGTTGATTTCCCTTAAGATTGACTGGTTTGGTTTCCGTGCTGTTCAAGGGACTTCTCCACAGTTTGAAGGTATCAATTCTTTGGTATTCTGGCTTCTTTACAGTCCAGCTCCCACAACTGTATGTGACCCCGGGAAGACCATAGCCTTGAATATACAGATTTTTGTCAGCAGAGTAATGTCTCTGCTTTTCAACACACTATATAGGTTTGTCATCATTTTCCTGCCAAGAAGCAAATGTTTTCTGATTTCATGGCTGCAGTCACCACTTGCAGTGATTTCAGAGCCCAAGAAGAGGAACTCTGTCAGTACTTCCACCTTTTCCCCTTCTATATGCCATGCAGTAATGGGATCAGATGCCATGATCTTAGTTTTTTTTTAATATATTGATCTTTTTTATATATGATTGAAAAATTCATCTTTTTATATATGATCTTTAGTTTTTTTAACATTTAGTCTTTAGCTGGCTCTTTCACTCTCCTCCTTCTCACTCCCATCAAGAGGTTTTAGGTCCTCTTCTCTTTCTGTCATTATAGTGGTATCATCCACGTATCTGAGGTTGTTGATGTTTCTCCTGCCTATCTTGATTTCAGCTTGTAACTCATCCATCCCAGCATTTCTCATGATGTCCTCAGCATATAGGTTAAGTAAACAGGCTGACAGCAGAAAGCCCTGTCATATTCCTTTCTCAATCTGGAACCAATCAGTTGTCCCATACAAGGTTCTAACTGCTGCTTTTTGACCTTCATACAGGTTTCTCAGGAGACAGGTAAGATGATCTGGCTACTCCCATCCCTTTAAAAGCTTTTCACAGTGTGTTATGATCCACACAGTCAAAGGTTTTAGTGTAGTCGATGAAACAGAGGTAGATTTTTTTTTTTTTCTGGAATTCCCTTGCTTTCTCTGTGATCCAGTGAATGCTGGCAATTTGACTCTGGTTCCTCTGCCTTTTCGAAACTCAGCTTGGATATCCAGAAGTTCTTGGTTCATGTAATGCTGATGCCTAGCATGCAAGATTTATATGGACTTACCACACAACCCAGCAATTCATTTCTGTGCATTTATCTATAGTAAATAAAAACTAGGTCCACATAAAGATCTGTAGGTGAATATTCACAGAAGTTTTATTCCTAAATGTCCAAAACTGGAAACAATCCAAATGTCCATCAAGTAGTGGTATATTTATTTAATACAGAATACTATTTAGCAATAAATAAGAAAGGACTATTGATACCCCTAACAGAGTGTATAACAAAAGCATTCCACTGAGTAAAAAAATGCCAGACATGAATGACTGCATACCACATGATTCCATTTACACAAAGTTTCAGAAAATACAAATCTGGAAGGACAGAAGGCAAATCAGTGGTTGACAGAAGCTGAAGGTGAGTGAAGGGGACTGACTATGAGGGGCCATGAGAAAACTTCTGTAGGTGAAGGAAATGTTCTCTATCATGATTATGGGGTTTGTGACATGAATGTATGGGCTTCCGATGTGGCACAGTAGATATGGGTTTATCAACACAACAAATTGTACCCTTAACATTTTAGTATTACTTTATATATAAATATAAAAATAGACTTTCTTAAAAAGATCTCTCCTATTTAATACTTAAAATACTTTTATAGATTTAAAAATGTTATTACTATCATTATATGACTAGGAAATCGAGGTCTGACCTTGGTTACATGGCTAATAAATAGTAGAAACAGGACCATTCCCTTTAACATGCTGCTTATATCTGCATTGGAATCTAAACCAAATGCTTTCAGTTAAATGCTGTCCACATGCCATTGATACAAGAAAGGAAAAAAGGAAAACTGGTAATCCAATTAAGACGAACCCTATTTCCAGCCCCCCAAATAAGCAACACAACTTCTATCTTCCTAATCATTTTATATCATTTACATCTAAACATAAGCATATATATGAGTCAAGGAAATTGGTACAATATATAAACAATCTGTTGCAGCCAGCCAAATTTCTCTAAGAATATAATCTATACCAAATAAATTCCCTTCTTTCTTCTTCAAATTACATATTTGGTAAAGGAAAAAAAACTTATTTTGGCTCTCTCTTTTTAAACAAATCAGAGATATGGCTTAATGACATTTTGAAATAAGAAACAGAAAGGCAATAATTTTCCTTTCCTACAAATCCTGCAAAGTACATTAAAAGATTATGTTGGGAGGATTTTAGCACAAAGAAAATAAGATTTGTTTATAACATGCTGCTGCTTCCTAGTCTCAGTAAATAGGCCAGTAAAAGGTATTTTTCAGTCCTTTTAACATTTACTCTGTAAGTTCTATTTATTAGGATTACCTTTCTTGAAGTTAACCTGTCAAGCTAAGGTATTCACCTCTTCTTTGAAGGGTAGACTGCTCAGTTCCCTGGAAACCTGAGTTATACTGTTATCTGAAGTGTCAGAACAGAGAACTTCAAAGGGAGACAGCTGCAGAACACATCTTCACAGCTCCTTGATCTCTGGATTGGAGTGTGTACATATACTTCTAAATTGTCTAAAGGGAAATTTAGAGTTTACTTTTGGAATGCTTAAAGGTAATTTGTTCTGATAAAGGTGAAATGGGGAGAATGTTAGTCCAAGAGATAGTATCAATTTAATGTAACTAAATGGTGACATGTTACTCTTCAACTTAAACCTATTCTGATAAACATTTGTCAAACATATACTACTATATGAAAACCATAAATATTACATTTATTAAAGAATACTTATCATTTGGAGATAAATGCTGAAATTTGTAAGATAAAATGATAGGATGCCTGGATTTACTTCAAAATAAGGTAGGAGGAAGAAGTTTGATGGGAGTAGGGATAGGAGAGAACTGGCCATTAGCTGGTGGTTATTTGGACTGGGGTAATAGCAGCATGGTGGTTTAATAGACAGTTACTTACTTTGGTATCTTCAAATTTTTCCACAATAAACAATAAAATATTAATACTACTAATAATTAAAGTTGCATATAAAATCCACTGTTTATGCCCAAATGGAAAAAAAATAGCTATATTCTAAACTCCTTGGTAAGTTAGTTATTGGAAACTAGACCACATTTTTCATTTAATGCCATGTTTTATATACACAATGATTAGAAACCTGAACCAATCCACAAAAACCTAAAACATTTTATTTTACATTTACTAATCACTATGGTTTAACTCAGTTATGAATTTAAAAACCTTTTGTGGGCTAGTCTGGACATCTAACAACCCCGTATATGGTTACTTCGGTGCAATGATATATTCCACAGAACTAAGAACGAAAAACACTTAGCGGTACCACATCCACGTTTTCCAAACTATCACTGTAGAGTCTGGTCCCATGAACACACAATACAATGTATCATCTAATTCAGCACTATCCCTGAATGAAGAGGACAGTATTATGAATTACCAGACAATTCACATAAACTGTGACCATCCCAAGCAAAGCAGGGCACAGTTGCATATCTATGAGGTAAAGCCTTATATGTTCTTTTGCTAAAACAGTTTATGTGTCTTAGAAACATTTTGCTAGTTTCACACTATTTAAAAAATAAAAAACCAAAATTATAATTTATTCATTAATTATATAATCATTATTTATTTATACAAGTATAAATTGATCTTTTATACCACAAGCTATGGAATATTATAGACTTTTCCTTCCTTTCTTATAAGAATTCTTCTTACAGATTATATATGGTGGGTAAAATAATCCTACAGGTTCTGGGAAATTTTCTGTATTTTAGTTAAATTAAAAATTGTTTACAGGAGAGTCTAATTTCATGTTTTTATTACTTTGAAATAATGACCTGTCTTAATACTTGCTTGAAAGAATCTCAGTTATGGCAAGGACTAACCAAATCAAAAAAAAAAAATTTAAATTGCAAAACATACAATGCCTGTGTTAGTCAAAAAAGTTCAGGTTGCACTATGATAACAAATCTGAAATTATGACATAGAATTAATTTTTTCAGTATTTAGAATATTTTACTTCACTCTATTTCACTTCCACTTAGCTCCTTTGAGGGCGTCCTTTGTGGCTCAGCTGGGGAAGAATATGCCTACAATGCAGTTCGAGCCCTAGGTTGGGAAGATCCCCTAGAGAAGGGAAAAGCTACCTATTCCAGAATTCTGGCCTGACGAATATATACAGTCCATAGGGTTACAAAGAGTAGGACACGACTGAGTATCTTTCGGTTCAGCTTCACTTCAGTTAGCTCCTTTGAAACCAGTCTTGGAAATCCAGGCTGTTTCTACCCTGGGGCTCTGCTATCTCAGCACATGTTCCCACTGCCACTACGGTGGGAAGAACAAGGAGAGAGGGCACGTGACTCCTCAGAGCTCTTTCAGAAGTGATTGATGACTTCTGATCACATTTCGTTGGCCAGAACGAGTCACATTGTGCCGCCTAACTTCTAAGGGGTTAGGGAACCTAATCTTTCTTTGTACTCAAGAAGAGGAAAAAGAAACAGGATTTTCTAGTGAACAGAAGTGAATCTTTCAGAAAGACCTAGGAGATTTTACACTAAACAAGTAGCCATTTCTATCCTGTATCTACTAAAAGTAATACAGTAACACTTGTGAGAATGTTATGTTCACTGCCCTTCAACTTGGCATGATGGTGTCCAAAATACCACAAATGAAATAAATAATTTTCAGAGAAAAAGCTGTGCACAAATGTCTTTAGGAGTCATCTCTGATAGCTAGTAAACAAGGATTCCTGAAGTAATTCTAAACAACATGTCTCTAGTTATTTAGTCTATCTTTCCGTGTTCTACATGGAAATAAACAAAAAGATCATCCCGGAGGGGGAGGGGAAAAATGACTCTTTACATTTTGAAAAACGATACCCCTCAATCTCTTTGGGTGAAACATTGCAAACAGTCTCTTAGCATTTGTTCATGATAAACCTGCTCTGAGGGAAAAAGTAGATTTTGCAATGTATGATTCGCTACATTAAATCCATTCAATTAAAATGACAGAGGACTAATGTGAGGGGAAAGTGTTTAAAGATCTAACGATATAATTATTAGCGAATTTGGGGTAATGACTTAGATGGAAAGATAACTACCCATACATTCAGTGGTAATGTGAATTATTATTGAGTAATAATTAAAAGACTTAATCTATCATTTATGCAGAAGAGATGGTGAATTCACCATCTTTAAGGCTCTCATTTTAGAATTTTCTCTGGTATTTATAATGTAATACAGGCAAACCACTTAAATTCTTTGCTATCTTTATTAATTTTCCTTATTGATGAAAATCATATTCTAGTTTCCATAATGCATTAGAAAAGACTGTATCTAGCAGATAAAATTGAGCTAATGAAGTAGAAACCTGAATTTAAAGTGAAATTGCTTCTTTAAATTCTCTTTTCCTTTATTCTAAGGCCTTCACAATTGGGAGTCCATACAACTTAAAATGCCTGTGGCCCACAGCTGCTTCCTAAGTAAGTAGCTTCAGGCAATGCTTTTCATATTATCCGAGTCTTGGCCACATCACCCAGGCCTGAAAAGCAGGAACTAGGTCAAGGCAAAGACTATGTATACAGGTAATAATTAAATTTATCACCCTAACTGGAACCATCCTGGGAATAAAATAGGGAGCTATTACTAATATCACCTAGAAAATGGGCCTAAACTTTCATCTTTTACTTTGACCATTTTATGGACAAAACTGTCCTCAGTGTAATCCAACTGGCTTTAAGGAAGCTTAAAGACCGCTTATAAGGGGTATTCTGTTGTAAAATGATAAAATAAAAAGAATGGAGTAAGAAACTTAATGTCCCCTATTCAAGGGAAAACAATCCATGAATTGGGGAAGTACATTGCCTCAGAAAAGCCCTGTTCCTAAGGGATTTGGAGCAAGAGCAAGTTTTACATGTTTTATGGAGTTATAGAAGAGACAACAAAGAAATAAGGAATGCTTACCTAGGAGGCTGAGGATTTCCTTAAAAGGCTAGCAGGTCTGACTTTGTAGGGTAAGGTGAGTGCGCTAAAGCTGAGATGGAAGATTGTAATGATGCATGTTAAGTTTTCTAGGCTGACTTAGGTTTAGATTCGTGATGTGGGCTGGGCCACCAGGACGACTTTCAACTTCTTCACTATGTAAAATGACAACCAATTCACCCCGTTTCTCTCACGAGGAGTCTAAATAAATGAGGCCAAAAATAAGGAGCAGGTAGCAACTTTTAGGGGGCTCAGTGTTGACATGAAGTTAAAAGAACTGTTGTTGTTGTTGTTGTTGTTCAGTTGCTAAGTTGTGTCCGAATTTTGTAACCCCAAGGACTGCAACACACCAGGAATTGTCTCCGGGAGTCTGCTCGAATTCATGTCCATTGAGTCAGTGATGCTATCCAACAACCTCAGAACTGTTGGGTCCTAGAAAACCATCTGAATCCTGCAGGAGGCAGTCATTGTTCCACTCTTCCATGAGGCTGAAGTACTTTGAATGTTGGAAGTATCTAGCAGCTTCCTTCCTGAGCTAAACTCATTTGCCTGGCTATTCTTATCATGAACTCCCATCACTTAGTGTGACCTGACATCATCTCCTCCTTAAAACATTAATACACAGAATAATGCAGCCTACCATGCTAATGGTATTATGAATAAATTTAAATGATCATGTATGCTTCTTTATTTGAATATTATGCTATTAAAGTAAAGTTCCCAAGACCAGAGCAACTCATAAAGACTGGACTAACCCATAATTCCACAATGTCCTGAAAATAGGACATGAAGTGAAAATAAATTGAAAGGCTGAAGAAGAATTTCAAAATATAAACTATGATAAGATGGAATTATCTTGAAAGCTTTGTAAATAATCCAAATATGTACTCAAATACTGGACTGAAGATTGTCAACTGAAACGATTAAAACAAAGATTTGATCTACTGCCATCTAGTGGATATTTTATTTATATTTATTTATAGCAGTTGACGAAAGCAAAAACAAAAATGAAAACACATTGTCAGTCTGATTTCAAAACCTAAGGAGCCTAAAAGATTACCTGCCCCAGTGGCTTCAGCCTCATGGAGTTCTGAGACTTCACCAGCGCACCCTGAGCACCACATGAAGTGTAAGAGATGAAAGGTTACGGCTCTAAGGTCCCACCTCTAGTCCAACCACAGGGGTACAGTTTCATCTGTTCTATACTTTGAGTTTCTAATTGAATTTCACTTGAAGAAAGGATCTCACTTCTAAAAAGGAAAAGTGATGGTGAAAGACCTCACCTGGTCTCATGTCCATCGTTGTATAAATGGATATGCCATTGTTTTCTAATGTCACACAAACGGTTAGTAGCATAACCAGCAATAGAACTGAGATGTTTTGATTCCTGTTCTCTTACAGAGAATTTTGGGTTAACTTCAAGACCGACAGACTTTAAGTTCAGTGTTCTTTTTCCAAGGCACACAGAGTTTATTTCATTTTAAAAAATAGAGTATTTTCTTGTTATTCATTTAAAATCATTT
Organism: Oryx dammah; assembly: GCF_014754425.2. Taxonomy (NCBI): domain Eukaryota; kingdom Metazoa; phylum Chordata; class Mammalia; order Artiodactyla; family Bovidae; genus Oryx; species Oryx dammah. Next base: position 135,672,870 of record NW_024070186.1, on the reverse strand, counting down.
GACTCCACTATCTTGCTTGTACCATTAGAAACCTGAGGGTGGACAGGTTTATTTTGAATCTCAAAATAAATCAGTGCAAATGAAATCATGGCTGTAAATTATATACTATGAATAAGTAGCTTCTATGGGCTATTGCCTCTCTTTTCCCTTAACTTCATCTAATTTTAGAGATGACAGAGATATCACAAATCATTCAATAAAGCTATCTTTAAAAAGATTATGTCAGGTTTTATAAAACATAAAGTGATTAACTCTTCCCAGGTGCAGAGAAATCACACTATTTGTCCCAGGTTAGGTAATTTCTCTCCTCTCCTGTTCCAGCAATAGTATCGAAGAATGAGAGAGTGAAAGGAAACAGGTTTATGGGAGATGGTTGTTACTGTTGGTCTATGATGGGTGAAAATTGGGGATTCCTGAGTGCTAGAAGGAAGGAGTTGGTTGAAAGGGAGGTGATATAAAAGAAGATTTAAGAGAATATGTATCATTCAAAATGCATGTGGAGAGAAGAGACACTGTCCAAAAATAGAGTGTCCACATCTGTAATAGCATTATTACTCTGATATATCTCCAACGAATTTGCCACAAAATAAATATTTTTATCAAACACATTACGTCCATGCATGCTCAATCACTAAGTCATGTCCAACTCTTTACAACCCCTTGGACTGTATGTAGCCCACCAGGCTCCTCTGTCCATGGAAGTTTCCAGACAAGAATACTGGAGTGGGTTGCCATTTCCTTCTCAACAAATACATTGATGTAGTTATATTAACTTCTACATTTATCCTGTATCATCTCATTATAATTTGTAATTCAAAAATCCAGGGTTTTCCTACATCTGTCTTATGAGCTACTTCTTCCTTTATTTTTATTCCAAATGTACATCAGTTCCATGATACCACATAATATCATGCATCCTTTAGCATTTAAAAAAATTTATAAAACCATTCATTATTCAAAAGATGTATATATATTTTTAAATAGTTTTGTAACCACAGTAACTTACATACAATAATTTAATGAGACATTTTTTCCATATCCTTGAATTTTTCAAGTTTATAATTTTACTTTTATAATCAGAAATATATATTTAAGCAAAAAATATATTATTGTTAAAATCAGAATTTTTTTAAAAACAAAACAATTAGTTCTTTTTTCGAGTCTACTGCAGACTATTCTGTGAACTTGGGCAAGCCAAATATCATTTCCTGGCCATACTTCTTATGCCCATTTGAAAAATAAGGGAATTAAACTAGATCATCTTAAGTCTATTTCAAACACTAAATAGCTCTGATTTTATTATATGATTGTTCTCATTTTGAATAAGTATTGTTGTCATATAAATTGCTGATTATTTCTTTTATGCCCATAATGTAAGTCAATAAAATTTTTAAATATTCGTGGGCTTTATGAAGAACCAAGCAAGAGAATTTGCTTTCTTTAAACAGAAATCATTTGAAAAGCTCCAGGATGCAATTTAAAAAATGAATTATAAACAATTGGTAGAAAATGACAATAGCCTCTCTTTCTCAGTAAGGGAAGAGGAAAATTTTCAAAGACAAATGAAGTAATAAATTAGCCATGTACATTTACATGTTGGTTACAACATGGAAGATATCGAGACTAGTAGGAATTTGATTTTCTGTGCCTCTTCTTTATTAAATCATAATATAAATATCACAGGCAACTGGCACCATCAACTTCAGGAGGGCCTAAGGTGTCAGGTAAACTATTGAGTAAAAGAAAGAAGAATATACCCAGTAGGAATTCACTGTGTAAAGTTAGCCTATATTGTGCAGCCATCTTACTAAGAATAGACTGGGTTTAAAAGTAGACTTCTTTTTATCCAAGTGATTTGTATAAGAGAGCAGAATCTCATCAACATAATGTATATTATTACCCTATAAAGGACCTCAAGAACAAAGATTTCATGAAAACATGGTACTTTGCTTTACTGCTATGTTCTGGCTGATGGCAGGTTGCCACATACACAGTACTTAGTCAATACTTGTCAAAAGAATTAACATCCTGGACTCTTTCCTGGTCTTGGTGTAGACCAGAGTACTAATGACATTTGATGTTCAAGTGAGATAATTTAATTCATCTATTACTCACTGAATGTCTAACACGTTAACAAAATTATCTATTACTATTGAAACCATATTTTCAAACCCTAAACTCTGTTTGCATGATCAGCAAAGTACAAATAACCCTATGAATGTAACATAATATGATCTTGAAAATATAAATTTGGCAAAAAATGCAGGAGTTACCTTTATATTATGGGCTTTCCTGGTGACTCAGACGGTAAAGAATCTGCCTGCAATGCAGGAGACCTGGGTTCGATCCCTGGGTTGGGAAGATCCCCTGGAGGAGGGCATGGCAACTCACTCCAGTATTCTTGCCTGAAGAATCCCCATGGACTGAGGAGCCTGGCAGGCTACAGTCCATGGGGTCACAAAGAGTCAGACATGACCAAGCACAGCACAGCACACCTTTATATTATAGAAGGTCCACATAATTACTAATCTAAAATGGGTTATTATGGAAATGAAAGCACACATCTTTAGTAATTATCCAGGATATCAGACATTAACTTGAAGTGTCCCTGGGGAAATAGTATGCATGGTCTCTTTCATAGACACCATGCTAAAGTCTATATCTCAGAGAAGGCAATGGCACCCCACTCCAGTACTCTTGCCTGGAAAATCCCATGGATGGAGAAGCCTGGTGGGCTGCAGTCCATGGGGTCGCTAAGAGTTGGACACTACTGAGCAACTTCACTTTCACTTTTCACTTTCATGCATTGGAGAAGGAAATGGCAACCCACTCCAGTGTTCTTGCCTGAAGAATCCCAGGGCCAGGGGAGCCTGGTGGGCTACCGTCTATGGGGTCGCACAGAGTCGGACACGACTGAAGCGACTTAGCAGCAGCAGCAAAGTCTATATCTAGTGGAAGGATATGTTTCTACAGTGGTAATAACCCTGGTCAGATTATTAAATAACAAACGTAAAAAATCATTATGACATATTGAAGAATCTGAGACCATCACTGCAGGGAAGGAACTGGTAAAATTTAACTCCAGAGAAAAATGAATAGCTTTTAAGAATTGAAAAGCCAAACAGATCGTAATGCACAATGACATTGACATTCAAGACTATGATGCTTAATAGGATGTTAGTTAATTGCTGTTTAAAAGAAAAATGGGAGCAGAGATTATTAAAAGACAACCCTACCATAATACACTCTCAAACTATGTGTAATTTCTTTGCTTTTCCTATCTTTTATCCAATAATTATACCTATGAGATATCATGACAAAGTTCAATCACCATCATCATTATTGACACCATGAAAAAACATGCACAGAGCTTGAAGAAAATAGTTACAAACCTTATAAATGAGATGAAATCATAAAATTATGGCACATAAGAGTTCAAATATGATATTGACAGATATAGGGATATTATTTCTGCACCTTAATGATACTTCTGACAATTAGTTGCATCTCAAAATTTGTATGCCTTTGAACATCCCTTTGCCTTAATCATCAGAGATCCTTTCTGATTCTTTTATCTACTCAAATACGTTAAGCCCTTGAGAGTAGGGAGAAAAGACACATCTTGTACCTCTTTTAAAAATGCAACAATTTTTAGTCTCAGTCATACCTAAGTTAAGATTTATAAAAATCTGATGTAATTAAATTGCACTCACAATCCCCTCAAATCAGTCAAATTAATGGAGACTTTGATTGGAAGTGCAAATAAAAGCAATCTTATTCTCTAGTCTATAGAACACATAATACTAGAAGTTTCCTTAGAAACTGGGATTTATTGAAATCATATTGCTCTTCTTGACATTTAAGCATGCACTTGAACAGGCTTTACAATGCCCACAGAAGAGAGAGAAAACCTAACATTATTCTGCAGGTCTTCTTACTTCACCTGCATAATTATTTTTCTTTGGTAGTCATTATAACTATCCTTATCTTATAATAAGAAAAGTGAGGCTTCTAATCCAGGCCTTCTGCTTACAATATATGCCTTTCTTCCTGAGAATAACAGAGATTGCTATAGGAAAGTGCATATCAATTATCTGACTCATGGGCATTAGACACTTGAACTGTGGGTTAAGTTTCTGTACAGAATGCCATTGATTAGGAACCTATCACTGGTCATTCTAGGGCATCACAGAATCTGAAAAAAATCAAAATAAGTGTTTTTATGCATTTTTACATATGTCTTAGAACTTTTTTTTGACAAATCCAACCCATAAAAAAGGAAAAAGTAGAATAAATGAATTAAATATTATTAGTTGCCTGGATTTTTAAAATTATACCAATTTTATTAAAATATTACACAACTTTTAGAAACTGTTTAATAAAAAACCAATATTTGATGGGATAAAACTGATAATTATAGCAATAATTTGACAACTTATTCAATAAAAGGAAAAGCTGATTGAATTGGTTTAGTAAAATCAGTAAACAAAAGTATTTACACAAGCAGGGACATATCTTGGTTAAACTATATTGTATTACTGTTTACTTAAATATATAAATACACACACATCCACGCCTGGCTTCTCAGGTGGTGCTAATGTTAAAGAACCCGCCTACCAATGCAGGACATGTAAGAAGCTGGTTTGATGCCTGGATTGGGAAGATCTCCTGGAGTAAGAAATGGCAATCTGCTCCAGTATTCTTACCTGAAAAATTGTGGTGACAGTTCACGGAGCTGCAGAGTCAGACATGACTGACTGAACACACCTACATATTCATTCACTCACTTATTCACACTCCCCAACGATATTCTGCACTTTGAAAAATAGAAACCGTGAGTTTGCCCATCTTTATATCACCATCTTTTGCAAAACTGCACAGAATCCTCACAACCTTTATCATTTGTATAAATGAGAAAACCGAGGAACAGAGAAGTTACATAACTTGTAGCATATTGTTATAAGGTTATATATGTAGTGAGAATGGGAGTCTATTCAGAACTAGGCATTTGACCATAGATTGCAGTTCTCCTAACCACTTCTAAACTGCCCCACAAAGTTAAGTGACAATTAAGTTTTTAATTGTTTTTAATTAATTGACACAGGTTTCCTTATTATTAGCTCTGCTTTTCATTGTGTAAAAGGAAACATCCTGAAAATAATCACCTTAAATACTTTGCTTAAATACTTTTCTGGGCAGATTCAGAAAGCAATGAGAAAAACTACTACATTGACCTTAATTCTTGCCCACAAATAGAAAACTGTTAGTAACATTAAAATAAAGAAACCTTGTGAAGAAAAAAATAATTATCAAGCTCTAACTGTAGAGGAGGATAATGCAGGGCATAAGAAATCACAATGTGACCCTGAAAACTGCTAATGAGCCTTAAACCACATCAATGGGCCTAGTGTCTTCATAACACAGACTTAGCCCTGCTTCTGCCTACATTCATTATACTTTCCAAGGAGCAGTCTCTTAAATTCTAGGTGTCAGAATTATAGAACCACAGATAAAATTGAATAAACTCAAATGCAAATCATAGGGCTCAAAAATGTTGCTTTTCTAGGTTTTTTTTTTTTTTGATGAGATGCTACCACACATTAAACAACAAGACTAAACATACTCTAATTTTATAGTAATACATATTGACTTCCAAATGAACATTGATAACAATACTGAGCTAGAGTTCAAGAGGATAGATTTATTGTCTGTACAGTTTCTAGCACATGCTAAGTATATGACATGTTTGAGGAAGAAACAGTAAGAAAATTGAAGGAGAAACTGGACAATAGTTTACTCTGAAAAGGAAGAGATTAACCATACTTCTGTTTTCCCTTTTGTTTTCCCCAAATTAAACTTATTCTGTAAATTTGACAACTTGTTGACTAGGTCACTTGTCCTGACCATGAAGTAAAAGCTAGAAAATCTAGTATTAGCCACAAGATTTATCAGTAAATAGTGTTTCAGATGGTAAAGAATCTGCCTGCAATGCAAGAGACCCAGGTTCAATCCCTGGGTCAGGAAGATCCTTGACAGAAGGGAATGGCTGCACACTCCAGTATTCTTACCTGGAGAATTCCATGGACAGAAGAACCTGGCGGGCTACGCTCCATGGGGTAGCAAACAGCAGCTGACTGCAAGGAGATCCAACCAGTCCATCCTGAGGGAGATCAGCCCTGGGATTGCTTTGGAAGGAATGATACTAAAGCTGAAACTCCAGTACTTTGGCCACCTGATGCGAAGGGTTGGCTCATTGGAAAAGACTCTGATGCTGGGAGGGATTGGGGGCAGGAGGAGAAGGGGGCGACCGAGGATGAGATGGCTGGATGGCATCACGGACTCAATGGACATGAGTTTGAGTGAACTCGGGGAGTTGGTGATGGACAGGGAGGCCTGGCGTGCTGTGATTCATGGGGTTGCAAAGAGTCAGACACGACTGAACGACTGAACTGAAGAGATCCTCTTTTTCAGCACCCCATGGATTGCAGTGGGTTATAAACAGATGCCTAATGAGGACTAAGAAAGCTGAAATGCCTTAAGTGTCAGAATAGTCATGATCCAGTGAGACTGTTAAGTGACATTCTACAATTGTCAAATCAATTAGCATTAATTTTCTCATAAAATAGGTGACATATTTAATAACAAATATAGCTAGAGAAAAGAGGAAATGGTAATATTTAGTCTAATAATATTTTTTAGTGATTCACACTGACAAAGACATTTTAATAATATCATGACCTTACATTCATCTAGTACTTTACTGTTGCAAAATTGCTTTTGCATGCATTACCTTAAGTAATCTGAATTGTTATATAAATAGAAAAATATAAGGAACATATTAATCTAGATATTATAGCTAGGGCAGTAGCTTTCAAAGTGATTTATAAAATACTAAAGTAAACTTATGTGCACATATCTAAAAAAATGAATCAGATAAACTACTTTGAACATAATATAAGGAAAAGCATTGTATTCCTAGAGCCACACAGCAATAGCACCTGTACTGTTACTCAATTTGGGCTCAGGGATTAAGAATATGGGCTCTCAAGTCAAAATCGTTGGACTGAATCCCAGTTTTGCCGTGACTTAATTCATGATTTTGACAAAGTGAAAATAATACCAAAGGACATGGGTACATATATGACACCCAGGTAAGTATCAGCCATTAATCCACATCATTTTGTTCCTCTTCTTGAACCAGCAATCAGTTATAGAACCATGGCATTGCTCATTAATAGTAAGACATTATCATCAATGTTATGAAAATACTCAATATGTTCCTGAATGTACTTGATATTGCTCATGATATTGATTGCTTTAAGGGTTAAGTTTTAAAAAGTGCTAGAATATGCAAGTTTTTTAGGCCAGTTTCATTCCTTTGCTATCTTACAAATAAGTGATTTTCAGTCAAAACTTTATGGATTTATTGTATAAGCATAGGTCTCAATATTTAGCCTCACTTTGTTGATCAAGAGTTAATTTTGGAACAAGAATCATATGACTATGATATCAAAAAAATCACCAACATGAAGGGAAATGCTTCATCACTTTTGTCTAATTTATCACTATTTTAATAAGTTTAGAAAAGACAGCAATATTATTCAGATGCAAATGACTTTTAGTTATGATGTCTCAAACCATGATGCAAAGTAACATTTTTTTTCTTTAATTAAGATGTTCCGCATTTACTCAATCACTCTACATGCTGTTAAACATCATATTCTGAATAGAAGAGCTGGAGAGACCTCTATTTTTACTGAATTTGAGGAACATTTGTTCCCTAAGTGGATATAACCCATCTGTCAGTATTTGTAAGATTCAGAAATCCACTTTTTAATATTGGGTTAGAAGAAATCATTGTTGAGATGACCTAAAACCAGCAAGGAAAAGCAATGAGTTCTAACAGCACAACTCATTGATTTAAAAAAAAGTTCAGATTGGCCCCACCCTAATCTATACAACCAATCCTATAATTTAAGATACAATATTTGTGTTAGTTAAATTCAAAACCACTGCATTGTGAACTCAGATATCAGGTTTCCTTTTTTTTTGTCACAATCAAAACTATTTTAAAGAATTCTAATATGAATGATAATTTATTATAGTTGATTATATCATTATAAGGTAGTGGAAAAAATACATTTCAATAAGTCCAGGTACCTTGTTTTCAACCATAAAATAGGAATCCTATATACACACAATGTGTTGGATCACATAAATGAATATAATTTATGTTAGCAGTGTAAAATTATATAATCTTATCTGGCTGATTTTAAAAGTAAAGATTATTTGGTGGAGTGGAAGAATAATGAACCAGTCTTTCTGAATTCTTTATAACAGTTTCAGATGTCCTAGAAAATTGAAGAACATACTCTTGGTAAGATATATTTCCCGTCTAAGACTTTTACAAAATAGGGACGTTAGCTGATTTCCAGTACTAAAATTTCTATTTTCCTAGTTGTAAAAAGCAAAAATGTATATATTTTCTAGTTATTTCATTCCTTTCTAATAACATGCACTGAGCAGTCTGAAGAATAATTTTTAAAATCTAAACACAACTTGCAAACATACTAACAAGAATATCACTGTATGCAAAGAAATTAATTTCTACTTTGCAGTAAGTACAGTAGTCAAAAGTGTAAACTTATATAGATGAGTAGCATAAAATCAACCATATTTTCCCCAAAGGTTATCAGATTATATCAAAACACATAGAAATATACTCTTAAAAGATTACTATACTAGCTTATAGATTAAAAATGCATAATATCTCAGTGATAACATTAGGACTCAAGATTCCATATTTCCTGATTTATTACATTTTGTAGAGCATTTCAACATTAATTGCTTACCTCTTCTAAGTAATTAATTCTTTCATATCATTAACAGTTGACTCGATACCGTAATTTGCTTATCCTGGCTCTTTTACAATTAATCTACATCAATTTCATTTATCTTTAAATTTTGAAACACCAGGCTAAGTCGGCTTAATTCCACACTTGATAAATGAAAAGATTCACAACTCCCAGAGCTGGTTATTTAAGAAAAATAATGCAACAACCATTTACTCTGAGCTTCACAGTAAACGGCCAGTGAAATGAAAGACATAAAACCGACGAGGCAAAACTGATATCGGTGGTGTCATGGCAGTGATCGTTGATGACAACAATAGTAACTGGAATTTGTAAACCCTCCCTCTACAATTTACAATGCAACTTTAACTTATTAATTAGAACATTGATTTAAAACTTAGAAGCACAATATTAGCCTTAGAACTAGAGATGGTGGGATGAATTCAACATGTCTCTGGCCCCAAGGGGCTTTCAGTCTAGTGGGAAAGACAGGCACACACGTGGCCCTATAGCAATGTTGACTGCCACACACGCAATAATGGAAGCACAAAGAGAATGACGGAAAAGTGAGAGGTTCTGGCCACAACGATTTGAAAAGATTTCACAGAAAAGGGAACGCTTAACCTAGTCCCTGAAGCAAAGAAGGATTCAGATATTTAAAAAAAGGCAGGGGTGTGTAATGGAGGAGTATTCCACACAACTCTATGCTGCCAGTGTATTGAATTTTCACAGATAAGGAATAACAGAGATGAACATTATCGGATCAAGGTCAGAACAAGAGAAAGAATCAGAGCCACTCCTTGAACTTTTCAGTCCTGGGTCAAATGGTTCCCGCTTTATCACATGGCTTCCTTCCTGATTTAGGACAAGATTTTCTCTGCCCTGACAACCATCTCCACCCTCCATTTATTCTCCCATGCTGCCACACCCTTTGCAGGACGTTGCTAGGATGTCCAGAGAAAAACACAGAGGCGGCCATGTCTTCATAAAACACATTACATTTCAGCTTGTGTCTCAAAACCAAATGAACACATTGAGGTCTATCTGGAGGTGCCCTTTCCTCACCATTCTCCAGCATTTCAAAGGACTGGGAACTGTGTTTTGCCACACGGCAGGCTCAATAAAGCTGTGTTCCCTTCCTCTACACCTTCCATTTTTCTCCTTCAGTTTTGTCAAATGTTCCCAATTCCAAGAAATTGTAATTCAGAATGTGGGGGAGGTTACAGAGTTTTGGCTCAGGAGGTCGTGCAGATGTTATTCCTTAAGGAAGACGATCATGATCGCCTATGTGAGTAATGGCTATAAATCGGCTCGAAGCCAAAAGTTCTCTTATAGCAGAATGTATAAACCATTCTCCTACTGAAAGAAGACCCCCAGTAGGATAATATATTATTACACATGATTCAAATTATAGGCTCTGCAGCAGGGGAGCTCATGACTGATTCAGGACAGTCGCTCCCTGAATACTGATGATGGGATGATGGAATGCCTCATGAATTAAAAGGGCCGTGGTTTAGTATCTAAATCCTTCATATGCTTTAAAAAGTGTCTCTGCCTATCACTGTATTCTTTAAGCTTCTTAAACGAGTCATGTAGTGTTATGAAACCCTTGTCGATGTTTTTAAAATTCCATGTCTTTGAATAATTATATTCAAAGTATTCTTTAAAAAAGAAGACAATGAAACTATCTTCTCTGCTAGAAAACTGTATCCCTTTAATGCCAATATGCAATAAAGATATGGCTTAAGAGAAATCGCATTTAAGTGTGACCCAGTTTCCGCTCTTTGGGATTCTCTAAAGCAACCTGAAAATCTTCACATGCCACATGTTCGGGGCTTTTTAAGTTATCTATAGAACAAATAAGTTTATCTCTGACAAACTAAATATAAATGTACAAGACAAAACTGTGTTTCCAAAGGTTTTCTGCTGATTAAATGTACTCATTTCTAAATATTATTTATCTTGCTCTATTTTGGTTATATAACAAAGCAATAAATTTGCTAAAGGTATTACATTGGGAATGGAGATCAGGCATTTTTATAGAAACACTAAGGCAGATGTTAAATATTACACATTCTGAAAAACAAATGGCTGTGATATATTCTGAAATAATATGTAAGTTCGTCCCTTAACTTCTTTTCAATTGGTCCTTGCATTCTGTTTTTCTGGTAAATGGATGCAAATCAGGTGCATTGTGCTAAGATGGGAAGAGAGAGATTTGTCCAGAAATGACCTCAATTCTATTCATTAATAAAATGACACATTGGCTGAGAGCAGTAAAGAATAAAATATAACAAGAGTGAACTTTCCTCCCTGTAACAGATGCACATAAGCGATTTTTGGATAAAGCACTGTATGTAAAAATGGCCACTGCAGCATAAAATCTGGACATGTTAAAGGAAGCTCTAAGATGCAGATTTCTTGGAAAAATTGCAACTTCCAAGGCAATGTACCCACTTATTCTCCATTACCTTACACAATCCTGAATCCCAACTTGCCAAAAGCATGCTGTTCCTAAAAGGGGAGTGGGGTCAGGTAAAATAAATGTTTAATTTTTTCTAAGATTTTTTTTTTTAGAAGAAGGTAATTTGGCAATGTCAAAACAAAATAGAATTGCACCCAGAATCACTTTCAGTGACAGCAGACACCCATGGAGGGAGAAAAAGAAGGTAGAAGCTATCAGAGAGAATATAGCCACATTTTTGCATAGCGGTTTAAATTATGCCAGCAGAATAATTAATGGAAGGACCTAATACAGGGAAGGGGGGGTTACAGGAAAGAGGGGAGGCTATGTTAAACAAAGTTCATTACTGCATGATGTAAATGAGTTTCTCACCAGTGATGTCACTGATTGGCTGAGCTGCAGAGCTGGCTTCGAGCATGGCCGGATTGGCTGCTAGCTCTTCTGGTGCCTGCCTGCTTGGGCAGCGGTTGAACCAGATACTTTCTGTCTCTCTTGTTGTCGTTTGAAGCAAATCTTGTTCAGCCCAGCTGTGTCTCCATAGTAGTGGCACCCTAAGAGAGTCTCCCTCCTGCTTCCCACAGCCCGTCTGTGAGGCGGTCGCTGCTGTGAAATACCAGCACTTGGCACCAAGCCCAGACAGCGTTCTCAGATCCATCTATAACACACACATACAAAAAGAAAAATTAAAAAAAAAAAAGCAGTTCTTTCATCTGAATTGCATCCTAAGGAGGATTAAGAAGGCTTCTATTGCTACTGATTTGTGTCCTTTCAATTTGATGGCTAAAATAGTTTTTGAAACACAGTATCCTCTCATCTGCAGTAGAACACCATTGGTTCAAATGAGTTAAAAAAAAAAAAAAAAGGAGGGAAACCCCCTCTCCCATGTTTACCTTGATTACAGGAAAATAATTCTTCATTTCCCTCCTAAGCACCGTAACTGATGTTTATGGTCCCCTCCCAGAATTTTAAACTCTCAGCAGATTTCTAATTATATCCGAGTCATTATTTTCAGGTTAAGACAAGGGGTCTTAATTAGCATTCTCTTTTAGCTATGCGAAATGAGACAGGGCATGAAACAGAAACGATCTATGGAGAGGCAGAGAGAGAGAGAAAGAAAAAAAAAAATCTGTGCAGCTTTTACAGTTGAGCTGACACCCCCGCCTTCCCCACTCTCCCTCCACCCCCTTGCAAAAAAAGAATGCAGTCATATGAACTTTACCAGACAATGGAGTACCTACAGGCTCTCCCCTAGACAAGTCCTTTATAACCAGCCAGTGCTCTGTGCTGCAGACAGTGGCCAATCGGCAGGCTCCTTTCTGCAGCAGGGACACAATAGGTGCATTGGCCACACTGTCCTCCTAGCCCCTGACAGCAGTTCAGGTTCATTTATTGTACACTGGAAGGCACATATGTCTTTAATAGTCACTGTGAAATTATCAGTGAGGCTGTCTTTATTTCACCATAATTACATCAACCTAATTACTGCGCACAAGCAGCAATAGCACTGTTTGCACAGAGTGGCGCATGGGCATGCAAGCCGGAAAAATATGCATGAACATGCTTGCTTATTTCAATAATAAAATCCTCCAATTATTTCTTTCCCAGAGCTTAACGCTTCTTCCAGAACACTCTAGTGGATATAGTCATCACTTCTTCTTTTCAAAAGAAAAAAAAGTGCAGATACATTCAAGTGTGTGTATGTGTACATGCATACGTGTATAATTTAAACACTATTTTAGCCATTTATAGGGCGGTAAGGTATAGGGGTTGAACCTAGTCAGCAAATAAAAGGTTACTGAGGATCTAAGACATGAACCCCTTATCACTAGACATTAGAGTGAAATAAGTGAATCTGCACTCATCACCGTAGTCACACGTAGAAGCCGATTTATTTGGAGTCCAACTGTCATGAGCATTTGCATATGTCACATTTATGTATTTCCAAGTTACATAATTACAGCGTTTTGGGCATCAATGACTCAAAATGCTTGAAAAACAAAAATCTTTACTTTTCCTCTATATTAGTCGAACAGAGGTGGGTACAGTCTGAAGTGGGAAACGCCCGTTATTTTTTTTTTTTATGCATGTTTCATTTACATATTCATGAACAGAATAGTTGTTATGACAGCTGATTCTGCAGCAGGAGATGAAAAGGCAGGATTCAGCACACAGAGTGTATTCATTTTGAGGGGGAGAGTGGCAGCATATAATGACCAGGAAGAGAAGATAGTTGGGGTTTCATTTGGGAGTTACCTCATTATATAATAAAAGATCTGAGTAGACGACCTATCAAAAAATGTATAACGAACCTAGGAGGTAGAAGCAATTTGCATTGCTCATGGCCATTCAGTCAGGCACACTGTAAAGAAATAAGCATTTTGAAATGGAAATTTCTGGCTCGAATCTTTGCAGGTAAATAAAATTGCATATTGTTTTCTGGCTACTTAGATTCCTAAAATGGAATGTGCTCAGCAGCTCTGTATTTCTCATTATTTTATAATTTACATACTTCTTGTTCCAAAATCAACATGCTAAACTTTAAGCACTGATTATAGTCTAAGATAGAATTTTATCAAATTTTACCTAAATTGCTTGTACATTTTTATTTTTACCTTATGCTTCTCTAATCAAGAATAGCATTCATCATCACAGGGGGCATATTTGGAGAAACAGTAACTCATCTATTTCCACATAGATACATGTATATAATACATATTCATCCCCACTACAGAGAAAGAATCCCACTAATATTATTTTTATTGACATATTTATAATCCCCTTTTTATTAATGTTTGCAAGATTTGTATTATAAAATGTATTCAAGTTTATTTTGCATTTTGTAAGCATGTATATGTGTATGTGTGTGTCTGTGTTTTTAATACAGCTCTTCTATCTACACTTTCCCAAAATCTAGTTTTGGTAGGAGAGGTAAGTGAGGCAAATTCCTAAGTAGACCAGTAAGAGACCACAAGACTCAATTATAAAAAACAAAAATAATATAAGAAATGACTACATCTATAATTCTGAACTGCTATATACATTGAAATCAAAACACCTGAAATCAAAGGCATAATTTGGTTACTTGATACATAAAGTAAGATGGTTTTTCTCTAAGTGATTGCAGGAAAACTAAAGAAGCTACTTGCAACATTTTATTGGTGGTTTTCCTACAAAAGATAGTCTTTCTAAATCTTCAAGAAAAACATGAAGATTTCCTGGTAATCAAATAAAGATATGTAGACTTCTACATCTCTCTCTCATCCCTTCCTCCCTCCTTCCTTTCCTTCTCTCTTCTCTCTCTCTCTCACACACACACACAGAAATAAACATATATAAAATCATGACTGTCCTTTTATTATAAGAATTTGCAATTCTTTCAGTTATCTCAATTTTTGTTCTCTCACTGAACAAAAAGCTTACAGAAGTCCAAACGGCAAAAGGTAATACTTAATTGTTAGTTATCCTTATTGCTAAGTAAAAATCAAACAGGGGAGAAGGTTTCATAATATCACATACATTTAGATTCCACTAGCACATAGAACACATGTGGAAATTCACTGTTATACAAAGGATTTTGATGACAAGGCTAATTTTAATAACAAGATTAGTTAATAGTCCATATCTGACTCCCTTAAACAAACAGAGATTTGCAAACAATGACCACTAGAAGTAAAAGAGGCCTTCCTTAAGTACTACAATTCATTAAACCACACAGGGTTCCTACTCCTTGTTATAACATTCTGTCATAGTTTGAGTTACTAGATATATATGAAAACAATATTACTTTTTTTATAATATTTTAGTATTACACTTTACTATTCTTCTCACATCTCAAATACAAAATGCAACCAGGAGCTATTAGCATACTACCCAAACCAAAATAACTGCAATAAAATCTTATTTGGGATCATTGTACTAGAAAACTTGGAATTAAGCTATACCTTGGAGATTGAATCCATTCATTTTATACATGAGACTAAAGAAAATTAGTAACTGCTTAATGTATTTCCACCCATTACTCTGCCATCTTATATTAAAAATATGGTTCTGACCTGTTGTCAAGATATTCTTAATTAGTAGAGTTTTACCAAAGATAGGGAATTTATGGCATCTTCCCATAAGATCAAAGACATGCATTTATAAGATAATGTATGGAGACTGCCATCTGTTTTCCCACAATGGAATTAAACTAACTCCTTTATAAAGATCAAAAGCATAACCTTAGACTTATAATCATGATCTCACCAAGAGTCAACTCAGCACAAATTGGCTGTAAGAATGCGAAATAACAGCCAATCACATTAACCTTATAAATAATAAAAGGCATTCCATATGTAGAGCCAACTTAGAGATGTGAAAATAATATGTTAAAGAGTAACTTGTCAGTCTCCCGATGTGACTCATTCTCATTAAAAAAATAATCCATTTTAATAAGTATGGGAAATATTCACAGTGCAATCAACATTAAGAAACCACTGTTTATGTCTTTGTCGACACAATGACAAGCATCCATATGACAAAACGAGATGTGGTTAGTCATCAAGGTAGCTCTAAATATCTGGCTGTTTTTGTGCCCACAAACTCATTGCTTGAAATATCAGTGTGTGTATGTTGGATTCAAAGTGAATATTCTTGAACTCATTAATAATGATCATCTTTATGGATTTGAGAAACAGGATTTTTAAAGGCGTCACTTTTGGATCATCCAATACATAAATCTGTTTCCAAATTATACTTTTTAGAACATAGTTCTGATTAAGCTCATTTATGTTGACCTCAAAACTGTTAGCAGTGCACTACCTATGAAAATACAGTACTTTGTACCACAGTTTGTAAAACTCATTTCTCTTGCAGTGTTTCCAGTTGTTTTAATTAAGATTGCTTATCAAAGGTGCACTTTATAAAAAAATAACAAATTAAGACTCTACAAAATAGAAAAGAAAAAAATTTCAAGCATATTAATCACCTAAAAAGACTTGGAAAGAAAAATGAAAATCTTTCATCTGAGAGGTTGTCACCAAGCATCTGAAATATCTCAGTCTTTGTATAATAATTCTTTTTCTAAGTAAAAATTGGTTTTAACATTTATGATGAATAAAAAAGAAATGTTCTACATAAGACATAAGATATATGCAAAACTATACTATGCAGTGGTTGCTAAATCTGTCATTAACAAAAAAGTTAATCAAATTGTATTTCATAATATAATGCAGTGAAGTAAAAAACAAAAAATTGAACTACAGCACAGATGAACAAAGAAAATATGGCTTCCCCATTTTAAAAGTGGTCTAATTTTTGTCAAATGCTCATCCCATCAGGTTGTTGGAGGTAGTAAGGGAAAATTATTTTCCAACTAATTTATGTCATTCTTTTATGCTTCAATAGCCTCTTTTGAGTTATTCCCTGTGTGGCAGACATAATAATGGTCCTCCAAAAATGTCCACATCCTAATCCTCAGAATCTGTAACTATATTACATTACATGGCAAAGGGGAATTAAATAAACTTATGGAATTAAGGTTGCTAATCAGATGATTTTAAAACAGGAAGATTATCCTAGATTATTTGCATAGGTCCAAATTAACCTCAAGGGTCCTTGAAAGTGGAGGAAGGAAGCAGGAGAGTTAGAGAGAGAGGTGATTATGGAAGAATGGTCAGAGATGCAACATTGCTGACCTTTAAAATGGAAGAAGAGGGCTAGGAAGGTAGGCAATCTCTAAAAGTTAGAAAAAGAAAGAAATAGCTTCTACCTTAGAATCTCCAGAAACATAACCTTGCCAGTACCTTGATTTTAGCCTGGTGACACCCATTTTGGACTTC
This sequence comes from Oryx dammah, assembly GCF_014754425.2. Classification (NCBI taxonomy): domain Eukaryota; kingdom Metazoa; phylum Chordata; class Mammalia; order Artiodactyla; family Bovidae; genus Oryx; species Oryx dammah. The sequence goes on along the minus strand of NW_024070186.1, from coordinate 135,655,735 downwards.
CAACCTCAAGAACTATAAGATAGTATATTTGTATGGTTTTAAGCCACTGCTGCTGCTAATGTGTAGTAATTTGTTGCAGCAGCAACAGGAAACCAATAAACGCCATCTTTTGAATAAGTTAAGGTCTTAAGTTTAATCCTCTTGTCCTCTAAAATAAGAGGGGAGGAATGAATTTATAGATCTTGTGGTTCTGAGGAGTGGAAATCTGTTCTTGATGATATTTTCTTGACTATGTTTTGTCTTGTCTCTGGATTCCAGTGTCTGGGTTTACTAAGGTAGAGTAGCTGATCTGGACCTATTGAAGCATTGCGCTGGTTCCCCAAATTGAAATTATTGCATGTCACCACTTTTTCCTCCTCTCAGTATCTTCATCATGTGTAGCCCCTTAATTCCAGCTTCAGGCTTTTGTTGCAAAATCAGCCCTTGGCATCTCATTGCATTTATGCACCTGGGTACCACAAAAATGTTTGAATACTCTATAAATTTTGTGATCATAATGAATTGGTAGACTATCTCCATGTCTTCATTTTCAACACCACATTCAGGGACTGCTAACCTCTTTTTAAAAATTAATTAATGTATTTTAATTGGAAGCTAATTACTTTACAATATTGTGGTAGTTTTTCCATACATAGACATGAATCAGCCATGGATGTCTATGTGTTCCACCATCCTGAAACCCCCTCCCACTTCCCTCCCCATCCTATCCCTCTGGGTTGTTCCAGAGAACCAGCTTTGGGTACCTTGCTTCATGCACTGAATTTGCACTGGTCATCTATTTTACATATGGTAATATACATGTTTCAATGCTATTCTCTCATATCATTTTTTTTCAATTTATACCCAATTTCATTGGCAATGAGAAGTTTCTCCTCTCTTTCCTTCTGCTCCCTTCAGTGGCTGCACAAAATTTATCTACTGGTGTATTTAATTAAAAAAAAAAAAAATCCTTGGGACTTTAGCCTAGAGAAAGAAGAGCAAGGACACACATATGTCCTATCTCTTGTTTTTCTTCCATTTGTCTTTCCCCACACTCACTTAGGTTAGAAGGGTTAGGATTTTTTGTTCTCATATAATATTTTCTTTCATATAATACCATCTTCCTTCATGAGGTGGCACTCAAAAATTCTTCTTCACTGAGGCCAAATAGCAGAATGACAGTAGAGGAATATGGTAAACATGATTTTCCAGGATAAAAGTGTATTCATTTATTATTTTCAAAATATCATACTCATGGACTTCTGATTAAAATGGTAGTTATCATCTCAAAACTGTACTAAAACTACAGAAAATGTAGTATTAGTAAGGAAGAACAAAGAAGGAAAACAAAACAAAATTTTGAAAACTGGAGCAAAATTTTGAGAGTTGGATAGTTACTGACTGACCTATAAGACCTGAGAAAACTAGATCCTGAGCCAGCAGTAGACAAAGCCTAAAGGCCTCCCAAGAAATTTTAAAGAATCGGGAGCACCAGATGCTTTGGGAAATGAGGATAGAGAGAGGCATAGTTGAAAAATGGTTAGATTTTGTTTCGGCTGTGCTGTGTTATATTAGTTGCTAAGTCATGTCCAACTCTTTGTGACCCCATGGACTATAGCCTGCCAGGCACCTCTGTCCATGGGACTCTCCAGGCAAGAATACTGGAGTGGGTTGCCATTACCTTCTCCAAAGATTATGCTTACCAAGAAGTCAAATCCTTGTAACTCTTTCTTCACTCCATGTTTGTAGGCAAATTCCTCTTTCTCACTGCAGCATAAGACTAGAGCCTTATTTTCTGAAGAAGGTGAAACACAGTTCACCACTTGAGGAAGAATTCCCATACTCTAAGGATAGTTTTAAATCAATCTATACACTCTAGACTGGTGGATGGTTCTGACAACATGTGGTCCACTGGAGGAGGGGAATGGCAAACCACTTCAGTATTCTTGCTTTGAGAACCACCAAAACAGTATGAAAAGGCAAAAAGATAGGACACTGAAAGATGAATTCCCCAGGTCTGTAGGTGCCCGATATGCTACTGGAGATCCGTGGAGAAATAACTCCAGAAAGAACGAAGAGACGGAGCAAGTGAAAACAGTGCCTAGTTGTGGATGTGACTGGTGATGGAAGTAAAGTCTGATGCAGTAAAGAACAATATTTCATAAGAACCTGGGATGTCAGGTCCATGAATCAAGGAAATTGGAAGTGGTTAAACAGAAGATGGCAAGAGTAAACGTTGACATTTTAGGAATCAGTGGACAAAAATGGACTGGAATGGGCGAATTTAATTCAGATGACCATTATATCTACTACTGTGGGCAAGAATTCCTTGGAAGAAATGGAGTAGCCCCCATAGTAGACAAAAGAGCCTGAACTGCAGTACTTGGATGCAATCTCAAAAACAACAGATTGATCTCCGTTTGTTTCCAAGGCAAATCATATTCAATATTAGTGTAATCCAAGTCTATGCCCCAATCTGTAATGCTGAAGTGTGAGTTGAACGGTTCTATGACAACCTAAAAGACTTTCTAGAACTAACACCCAAAAGAGATGTCCTTTTTATTATAGGGGCCTGGAATGCAAGTAGGAAGTCAAGAGATACCTGGAATAACAGGCAAATTTGGCCTTGGAGTACAAAATGAAGCAGGGCAAAGTCTAATAAAGTTTTGCCAAGAAAACGCACTGGTTATAGCAAATACCTTCTTCTAACAAGAGAAGACTCTACACCCGGACATCACCAGATGGTCAATTCTGAACTCAGACTGATTATATTCTTTGCAGTCAAAGATGGAGACGCTCTATAAAACGAGCAAAACAAGACCAGGAGCCAACTCTGGCTCAGATCATGAACTCCTTAACTACAAAATTCAGACTTAAACTGAAGAAAGTAGGAAAAATGACTAGACCATAGAGGCATGACCTAAATCAAATCCCTTACAATTATACAATGGAAGTGACAAACAGATTCAAGGGATTAGATCTGAAAGACAGTGCATGAAGAATTATGGATGTTCATGACATTGTACAAGAGGCAGTGATCAAGACCATTCCCAAGAAAAAGAAATGCAAAAGGACAAAATGATTGTCTGAGGAGACCTTAAAAATAGCTGAGCAAAGAAGAGATGTGAAATGCAAAGGAGAAAAGGAAAGATATACCCATTTGAATGCAGAGTTCCAAAGAAGAGCAAGGAGAGATAAGAAAGCATTCCTCAGTGATCAATGGAAAGAAATAGAGGAGAGCAATAGAATAGGAAAGACTAGAGATCTCTTCAAGAAAATTAGAGATACCAAGGGAACATTTCATGCAAAGATGGGCTCAATAAAGGACAGAAATGGTATGGACCTAACAGAAGCAGAAGATATTAAGAAGAGGTGGCAAGAATACACAGAAGAACTGTACAAAAAAGATCTTCACGAGCAATATAATCACAATGGTGTGATCACTCACCTAGAGCCAGACGTCCTGGAATGTGAAGTTTAGAAAGCATCACTACGAACAAAGCTAGTGGAGGTGATGGAATTCCAGTTGTGCTATTTCAAATCCTAAAAGATGATGCTGGGAAACTGCTGCACTCCATATGCCAAAAAATAGGGAAAACTCAGCAGTGGCCACAAGACTGGAAAATGTCAGCTTTCATTCCAATCCCAAAGAAAGGCAATGCCAAAGAATGCTCAAACCACTGTACAGATGCACTCTTCTCACATGCTAGCAAAGTAACACTTAAACTTCTCCAAGCCAGGCTTCAACAATACATGAAACGTGAACTTGGAGATGTTGAAGCTGGATTTAGAAAAGGTAAAGGAACCAGAGTGCAAATTGCCAACATTCATTGGATCATCGAGAAAGCAAAAGAGTTCCAGAAAAAACATCTACTTCTGCTTTATTGACTACTCCAAAACCTTTGACTGCTTGGATCACAACAAACTGTGAAAAATTCTGAAAGAGATAGGAATACCAGACCACCTGACCTGCCTCCTGAGAAATCTGTTTGCAGATCAAGAAAAACAGTCAGATCTGGACATGGAACAACAGACTGGTTCCAAATTGAGCAAGGAGTACATAAAGGACATAAATTGTCACCCTTATTTAACTTATATGCAGAGAACATCATGAGAAATGCTGGGATGGATGTAGCACAACCTGGAATCAAGACCGCCAGGACAAATGTCAATAACCTCAGATATGCAGATGACACCACCCTTATGGCAGAAAGCAAAGAAAAACTAAGAGCCTCTTGATGAAAGTGAAAGGGAGGAGTGAAAAAGCTGGCTTCAGACTCAACATTCAGAAAACGAATATCATGGCATGTGGTCCCATCACTTCATGGCAAATAGATGGGGAAACAATGGAAACAATGTGAGACTTTATGATTTTAGGCTCCAAAATCACTGCAGATGGTGACTGCAGTGATGAAATTAAGACGCTTGCTCCTTGGAAGAAAAGTTATGAACAACCTGACAGCATATTAAAAAGCAGAGACATTACTTTGCCAACAAAGGTCTGTCTAGTCAAGGCTATGGTTTCTCCAGTGGTCATGTATGGATGTGAGAGTTAGACTATGAAGAAAGCCGAGCACTGAAGAATTGATGCTTTTGAACTGTGGTGTTGGAGAAGACTCTTGAGAGTCCCTTGGACTGCAAGGAGATCCAACCAGTCTATCTTAAAGGAGATCAGTCCTGAATATTCATTGGAAGGACTGATGCTGAAGATGAAGCTCCAATACTTTGACCACCTGATGCGAAGAAATGACTCACTGGACATGACCCTGATGCTGCAAAAGAATGAAGTCAGGAAGAAATGTGATTGACATACGATGAGATGATTTGATGGCATCACCAACTCAATGGACTTGAGTTTGAGCAAACTCCAGGAGTTGGTGATGGACAGGGAAGCCTGGTGTGCTGCAGTCCGTGCGATCACAAAGAGTCGGACTTGACCAAGTGATTGAACTGAACTGATAAATTCTAGATACTGAGAATACCCTTCCCAAGTTATTTTCTTCCTTAACTGGTGCTGCTGCTGCTGCTAAATTGTTTCAGTCGTGTCCGACTCTGTGCCACCCCATAGATGGGAGCCCACCAGGCTCCCCCATCCCTGGGATTCTCCAGGCAAGAACACTGGAGTGGGTTGCCATTTCCTTCTCCAATGCATGAAAGTGAAAAGGGAAAGTGAAGTCCCTCAGTCGTGTCCGACTCTTAGTGACGCCATGGACTGTAGCCCACCAGGCTCCTCCATCCATGGAATTTTCCAGGCAAGAGTACTAGAGTGGGCTGCCATTGCCTTCTCCATCTTCCTTAACTAGGTTGAGTCTAAAAACACTAGATTCTACATCTTCTCTTCTGAGCAATCTGGTGTAGCAAGAACAATAAAACATACATACATTGTGGAAGTGATAACTGGGTATATAGCAACTACCATCATCTGTTTTCATAGCATAGATTTGCCCTTGCTAGAGGCTGCACAGCCTGAGTCATATATCCCATGTCCTACAAATATATATATGCAAAATGATGGTGATGAAATGTGAGTGGACAAAACCTGCATCTCTTCTAGGCCTGGCAGGTCCATAAAACCTTTTTACACAGCTTTCCTCCATGTTCCCTTCTCTTTTCATCTGTTTGAAATATATATGGCCTCCAAGGTAACCGTGAACATCATACATTACAGATGATAAAGCCGCCATTCGTCTAGACCACTAAATAATTGTGTGCAGAAGGGATGCTCTTTAACATAATTTTTAGTTCAATACTATTATATGAGCAAGAAGTATGTTTATATGTATTTTGGTTATTAAACACTTTGTCTTCACTAAGTACAGTAAATAGCATACCTAAGTAATATACAGTTTTACCAGGTATATTATTTATAGTGAAAATCATAGTTAATAAGCCTCACTCATGAACTCAGAGGTTCTGTCAGCTTTTTAATCATTATATCTTAAACAGAAAAAGAAATATATGGGATGCTAGAAGTGTAGCATAGAAGACAGGAAATGAAACAAATATAAAGAAAAAGTCAAAATGGAAGAATTAAGACTATATTAAAAGAATAGAATTTTTAAATTACTATCATTAATGTTGTCAGAAAAAATATTTAAAAATACTATGTCCACAAAATAGCAAGAAGATGTTGCCAAAAATTCTAGATAATAAGTAAAAGTTATTGAAAATTAAATTAAGATCATGATGATGAAAATAAAAGCATAAAAAACTTGGAAGTTAAATTTGAGAAAACTCTTTTCCTAAAGTAAAGAAAAAAGATGAATGTACAACAGAAGAGAAACTAACAGAAGAGAGATTCAGAAAATGTAAAATTCAAACAATTGGAATCCATGGAAAGAGAAATAAAGAAAATTAAGGAGGAAAATCATCAATGACATAATTCAAAGAAACATTCTGGAACTAAAAACATGAGTCTCCAGAAATAGTTCCTAAGAAAGCCATGAGTGTAGACTCACAGCACAGTTATTAGTGCAGAATTTCCAAATACTTGAAATAGGAACTTCTAACTCTGATCATGGATGGAGTAGATAGCACTGAGCAATGTTCCTACTGAAAACAATTATAAAGTTGAATAAATACAAAAATTGACTATTTTTAATAACAATATAACCAAGTAAAACATTTTAAAAGTGACACCAAAGAGAAGCATACACTAGAAAACTAGAAAACGCCAAGTATAGGTGTTTGCAAACATTTGGTTTAGTCACTCTTTTTTTCACATTCTTCCAGATAGTTAAGATCATGTAGACATTTCCACAGTTAATATTTCAGTTCAGTTCAGTTCAGTTCATTTCAGTCGCTTAGTCGTGACTGACTCTTTGCGACCCCATGAACTGCAGCACGCCAGTCCTCCCTGTCCATCACTAGCTCCCGGAGTTCACTCAGACTCACGTCCATTGAGTCAGTGATGCCTTCCAGATATCTCATCCTTTGTCGTCCCCTTCTCCTCCTGCCCCCAATCCCTCCCAGCATCAGAGTCTTTTCCAATGAGTCAACTCTTTGCATGAGGTGGCCAAAATATCAGAGTTTCAGCTTCAGCATCAGTCCTTCAAAAGAAATCCCAGGGCTGATTTCCCTTAGAATGGACTGGTTGGATCTCCCTGCAGTCCAAGGGACTCTCAAGAGTCTTCTCCAACACCACAGTTCAAAAGCATCAATTCTTCGGCGTTCAGCCTTCTTCACAGTCCAACTCTCAGATCCATCCATACATGACCACTGGAAAAACCATAGCCTTGATTAGATGGACCTTTGTTGGCAAAGTAATGTCTTTGCTTTTCAACATGCTATCTAGGTTGGTCATAATTTTTCTTCCAAGGAGTAAGTGTCTTTTAATTTCATGGCTGCAGTCACTATCTGCTGAGTTTGGAGCCACAAAAAATAAAGTCTGACACTGTTTCCACTGTTTCCCCATCTATTTCCCATGAAGTGATGGGAACGGATGCCATGATCTTCGTTTTCTGAATGTTGAGCTTTAAGCCAACTTTTTCACTCTCCTCTTTCACTTTCAAGAGGCTTTTTAGTTCTTCTTCACTTTCTGCCATAAGGGTGGTGTCATCTGCATAACTGAGGTTATTGATATTTCTCCCAGCAATCTTGATTCCAGCTTATGTTTCTTCCAGCCCAGCGTTTCTCATGATGTACTCTGCATATAAATTATATAAGCAGGGTGACAATATACAGCCTCAGCGTACTCCTTTTCCTATTGGGAACCATTCTGTTGTTCCATGTACAGTTCTAACTGTTGCTTCGTGACCTGCATACAGATTTCTCAAGAGGCAGGTCAGGTGGTCTGATATTCCCATCTCTTTCAGAATTTTCCACAGTTTATTGTGATCCACACAGTCAAAGGCTTTGGCATAGTCAATAAAGCAGAAATAGATCTTTTTCTGGAACTCTCTTGCTTTTTCAATGATCCAGCAGATGTTGGCAATTTGATCTCTGGTTCCTCTGCCTTTTCTAAAACCAGCTTGAACATCTGGACTTTCACAGTTCACGTATTGCTGAATACTGGCTTGGAGAATTTTGAGCATTACTTTACTAGCATGTGAGATGAGTGCACTTGTGTGGTAGTTTGAGCATTCTTTTCATTGCCTTTCTTTGGGATTGGAATGAAAACTGACCATTTCCAGTTAATATTTAAGAAGTGTTAAAATTGGTAGCATCTTCCTTCACTATGGAGGTATAGAAATTAAACTATTTACCTCCATTTATTTCTCCCTAAGATAATTACTAATGAGTATTTCTGAAGCAGAAATTATGTAAAATAAGTATTAAAGTAATCCAAAGGGAATAGCATAGACATGGCAAGGAAGAATAGGTTTGAGTCTTGGCTTTGAGGTGGAACATTCATTTATAAAACAGAGAAAATACAGCTATTTTTAAAATGCTATTGTGATGATTAAGTGAAATAACATGTTAAAATCCCCTCCTTGGTGCACGCATGCTCAGTTTTGCAATCCCATGGAATAACCCTTCAGGCTCCTCTGTCCATGGGATTTCCAAGGTAAGAATACTGGAGTGGGTTGCCATGCCCTCTTCCAGGGGATCTTCCAAATCTAGAGACTGAATCCATCTCTTTTGTGTCTCTATTTTGGCAGATGAATTTTTTTACCACTATACCACCTGGGAAGCCTCCTAGGCATCCAGCCCCAAATATGTACTTGATGTATGTCATTTCTCTCAGTTTCCTTGATAATCAATATCCTAACACAAACAGCTTTTAGAATAGTTTTATTCTATTTATCTAATCAGAATTTTGAAGATAAATATACTAGGGTGGTAAAGAAGCTTTACCCACCCTTTTATTTTTATATGAGCTTTATTCATATAAAGCTCAGAAAATTTTAAAATCCTTTTTAGGGTTAAAAGAAAAGATGAATTATCCTGTTCCATAATTTTTCTATCAGATATAGGTTAGGAAAACGATGGAGTCTGACTCTCACATTGAGAACCTCCTGCCAGTGTAGAATCAACAAAGTAGAATTTCAACAAAGATGGTCTTACAACATCTGAATTTTGAGAACAATGCTTAACTCTTCAAGGACTTATCCTTTTTTGTTTAATGCTTATCTTCATAAGAGGTTGCTGATGTACCAGCCATCCAAGGGCCTGAATCAAAAGTCACTACTGTCTAAGTAAACTTGCCTTTTTCAGGTCTTAACACTCTAGCCTAGAGTAGATAAAACATATAGAATTATATTAAAGCTTATAGTTTTGTTTTATCCACTGGCCTTGCCGTTGAAAGTTTTGTCTCTACTCTTTACATACAGAAAAAAGCCGTGGTTGTAAACAACATCGCCACTCTGGGCAACGGCGCTTCAGGCTCCCTTGCCTGAACTGATGTGCGGGAAGGGTAAGTTCTTACCGTTCTTTCTCAGTGGGATTTTCCAAAAGCAGGCGATGTTCACCTTCATGAAGATTATCTCTAAAAGACTTCTTTTCCAAAGGAGAAAGTGCCTGATTTACTCTCTTAACCATAACATTGATTTTTTAATCAGTTGAAATCAACTTTTCTTCCAGCTGCTCCTTCCAGGATGTATTGCCCCACTAAGTAAAGCTTTCAAAAAGTGAAGTCCCTGAAAACATAATCTGGGAGCCTCCCTAAAATGCCTCCATGAACCACAACAGAGACTTTGTTCCCTTAGGACCCAATGAGAAAAATTTCTTTTTATCTTTTTCTAAACCATGGTTAAAAGAATGGTCTTCAGTGTTTCTCAGTGTCTTCTAAGCTAAGTAACTTCAATAAATCCCAGGGCTAGCGCAATCTAAAGAAAAACGTTGCATCTTCAAGTGTACTTAGATGTTGTCATCAGAATATAAAAACTACCTAACCAAAAATGTTTCTCTTTTCACCCTTGATGTCAGAAATAGTGAAGCAAAACATGTTTTGCCAGTTTTGTAGTCTGTATCTGCTCTTTTGCCTTAGTGGGATCTTTTTACTTTTAAATGTCTCCTCTTGTTCAGCTCTTTTCTCTCTAATCTCTTTAGTTTTTTCTTAAATAGATGGGGTATATATTCATTCCCTATTGCTGCTATCACAAATTTAGTAATTTAAAAAGCCCAGACTTATCATTTTGCAGTTCTGGAGGTCAGAAGTTAAAAATGAGTCTTAGTGAGCTAAAGTCAAGGTGTTGGGAGGATTATGTTTCTTCTGGAGGCTGTAGGGTAGAATCTGGGTTTTGTTTTGTTTTGTCTTTTCTAGCTTCTAGAAGCCGCTCACCCACATTCCCTGCCTCATGGCATCATCCTCAGTTTTCAAAGCCAGCACACAAAATTGCATCTCTCCGGCCATTCTTCTCTAATCACACCTCCTTCAGACTCTGTTGATTAGCAATCTTAATTCCATTTGCAATCATAATTCCTCTTTGTGATGTAATGGAATATATTTCCAGGTTCTGGGAATTGGGACATGAATGCCTTTGGGGACCCATTATTCTGCCTACCACATGGAACATGTCTTAAATTAACAATGCAGAATATAAAAAATATGGGTTGGAAAATAGTCTAGGGTCAAGAATACGAACCCACATCCCCTTGAAAAGGAGTGAGTAGCATTTGAAATAAGATTACCAGATAGAAATAATCAGGTTGGTGATGGAGGGTTATAATAATCATGGGAATGGAGGGTTCTCTCAAACAGACAGCTGGACAGACCTGGAAAGCAGACAATCAACCACTAAGAAAAAGGGCCAAGATATCAAACCCCAGGTCACTCCCTGGTCTCCTTCTACCAGACTCAACTTTTTTGTCTTTTGCAGATCACAGATCTCTCATGGGCCTCCACTCCCAGTCTTACTATATGATTGGCTGACACTGGGATTCAGAAATGTGAAGCTAAATATTAAACATGCAAAGTCAAGTGGGTTTTGGGAAGCACCACTACAAACAAAGCTAGTGGAGGTGATGGAATTCCAGCTGAGCTATTTCAAATCCTAAAAGATGATGCTGTGAAAGTGCTGCACTCCATACGTCACCAAATTTGGAAAACTCAGCAGTGGCCACAGGACTGGAAAAGGTCAGTTTTCATTATGATCCCAAAGAAAGGCAATGCCAAAGAATGCTCAAACTACCGCACAATTGCACTCATCTCACACACTAGCAAAGTAATGCTCAAACTTCTTCAAACCAGGCTTCAACAGCACATGATCCATGAATTTTCAGACATTCAAGCTGGATTTAGAAAAGGCAAAGGAACAAGAGATCAAATTGCCAACATCCATTGGATCATTGATAAAGCAAAACAGTTCCAGAAAATCATCTAATTTCCGCTTTATTGACTATGCCAAAGACTTTGACTGTGTAGATCACAATAAACTGTGGGAAATTCTGAAAGAGATGGGAATACCACAGCACCTGACCTGCCGCCTGAGAAATCTGTATGCAGGCCAAGAAGCAACAGTTAGAACTGGACATGGAACAACAGACTGGTTCCAAATTGGGAAAGGAGTACATCAAGGCTGTATATTGTCACTCTCCTTATTTAACTTATATGCAGAGTACATCATGAGAAACACTGGGCTGGATGAAGCACAAACTGGAATCAAGATTTCCAGGAGAAACATCAATAACCTCAGATATGCAGATGACACCACCCTTATGGCAGAAAGTGAAGAAGAACTAAAGAGTCTCTTGATGAAAGTGAAAAAAGAGAGTGAAAAAGTTGGCTTAAAGCTCAACATTTAGAAAACTAAGATCATGGCATCCGGTCCCATCATGTCATGGCAAGTGGATGGGGAAACAGTGGAAACAGTGGCTGACTTTATTTTGGGGCTCCAAAATCACTGCAGATGGTGACTGCAGTAATGAAATTAAAAGGCGCTTACTCCTTGGAAGGAAAGTTATGACCAATCTAAATAGCATATTAAAAAGCAGAGACATTACTTTGTCAACAAAGATCCGTCTAGTCAAGGCTATGGTTTTCCCAGTGCTCATGTTAGATGTGAGAGTTGGACTATAAAGAAGGTTGAGCACCGACAAGAATTGATGCTTTTGAACTGTGGTGTTGGAGAAGACTTTTGAGAGTCCCTTGGATTGCAAGGACATCCAACCAGTCCATCCTAAAGGAAATCAGTCCTGGGTGTTCATCGGAAGGGTTGATTTTGAAGCTGAAACTCCAATACTTTGGCCACCTTATGCGAAGAGCTGATTCATTTGAAAAGACCCTGATACTGGGAAAGATTGAGGGCAGGAGGGGAAGGGGACGACAGAGGATGAGATGGCTGGATGGCATCACCGACTCGATGGACTTGAGCATAAGTAAACTCTGGGAGTTGGTGATGGACAGGGAGGCCTGGCGTGCTGCGATTCATGGGGTCGCAAAGAGTCAGACACGACTTAGCTACTGAACTGAAAGGAACTTAGTACACATTCCCAGATAGAACTTCTCTATTCAATTATTTCTATATTCAATTATATATTTTCTATATTTAATTATATATATATGTATACACACATATCACTTCACTAATATGTGTATTATCTTCAAATGAAATACAAAGCCATAATGGAGTTCTTTCTGTTATATATGTATCCCATTTCTACTCATTTTAGCATGGTTGGAGAGGGGGTTAAACTGATTACCACCTTCTTAGTAATGTTTAATTTGTATATCTGTATATAACAGACATATTTCATACATGGAAATATACATAAATTTATAGTAATAGTATTTGTGAAAGATGTACTTTTGCTTCTCTATATATAAATTCTCCAAATGTTACACTTACATATGAATGAAAATTTAAAGGCAAATAATATAGATGATATTTATGTGCATACAAACATAACAATATTCAAATGTAATAAATATTATATTTAACCCATAGAAACAAACAGTGAAGATAACCAAAAGCATAAGGAAAAAATCTGTTACATGCTATCAATACATATTGACTGACATAATCCTTAATATTTGGCTATTTTGCAGCTACATGATTATACCAAAGTAAACAAAATTGTAAAATAAATAGTAATGGAGCATGTGCTAACACAGACTCCAACTTACAAGAACTAATGTCCCAAAAGTTTATCTATAAGTTGACTGCTCAAAGCTCAGAGTATATTTTTGTTGTTTTTTCCCCAACTCTATACCATAACTAATTTCAAGGTTTCAAAAAAGTTGAAAGAATTTTACAATAAGTAAGTGTATTCTCCCCAACCAATATTCTCTCGTTAACATTAACTATATTCACTGTATCATCTATCTCAAAATAATTAAATAATTACATTTCTTTGTAATGGCAGGCTGCTGTTCAAAGTCACATAAATTGAATTAAGCTTACAGCATAGCACTAATTTACATTACATTGTTTGACCTCCTCCAAATTAAAATGGTAATGTTGCATTTGTGTAATAGAAAACTAGTAAATGAAAGAAACTAGAAGAAATAGACCATCCATAACACCAAAGATAACCGTAGTAATAGTTCTAAAAAATTTTAAACATTTTAATTTTGTTCCCATAGATCTTTTTTTTTTATATATATTACCAGGAGAAATATCAATAACCTCATATATGCAGATGACACCACCCTTATGGCAGAAAGTGAAGAGGAGCTAAAAAGCCTCTTGATGAAAGTGAAAGAGGAGAGCGAAAAAGTTGGCTTAAAGCTCAACATTCAGAAAACGAAGATCATGGCATCTGCTCCCATCACTTCATGGGAAATAGATGGGGAAACAGTGAAAACAGAGTCAGACTGTATTTTGGGGGGCTCCAAAATCACTGCAGATGGTGACTGCAGCCATGAAATTAAAAGACACTTACTCCTTGGAAGAAAAGTTATGACCAACTTAGATAGCATATTCAAAAGCAGAGATATATATCACTTTGCCGACTAAGGTCCGTCTAGTCAAGGCTATGGTTTTTCCAGTGGTCATGTATGGATGTGAGAGTTGGACTGTGAAGAAGGCTGAGCACCGAAGAATTGATGCTTTTGAACTGTGGTGTTGGAGAAGACTCTTGAGAGTCCCTTGGACTGCAAGGAGATCCAACCAGTCCATTCTGAAGGAGATCAGCCCTGAGATTTCTTTGAAAGGACTGATGCTAAAGCTGAAACTCCAGTACTTTGGCCACCTCATGTGAAGAGCTGACACATTGGAAAAGACTTTGATGCTGGGAGGGATTGGGGGCAGGAGGAGAAGGGGACGACAGAGGATGAGATGCCTGGATGGCATCACTGACTCAATGGATGTGAATCTGAGTGAACTCCAGGAGCTGGTGATGGACAGGGAGGCCTGGCGTGCTGCAATTCATGGGGTCGCAAAGAGTCGGACACGACTGAGCCACTGAACTGAACTGAATGATATTTAGCAATTTTCATAACTTTGGTTATCATTTTATATAAGTAAAAAGTTGAATACATGTACTAAAATTTGCTTAATCATTACTTAAGCATTCACTTGTAATGTCATATTTGAGCAGTTTCCAAGTCTTGTTATCATAAAATGCTGAAATGAAGTACTTTGTGCTTTTTCTCCCTCAACTGCTCTTCCTTAGATTCAGAAGTGGAGTTATTTCAGTAGAAGAAAAAAGTATTTTATTTACTTATTTCATGTTAAGTATTAATCCACATTTTATCTATTAATAAACATCCAGGTTTTACACCTAAGGATGATAAAGAACAATAATGTCTTCCCTACTGATATTTAAAATCTGCCTCTTTCCCATTTCAACAAAAAATGCTGTATTTCACATGTCTTTACATTGGGAAGTCTAATAATCCAAAACTTCAGTATATTTTTGAAGTATTCAGTGGGGAAAAAGCTAGGAAGAGTGTTCATTGCTACAGATGGAGACTGAAAGAGAGCAACACGGCCACTCATTTCACTGGGAACAATCCAGATGTCACAGGAGACAAAATCAAGCTAACTTGTGCTGAATTCTAATGCTGTAAGTTCCCATTTGACTTAGAGTTTGCAGACGCACATTATTAAAATTATGAAAAATAGAAATACAGAAAAATTGCAAGTAATTTATGGAAGATTTTAAAGTGATTCTGCAGTGAGAGCTATGTAACAGTGTAAAGAGGAGTGAATTTAAAAAAATAGGAAATAAATTACTGAGTGAGAAATAAAAGTGAAAAAAAATAATATCTAGCAGATTCGGTGCTAGAGAAAGCAGTACATTAACATCCAAAGGCGGAGAAACATCAAAAACTAAGGTCACACATTCTAAGATTGTCATACTATTATGATCTTTGTCTTTGATTCTATAACAATCTTGTATGAATGATTAAAAACTCTAGTGTTCATACAACTGAGGAAGATTTCTTCAAAACAATATTAATAAAAAGCATTCTGGATCCTGGATACATTTATCAAGTTCCAAGGACATAACATAGCTTGTGAAAATCCTCTCAGTGACTATAATCAGAGAAATAGAAAGCTCATTTTATACATAGCTGACAGGGAACACTCTCCTCCCATCCCAGGGTCATCATACAAGCAAGTTCAGTATAGAATATTACACCATGAAATATTACCATTGAGTCTGGATATGTCCATGTTCAGCCCCAAGACACATCATTAGAATTCAGATATCACTACCTAAAAGCTAAATATATCTTTTTAAATTATTTTATGAATACATCACATTGACAGGCTGTTAGTCACCTTCTCTATGTGCTACACTTCTCCATTCTTAATGGAAATTCTCATTGATTACTTAATCTTGTTATGCTTTTGCTAAGTGAATTAATATGCTTAGGATATTAAATTGAAGGATGCCTGCTCATCTGCTCAAACTTAGTATTTTCACCAGGTTGACAGATTAATTTCCAAGAAAAAAAGATACTAGCAATAGTCTCCTCTCTGCTATTAAACATGACGTGTGAAATGAAAATAATTTGAAACAGCTGAAGCAGGACATTCCAGGGAAATATGTAAGGACTATGCTCAGTGAAATATGAATCCATATTACTATGCTTAAATAAGGTTTGCCATATAGTTTAAAGTTCAATGTAACTTTTGGAGAATTGTCCCATAATCACTAGAAAGGAATGTATAGCAGTGGAAACCAGTTGCAGCTCTCCCCTTATCTGAGCCAAGAACCCAAAAAGGAGACTAGAAACAGAAGTAACAAAAAATAAGAAAAAGATACCTCTCCAAAAAAGACATACAAATAGCCAATAAGCATATGAATGCTCAACATCACTCATTATTAGAGAAACGCAAATCAAAACTATAAAGAGGTATCAACTTACACCAGTCAGAATGGCCATCATCCAAAAAAAAAAAAAAAATCTACAAGCAATAATAATTGCTGGAGAGGATGTGGAGAAAGGGGAACCCTCTTGCACAGGTGGTACAGCCACTATTGAAAACAGTATGGATATTTCTTTAAAAACTAGGAATAAATCTACCGTATCTCCCAACAATCCCACTACGGGGTATATGCTCTGCTGCTGCTGCTGCAAAGTCGCTTCAGTTGTGTCCGACTCTGTACGACCCCATAGACAGCAGCCCACCAGGCTCCCCCGTCCCTGGGATTCTCCAGGCAAGAACACCAGAGTGAGCTGCCATTTCCTTCTCCAATGCATGAAAGTGAAAAGTGAAAGGGAAGTCCGACTCTTGGTGACCCCATGGACTGCAGCCTACCAGGCTCCTCCATCCATGGGATTTTCCAGGCAAGAGTACTGGAGTGGGGTGCCATTGCCTTATGCTCTGAGAAAACCATAATTGAAAGAGACACATGTACCCCAGTGTTCACTGCAGCACTATTTACAGTAGCTGCAATGTAATGTAATAGCTTCAATGCAATATGGAAGCAACATAAACATTCATCCACATTTGAATGGATAAAGAAGTTGTGGTACATATATACAATGGAATATTATTCAGCCAAGAAAAGAAAGAATTTGAGTCAGTTCTAGTCAGGTGAATTAATCTAGTACCTGTTATACAGAGTTAAGTAAGTAAAAAAGAAAAAAATAAATATTGTATGTTAATGAATATATATGGAATCTAGAAAAATGGTACTGATGAACCTCTTTGCAGGGCAGGAGTATAGAGGAAAATATAAAAAATGGACTTATGGACACAGAGGGGAAAAACAGGGTTGAATGCATTGAGAGAGTAGCATCAAAACATATACATTCATTTCAGTTCAGTCCCTCAGTCGTGTCTGACTCTTTGCGACCCCATGAATCGCAGCACGCCAGGCCTCCCTGTCCATCACCAACTCCCGGAGTTCACTCAGACTCACGTCCATCGAGTCCATGATGCCATCCAGCCATCTCATCCTCTGTCGTCCCCTTCTCCTCCTGCCCCCAATCCCTCCCAGCATCAGAATCTTTTCCAATGAGTCAACTCTTCCCATGAGGTGGCCAAAGTACTGGAGCTTCAGCTTTAGCATCAGTCCTTTCAAAGAAATCTCAGGGCTGATCTCCTTCAGAATGGACTTGTTGGATCTCCTTGCAGTCCAAGGGACTCTCAAGAGTCTTCTCCAACACCACATTTCAAAAGCATCAATTCTTCGGTGCTCAGCCTTCTTCACAGTCCAACTCTCACATCCATACATGACTAATGGAAAAACCATGGCCTTGACTAGACGGACTTTAGTCGGCAAAGTGATATCTCTGCTTTTGAATATGTTATCTAGGTTGGTCATAACTTTTCTTCCAAGGAGTAAGTGTCTTTTAATTTCATGGCTGCAGTCACCATCTGCAGTGATTTTGGAGCCCCCCAAAATACAGTCTGACACTGTTTCCACTGTTTCCCCATCTATTTCCCATGAAGTGATGGGACCAGATGCCACATGTAAAATATGATAGCTAGTGAGAAGTTGCCATAAAACACAGGAAGCTCAACCTGGTGTTCTGTGACAACTGAGAGGGATGGGGGTAGGGAAATAGGAGGGAGTTTCAAGAGGGATTGATATATGTATACTTATGGCTGGTTAATATTGTTGTATGGCAGAAAACAACACAAAAATGTAAAGCAATTGTCCTCCAATTAAAAGAAATAAAGGAAAAATATTGATTAAAAAAGAAAAAGATTCTTGATACACTTTAATTATAATTGCTTGTTCACTATAAGTCACTGCCATTTTTCTAAAGTCAATTAAATTTTAGCTTTTGTATGTGGAATTGCTGAAGATAGTAGCTTCAGTCTAATAAGTATTTGAAATTCATTTTCTAAAATTTAAGTTACTGCAAACAAAATTGACTTTTTTAAAGGAAGCGCCAAATCCTTAAATATTAGAGTTACATGCTAAAATATTTACAGATAAATTGATATGATATTTATCTAAGACTTGTTCATTTTAGGATTTGTTCAACAGGGTGGGAAAACTGAGAAGAGTAGAGAAGATTAAATTGGCTATGTGTTAATAATTGTATAAGCTAGGAAATAAGTACAGGAAGGATTTTATACTCTCCTCTCTACCTCAGATACTCTTCATTCATAAAATTACTCTTAAAAAAATAACTAGAGCATTTATTTAAACTACCTCTAGTGATAACATATGTAAACATATATGAGAGAGATAAATATCCAAAATGCAGAATGTTCTTAGTTTTCTAATAAACAAAATGGACTCACTCAAAGAAAGCACCCACTAAAGACAGGAAAGAAATCAGTACACCAATGTCCTGCTCAACAGGAAGAACCTAGAGATCAGTGGTAAAACTTGAGAAATAGAAGGAACTTCAGGAATTCTCTATTCTGACTCCTACTGAGCAAACTGCACCCAAGAATTGCAAAGTGACTTGTATACCACATAGTTGGTGGTTAGTTTGTTGATTAACAGAAGGTTTCTGAGCACATAATATGTGTCAATCATAAAATGAGGTGCTGAGCACATCAAGAAGTGAAGAACAAAATTATTCCCTTTAGTAAGGGAGATGATATTCAAATCAATAATTACATTATTGTTATGTATATCAAACATATACATAGCAAGTAATAGAGCAGAGTTAGGAATAATACCATGGGAGAACAGGGAAGAAAAACCCAATTCTTCACAGAAAGACCATGGCAAATTTGTGAAAGATCTGGGACTAGAATATATGATTTCTTATTTCTAGTTTAGGGTTGTCTTTATCAGAAAGACAAAGACATTTGGTCTAGAAAGAAAAAAAAATCATAGTCTAGATTTTCAAAGAGATATGTCATAAGGATACAGAGAATACAACTGCAGAATATATAGGATCACAATAGCAGAAAATATTTTTATTAAAATATAGGAATTTACTGAAAGGCAACTCTGGGGCTATACACTTTCTTATCTCCACATCTTTTTTCTCCATTTGCTTTTATTTCTTTCTATGAACCTGCTTTCAGCTTACTTATCCACTTTCATATGAACCATATCATGGGGCTACCCTGAATTGAAGGGAAACATGTAATTCTAAATGACTCTGTTACAAAAATGGACTTAGTTTCTACCTGATGCCAAATTCCCTTGAGAGGAAATGTTGTGAATCATATTGGCATCGAGCATTATCGACCCTAAAATAATCAGCTCTGAGTCAGGGAGAGGAGGCCACTGGAGCTTGACCCTGTTAGGCTGTGGGTGAGTTGTGTGTGCTTGTGCTTAGCCGTATCCGACTCTTTGCAATCCCATAGACCATAGCCCACCACGCTCCTCTGTCCATGGGATTTCCCAGGCAAGAATACTGGAGTGGGTTGCCATTTCCTACTCCAGGGGATCTTCTCCACCCAGGAATGGAACCTGAGTCTTTCATGTCTCCTGAATTGCAGATGGATTCTTTACCTGATGAGACTTCATTGAGGCCATGAGTGAAATGTGGTCCCTCAGAAAGGGGCCCTGGGATGAAGGCTTATGGTAAAGGGCTAATTCTACAACTTCTTTGATAAGTGTATTACGGGAATTAATATCCTAACAGAAAGTTCTCTGACACTGCTAAAAGGGAAAGCTCTCTGATAATACTGTTACTTAATGTTGCCATAAGTTTATCTTTCAGAAAAAAAATTAAATATTAAAACATCATAACTTAAGAGAGAAATTATATCTATTGATTTTGCCAAAGGATGTTGGTTGATTTTTTGAAAGGTTACCCAAAACATAAACCAAGGAAGTAACAAAAATAGCATAAAGAGAGGAGGAAAGCTTGAGTTACTTTAATAAAATTTCTCCACCCTCAATCCTTTAGTGTTCATAAAGAATCAGAAAATAAAGATATAAATGCCCTAGTGTTACTATAATTAATCTTTTATAAATCTATGGAGTTGCATAATGTTGTGTTCAGAAAAGAAAATGATCTTCAACACTGAAAAAGTCACTAATAGTGCCTCTAACACATAGTGAATTCAATAAAACAGAGCATGTGAGCAAGAAAGAGAAAAACATTTAAAAAGCATATTCAAAATCAAATGTACTTTATTTCCTTTGCCAGGAGCCATTTGGCTGACACTTCTTCAATACTTCAGATTATAAAACATATATTCTAAAATAGTTTGCAGCAATAATGAAACCACAAGAGGAGTTATGTGCACAATAAATAATTGCAGACTAGCAGAAAGGGAATTAGGAATTAGAGATAATCTCATGCTGGGGAGAGAGAACCCTGACATTTTGTCTTGCCACACATATTTTTTTCTTATTTATTCCTCCTATTTCATTTCTATCAATTCATTTTTATAATTAGTAGCAGTTGTAAAATAGTAATTACAACAAAGCAAACAGGGTTAAAAAGGACAATCAAAATAAGAACACTAATAAAATATTTGTGTGTTGAGCTTCAAAAGTTTCAAAAGACAAGTCTAGGCTACTCATAGAATGAATTTCTGGGAGTGGAAGTGTGCTCAGTCGTGTCCGACTCTTTGTGACCCCATGGACTTTAGCCTACTAGGCTCCTCTGTCCATGGGATTTTCCAGGCAACAGTACTGGAGTGGTTTGCCATTTCCTTCTCCAGAATTTCTGGGAAAAGCAGAAACTTAAGAACTGGCTGACAAAAAAAACTCTGTGCAAAAAATGAACTGAAAACAACAAATAAAAGTAGAAGAGTGGGAAACCTCGCTAATGCTTTACTGCACCTGTGTGCATGCTGTCCTTTCTGACTCTGTAACTCCACGTACTGTAGCCTGCCAGGCTCCTCTGTCCATGGAATTTCCCAGGCAAGGATACTGGAGTGGGATCCGATTTCCTTCTCCAAGGGATCTTCCCGACCCAGGGATTGAACCTGTGTCTTCTGCCTTGGCAGGCAGATTCTTTTCCACTTAGCCACCTGAGAAGATTTCACTGGACCTAATGATGTAGTAAACCGGGTCATGAAGATTGTTTTTGTACAGTTTACTACATCGTTAGGTACAGTGAAATCTTCTCAGGTGGCTAAGTGGTAAAGAATCTGCCTTCCAAGGCAGATGACACAGGTTCAATCCCTGTGTCAGGAAGATCCCTTGGAGAAGGAAATCGGATCCCACTCCAGTATCCTTGCCTGGAAAATTCCATGGACAGAGGAGCCTGGCAGGCTACAGTACGTGGAGTTACAGTCAGAAAGGACAGCATGCACACAGATCCAGTAAAGCATTAGCGAGGTTTCCCACTCTTCTACTTTTATTTGTTGTTTAAGCCCTTGACTGTGTGGGTCACAATAAACTGCGGAAAATTCTGAGAGAGATGGGAATACCAGACCACCTGACCTGCCTCTTGAGAAATCTGTATGCAGGTCAGGAAGCAGCAGTTGGAACTGGACATGGAACAACAGACTGGTTCCAAATAGGAAAAGGAGTACGTTAAGGCTGTATATTGTCACCCTGCTTATTTAACTTATACGCAGAGTACATCATGAGAAACGCTGGACTGGAAGAAACACAAGCTGGAATCAAGATTGCTGGGAGAAATATCAATAACCTCAGATATGCAGATGACACCACCCTTATGGCAGAAAGTGAAGAGGAACTAAAAAGCCTCTTGATGAAAGTGAAAGAGGAGAGTGAAAAAGTTGGCTTAAACCTCAACATTCAGAAAACGAAGATCATGGCATCCAGCCCCATCACTTCATGGGAAATATATGGGGAAACAATGTCAGACTGTATTTTGGGGAGCTCCAAAATCACTGCAGATGGTGATTGCAGCCATGAAATTAAAAGATGCTTACTCCTTGGAAGAAAAGTTATGACCAACCTAGATAGTATATTCAAAAGCAGAGACATTACTTTGCCGACTAAGGTCTGTCTAGTCAAGGCTATGGTTTTTCCAGTAGTCATATATGGATGTGAGAGTTGGACTGTGAAGAAGGCTGAGCCCTGAAGAATTAATGCGTTTGAACTGTGGTGTTGGAGAAGACTCTTGAGAGCCCCTTGGACTGCAAAGAGATCCAACCAGTCCATTCTGAAGGAGATCAACCCTGGGATTTCTTTGGAAGGAATGATGCTAAAGCTGAAACTCCAGTACTTTGGCCACCTCATGCGAAGAGTTGACTCATTGGAAAAGACTCTGATGCTGGGAGGGATTGGGAGCAGGAGGAGAAGGGGACGACCGAGGATGAGATGGCTGGATGGCATCATGGACTCGATGGACGTGAGTCTGAGTGAACTCCGGGAGTTGGTGATGGATAGGGAGGCCTGGTGTGCTGCAATTCATGGGGTCGCAAAGAGTCAGACATGACTGAGCGACTGAACTGAACTGAACTGAATGATGTAGTAAAGTCATGTGCCACAAACTTGGAAATTTTATCTAATACAGCACAATTTGGGTCAAACTGAAAGAGAAAAAATCCTACAAGCTGAAACAGAAACTTTCCTTAAGAAAACATTTTGTTTTATGCAAAATAACTGGTGAAATTGCCAGTGAATCTCACTAATACTCCCCAGCTTGTAAAAACAAAAGAAGGGATGGTACATGGGACAGGGGAAAGAGAGGTTCCCTGATCCCCACTACTGATCACCAGTCTTTTGAAGCCATGGCCACCTGAGAGTGTGGCTATTCTCTGACCCAGAATCCCAGCAGAAGGCTGGAATCCTTGATTGTCAGAGAGTCATCCTTATCTGGATCGGCGAGATCTGGAGGAGAGCTCAAGTCTGAAGTTATTAGAAATAAGAATCAACTTGGAGTGATTTTACCTTAAGAAAATAATGTAAGAATGTTAAAAAAATAATAACTTATATCATAACTGAATGCAGAAGCAATATTGCAGAAAATCTAATCCACAGAATGAAATCCTCTACAACATAAAAAGGAATAGAAATGAAAGAAAAAGTTCTATGAGAAGACATGAAAATGAAAGACATAATGGTGATGGAATCTACAATGACTAAATGACTGTTTTTGAAAAAAAAAGAACATAAATGGAAAATTTAAAAATAGCCAATTATAAAATAGACAAAATCTTGAGTAAACTGAAAATGTGAATCTTCAGATCAAATGTATTCATTATGTGGTAGGTCAAATTGACAAAATACACAATCTAGAGAGTCTGGTAAAATATTCAATTTTAAGGATGGATTAAGGATTCTACAAGCTTCTGCTCATCAGCATGACTCACCAGAAGCCTACATTTACCATGCTCCCCCTTGGAAACTTGGCTGGACAAAAATCACTCATAAGAACAAAAATCAAGCAGGTGCAAGTCTTCCCCATGTACAATATTAGATGCCAGGGATGAGCTAATAACTAGAGATAACTGACAAAGCGTATGATTCCAGAATTCTATTCTCATTTTTGCTGACATTTACTTAATAAAACAACAGAAAGATTGAAATATACAAGAAATTAGAAAGAGAGAAAAAATCAAATCAATAAAATTAGAAATGAAAATTGAGAGATCACAACAGACAACACAGAAATACAAAGGATCATAAGAGACTACTATCAGCAATTATATGCCAATAAAATGGACAACGTGGAAGAAATGGACACATTCTTAGAAAAGCACAATTTTCCAAAACTGAACCAGGAAGAAATAGATAATCTTAACAGACCCGTCACAAGCACGGAAATTGAAACTGTAATCATAAATCGTCCAGCAAACAAAAGCCCAGGTCCAGACGGCTTCACAGCTGAATTCTACCAAAAATTTAGAGAAGAGTTAACACCTATCCTACTCAAACTCTTCCAGAAAATTGCAGAGGAAAGTAAACTTCCAAACTCATTCTATGAGGCCACCATCACCCTAATACCAAAACCTGACAAAGATTATACAAAAAAAGGAAACTACAGGCCAATATCACTGATGAACATAGATGCAAAAATCCTCAACAAAATTCTAGCAATCAGAATCCAACAACACATTAAAAAGCTCATACACCATGACCAACTGGGCTTTATCCCAGGGATGCAAGGATTCTTCAATATCCGCAAATCAATCAATGTAATTCACCACATTAACAAATTGAAAAATAAAAGCCATATGATTATCTCAATAGACACAGAGAAGGCCTTTGACAAAATTCAACATCCATTTATGATAAAAACTCTCCAGAAAGCAGGAATAGAAGGAACATACATCAACATAATAAAAGCTATATATGACAAACCCACAGCAAACATTATCCTCAATGGTGAAAAACTGAAAGCATTTCCCCTAAAGTCAGGAACAAGACAAGGGTGCCCACTCTCACCACTACTATTAAACATAGTTCTGGAAGTTTTAGCCACAGCAATCAGAGCAGAAAAAGAAATAAAAGGAATCCAAATTGGAAAAGAAGAAGTAAAACTCTCACTGTTTGCAGATGACATGATCCTCTACATAGAAAACCCTAAAGACTCTACCAGAAAATTACTAGAGCTAATCAATGAATAGAGTAAAGTTGTAGGATATAAAATCAACACACAGAAATCCCTTGCATTCCTATACACTAATAATGAGAAAGTATAAAAAGAAATTAAGGAAACAATTCCATTCACCATTGCAACGAAAATAATAAAATACTTAGGAATATATCTACCTAAAGAAACTAAAGACCTATGTATAGCAAACTATAAAACATTGATGAAATAAATCAAAGAGGACACTAATAGATGGAGAAATATACCATGTTCATGGATCAGAAGAATGAATATAGTGAAAATGAGTATACTACCCAAAGCAATTTACAAATTCAATGCAATCCCTATCAAGCTACCAGCGATATTTTTCACAGAATTAGAACAAATAATTTCAAGTTTTGTATGGAAATACAAAAAATCTCGAATAGCCAAACCAATCTTGAGAAAGAAGAATGGAACTGGAGGAATCAACTTGCCTGACTTCAAGCTCTACTACAAAACCACAGTCATCAAGACTGTATGGTATTGGCACAAAGACAGAAATATAGATCAATGGAACAAAATAGAAAGCCCAGAGATAAATCCACACACATATGGACACCTTATCTTTGACAAAGGAGGCAAGAATATACAATGGAGTAAAGACAATCTCTTTAACAAGTGGTGCTGGGAAAACTGGTCAGCCACTTGTAAAAGAATGAAACTAGATCACTTTCTAACACCGCACACAAAGATAAACTCAAAATGGATTAAAGATCTAAATATAAGACCAGAAACTATAAAACTCCTAGAGGAGAACATAGGCAAAACACATAAACCACATAAACCACAGCAGGATCCTCTATGATCCACTTCCCAGAATTCTGGAAATAAAAGCAAAAATAAACAAATGGGATCTAATTAAAATTAAAAGCTTCTGCACAACAAAGGAAAATATAAGCAAAGTGAAAAGACAGCCTTCTGAATGGGAGAAAATAATAGCAAATGAAGCAACTGACAAACAACTAATCTCAAAAATATACAAGCAACTCCTGCAGCTCAATTCCAGAAAAATAAACGACCCAATCAAAAAATGGGCCAAAGAACTAAATAGACATTTCTCCAAAGAAGACATACGGATGGCTAACAAACACATGAAAAGATGCTCAACATCACTCATTATTAGAGAAATGCAAATCAAAACCACAATGAGGTACCACTTCACACCAGTTAGAATGTCTGCGATCCAAAAATCTGCAAGCAATAAATGCTGGAGAGGGTGTGGAGAAAAGGGAACCCTCCTACACTGTTGGTGGGAATGCAAACTAGTACAGCCACTATGGAGAACAGTGTGGAGATTCCTTAAAAAATTGCAAATAGAACTGCCTTATGACCCAGCAATCCCACTGCTGGGCATACACATGGAGGAAACCAGAATTGAAAGAGACACATGTACCCCAATGTTCATCGCAGCACTGTTTATAATAGCTAGGACATGGGAACAACCTAGATGTCCATCAGCAGATGAATGGATAAGAAAGCAGTGGTACATATACACAATGGAGTATTACTCAGCCATTAAAAAGAATACATTTGAATCAGTTCTGATGAGATGGATGAAACTGGAGCCGATTATACAGAGTGAAGTAAGCCAGAAAGAAAAACACCAATACAGTATACTAATACATATATATGGAATTTAGAAAGATGGCAATGATGACCCTGTATGCAGGACAGCAAAAAAGACACAGATGTGTATAGCGGACTTTTGGACTCAGAGGGAGAGGGAGAGAGTGAGATGATTTGGGAGAATGGCATTGAAATATGTATAATATCATGTAAGAATCGAATTGCCAGTCTATGTCCGATGCAGGATACGGCACGCTTGGGGCTGGTACACGGGGATGACCCAGAGAGATGCTGTGGGGAGGAGGGTGGGAGGGAGGATCATGTTTGGGAACGCATGTACATCCGTGGTAGATTCATGTCAATGTATGGCAAAACCAATACAGAATTGTAAAGTAAAATAAAAAATTAATTAATTAATTAATTTAAAAAAATAGAAACTATATATCTGCATTGTTTCATTGCCCTTCAGAAAATAAAAACTATCTGAAGAAACCTAAGAATGAATCCAAATAGAAAACTAATGATTTAGAAGTTGATATAAAATGTTTTATAATAATTTGCTATGTGTAATTGTTAGTTTACAATTGGATGTTAAATAATTGGAATTTAAGGTAAGAGTCTAGGTCAATTAAATCAGATCCTTAGTGTAAATTATGTTGTTTGATATATAAATTAAAAAAAAAAAAACACACTTTAATCCAGTAGCATCAAACGGTAGGGAAAGGGTCCCCAGGGAGAGATGGGAAAGAAAAATGAGTTTTTACAACCCTGTCTACAGGATACAACTTTAGCTTACTTTCAGAGAATTTGATCTTCAAAATTTAGAATATTTTGGTAATTGTCCCACAGGTTATTTGCAGCAGGAAATGGCCTCTTAGGATGTCTGCAGTTTCATAACTTGAGGGCAATCTCTAATTAAATCGTAAGAAGTAGTAGTAGTGATAGTAATGGTAGTAACAGTAGTAATAGTAGTAGTGGTAATGTTAGTAGTCATCCTCTGTCCAGAAAACTCCATGATTTCTAGAAGAGTACTGACCATCTCCTCTCCTGCCCTGTGCCTGACTCACAGGTCTGCTCCCTTTATCATCTAATTATCACAGACACTTCTCAACAGATATCTCTTTATATCCACCTCATCACAAGATTAGAAGGGCTTTCCAGGTGGTGCTAGTGCTAAAGCACCTGCCGATGCAGGAGACATGAGACTTGGGTTTGATCCCTGTGTTGGGAAGATCTCCTGGAGAAGTAAATGGCAACCCACTCTGGTGTTCTTGCCTAGGAAATCCCTTGGACAGAGGAGCCTGGTGGGCAAAAGTCCATGGGGTTGCATAGAGTCAGACATGACTGAATTGACTTAGCACACATGCATATGTGATTAAAAATAATAATAAAGGAAAAATGTTTACAGTGGCAACCAAGCATTGAACTCCCTTTTTAAAAGCAATACTTATGTAAAAATGGTTATACTGTAAAATGCCAGCATTAAATGAAACACTAAATATTATAGAATTCAATGTGAAAGTAATTTTAGTTAAATAAACTGAGGCCCAAATCTCACAACGTTATCAACAAAACTCAAAAAGTTGAGGGTGGGAGGTGAAGGAAAGAGGAAATACAAGTGTGCTAATTGTCTAAAATGTCATAGAGGAAATTAATACTTTTAAATTCTGAAGTTGACAAATACATGTTTGTGCATGTTACTGAAATCTATCAAAACAGCCCTTTAAAGAACCACAAAAACATCAAAAGGCTGTGTACCTGCCATCAATAGATGACACAGATCTGTAGTAAAAAGTTGTGTTCTGGTAGTGATGGTTTACTGGAAGATAAGGTTGATTATTTCTATACTTGAAGCCCACCTCATGGGAAAATACATGAAAGACTCTAGGGAACAATATTTAAATATCAGAAATATTCATTAATCTGACATAAATGATGAGAAAATAGAATCACTTTAACTATGACAAAAACTAATAGTGCTCACAAATCAATACAGGTACCTACATCAAAGGGATGTGATGTGAAATACTTGCTTGTTTCAAATACCCAGGGCAAGAAATGATTTATAGCATCTTCTGTCTGCTTGTGAGCACCTTTCCCCACCAAAACATAACATATAGCTTAAAATCAAAATCAAAACTCTGAATTCCAATTCAGCTGATTTCAAAGGATTTCAAAGAGAATTTTCACCAAATTCTGCCCAAGAATATCATTAACTGTCAAAGAATGAGAATTTCTCCTTTGCAATTTCCACAGTAAGCTATAAAAGGAAAAAAGCAGCAATATAATTAAAAGAAGTTCTTGAGCAAAATGGCCCTTAGAGGCGTCCTCTGTCCCCCAGGAAGGACACTGATTTTGTTTCCCTGCCCTGCTCAGTAGCTGACTGGGAGCAGCTCATAGGAAGCATGGCTCTATCACACGCCATGCAGTGGAGTTTTCAGGAACTGGCACCCTCAGTCAGTTATACTTCCTGAGACTGGAGATCTGTGAATCTATGACCACCAAGCATGCAAGGCTTTGGAGGATAGATAAATTGCACTAATAAAAATTTAGAATGATATTTCCAACAGCATCTGCTGTTAGAAAATTATTTTAAAATATAAGGTTAAGCTCTCTCTCACACACACACACAAACACACATGCATTGTTCTGACACTATGTTAACCACTGAGAAATTGGCCCTTGAGGGAGAGTGGAAAGGAAGTGGATCTCATTCTATAACTTTTGCCATCCCTAAAAGGATTACACTAATACAAATATGTAGACTCCTTGCAATTACCCTAAGGTTATTTGAAATCTAAAGGGGAAAAGGACAGAACATATTTTCTGGATGTATTACATACGTTATCTCACACCTCCTCATAACACTATCCTGATATATGTATAATTACCTCTATTTTCAGACATGAGGAATTGGATCTGCAATGATTTTTAAACTGGCTTAACACAGTCATTAGGTTTTGAATCTAGGTCTTTTTGTCAGCCTTTAAATTTATTCTACTGCACTCCATTGGAATCTTCCAAATAATCTTAGACTCAGAACAAATAGAATTCAAATTAAGAAGGAAGTGAAATTTTACTAAGTGATATATTTATATTTCTAAAAGACATAAAAGTTCAGATACACATTTTGCTGTAAAAATTCTTAGAGAAAGTAATTCATTACATAAGCTATGAAAAAGAAAAGAGATGAAATGTAATATTTAGCCATTATTTGAATCTGCAATACTTTGGCTATCTGATGTGAAGAGCTGACTCATTGGGAAAGACCCTGATGCCGTGAAAGAGAGAGGGCAGGAACAGAATGGGGCAACAGAGGATGAGATGGTTAGATGGCATCAGTGTCAATGGATATAATTTGAGCAAACTTTGGGAGATAGTGAAGGACAGGGAAGCCTGGCATGCTGCAGTCCATGGGGTCGCAAAGAGTTGGACAAAATTTAGCAACTGAACAACAACAACTTCAACATGTTATTGATCACAGAATCATTATTAACCTATATAAAAAGAAGAATAAAATCTTCACACTGTAGAAATATTAAGAGATTGATTAGATATACGTGCAATGACTTGAGCTAACTACCTACAATTTGACTAAACTTCATAGCTTGAGGACATAGTCTTCCACACAAGTGACCTCACTTCAGAAGTCAGCTACAAACTTAAGGGTTTTCACAACATCCATGCTTCTGCCCAACAGGCTAAAACATTGGGAGATTTCCATTACCTCCTTAGATTCAATAATTTGCTAGAGGAACTCACAGACTTCAGATGGTAACTATAGCCATGAAATTAAAAGACATTTCTCCTTGGAATGAAAGCTATGACAAACCTAGAGGGCATGTTAAAAAGCAGAGACATCAGTTTGCCAACAAAAGTTCATATAGTCAAAGTTATGATTTTCCCAGTACTCATATACAGATGTGAGAATTGGACCATCAAGAAGGCTGAGCACTAAAAAATTGATGCTTTCAAATTGTGGTGCTGGAGAAGACTGTTGAGAGTCTCTTGGACTACAAGGAGATCAAACCAGTCATTCCTAAAGGCAATCAGCCCTGAATATTCATTGGAAGGACTGATGCTGAAGCTGAAGCACATTTAGCCACCTGATACAAAAAGCTGACATTGGAAAAGACCCTGATGTTGGGAAAGATCGAAGGCAAAAGGAGAAGGGGGAGTTAGAGAATGAGATGGTAGGATAGCATAACTGACTCAATGGACATGAATTTGAGCAAACTCCAGGAAACAGTGAAGGACAAAGGAGCTTAGCGTGCTACCGTCCATGGGGGCACAAAGAGCCACAAATGACTTAGTGACGGAGCAACATTACAGCAAAAAGAATACAAATCAGGACCTTCACAGAGAAGAAACACAAGCAGAAGCCTAGGGGGGTCCATCCCAACAAAAAAGTAAAGCTTCTAGGGTCTTCTCACTGTGGAATCAGGACACATATCTCTCCCAGGACATGATAAGCAACATTATCGCTAACCAGAGAAGCTCATATGAGCATCAATATCCAGATATGTTATTGGGCTTTCATTGTGTAAGCATAATGACTGAACCACTGGCCATGTACTTAGACTCAGTCATCAGTTCTTCCTCCCATCTCTGGTGGGCAGGCTGATATGATATAGACCAAATCCTTAATCCTCTAATCACATTGTTGGTCTTTCTGGAGTGGCCAGCTCCTATGCTGAGTCATTTTGTTAGCACAGATTGTCCAGGACTCTCCACAGCTCACCTCATCATTATAAACTACTGTGATTTGTCATGAATAAAAAAGACACTCCTATCACTCAGGAACTTCCATGTCATCAGAGGCTAATTGCAGAAACAAGGGCCAGGCAATCTTTTATACTATTATTATACAATAATTTGTATAGCACCCTGGTGGCTCAGACGGTAAAGAATCTGCCTTTGAGGCAGGAGACCCAGGTATGATCCCTGGGTTGGAACGATTCCCTGAAGAAGGAAATGGCAGCCCATACCAGTATTGCTGCCTGGGAAATCCCATGAACAGAAGAGCCCGGTGGGTCACAAAGAATAGGACATGACTGAGAAACTTTCACTTACATGGTACAAAGCAAACATTGTCATTGTTGTTAATATTCATATAATATTAATTATAAAGAGAAAGTTTCAAACTGATCTATGATTTATCTTCTAGCCTCAAGGGCATTTCAGGGGTTGGCCTTTGCACATAAACCCAAGGAATCGTGAGAGCATACTAGAACCAAGGTTAATAAGGAGTCATCTGAGGTTACTCTTTTCCAGACTATACACTTACACATTATCATTGATAGTTTTTATTGAGTAATACATACACTGAGTAACACGTTAGTATTTTTTTATTAACACATACATATTCTGCTGCACTGGAAAATGGGGACCAGTCATGTACATTTGAGGCAGATGTCATGTACATCTTCAAAGTATAAAAGCTGAAAGGATTTGCAGAGCATAAGACTTTCCTGAATTGAGGTGGTTAGTATTTGTCTTGGCTTGTCTCATGTGACCATATTCATCTCAACAATAAAGTAAGGATATAAGAAGACACACCAAGGACTCCCAAGACATTTGACTTGTTGCTGCCATTACTGCAGTGTGGCCACCATATATACATACTGTCTTAAAGTTAAGAAAACTTAGATAAAATGTATTTTGACTGTGAATTTAAGAATCAAGTAGAAGCCCACAGCATTGCTACTGTTCAAACAGACTGGCCATTATCCTAATGTTCTGTGAATCATTTTTTGAGAATTCACATTGTCACAAATGTGAAAAAATTCTTTAGAAACTCTAGACAAGGAAATTCAACAGTGCTATAATGTTTTTAATGGTGAGAAACCATCTCAAATTGGCTCAAACCTAAAAAGAAATACATTAGCCCACATAAAAGTCTAGAGGCAGTATGAACTTCAAGTGGAATTCTATCTGAGTCTGTCTCGGTTCTCCAATCTAAATTCCTTTTTCATACCGGCTGGTTTTTGTCATGGGTACAAAACAGTTTCAGTTGTTCCAGTATGATATCTTCTCATAAAACCAACCAGAGGAAGAGTTGACCTCTCATGAGTAAATATATCAAATGAAATTCATGGTCTTCACTACACAGATGCTTAGATGCTGCCCAAATCTGAACAGTCACTAGTCAAAGTGGTGCTATACACTAATGGTTTAGGTCCAGCCATCATGTTTATCACTAAACCAAACATTGCTTACTAGAAATAGAATTAAGTCTATTGGGCTACCTTGTTTATTTCAAGGGTAGGAGTGAGAGTAGAAATAATAAATAATAGTGCTGTCTTTCCTTCCCAAGTTCAGAAACAAAGGCAAAATAATACATACAGGATAGACACATGGAGAGTAAAATGTCTCCTTTGCTTACATAGACTGAGTGCAGAATATGATTTGGACTGTAGCCCAATGGGCTTGTTCACATTTCAACCAAAGATCTCTGGAGACCCTCATTAAGGCAAAACTTGTGCTACTAAGGTTACCCGTGCTGCCTTGCTGAGGGGAAGAAAATCTAACAAGAAAGAAAGAGGTTGAGTTGAGAACACTGGATTTCTCCTTCCAGCTCACAATCCGCTGTTATGTTTTTCCACAGGTAAGACTGAAGGAAGAGTTGAGAGTGTTACTCCACCTGAAATCTCTCTGTATGGAAAACTAAAGCCAAGAACTAGAAGATTCTGGACTCTCCTTCCCATCAATGACAATGATTAGTGTGAGTCAAAAGGGCCTTCTCCTGCAAAATCATATAGCTGGTAAATCTGAAGTCCTATTAACAATGGGAAAAGAGAAAAATGAGTCCAGGGAGCTAAGTGGCTTTGTCCATCACAGATAGTATATGAATATATCATGACAGAAAATTCCTTAAAAAAGTGACAGACACACATTTCTGTCTGCTCCCTCCACAAGGAAAATGTACATATGTACAAGAAAAGAAGAGACACATTATCAAGAAATAAAACTATTGATGCAATTAAGTATGATAACAATATATTAATAATACTCATTCTTGAATAAGCAAGTAGGATGGTTAAAATGAAAATGTATCTCATCACAATATTAACTAAAATTATGATTGAAATGGCACTTACATAGTTTAAAAAAATAAAATCATTAACCCACAAGGCCATAGAAAATGATAAAAGAAATAAAAGCACCCTAGTGAAGTCAATAAAATTTTGGAAGCATATGGATGGAATAACAGTAACAAGAAGCTAAGTGACTTTTTGGAGAGCAGCCAGGATAAATAAGCCAATTTATGTCGTAACACTCTAGAAAGACCGAGGAATTGAAGGTATGCACTATCTCCAGAGGAAAGGAGAGAGGGGTGTGGGGATAAGGCATAAAACAAGAAGACTGATAGAAAATCTGAATCAAAAGTATTGTTTATATCCCCATTTTGAAGATGTGATTAATCACCCCCACTACAGATGAAGTGTTGATTTGTGGAGAAACTGTGTCATAAAGCAGAGAAACAATTGACAACAAGTATGAGATACAGAATTGCCAAAGAACGAATAAGTGAAAGTCTGAATGCTGAATTAGAAGAGCACCCCTCCAAACCCCATCATTACCCACACAACTATCCCAGGCTGATGAGTGTTGACACCTCAGCCCATTGGAAATCATGGGCATCCCTTTCTAAACACCCTTCAGTAAATACAAGCCTGTAAGCCTTGCCAAACCAGATAGAACTTCCCGTAAGAATGCTGGCAAACCATGAGATATAAATCTGTTGCTTAAGTTATTAAATATTTGCAGCTATTTTTGCTTTCCCTTCTTTTCAGATCAAGAAAAAAATGGTACATGAGATTAAGTAAGAGTATCATGATTTAGAAAACTTAGCTGAGAAATTCCACAACTGCTCAATAGAAGATGATCACAATAAACAATTTAAGAAAGGTATATAAAAAATAATAATTCTGGTAAATATCATTTTATAAACATTTGTCCAAATTTAACAATTATTTACAAATAAAAACCAGTGACAATGGAAATAAAATCTGATCACTTGTCATGATAATGAATGTCTATCTTGAGACAACTGTCATAATATACTGAACAGAGATGTACATACATATAAGAAAGGAAGAGACATGCCATTATCAATAAATAAAACTATTACATGCAAATAAGTATAAGATAATAATATTATACCCTAAATTATCCCTAAATAACCAAGTAAGATGGTAAAATAAAGAGTATCTCATCATAATATTAACTAAAACTATATAAATCAAAAATCTGAATGAGAATATATATGACATACATTGCAAAAACTAGAAAACTTTGTTGGAAGAAAATTATATTCAACCAAATGTAAAGAAATAACAGGACTTCCCTGGTGGCTCAGACAGTAAAGAATCTACCCGCAATGCAAGAGACCATGGTTCAGTCCCTGAGTCCGGTAGTTCCCCTGGAGAGGGAAATGGCTACCCACTCCAGCATTCTTGCCTGGAGAATTCTAAGGACAGAGGAGCCTGGCAGGCTACAGTCCATGGGATCACAAAGCGTTGGACACAACTGAGCAAATAACACATACGTACAAAGAAATTACATGTTCCTGGATAGGAGGAGACAGTCACGTATAATATTAGTTCTTTTGAAAAATAATATGAATGTTTAATAAAAACTCAAAATCAAAAGTTCCTTCTTGGACCAAAATATTCAAATGATAAATTGTATTTGGACTATTAATTAGTAAAGAATATCTCAGAATAGTCTCAAAAGAAAAATAATTGGAGAGCTAGATTAATTAGATATTAAAATATATGCTAATCAATTGGTAGAACAGTGTACTGCAAGCATCAACACATTACATTATTGAGAAGTAGGGAAAACTAAAAATTAACCCATACATCAAAATTTTTAAATATGTTTTGAATTAAAATATGCTTAGATAATAGTTTTACATGTATGGGAAAAATATCTATTCATATGATCACAAAATGTAACAGCTCATCTCTAAACATTTTGGCATGCACTATATATCATTATACAAAACATTAACAATATCCAAAATGCCCCAAATAAAATAAAACTGGATGGTTAGCCCATAGTGGAAGGGTGATATGAAGTAGCGGTTGATAAATTTTGAGCTATCTAAGAAAAAAAGGTATTTCCTTGCCCAAAACCAAATGAAATTATATGAAATTTTGGAATTATAGCCATAAATAAAAACTCAAAGTCTTTAAAAATTATGGAGTAAAAGTAACAAAAATTGATTAAAATGTAATTATAATGCCTGGTTTACAAACTAAGCTCAAGATACAAATGTGCAAATTTACCAGCAAGCAACTGTAAAGAATAC
The DNA here is from genome assembly GCF_014754425.2 of Oryx dammah. Lineage (NCBI taxonomy): Eukaryota > Metazoa > Chordata > Mammalia > Artiodactyla > Bovidae > Oryx > Oryx dammah. The sequence goes on along the minus strand of NW_024070186.1, from coordinate 135,620,159 downwards.
CATTTTAGTAAGCAAATTAAAATATTTAGCCTCAATTGTATTTCAAATGTACAATTTAAAGTCAGTGATATAATTGTTTACTGTACTAGTAAAATTAAATGATGTGTGCTTTGGCAGATAATATCTTAAAATTGACATCTTCTGGAGAAGGTCAACATGTCCTTTCATAAGAATGACACAGAAAAACAGGAAACATTTCATTTTTAAAAGAATACACTAAAAATACAGAATGCAAATCTGTTAATTTAAAAATGATAAAGTCATAATGAAACAATTCACCAAAATATGAAGTAATTTGGCATTTATCATAACTGTGAAAAAGATTTCTATTATTAATTCAAATCAGTGCAACATTTACCATTTGTTTAACATGTATTAGGCATTATTCTAGTGCCTCAGAAAATTAAAGATTGAACAATAAATATATAGTCTTATGTCTCTAGGAGCATATGATTTGCTGTAAGACTAGAAGTGGGATAGTAAAAAAATAAATAAATAAATTTTAATTAGATGTAATACGTATTGGAAGTAACAAAACTAATATATATGCTGTATTATGAAATTTAAATTTTTAAAACCCTTTTTAGAAAGAAGTTTGGCATTTCATACAATGAGCCATAAACATTTCATAACCATTTTTATTCAGTAATACAATTTCTGGAAATTTAGTTTAAGGAAATACATCAAAGGAAAAAAAAGCATAATGAATTAATTTGGTATTAAGGCAGTAAGACCTGAAGGGTATTCTTCGGAAAACTGGTTACATTTAATAATCATTATGAATATCATAGCAGTCAACATTAAAATTATACATACATTGTACAGACACATACATATGTATAGAAAACTTGAGATACATAGTTTTAGTATTATGTTAAATATGTTTCAAAAGCATAAACTTGGAAAAAGTCTGGAAGGAAATGATAATGTAGAGATGCATATGCTTGGATTAGGGATGATTTTCATTTATATTCAACACTTTTTAGCTTGCCAAATATATAGACGTCCCCTGGGCAAACATTCTCTAAAGCTGTTGGATTCTTTAATAATTTTAACACAATTTAAAACAAAGGGGTTTTATATGCTTCGCTAATATAAATTTGTGAACCCAAGATTCCTACTCTTCTATTTTATTAGGAGGTCTTTTAGATTTACATCTTCACCTATTAAGCAGTTAACTGAAGCAGAACCTGGCAGCAGAGAAGGTTAACAAAGGGAGGACTTCCAGGCTTTGGCCAGCCCTATGCTGATGCTAAGAACCGACTTACTGGAAAAGACCCTGATGCTGGGAAAGATTGAGGGCAGGAAGACAAGGGGTTGACAGAGAATGAGGTGGTTGGATGGCATCACCAACTCTATAACATGAGTTTGAGAAAACTTCAGGAGAGAGAGAAAGGCAAGGAAACCTGGCGTGCTGCAGTACATGGGGTTGCAAATAATCAGACATGACTTCGCAACTAAACAACAACAACTCTTAGTTCCTTGAAATTTGACTTTTGTTTCTCAATCCTTTAACACTGGATTTAGACTGGGGGTACTGAATTTTATCCAAGATTACAGAATCTAAAGCAATATGGTTTTATCCTATTACATAGGAGAGAGGAGGTGGAACACCATATTAGATGTTATATGTAGGTGCAGGGAAAGGATAAACATTTTACCTATATTTTGCAAGGCATTCATTTAAAGATTTACTGTGAATAAACTGAGTACCAAATAATAGCATTAACGGCATGGTGCCCAGAAACAAACCCTCATCCATCTCCTGACTAATTCATTACAAGACTGGGCACACCCCTTTCCTTGGCAACCACCCCAGCAACACAACCAAGTGAAATGCCCAAGAAACCTCAATGGTTCACAACATATTTCTCAAAGCTGTAGGCGTTCCACCTTCAATAATCCGCATGAGGCACATTTAGTACAATCTCAATTTCCCTCTCAGGAAAATCATTTTTCTACTTATTTAAGTAAACAACTGAAATTAAAGCTCAACTGACCATACTACAAACCCAGCACTTAATATCCTGTTTGCAGACTTAGGTAATCTTCTTTTTCTCCCAAGGGCAAGACAACAAAAGTGAAAATGAAAGTGAAGTCATGTCCAGCTATTTGTGACTCCATGAACTCTAGCCAGAGAGTTCCAGAAAAATATCTATTTCTGCTTTATTGATTATGACAAAGCCTTTGACTGTGTGGATCACAATAAACTATGGAAAATTCTGAAAGAGATGGGAATACCAAACTACCAGACCTGCCTCTTGAGAAACCTATATGCAGGTCAGGAAGCAACAGTTAGAACTGGACATGGAACAACAGACAGGTTCCAAATAGGAAAATAAGTACATCAAGGCTGTATATTGTCACCCTGCTTATTTAACTTATATGCAGAGTACATCATGAGAAACCCTGGGCTGGAAGAACCACAAGCTGGAATCAAGATTGCCAAGAGAAATATCAATAACCTCAGATATGCAGACGACACCACCCTTATGCCAGAAAGTTAAGAGGAACTGGAAAGCCTCTTGATGAAAGTGAAAGAGGAGAGTGAAAAGGTTGGCTTAAACCTCAACATTCAGAAAACGAAGATCATGGCATCTGGTCCCATCACTTCATGGGAAATAGATGGGGAAACAGGGGAAACAGTGTCAGACTTTATTGTTTTGGGCTCCAAAATCACTGCAGATGGTGACTGCAGCCATGAAATTAAAAGACACTTACTCCTTGGAAGAAAAGTTATGACCAACCTAGATAGCATATTCAAAAGCAAAGACATTACTTTGCCAACAAAGGTCCGTCTAGTCAAGGCTATGGTTTTTCCTGTGGTCATGTATGGATGTGAGAGTTGGACAGTGAAGAAAGCTGAGCGCCGAAGAATTTATGCTTTTGAACTGTGGTGTTGGAGAAGACTCTTGAGAGTCCCTTGGACTGCAAGGAGATCCAACCAGTCCATTCTGAAGGAGATCAGCCCTGGGATTTCTTTAGAAAGAATGATGCTAAAGCTGAAACTCCAGTACTTTGGCCACTTCATGCAAAGAGTTGACTCATTGGAAAAGACTCTGATGCTGGGAGGGATTGGGGGCAGGAGGAGAAGGGGACGACAGAGGATGAGATGGCTGGATGGCATCACGGACTCGATGGACGTGAGTCTCGGTGAACTCTGGGAGTTGGTGATGGACAGGGAGGCCTGGCGTGCTGTGGTTAATGGGGTCACAAAGAGTCAGACGCGACTGAGGGACTGAACTGAACTGAACTGAACTGAACTCTAGCCTACCAGGCTCCTCAGTCCAGGGAATTTTCCAGGCACAAGTACTGGAGTGGGTTGCCACTTCCTTCTCCAGGGGATCTTCCTGACCCAGGGATCAAACCAGGGTCTTCCACATTGCAGGCAGATGCCTTTACCGAATGAGCCACCAGGGAAGCCAATAAGTTACTTGAAAAAATAAAAGTGCTAGTCCCTCATTCGTCCAACTCTTTGTGACCCAATAGAGATCTACCTTTTTGTTTTGGGTCCATACAGTCTCAGATCACAAAGAAAATCAACTTTTAGAAAAGAGAGAGTAGTTGGTTGTTAATGGATTGGAAGTGGAAAAGATTATTTCAGATTGAGGTGACAGAGGAAAAAAGAACTCAGAAGCTTTATTCTGCTTTGCTGGTTCAGGGAGCTATACTCAGTTCAGAGGGACATGGGGTTTAAAGTGCCAAAGAAATGCAATAGGACAGGCAGCTAGAGACCCAGGCTGGTACCTGGTCACTGAAATGTAAAGGTGCTACACGTTAACCTATGTTGTTTGCATTGCATAGGACTGATTGTTGTGTTGTTTAGTTGCTAAGTTGTGTCTGACTCTTTTGAGACCCCATGGACTGTGGTCTGTCAGGATCTTCTGTCCATGGGATTTCCCAACCCACTGGAGTCAGTTGCCATTTCTTTCTCCAGGGGATTTTCCTGACCGAGGGATTGAACCTCAGTCTCTGGCACTGGAAAGCAGATTCTTTACCACTGGCCCCCCAGGGATGCTCTTCCCAACTCCCTATTCATTGGAACACCCAGAGTGCAGGGCTGGAGCTTTAAGGCCTTGTAAAGGGCCATCAGCTGAGCCAGGGCTGGTTCAGGAACTCAGCTGATGCCATTCTGTGGATGACATTCCCTAGACCAGAGTCCTGACTTAGAACATGTATGTGACCTAGTCTGGAAAAACAGGCAAGATGCAAGGGTTTCCTGTGGACTTATGGGGATGAAGTTTTCTTGGTCTCTATAGAGAACCACCCACTACAAGGTACTTATTCTTTAGTTGTCAGGAGTGAGAATGACCACATGGTATTGCTTCAACCAGTTCGTCACGAGTTGGGAACTCTACAGCTAAAGGATAAGTCCACACAGATGAGAGCAGAACTAAAGAGAAAAAAATAATTGGAGAAATGGGCTTTCACCTGTCCCAAATTTCTTCCTGTTTCTGGACTTTAAGGCGGTTGTTGTTGTTCAGTCACCAAGTCATGTCTGACTCTTTGCAACCCCATGGACCTGCAGCACACCGGGCTTCCCTGTCCTTTGCTACCTCCCAGAGTTTGCTCAAAATCATGTCTATTGAGTCAGTGATATTATCTAACCATCTCATCCTCTGCCACCCCCTTCTCCTCTCGCCCTCAATCTTTCTCAGCATCAGGGTCTTTTCCAGCTCTTCACATCAGGTGCCAAAGTATTACAGCTTTAGCATCTGTCCTTCCAATGAATATTCAGGGGTTATTTCCTTTAGGATTAACTTGTTTGGTTTCTTTGCTGTCCAAGGGACTCTCAAGTGTCTTTACCAGCACCACAGTTTGAAAGCATCAGTTCTTCAGCACTCAGCCTTCCTTATGGTCCGACTCACATACATACATGACTACTGGAAAAACATATCTTTGACTATACAAACCTTTGTCAGCAAAGTGATATCTCTGCTCTTTAATACACTGTCTAGGTTTGTCATAGCTTTTTATCCAAGGAGCAAGTGTCTTTTAATTTTGTGGCTGTAGTCACCATCTGCAGTCATTCTGGAGGCCAAGAAAATAAAATCTGTCAGTTTCAACTTTTTCCCCATCTATTTGCCATGAAGTGATGGGATAAGATGCTATGATCTCAGTTTTATGAATGAATTTAAGGTACAGAAAGCAATAAGCAGAGTAATATTCAAAATGTGAAACAATCTATATGCTATGACACACATGTATATATGCAGCATAAATATTACTCTTAAGATACATCAGTCACAATATCATTCCGATAACTTCCAAACTTCTTGACTTTAGAAACTGTTGTCATAATCACTTCTTTGATATGCTACCTCAAGCTAAATGATTTTTTAAGTCTATTTAAGTCACATTTGACAAAAAGAACTTCTTCCAAAAATTTCCCATGAAATTATTATGTGACATAATCTAAATGGAGAAATATAGTTCAGTATATGGAATCTTTTCCATGTTTCTGCTAAAATTAACAAAATTATATTCAAAATATGTCTAGCTTATAATGCTCTTTGGTTTTTATATATTGTGTCTAATTCATGAGAACCATTTATTGGAATAAAATTATTTGTCTAGTTATATTGATTTTTATTAATCTTCAATCTACAGATGAAAATATTATTTGAAAAGAATTCAAAATAATACATTGAAAGAACTTTGATGCTTATTAAATATTTTATTTTGCTATCACTTTTATGTGAACTTTCAGTGTATATTATAGTCTTTTCGTTAGAATTATTTTGCTTCAAATGTTATAACATGCTTTTATATCTATACTTGTTCTCTTTCTTAGATTTTTAAATTTAACGTATATATTTAATCATTTGATCATGCATTAATCAGACAGCTTTAATAAAACAATTTTTTTCTTGTAAAACTAAACAAAGTGAAAAATATACTACTCTTCAAACTCTAATTCCTTGAGGAAAAAGTCCACTTTCCCAGCTCCTAATTATTCCCACTGCAAAATTTCTATTACAATTGACTATTGGATGCTTCTTAAAGTTTCCAGACCACATTTGGTGCTTCAGTGGCACAGACTGCCAACAGAGATACAAATACTCTTCCAATTTTCATGATGTCAATTCCAAGCAACTCAGTATGTCATTTAATTCTCTCGAATATGTATCTAGGGCTTCCCAGGTGGTGCTAGTGGTAAAGGACCCGCCTGCCAATGCAGGGGATACAAGAGACATGGGTTCCACCCCTGCATCAGGAAGAGTCCCTGGAGAAGGGCCTGGCAACCCACTCCAGTTTTCTTGCCTGGAAAATCCCATGGACAGAGGAGCCAGATGGCTACAGTCCGCAGGGTTGTACAGAGTTGGACACAAGTGAAGCAACTTAACACACACACACACAGTGGGGGTCTAATATATGATGATAAAATTCATCAAGAAGGGAATTTAATCACGCGTTGTTTACATGTTCTATTGCCTTATCCAGAAATAATTGAATGTGATAATGTACTGCCAAATTACAACATCCAGAAATTTGAACAAAAATTTGGCTTAAACTCTAAACATTTTCCTTCATAATATATTGGCCCAACTATGTAAAAATATAAGATTTCCAGTCAGATGTTTCTCATTTAAGTTATTTTTCTTGAACACCAACAAAGAAGATTGGTAAGTTATTTCAGTAATCATATGTTTTCTCACAAGTGGAGCTATAAATCTGAATTACAAAAATATGCATATATTAGTATTATTATTTGTGAAATCCTGTTAATATTTTATATCTAGACATGACTGAATATTTTTAATATCAAATAAAGTTCTAATGGTACTTTCTAAGTTATTTTAATTTACTTTATTGATATTCTTTTAAGAAATCTTTTGGGCAGTTTATATTATTTCAATTATTTTATTATGTGATGTTAGAGGTGATATTATATGAAACTGAACTGAAGACTAATGATTTTCCCCTTTGATGATTGCAAATTTTCTCAATTTGAACCATGAGCTTTAATAAAACAAGATTAACATTCTGATGAAATACATGTGTTTAGCACTTTCAAACTTTATTGACAAAATTTTTGAATGCTCAAAAGCCATGATAAGCTACTTATATATTTCCTTGAAATAAATTGCTTTTTATTCAAGAAATACAAATGATTTGTTTTCTTTTATATTAATTCTTGTACATTATCTGAACTTTTCTGATTTTTTGCTCAACATCAGTTGTCCCAGAAGTAAGTTTATTATTTTATTTCATAAAATCTTTGCTGTGCTCCTCCAAATTCTAAAGAGTCATCTTTATAACATCTATTCCTACATAAACTCTGACAGTCCCAATAGATTCTTAAAGTAAGAGATACCTATATTTCAAAGTAATAATGATAAACTAATTAAAAGACAATTAAAACTGTCAATTCTCCTAAAAATAAAAAAGAGCACTTTTTTTCAGAATACATATTAAATGATATAGATTCCTTTAGTATTTGGAACTGCAAATATTTGGGGTCTCACTATGGGAAGAGGACGACTTATTAATTCATAATGTGACATCATGTAACAATTAACTTGCATCAACAAACTTGTAGTTTGATTCTTATCAATGGCCTCACTACTTCACTATTCTTTGTATCCATGGGTCTTTGCTATGTAGCTTTGCAGTGCCATCTCAATCTGTTTCTGGGCTCCAAGTGACTTGCTTGGGCAACATGATATTAGTAAGTATGATGCAGGTAGAAGTTTGAAGGACACACGGGGAACATAATTTCAATCCCTGGTTGGGAAGATCCCCTGGAGGAGAAAATGGCAACACATTCCAATATTCTTGCTGAGAAAATCCCATGGACAGAAGAACCGGACAGTCTAGAGTCCATAGGGTTGCAGAGTTGGACACTACCGAGGAACTGAGCATACACGTTAATGGGTATACATTTGCTTCCTTGTCTTTGCCAAGAAACCATACCTAGGCTAAATTTCTGCAGGATGGTCTGTGTGTGGAACAGAGCTGAGTCACTCCAACTGGGTAACTCAGATTCATCCCTGAGAAATGCAACAAAACCAGGCAAGATAAAAAAGACACCTCCTGATATATAGCTGACAGCAGCCACATGAACATATACAGCTGAGATCAACTGAGCACATGAGATCATCTAAATCCTAGAAAAATCACAAGCTAAAAGAATTGTATTTTTGCACACCACTGTGCTTTTGTGGCCATAGACACAAGTTTTATGGCTAATTTTTATTCATTAATTAATTTTACTCCTTATTGCCATTACTATTAGAAATTTATCAACCAATGAAAATACACTATACATTTTAAAAAACTGGCATAACTATGCTGGTATGAATTGGCTAAACATCAGCCAAGCAGTGAGTGTCAGAATGTAGAGCTGCTTAAGTGAGTTTTCTGTTACCTATGTTCAAAATCAACAAAAATGATGTAATTTGTGCTTTCATCCTGGAAGTAATAGGAAAACACTCAGTGATGGCAACACTTCAAAGTCCCACAACATAATGGCCAATAATTTGTCTACATTTTCTGCACATCTGCTTGACCCAGAAGCCAGTTTTCCAATTTGAACATAAATATCTTACCATCTTCCTTTCTATTCTGAGCCAAGAATGATCACATGACTTTTAGTAACTTAGAGTAGTCATAATCACTGAGATCAACCTCAAATAACATCATATGAGGCCAGTAGAAACTTCAGATAAAACTTAACTTTTATAAATTTGATAGTTACTGAATTAATGATATTGGAGGGAAGAAGTTATACCTTAAGAGATCAAAAACTATTATCTAGTAAATTGGAAATCAACATTTTTCATTTCTACACCATTTAAGAGGAAATAAATCTAATAAATATCATCTTAATTCTAAAAAAATAATTTAGGAAGAACTTCACTCTGAAATATGATTTGTTTTAATGAAATGACAGCTAACATAGTGACTTTATTATCAGAAGGAAAGATTTTATCATCATGAGGGAAAAAAAAGCTTTTAAAATGTTGCATTTAAGTAAAGCATAACACTAATTATCTTTTATCCAACTAGCAAATATTACAATAATAATAAACCTAGATGGAGAGGGTAGAAAACTGCTACCCCCAAAAGTTTTTGGAAAACAACTTATCAATATGAATTATAAGATGTAAAAGTATTCCTTTTTTTGTTCAAATAGATTGCATACATTTTATTTACTATGAAATGCCACCTCAAAACTTAGCTATGTGAATCACCAAGCATATTATTTTTTTTAAACTGGGTAGCTCTGGCCATGCTTGTCTAACTCTGTGCAAATGCCTCAGCTCCTTTACCAGTAGCTCCAGGTGGCCAGGTTGCCATACCCTCCTCCAGGTGGTGCTAGTGGTAAAGAACACTTTGGCCAATGCAGGAGACACAAGAGATGCAGATTTGATCCCTAGGTGGAGCAGATCCTCTAGAGGAGGGTATGGCAATCCACTCCAGTATCTTGCCTAGAGAATCCCACGAACTGAGAAGCCTGGCAGGCTACAGTCCATAGGTTCACAAAGAGACAGAGATGACAGAAGCCATTTGGCATGCTTGCACGCCACTCAGGGAAGCAGCTCTGCTTCTACAATGGACTGACAATTGGCTAGAGCAACAGGGGCAAATGGGTTACATGTATCTCATGGATCAGCAACTGGTTTAATGGCAGCAAGGATTCTAAGAATCAGATAAGAAGCTGCAAGACACCTTGAGACCTCAGTTTGGAACAGGAACAATGGTTACTTAAGCTTCATTTTATTGGCCAAAGTAAAGGAGGGATAAGAAAGCCTTCTTCAGTGATCAATGCAAAGAAATAGTGGAAAACAATAGAATGAGAAAGACTAGAGATCTCTTTAAGAAAATTAGAAATACCAGGGGAATATTTCATGCAAAGATGGGCACAATAAAGGACAGAAATGGTATGGATATAACAGAAGCAGAAGATATTAAGAAGAGGTGTCAAGAATAGACAGAAGAACTATACAAAAAAAAGGTCTTCATGACCCGGATAACTGCATTGGTGTGATCACTCACCTAGAGCCAGACATCCTGGAATGTGAAGTCAAGTAGGCCTTATGAAGCATCACTCTCAACAAAGCTAGTGGAGGGGATGGAATTCCAGTTAAGCTATTTCAAATCCTAAAAGATGATGCTGTTATAGTGCTAGACTCCATATGCCAGCAAATTTGGAAAACTCAGCAATGGCCACAGGACTGGAAAAGGTCAGTTTTCATTCCAATCCCAAAGAAAGACAATGCCAAAGAATGCTAAAACTTCCACAGAATTGCACTCATGTCACACACTAGCAAAGTAAGGCAGAACATTCTCCAAGCCAGGCTTCAACAGTACATGAACCAAGAAATTCCAGATGTTCAACCTGGATTTGGAAAAGGCAGAGGGACCAGAGATCAAATTGCCAACATCTATTGGATTATTGAGAAAGCAAGAGAGTTCCAGAAAAACATCTACTTCTGCTTTATTGACTACACCAAAGCCTTTGACTGTGTGAATCACAACAAAAATGTGGAAGATTCTTCAAGAGATGGGAATACCAGGCCACCTGACCTGCCTCCTGAGAAATCTGTATGCACATCTAGAAGCAACAGTTAGAACCAGACATGGAACAACAGACTGGTTCCAAATCGGGAAAGGAGTACGTCAAGGCTGTATATTGTCATTGTGCTTATTTAACTTATATGCAAAGTACATCGTGTGAAATGCCAGGCTGGGTGAAACACAAGCTGGAATCCAAGTTGCTGGTAGAAATATCAATAACCTCAGACATGCAGATGAGACCACCCTTTTAGCAGAAAGTGAAGAACTAAACATCCTCTTGGTGAAAGTGAAAGAGGAGAGTGAAAAAGTTGGCATAAAGCTCAACATTCAGAAAACTAAGATCATGGCATCCAGCCCCATCACTTCATGGCAAATAGATGGGGAAGCAATGCAAACAGTGAGAGACTTTATTTTCTTGGGCTCCAAATCACTGCAGATAGTGACTGCAGCCATGAAATTAAAAGATGCTTACTCCTTGGAAGAAAAGCTATGGCAAACTAGACAGCATATTAAAAAGCAGAGACATTACTTTACCGACAGAGGTCTGTCTAGTCAAGGCTATGGTTTTTCCAGTAGTCATGTATGGATGTGAGAGTTGGACCATAAATAAAACTGACCGCTAAAGAACTGATGCTTTCGAACTGTGGTGTTGGAGAAGACTCTTGAGAGTTCTTTAGACTGCAGGGAGATCAAAAGAGTCAACCCTAAAGGAAATCAGTCCTGAATATCCATTGGAAGGACTGATGCTGAAGCTGAAACTCCAATACTTTGGCCACTTAATGCAAAGAACTGACTCATCGGAAAAGACCCTGATGCTGGGAAAGATCGAAGGCAGGAGAAGAAGGAGATGACAGAGGATGAGATGGTTGGATGGCATCACCAACTTGATGGACATGATCTTGAGCTTGTTCAAGCTTGCTTACAACTGGGAATTTGTTGTGGACAAGGAAGCCTGGCAAGCTGCTGTCCATGGGGCCATAAAGAGTTGGACACGACTGAGCAACTTAACTGAACTGAAGTCACAAGTTCTGATTCAGGTAGTGAAGGAACAGATTTAACTTCTTAATGGAAGAAGCTGTAAAATGACCCTGCAGATTATGTGAATAAGGGAAGCATGGAGAATTGTTGGTCAGTTTTGCAAACTATCACATAGACTCTGACAGTATCGTCCAAGCAACTATCAAAAATATGGGGACTAGAGGTGCCTTTTGCACAAAGATGTTTATTGAGGTAACATTAGAGGAAACACTATTTCCAACTCTTTTGAAAAATTGTCATATACATTATGAAAAATTTTACTTTGTGGAATAATATGCTGATAGTATTAAAAATCTAAGGAATAGATACATGTAAAGTTGAAAAACAAAGTAGACCTAAATGAAAGTAATATGATTACAGTTACATTCAACACTGAAAATACATCAGACTGTGCATAGCAACATGTGTTTATGAAGTAAGACTATAGATCACCTTGTCTATATTCCTGACTTACATTCTTCTCTATACTGAGTATGTATAGCCTCCATGATACTGGACACAAGTTGATTACAAGAAAACATCCCCTCCACTATGCTTTTAGAAGACATTTTAAAGATAATACATGGAAAGCAACATCACATTTTTGAGTGGGGGAGGGACATTTTTTTTATTTCTTTCTCAAGTAAGAAGTGACCCATATGACTTGAAACACCAAATCCATTATGAAACGGAAGCAACCAGAGAGAGCCCAGGTAGAGACATAGTGTATTATCGGCAGAAAGACAGAGACATTCAGTAAACAAGAACCACAACATTCACTGAACATGTGAGCAAGACTTCATTGCTGTTAGCTGCTGCTCCAAGTTCTACTTTGAAGGAGTACATCAGTAAAGACTAAGAAATGTCTGTCATTGGTAACCTGGGACCTGAAGCCAAAGCACTCATTCTGCCTAGTTCAAATTACACAAATTAGTACCAGAGAAAGGATCAGAGGAACAGAAAAGTAAACATTTAGCTACTCCAGTTAATAACTATAAAATTACATAACGAGAATGGTATAAAAACCTTTATCTATGCTTCATAACTTGTTGGAGATATAGATAGATAGATAGATAGATAGATAGATAGATAGATAGATATGTATATCTATATATATAGTATATGGAGACCATAATCACAATCACATTCAACGAGTTAAGGACTTTTTACAACAAAAGGCATCCCTACCCTAGTAAGGTTGAAGCTTCACTATTATATGTCCATTACAGTGCATAGTTGAACCCTGCTTGAGTATTTTTTTTCTTCCCTAATCTACATGTTCTTTAGATGTTTAGGATGACTGTCTTCCAAGATTGCCTCTGGCATAAAAATTCTATGATTTGATGATTCTGCTTTGAATTTGTTGTTGTTCAGTAACTCAGTCCTGTCCGACTCTTTGTAAATCCATTCACTGCAGTACACCAGGCCTCCCTGTCCATCACCAACTCCCAGAGTTTACTCAAACTCATGTTCATTGAGTTGGTGATGCCATCCAAATACCTCATCCTCTGTTGTCCCCTTCTCCTCACACCTTCAATTTTTCCCAGCATCAGGGTCTTTTCCAATGAGTCAGTTCTTCCAATCAGGTGGCCAAAGTATTGGAGTGTCAGCTTCAGCATCAGTCCTTCCAATTAATATTCAGGACTGATTTCCTTTAGGATGGACTGGTTGGATCTCCTTTCAGTCCAAGGGACTCTCAAGAGTCTTCTCCAACACCACAGTTCAAAAGCATCAATTCTTCGGTGCTCAGCTTTCTTTATAGTCCAACACTCACATCCATACATGACTACTGGAAATACCATAGCCTTGACTAAGATGAACCTTTGTCGGCAAATTAATGACTCTGTTTTTTAATATGCTGTCTAGGTTGGTCATAACTTTCCTTTCAAGGAGCAAGCATCTTTTAATTTCATGGCTGCAGTCACCACCTGCAGTGATTTGGAGCCAAATAAATAAATAAATAAATAAAGTCTCTCACTGTTTCCACTGCTTCCCCACCTATTTGCCATGAAATGATGGGACCAGATACCATGATCTTAGTTTTCTGAATGTTGAGCTTTAAGCCAATTTTTTCACTCTCCACTTTCACTTTCATCAAGAGGCTCTCTAGTTCTTCTTCACTTTCTGCCATAAGGGTGGTGTCATCTGCATATATGAGGTTACTATTATTTCTCTCAGCAATCTTGATTCCAGCTTGTGCTTCCTCCAGCCCAGTGTTTCTCATGAGGAACTCTGCATATAATTTAAATAAGCAGGGTAACAGTATACAGCCTTGACATATTCCTTTCACAATTTGGAACCAATCTGTTGTTCCATGTCTAGTTGTTACTGTTTCCACTTGACCTACATACAGATTTCTCAAGAAGCAGGTCAGGTAGTCTGGTGTTCCCATCTCTTGAAGAATTTTCCACAGTTTGTGGTGATCCACACAGTCAAAGGTTTTGGCATAGTCAATAAAGCAGAAGTAGACTTTTTCTGGAACTCTCTTGCTTTTTTGATGATCCAGTGGATGTTGACAATTTGATCTCTGGTTCCTCTGCCTTTTCTAAAACCAGCTTGAACATCTGGAAATTCATGTTCCGTGTACTGTTGAAGCTTGACTTGGAGAATTTTGAACATTATTTTACTAGCATGTGGGATGAGTGCAATTGTGCAGTAGTTTGAGCATTCTTTGGCGTTGCCTTTCTTTGGAATTGGAATGAAAACTGACCTTTTCCAGTCCTGTGGACACTGCTGTGTTTTCCAAATTTGCTAGCATATTGAGTGTAGCACTCTCACAGCATCATCTTTTAGGATTTGAAATAGCTCAACTGGAATTCCATCACCCTCACTAGCTTTGTTTTTAGTGTTGCTTCCTAAGACCCACTTGACTTCACATTCCAGGATGTCTGGCTCTAGGTAAGTAATCACACCATCATGATTATCTTGGTCATGAAGATCTTTTTTGTATAGTTCTTTTGTGTATTCTTGCCACCTCTTAACATCTTCTGCTTGTATTAGGTTCATACAATTTCTGTCCTTTATAGTGTCCATTTTGCATGAAATGTTCCCTTGGTATCTCTAATTTTCTCAAATTTGCCTGTTACTCCAGGTGTTAATCCAGATCTTGAAAGATCTCTAGTCTTTCCCATTCTATTGTTTTCCTCTATTTCTTTGCACTGATCACTGAGGAAAGTTTTCCTATCTCTCCTTGCTATTCTTTGGAACTCTTCATTCAAATGGGTATATCTTTTCTTTACTCCTTTGGTTTTTGCTTCTCTTCTTTTCACAGCTATTTGTAAGGCCTCCTCAGACAGCCATTTTGCTTTTTTGCATTTATTTTTCTTGAGGATGGTCTTGATCCTTGTCTCTTGTACAATGTCACGAACCTCTGTCCATAGTTCATCAGGCACTCTATCAGATCTAGTCCCTTAAATCTATTTCTTACTTCCACTGTATAATCGTAAGGGATTTTATTCAGGTCATACTCGATCGGTCTAGTGGTTTTCCCTACTTTCTTCAATTTAAGTCTGAATTTGGCAATAAGGAATTCATGATCTGAGCCATAGTCATCTCCCAGTCTTGTTTTTGCTGACTGTATAGAGCTTTCCCACCTTTGCCTGCAAAGAATAGAATCAATCTGATTTTGGTGTTGACTATCTGGTGATGTCCATGTGTAGAGTCTTTTCTTGTGTTGTTGGAAGAGGGTGTTTGCTATGACCAGTGCGTTCTCTCGGCAAAACTCTAATAGCCTTTGCCCTGCTTTATTCTGTACTCCAAGGCCAAATTTGCCTGTTACTCCAGGTGTTTCTTGACTTCCTACATTTGCATTCCATTCCTCTATAATGTAGTTAAGAATATTAGAATCATACTACTTCGTTGGTTAAGGCAACAATGGGAAACTAATATACATAGTGCAAAAACATAATATAACTGTGAGTTACTGGAGTACATACATTTCTTCGATCTTGCTGCCTACATTTTCTGTTTAGGCTTTTGGAATGGACTGGACCAAATTTTGAAATCACATAGAGAAATATTTCCTCCAAAGGCAATGTATTAGAAACAGTTGTTTACATTTTATCACCCTGAGTGTATTTTATTTGTTAGGAATAAAAAACACTTGAGGAAGAGTCATAGTATAATAATAAAACTCTTTAGAATTCCAAGATACATAAAATAAACTAAAAATCTTCTCAGGAAATGAAAATAGCTAAGAGCAACAATACTTATGATATACACGATGGTGGACAAAAGAGATATTGTAAAATAAATAAATAAATAAAATAAAACAAGCAAAGAAGAGAAAGAAGAACACTGTTTCCATTTCAGCTTTTTGTTTTGATCATATCCACTCTTATAATAATTTATTTTTATGAGACAGACCTTTATAAATAGACATTTTATCAAATAGATTAAACACCTTTAGATGCTGAGCTTTTTAAAAGGTTTTTATTTAGTTAACCTGTTAAATTATATTTCTAAATGAAAATTTGACCAATTCTTTTTTATACCACTTGAAATAAACAAGACTGAAATACTGACTTTTTCTTATAGCAACAATTTTTGTGATTATTTTATATGTTCCAGGGAGGAATATTTTACTAGCTATGAAATGCTTAAGAAGAAAACTAACAGAATCTTTATTTTTTTATTATAAATTTATTTATTTTAATTGGAGGTTAATTACTTTACAATATTGTATTGGTTTTGCCATACATCAACATGAATCCACCACAGGTATACACATGTTCCTCATCCTGAACCCCCCCTCCCTCCTCCCTCCCCGTACCATCCCTCTGGGTCATCTCAGTGCACCAGCCCCAAGCATCCAGTATCATGCATCGAACCTGGACTGGTGATTCGTTTCATATATGATATTATACATGTTTCAATGCCATTCTCCCAAATCATCCCACCCTCTCCTTCTCCCCCAGAGTCCAAAAGACTGTTCTATACATCTGTGTCTCTTTTGCTGTCTCATATACAGGATTATCATTACCATCTTTCTAAATTCCATATATATGCATTCGTATACTGTATTGGTGTTTTTCTTTCTGGCTTACTTCACTCTGTATAAGAATCAATATAGTGAAAATGAGTATACTAGCCAAAGAAATCTATAGATCCAATGCAATCCCTATCAAACTACCAATGGTATTTTTCACAGAGCTAGAACATAATCTTTTTAAAAAAAAAAAAATTGTTTAGAAGAACAGCAAATCTAAAGTTTATCAATCAGGTAAAGAACAAAATATGAGTAGGAAAAAATCTTAAAATTTATTTGGTAAATTTTAGTCATCACTCTATCCTACTAGTTATATAGGATTTAAAGAAGAGTAAAACTACATTTTGATAATACAGTAGAAATAGAACAAAGGCATTTGTAAACGTTTAAGTTCAATTTCTAACCTTCACCACAAAATATCTAATTCAAAACCCTGCATATTTAAGAACATAATTATTTTTCTCACCAAACCCTTTTTTTATTATTATTTTACAGATTTTTCTTGCAGCCTGTGAGTCAGTATATTAGGTTCCCAAATAGCTGCTAAAATCAGAAGCAGTGCTAAAATGTTCAATTCCATTTAGTCTTTAAAATATATTGTACTTCTTACTTTTAATAGCAACCTACAAAATTTTCAATTCTTAGTTAATGTGATTACATGTAAATTAAGCTGTGATCATACAATTCATGTTAACAGTTTACACCTCTTATGTATTTCATACATCACAGCACAAATATGTTTACATTGTCATTTAATCAGTTCAAAACTAAAAACATATGTTGCCCTGTTGATAAGTCAGATATGACTAGTAAAAACATTCTTAAGTGTTTTATCATAAGCCAAAAATTCAACTTGGCCTATAATGGAAATTTTAATCTGCGATCTACCTT
This sequence comes from Oryx dammah, assembly GCF_014754425.2. NCBI lineage: Eukaryota > Metazoa > Chordata > Mammalia > Artiodactyla > Bovidae > Oryx > Oryx dammah. The sequence goes on along the minus strand of NW_024070186.1, from coordinate 135,602,740 downwards.
GGAATATTGAAACATTGTATTCTATTTATAGGATTGGCCAAAAATTTCATCTGGATCTTTCTGTAAGATTTTATGGAAAAATTGAAACAAACATTTTGGCTAACGCAGTTGTTTCCATACAAATTGGTCTTCTTACTTTATGTATGTTTACCTCAAGCCTAGGTGAAGGAAAGAATATGTGAAAGAGAAGGATAATAACAAAGGTGAGAGGAGGGTCTGACCGCTGAAAATCTTTGACATCATCTGCAATATGTGCATGTTTGTTCCTGCAGGCATTAGGAAGCCATTGAAAGGTTTTATGTAGGGGAATAGCATGACATATTTGTTTCATTTACAAGTTAGAAAGTATTAGAGAATCATACTCATTGAAAAATAGGGTTTCTCTAGTGATTCAATGGTAAAGAATCCACCTGCCATATCAGGAGACTCAGATTTCATCCCTCTGTTGGGAAGAGCCCCTGGAGAAGGAAATGGCAACCCACTCCAGTATTCTTGCCTGGGAAATTTAATGGACAGAGGAGTCTGGTGGGCCAAGAAGTCCATGGGGTTGCAAAGAGTCAGACATGACTTAGCTACTGAACAACAGCATAGCATAATATATTTAAAATCTAGTAAACTCACTCTGGAAGAAATAAGGGTGGTAGAATAATGAAGAAAAGAAGAATGATCTTCATATCAGGAAAAAGGTTATGTGAGGTATGAGGAAATTTTAAACTAAGTAAGTAATCTTAAAAGGATTACAGATTCATGCTTGAAGTTATGAGAGAAATGGACAATTCACTCTTTCTGACTTAATGGCTAGTTGGAAATGCTCACTGACATAAAAAGTACAAAAGTCAGAAGTAATGTCGGGGTGATGGGTGGAGACAAAGAGTTCAGGTTGGCAAAACAATTGCCTATGCCTGTAAGTAGTCAACTAGAAGTGTCCTGTAAGCTGAAACTTAGTAGTATAGAAGCTGAAGATAGAAACATAGATTTTGTGATTACAAATGATCAATCATCCCATTAGAAAGGATGATGGTTAGGATGGTTGTATAATTGAGAACATATCAAAAACAATAGCCTGAATGACAGAAATTTTTGGAGAGTGGGAAAAAAGACTCCAACAGAAGAGTCTGAGAAGGAATAGTTAGAAAGGTCAAAAGAGAAGTGGGACAGAGTGACATTTAAGATAATCCAAGGAAGAAGGAAGTGTCCAGAGGAGAAGAGTGGTTAGTAATACCAAATACAGAGATGTCAGTATGATAAGGATTTCATGGAATTCATTGAATCAATTCTCCTTATTTTAATAACATAAAGGCTTCTGCTATTTTAAGTCTCTTGCCAGTTATTCAACCCACTCCAGTATTCTTGCCTGGAGAATCCCCGGGACGAGGGAGCCTGGTTGGCTGCCGTCTATGAGGTCGCACAGAGTCAGACACGACTGAAGTGACTTAACAGCAGCAGCCAGTTATTCAAGCAGAAATAATTTTATTTCTTTTTCAAAGAATAGTCGCATTTTAGCCCCATTGTGAAGTCCATTTTGACTAATCATTATGCTCTTTCTCCAGCTTTTTGACAATTTTTATAGAAACAGAGATCCTGGGCAGTTTTTTTAGGGTATATACACAAAATAAAAGTAAACAAATGCATCTGTATATGTACAAACAAAATATTTACCTTCCACATATTAGGCATTCATAGAATATCCAAATGTGCTTTATGGCCTTGCTTCTCTTACAATTTTTTTTTCTCTAGTTAGAGATACTTATATGACCATCTTACCCATCTCCTGAGAAACCTGTATGTGAGTCAAGAAGCAACAGTTAGTTAGAACCCTGTATGAAACAACTGATTGGTTCTAAATTGAAAAAGGAATACAACAGGGCTATCTGCTGTCACCCTGTTTGTTTAATCTATATGCTGAGCACATCATGAGAAATGCCATGCTGGATGAATTACAAGCTGGAAGTAGGGCAGACGGGAGAAACTTCAACAACCTCAGATATGTGGATGATACCACTCTAATGGAAGAAAGCAAAGAGGAACTAAACAGCCTCCTGATGAGGGTGAAGGAGAGTGAAAGAGCTGGCTTAAACTAAATATTAAAAGAAACTAAAATCATGGCATCTGGCCCCATTACTTTCATGGCAAATGGAGGGGTAGAGGTGGAAGCCTTGACAGATTTCCTCTTCTTGGGCTCTAAAATCCCTGTGGATGATGACTGCAACCATGAAATCAGAAGACATTTGCTTCTTGGCAGGAAAGCAATGACAAACCTAGACAGTGTGTTGAAAAGCAGAGACATTACTCTGCCGACAAAGGCCAATATAGTCAAGGCTGTGGTCTTCCCAATGGTCACATACAGTTGTGAGAGCTGGACTGTAAAGGAGGCAGAGCACCAAAGAGTTGATGCCTTCAAACTGTGGTACTGGAGAAGACTCCTGAGAATCCCTTGAACAGCAAGGAGGTCAAACCAGTCAATCTTAAGAGAAATCAACCCTGAATACTAGTTGGAAGGACTGATGTTGAAGCTGAAACTCTAGTATTTTGGTCATCTGATATGAAGAGCTGACTCATTGGAAAAGTCTCAGATGCTGGGAAAGATTGAGGGCAGAAGGAGAAGAGGGTATCAGAGAATTAGATGGCTGGATGGCATTACCAATACAATGGACATTAACTTGGGCAGACTTTGGCAGATGGTGAAGGACAGGGGAGGCCTGGTGTGCTGCAGTCCATATGGTCCCAAAGAGTCAGATATGACTGATTGAACAACCACCACCTAAGCATCAGCAATGAGGGAAAGGTACAGAGCAACTGTGGTGAAGCATTTGATAGGCTCTCTGAGACTCCTCCAGGTGAACTGACATGAAAAGTAAAGTGACCAGTCTTTATACTGGGAATTAAAAACAGAAGCCCAACAGTAAAGGTAGGAGCAGAAAGAGGATATAAAGAAGATGGGAAACAGGTCACTAAGTTCATGCTAGTCAGAGACAGAAATGCCAGGTAGAGAAAACGCTAAGGCTCAGGGCAAGTTGGAGGAGTCAAAATGCCTAATATATTTCTGAGAAGATGTCATTTCTAGGTAAAAATTCTTATAAACATCTCATTTCTACTTTTAGGTAACTTGTTGAATCTGTTCTTTTTAACCAAACCTTAAAGATAAAAGCTTAAAAAGAATTTTAAGCTCAGGAAAGAGAAAGCAAACTAGTGAACAAACAAAGTAATAGAGGAAAACTTTCTGGAGAATGTAATATTTGAACTAAGCTGGTCCATCAGACAAATGGGTTGTGCCAATACGTCTGTCTTTCAGTTCAGAGAATGACAGTCTTGAAATCAGGTCTGATGTCTCCAATGAACAGTATTTTGCATTTATGACCTTGAGAATTATTTCTACATTGAATAAAGAATATGGAAGCATGAGAAATTGCCACCAAAAGTCCACTCCACTCCAGAACAGCTCAACATAAAAATGTGCGATTTGATTACAAAGACAACTTAAGAAATGTATCTAACAAATGTATCTCCCTATATTTATTCAGTTCTGGAGTTAATCAACCATTTTTATATAAGCCCTAACATCTATCTGAATTTTATTGTAAGAAACATTTTATTCCCCTGAACACCAAAGAATAATTACAATGGCCTCCAAATCTTTTAAAACATGTATTTTACTAATATATTCTTGTATCCCAGATTTTAAGACCAAACAAATAAAAGTGAAACCTTAGTCTTATTATGTTAACTTAATTTCTTGAATTCCATGCTTCTTGTTCATATGCAACTATTGAAAAGATTTCAAAAGTTAAGCAAATGAACTTCATATATGGGAATACTTATAGTGATACTATTTCAAGTTCTTGATTGGTGATGGTGTTACTATTGGCAGCAATGAAAATATCTCACAATATACAAAAGTGTCTTATTCTTCCTCATGATTCCTTGGCCAACAGTCTCATCCCCAAATATCACAGCATAGGGGAGAAGTGGTGTTGGCTTAATTTAGATTTGATTTATGTACTACATCATCAGGAACAGACAAACCTGCATAATAAACAGCATATGTTGGCCTCAACCAAGCATGTGGATTCTGTTATATTAAAAGCAAATGTTCAAGTAACAAAATTAATATTAATGTGTTTTGCAAAATCAAAGTCAGGAGCTACTTTTGGAGGAGCTGAATAATTACAGACCCTGCTGTAGGCCAAATCTCACTTATTGCACATAATAAAAGAGACCGGGTGGTCTCCAGTATTGAATCCCACAGGTCTAATACTCAAAACTAAGTTTCTTTTATTCCTCATATAGAAAGTTTCTCTGTGAGAAAAATGCTTTATAAAAACGGTAATTATAGTTTTTGACAAGAAAAATGGAATTATCTAGACGATAACCACACCATTGCAAAATTCTCCCAAGTCATATTCACAGTTATTCTGTGTTCTAGTTGCTCCACTTCATTTTGGAATCCTCAACTACAAATATCATAATAAGCAATAAAGGGAAGAAATTCCTTTAAGGATAAGGGGAAAGGCAATTGATTTCCATCTTGCTCTAAACTTTGCTAGTGGAGATACATCTATAATCACTTAAAACTCATAAAATTAAACAGTGAATGTTTAAGAATTATTCTATAAGAATCCCAGGAGGCCAGTTTTCCTGAAATCCCATATTCTGATCTCACTTTTGATTTCTGGAATCACATTTACCCATATATTCTTATACCATATGCATACTTTTACATATTTACTGCCCCTCTTCTTGGGTCTGTCTTTCTGTTTCTCATTGTGTCCACTATGACAAATGATAGTTGTCAAGGCTCCACTCTCCTCACAGATGGAACATGGAAGTGTTTTTACTTTGAATTACACAACTCCTTTCTACACAGGCTTGCAGCCAACCTGCTTAGAACCAAGTGTTCCACTGTCGATATTTCTTTGAAACAGTCAGAAATAAATCTGTCCATTTCATATTAATGTGTACTCATATCTTTAAAATTCAGAATGAATTGCCTTGGGGTTCTGTTGTTTTATCTGAGAATTTTTCAAACATGTATTGCAGCTTTCCCTATCATTAAACTTAAAATCTCAGTGAGTCAAATCGCATCTCAGTGAGTCTGACCTCGTCATGTAAGCATGAAGGGTAGAAAAGAAGCAAACTGAGAAAGTACTGAAAGCCTTCTCTGTTTAGTTGTTTATAAAGAAATGAAAAAGAAGTCACTAGCCTAAAAGGCATTGTTATTTTTAATCATCCCATAATAGTGAACAACTTTTTTTTTTTCAAATGTGATTTTCTCAAGATTCTAAAAATCTGAAGCATGTCTGCTGCCTGAGGTTCAGTGTCAAAAGTCACTATTGAAAATGATTTTTTAAAATAACATATTTTTTAAATAACATCTTTTTTAAAATAACATATTTTCTCAAATATTAAAAAAGTGCTTTCTTTAAAATAATTCCTAAGAATAAAGAAAAACATGGAGAAATAAAAATAGACTATGATCTTTTACCCAGACATACCTATTCTCAATTTCTCATATACTTTTACAATATGTATATGTACATGCCCATGTACTGTCAAAAGATAGATTGAGGGCATATTAAAATTTTATTTGAGGGAAAATTGATTGGAATTGAGCAGCATCCAATCTAGCAGCTAAGGAAGGAATTCTGAAGAGCTGTACAAAATGAAAGACAAAAAAACAAGGGAAAGAGGAAGTTATATCAGGCAAAAAAGCAAGTTGTTTATTGGAAAGTTGCTTTCCTTTGCAGGATGGCAGGAGCCTATCAGCCAAAGCAAAGCACTGATTAAGCAATCCTTGATCCACTGGTTTAAGATTCCATTTCTAGGAAAGCAAACCTGTAATTAGTTTGGGGGTGGAAGGTTTAGCAAACACAACTGTTGTATGTCTGTTACAGAAAAAAGATCATATAGTTGCATAACCAACTTTTTACACCGGCCAGCAAACATATCATGAGACTTTCTCACCACTAATAAGTGCATCTTTACATCATTTCTAATGGCTACACACTATTCCATTGTATGCCTGTTATACAACTTTTAAATCGGCAATTAGGATGCGTCTAACTTGTCCCTATTGAAGACAATGTCTTAATGATTATAACTGAAAATATATCTTGGTAAAAAAAATCTCAATGTCTCCTTAAGATATATTTTTAGAAATTAAGTTGCTGAGTCAAATAGCAAGCATATTTTAAAATCTGAACCATGGTGTCCAGGCGCCTTCCAAACTGCAGTAGATGGTTGTGGTACCTTGCCCTACTTTCATTAGTTTTTCAGAGACAACACATGTACTTTCAAGACCTAGGACATGTGCTAGTATAAGACAAGGAGCTATGGAAGGAATAAAACCTGGTTCCAGCCAAGTTCTCCCAGAGCTTATAGCTTAGTAATGGGATATAAACATAATTTAAATGCAATATTATATTTGACAGAGTTTGAGCAGTAATGTTTAATCCTCCTTAATCAAAGAGGATAAATAACATACATTAAACATGAACTGGGTGCTTTTGCCTATTACCTCATCTTCTACTACAAACATTATGAGATGGGTCTTCTTATCTTCATTCTATTAATACACAGGAAAATCTAAGACCTAGAGAATGTAAATAATTTTTAATGGCTTGGCTGCTCTAGTCTCAGCTCCATAAGCTGCTAGGTTTGTGATTCTGGATGTGTGAACTTCTCTAAAATTTGCTTTTCTTTTCTGCAACGTGAGAATGAAATGAAGTTCAGGACTGTAAAGGACTGAATTAAATGTGAATTATTGGAATGTTTAGCATGGTGCTTCCTTGGTGGCTCAGATGGTAAAGAATCTGCCTGCAATGCAGGAGACCCAGGTTCGATCTCTGGCTCGGGAAGATCCCCTAGAGAAGGAAATGGCAACTCACTCCAGTATTCTTCCCTAGAGAATCCCATGGACAGAGGAGCCTGGCAGGCTACAGTCCATGTGGTCACAAAGAATCAGACACGACTGAGTGACTAACACACACACGTTAGCACATGGCAATCATTGGATAGACATCATTAATATCACCACTGCTCTACTAAAACCTGTATCACAGAAGAGTGAGAATGGCCACTCTGCTTATAATCTTTTCTTAATCAGAAATATTTCTTCAGTGTTCAACCTAAATCTCCTCAGCACCCTTCAGTGACACCTGGCAACATAAAAAATAAATAAATAAAATAATATGAAGTAATTGAAATATGTCTAAGATATTCTTCCCACTTATTTGCTGGTTCTTTAGTTACTTTTATGAAAACTCTGCTGTCTCTTAAGGGTATATCACAGTCCTGCACTTGGTTTTGAACATGTGAAGATGTTATTAGAAATTCAGTTTCTAAAACAATTTAAAATACATTTTTAAAAAATATTCTGGGAGTAGGAGCTACCTCATGGCATTATCTAAAAGCAGGAAGAACAGAATGCAGGTGATTCAAACAAGTTACAGGTGTAGAATTCCAAGGTAAGAAAACATCTTTGAACTACTTCGATTTTAGCATCTCTCATTTATGTAAGATACATAAAAATTCATAAGTGATATACTCTGAGCTTCTCAAGTAATCTATTAAACCAGATTGTCTTTTCCATTAATTATTCCAGAAACTGCTCACAGTCGAAGGCATAACTGGCATTTGATTCTCTTATTTGAATTTTTATAGTGTTTCTAAATAGAAGTCAGCAAGTTACTTTTGCTTATTTCTGTTAAACAGAAAGGTTTCATTGAGAGAGACACAGACTGAAAAGTTTTTATCTGTTTTTATGTTTCTAATATTCATTTTAATCAGTTAACAGGCTCTATTTGGGTTTTGGAGCATGAATAAAATAGCCCTCAAAGTGAAACTATCTCAAGCGTTTCACCAAAAACACAGAGATGTTCTTCATTAAACATGTAAAGATGCAGATGAATTATCTGCCTAAAAATGCTCAAGTAAGCAGCAATGATGAATATAAAAAGGGTTAATATCAGTATCTTGAAAATTTACTATACTAGGCATCCGCCTGCTTTGCTCTTTATCATTTACCTAAAATTAGCTCCATAGGGTGTTTCTTTAGTAGATTCACTAATTATTGATATCAGTTGCTTTAATTTCAAGTTTTAGGGTAACAAGTACTGGTGGAATATTTGTCCCAAATTCCAATATAATTTTGCTTTTGTTTTCAGTGACTTAAAAACTGTGGATCACTAAGCCTTAATTATTACTATAGCAAAGAAATTCATTTAAATCATCTCAACAAAGGATTACTCTTAATGCAATATTATTACACTGAGAATTTGTGGGATGTCATGAAAAGGAAAAAAGCATTCCACCATACTAGGAAATACATACACAGGACTTACAATTAATGTAATTCATGTAATAAAAAATATTGCTTTCATCTGTTATAAAAATCTTTATTAGCATGGATATTGGATTTATAAAGCCATTAATAAATTCAAATTGCTAAACAGCAATACAAACCTACTCCTAAAAATGAATGATACTCACTTTTCTTTTTCCTACTTGAAGTATGCTTTAGAAAGTCTCTCTGGCCAGAAGAGAACCATATTATCCATTTGTAGTGAACATTATTTTCTTATAAATGGAACATCAACCTTGCATATGCAGTGTCAAAGAATTTACTAGTGCATCCATTTGAAGGCCAGAGAGCTTCAAGTCAATAAAAAAAAAGAAAGATTTGTTTTCTCTAAGTGTCATATAGCCCTTCAATGACTTCAAAGTCAGACCCATTTCCAGTCCTCTAAGACATAAAATGCAGTACTCATGTCAAGTGAATTTTCTAGTGGGTTATTTATTTCCATCTGTCTTATATTTATCCGCGGGTCAAGCGCAAGATCTGAGCCTGCTTGAGAGGGAGATGAAAGACAGACTACTCTAAAGAAAGCGTCAACATTAAACAAGAAAATAAGAGTCAACATAAGCAAATTAAACTAAAAAGCTTGGGGGGATGTCTACCTTTTAGGCAATTTCATGTGCAAATCTTAATTTGCAAGTATGGAAATTTAGCCATCTCCACTATATACAATATAGTTAGAAATAATCATTTATGTAAACAAAACTGATGGATGTTTATTTCCTAAGTAGCATGTTGCAGTTTTATCTGTTGAAATCTTCTTAGTTCCTATAACACTGTTTCAGGTTCCCAAGTTCTCTTTCAACGAATACTATCCATTTTTAGCACTCTTATTTACCTTTCCTATGAAATTTCATTTTTCATTAAGGTTTATGAACCTTATTTTCTGCCAATAATTAAGCAGAAAAATAAATATTCTGGTGGTGTGTTGGACAGAGGTTCTTGACTTATCGCACATTAAAACTGTGCCTAATTTATGCCAGTGTTAACTGCAGATTTATGGTCTTTGAACTTTTTAAATAAGTGAATGCTTTATTTCTTTAATGTAAACACTGTTGTTTGTTCAGATTTCTATAAAATATTTAAGAAGTTACTCTGATGTCCTCAGGTAAAAGTAACTTAAAAATGAGACCAGACTAATTGAATCAGATGCTATGTAGCTTTCTGCGCTAAGTGCCTTGTGCTAAGTCAATTTAGTTGTTTCTGACTCTTGCAACCCCATGGACTGTAGCCCTCCAGGCCCTCTGTCCATGGGATTTTCCAGGCAAGAATGCTGGAGTGGGTTGCCATTCCCTTTTCCAGGGGATGTGCCCAACCCAAGACTGAATGACATCTCTTTTATGTCTCCTGCATTGGCAGGTGGGTTCTTTACCAATAGGGCCACCTGGGAATTTTAAGCAGTTTTCTTCCTGTCCATAATTATAGATAAAAACCAATGTTATTTACCAAGGAAGAAAATACATACAACTTTAATCAGTCTTTTGAAATGGTCAAAATGTTAACAATGTGATGTGATTAGAATCAGATAACTTACCTCTCACAATTTCGGAACAATTTTGGGGGCATAAGAGTCAGTTTTAGGAGAGCAGAATTTGCAAACAGGACTTCTCAGCTTTCTCCTAGGTTAGCCTATATTAGATAGTCTTTATTGTGAGCAGCTTTGGTTTTTTATTTAAGTTGTTCACTCCAATGTTTACTCAAAAATAATAATAACCCACCTGAGCTTTTCTAATTGGTAAACCTTTTATAAATTTAATCTTAAAAAATCATTAACTCCATATCTCAAAGGAACAACAACAACTAGTGAAGTCTAGTAAACTCTATCACCTTCTGTTCACTAACTATTCAGTTTCTTCTTCTTGCCACATATAACACACATCCAGTAACTCTTACGGAGACAGCCTGAATCTCAATAAGTCAACACCAGAATCTCAAAGTCCAGTATGTCCAGGGAAAGTTCAATAGTCCTTACCAAGCCCAGATGTGGCTTCTCTTGGTCTGGAGACATGAATTTAGAAGCCAAATTTCCTGTCCCTATACACACACACTCACTGTCTCTCTCTCTCTCTCAATTTATTTCCCTCCTTCTCTCTCAATAAACAAAGGCATTACAGGACCAGAATAATTACTATAATATACTCAGTTTTAGAAAGAAGACAATTACTGCTGGCTCAGATGGTAAAGAATCTGCCTACAATGCGGGAGACCTGGGTTCAATCCCTGGGTTGGGAAGATCCCCTGGAGAAAGAAATGGCAACCCACTCCTGTACTCTTGCCTGGAGAATCCCATGGACAGAGGAGCCTGGAGGGCTACAGCTCATGGGGTCACAAAGAGTCAGACACGGCTGAGTGATTCACACATACACACATGCACAATCAGGCATAATCAGCAGCTCATATAAACCCCAAAGTCCTGCCAAGCACACTCAGAGAAGATTCCCTACCTGTGTGTGCCTTCAATATCCACCCTATGGCAGTTCTTTTTCTCCCCATTGCCTTCTGTGATTGTATCTGGAAATAAGTCTTGGGGCTGCATAGCAGTCTCCTCAGGCTCCTCATTCACTTAAGCTTCTGAGCACAAAGGCCATTTTCAGCTTCTACAGTCAAAGGCCCCTTCAGTCCAGGTTTGTGGTTTCTTTGGCAGTACACTTCTCTCAAATACTTAAGAGGCTTCTCCTCTATTTGTTTCATCAGCTCCACATGCCAGTAGCCACACCCGTGCTTTTAAATACCTAGTTCTCAAATCTCCAGTAGCCCTTTGTTTTCTTCACTGCCTGCCTTTTTCTCTCAATTTGATGGTGGCTCTCTGAAGTTTATCTGTGATAACAGGTGGAAGACCTGTTTAACATTTTTAACACTTTCTATGCCCTTGTGCATGTGTGCTCATTCATGTCTGACTGTGACCCCGTGGACCGCAGACCACCAGGCTCCTCTGTCCCGGAATTTCCCAGGCAAGAATCCCGGAGTGTGTTGCCATTTCCTCCTCCAGGCATCTTCCTGACCCAGGGATCAAACCTGACTCTCCTGTGTCTCCTGCATTGCAGGCAGATTATTTACCACTGCACCACCTGGGAGGCCATAAGTCCTGTAATCAAAGGTTTTTGTCGAATATTTGTTACTTAAAGCCTCTGTAAAATGTCTTTCAGTATAGTTTGGGTCTAGAAGCAGTTGACTTTTCCAATACTATGGGACTCCTCATTTCTAGACCCTCTTTATATCTTCATTTCTGCTTTTGAACCAGTCAGTTCTTTCCTGGGTTCATCTTTATTTTTGAAATAGCTTGCCAAGCACAGCAAATGGCAGTTAGCATACACTGCTGTGGTTCTGTTTTCTACCTCTTACCTAGGAACAGTTACATAGGTATATGATCTGCCTTTCAAGTTGTGACATGCAAGAGCTTCACCAAATGTTTTACTGCCACATAACATTCATTTTCTTCTCTGTCTCCTACCGCCTCATTTTTCTCACTGCCTGTCCTGTACATATCAATGTTTTCTTATAGTATAGTCTTCACTTCTAAAGCTAATTTCTGAGTTAGTGAGAACAGCTGAGGTTAAACTGTGGTAGCACAATAACTGCAGAATCTAATCTGTCATAACACAGGTTAATTTCCTGTTCACAGGAAGTGTATATGTTACAAGAAAACTCTCCTCCATCAAGTCACTCAAGGAACCAGGCTATCTGTGGTCCATCTGTCTTTCCCCTGGCCATCTCAATCAGCAACTCTCAAGGCTGCCAAGTTAAGAGGAACTTACAATCACACTTAAATGCCTCAGACTTGAAGTGACACATGATAGTGCTCTCCTGGCAAGGGAAGCTGGGAAACCTTTGAATGCGTTTAGAAAGAAGAGTCAGACAGAGTATTGTGGGGACTAGTCACTTCTAGCTTCCAGTACTTTTAATGTTCAGATAAACATGGAAACATAGATAAGTCATAGTAATGTTATTTGATCACTCTGATGGAGAAATATTTGTCAAATAAAATAATTGGATCATATAATAAATGTAAATGGAAAGTAGGAATTTGATCCATTTCTTCACTTTTGAAAACACCTATTGACTAATATGGGCTTCCCTGGTGGTTCAGTGGTAAAAAATCTGCCTGCCAATGCTGGTGACACGGATTTGATCCCCGGGTTGGGAAGATCCCCTGGAAAAGGAAATGGCAACCCACTCCAGTATTCTTTCCTGAGAAATCCCATGGACAGAGTAGCCTGGTGGGCTACAGTCCACAGGGTTACAAGACTTGGACATGACTTAGTGAGTAAGCAACAACAACAGATTGACTAATAGGCTATACAAGAGACATGTGGGTGTGAGTACTAAGTCGCTTCAGTCATGTCTGACTCTTTGCAACTCTATAGACTGTTGCCCACCAGGCTCCTCTATCCATAGGATTCTCCAGGCAAGAATACTGAAGTGGGTTGCCATGCCCTCCTTCAGAGAATCTTTGCAACCCAGGGATTGAACCAGCATCTATGCTGTCTCCTGCATCAACAGGCAGATTCTTTACCATTAGCACCGCCTAAGAAGCCATACAAGAAAGATATATGACAATCTAATTAGCTCTTAATTTAAAAAAAAAGTCCCTCAAAACTAGTGAAACCACATGGAAGACAAATGTTTGAAGAAAGCTAAGACACTAGCAGGAAACTAAGAAGTGGGGCATGAAATACAAAGCAAAAGAGATGAGTAGATAGGAGAAAAGTGAGAGTAAAGCCACATAAAAACATCCAGTAAAGATTTAAAATGGTCTAGAACATAAGGTATTATTTTTTAAAAAGATAAGTAAGGAGTCCACATAAGGCATTTCCTTACAACTTCAAAGCTTTATCATAGTTAGGACATCAAGGTTGAATACAAATAGAAATATTCTAAGTGATTCTCAGAAAATAGATATTCGTAACATCTAGGTCAAGAATGAGAGCTCTAAGCATTTTGATGAGAAAAATGATGACCCAGATAATAAATTATTCCATCCACCATTCATAATAAACAGGATAGTCTTAGCCCTTCTAAGTCAAAGGACACTATATTCATCATTCCAGCACGCCATGCACAGAGGGTCTGAGAGAAAGAGGGAGTAGAGATAGAAACCATCAGGGCTTGATCAAGCAAGAAAAAGACATGCAAATAAACTATTTGCAAGAAATATTTCAAATAAGAATAAATAGTCTTACTCCATAAATAGTTCATTCAAGTTAATTTTTTAAAATTTAGCCCTCTAAAATATGACTAAGGAATCATAAACTCTTTCTATAAGTACCAGAAATTAAACATTGTAGCCTTTGATGGTCATACAGTCCTGTCAAAACTACTTGTCCCTGCTGTTGTAGCAAGAAAAAAAAACATATTATAAGGAAATTAAAGAAATGAATGGGCCTGTTGTGTCTCAGTGAAACTTGAATAACAAAAATAAGTAGAGGTTGAATTGGCCTGTAGCCCACAGCTTGCCAACCTGTGCTCTAATAAGGAAAAAGGGCAAAGAATAGTAACAAAAATTTTTAAATAAACTGGTCCCAAAAATAGTAAACCATATTCAACCATACTAGTCATCAAAGAAATGTTAAGGAAAACAATGAAGTCCTATTTTTCCTTACAACATTATGGATTAAATACCATGATACATGGCTAGAAGGTGGAAGCGCATATCGACACAAATTTCACAAACTTTCTGAAGGTCAAATGCATATGCAAGTATAGATAGAGAGACACACATACATTATACACACACACATACATATATATATATAGACAGAGAGAGATGGGAGGATGGGGGAACCATAGAATTAGAATTAGCAGTTTTTACTAAGGATGTGTGGTGATTGGTTTGAATTTTAAAACTCTAGTACAAAAGCTATCTATAGATGAATCCAGAATGAAACTACTTCTGAGTAGCCATAACGATTTACTTATGTACTTATATCCACTTTCCTAGCCCCATTATTTACCTGGATGATAAAAAATGGTAAGAAGTGGGAAAAGTCATATAACCTCTCTATTGGTTACAGTATTTCTTAATGGCAACCTGAGGTCTCCTACTCAGTCTCCCTGTATCACATTCTTTCATCTCATGGATTGAACAACTTTCTAGAGAAACAGTATTAAGAAATAGCCAGACAGGTACTTCTAACCGCAAGACGTCTACCCTCTATGAGGGATCCTAATATCCCTCTCTGTCTACGGGTCCAACAATCCCTGCCTAAAAATATTTCTCTAGCATGTTTGACGGAGAAGGCAGTGGCACCCCACTCCAGTACTCTTGCCTGGAAAGTCCCATGGACGGAGGAGCCTGGTAGGCTGCAGTCCATGGGGTCGCTAAGAGTCAGACAAGACTGAGCATCTTCACTTTCACTTTTCACTTTCATGCATTGCAGAAGAAAATGGCAACCCACTCCAGTGTTCTTGACTAGAGAATCCCAGGAACGGGGGAGCTTGGTGGGCTGCCGTCTATGGGGTCGCACAGAGTCGGACACGACTGAAGCATGTTTGAACTGTAAACATAATAATTACAAAGATCTTTGGGTGTTATATAAATGAAAATTCTCACTGAAAGGAAAGTAAATAATCCTCACTATCAAATGTCACAAACAAAAATTTGAAGTGAAACAGTCACCCATGATGCCAGAAATCAGAGATAACTACAGTAGGTATTGTGAGGTATATTATCCCCATTATATATATGGGTGTGTTTACCAAACCAGGATCTGCCAAACTATTTTTAATGTGCTCTATTTCACTTAAAACAATATAAATAATTTTAATGTACATGAGCTCATTCACTTTTAACCACACTGCATTTTACTGGAATATATGCACAACAATTATTTATGCAGCCTTCTGATGGACATTTAGATTGCAAAATTATTTTCACTGTCATACACTCTAACATGAACATTTTAGTCCACATATTTGAGTGAGCTTGCCCAGTTAGTCCCCTTAGGGAAAATTCCAAGAAATGCAATTTTTCATATTGAAGAGTATTTAAATTTAACATTTTACATTATATTAATAAATTACCCTCTAGAAAAGTTGTAACAATTTACTCTCTCTCCCAGTGTCCAATATGAGCATGTTTAAATAAATTATGGTATTTCCACAGACTACAATCCTGTGTTGAAAAAATTAATGATGTGGCAAACTACGCATAGGACTATATCAAGTAAAACAAGGTACAGGATAAAGCAGATCACTGATATTTTGCTACAGACATTCTATATGTGGAGGAATATATACAAACATATATATGGCAGAAATTGTCACAACTGAGGGAAAGAACTAGAGTTAAATCTCTAAAATTTCTTTAAAACTCTTTTATATTTATTTGTTCAGTTTCCTAGAATTTCTGCATATTTCATTTGCAATCTGAAAAGCAATATGCTAAGAAAATATTGTAAATCTCAAAGCTGAAAAAACAAGTCTTCACATATCCTGCAGGTCATCTAATGTTAGACATATACTTGCATAACAGCAAACTCCTAGTGAGTGCTCGGATCTGGAATGTTTAAACATACGGCACTGAAATACTTTTGCCCAACAAAGAACTTGTTTTAACTCATGAAAATCTTCATGCCTCAAAGCAAGAAGGATAAAACCATTCTCTTCTCCACTGAGAAAACAAATAGAATGAACTGTGAGATCCCTGAAAACAGAAAACTATCTCTTCGAACGAGCTGTAAGTCCCTGGCTGCAGGCATTTTGGAAAGCATTTTGGAGCTGAACAAACCATTAATAAAGACTCAGTACTTACACTGACCTTTGAGCAATTCCAGATGTAGACATGGAGAATTTTCCACAAATAATAAAGAAGGGTCGGCTACAAGAAGTGACAGTCCCGAACAGGCCCGCAGGAGGTTAGAATTACATGGGACACTGAAAAGAGACTCAGCAGAAATGAAACAACGCACAAAGAATGCACATCCTTGACCAAACATAACCAGAGATTTATTCTCTCATAAGAATTTTCACCAGCTCCTTAGTGCAGAGGAAATATAGACTATATTATATTTTCTGGATGTGATTAGTTTCATCAGTCTTTATAATACACTTATTCTCCATGCTATGACTATGCTAACTTTCTATACAGAGTAACTCATTTAGTCCTCACTAATCCCAACCTGGTAGACTGTTATTCACATTTTACAATTAGAAAAATGAGGCCCAGAAATTTAGGGAACTCGGCCAAAATCATGCTTCTCGAACAGAAGTCAGCCAGCTTTTCCTTAAAGGACCAGAGAGTAAATACTGTGCTTGCCAGTCACAAGGTGTCGGTCACAGATACTCAACTCTGTTGCATAGAACAAAAACACACAGAGACAATATTTCAAGGAGTGAATCTGGCTATGTTATAGAAATGGGTGGTGGGTCCACTGGCTGTGGTTTACCTAGAATGAGGGAAAACAAGATTCAAACTCAAGTCTATGTATTTAATAACCAAACTGCTATACAATAATATAGCAATAATTGATATAAATGTGAATCTACTTCCATAGTAGGGGTTCACTCATTTTCCAATATTCATTTGCCTCTCTGTACAGTGCTGCTCTAAAAAATCTGACCAGTTAGTAGGAATTGTCACTTACTGTGAGTTTGTGAGGAGAAAGATTTGGATGCCCTGAGAGCATAAATAAGACACATAACACCTACTTTGTAGTTAAACATGGATTTAACAACATTATATTAGGAGAGATGTGCAGGTCTGAAATTTGGGCAGTACTCACCTTCTAAAATGGAAAAATAGAAGGGGATGACTCTGGGCCCTTTTTAAAATATGGCAGTACTTAGTTTAACAAATCTTTGTATTTTTTAATTTCAAACTTATTAGTGAATTTGTCTCATAAGTATAATGATATTGGGCAATATAGCTACATCCATTATAAGTCGTTCAAAACCCAAAATTGTGAAGAAAGGTATTTCAATCACATTTTGTTTTTCTTGTGTTTATAATGTAGCAATGAAAATTAATCAACAGATGGAGTCAGTTGTTTGATTTTTTAGTAGTAGATCTTCACCAGAATTTGAGAGCCACGTGCATGAATACAGAATGAGTAAAGATGATATAATATTCCTAAAATAACTGAGAAGTTACAAACTCTGAGAAAGACAATGAAAAGTCAGAAAATTTATGCTTCAGTCCTAACATTACTATGGGCCAGTCATTTGACCTTCAACCAACTCTTTCTCAATCTGAATCTTCTTTGGAAAAATAGTAGTCATATCATCTATTATCATTTGAGGATCATTGTGAAAGTTATATGAAACAAAATCCATGTCTTATAAAACACTGTATTCATTAAGGCAGTCTTCTAAGACTTGCAAACTGTTTTTACAAGAAAAAAATATTTATTTTATTTTTTCTTTCTTTTACAGACCTGTCAATATCAATAACCTCAGATATGCAGATGACACCACCCTTATGGCAGAAAGCAAAGAATTAAAGAGACTCTTGATGAAAGTGAAAGACAAGAGTGAATAAGTTGGCTTCAGATTCAACATTCAGAAAACTAAGATCATGGCATCTGGTCCCATCACTTCATGGCAACTAGATGAGGAAACAATGGAAACAGTGACAGACTTTATTTTCTTGAGCTCCAAAATCACTGCAGATGGTGACTGCAGCCGTGAAATTAAAACATGCTTGCTCATTGGAAGAAAAACAATGACCAACTTAGACAGCATATTAAAAAGCAGAGACATTACTTTGCCAGCAAAGGTCTGTCTAGTCAAAGGTATGGTTTTTCTAGTGGTCATGTATGGATGTGAGAGTTGGACCATAAATAAAACTGAGCACTGAAGAACTGATGCTTTTGAACTCTGGTGTTGGAGAAGGCTCTTGACAGTCCTTTTGACTGCAAGGAGATCAAGCTAGTCCATCCTAAAGGAAATCAGTCTGAATAATCATTGGAAGGACTGATGCTGAAGCTGAAACTCCAATACTTTGGCCACCAGATGCAAAGAACTGACTCATATGAAAAGACCCTGATGCCGGTAAAGAAGAGAAGGGGATGGCAGAAGATGAGATGGTTGGATGGCATCACCAACTCAATGGACACGAGTCTGAGTAAGCTCCGGGAGTTGGTGATGGACAAGGAAGCCTGCAGGGCTGCAGTTCATGGGGTCCCAAAGAGTCAGACACGACTGAGTGACTGAACAAAACTGAATCCCTTTCACCAGAAACAGAAAATAGAGACCCAGAGTTCAGAAAATTTGCCAGTCCATCATTGTGAGAAAGCAGAATAAACCCATAATCCTGTTACCATTTTGTTTTTTAGGATCTTTAAAATTTTTTTCCTTACCATTAGTAATCACTAACATTTCTAAGTATTCAGTTCAGTTCAGTCACCCAGTCATATCCGACTCTTTGCGACCCCATGAATCGCAGCACACCAGGCCTCTCTGTCCATCACCAACACCCAGAGTTCACTCAAACTCATGTCCATCGAGTTGGTGATGCCATCCAGCCATCTTATCCTCGGTTGTCCCCTTCTCCTCCTGCCCCTAATCCCTCCCAGCATCAGGGTCTTTTCCAATGAGTCAACTCTTCGCATGAGGTGGCCAAAATATCAGAGTTTCAGCTTCAGCATCAGTCCTTCCAATGAACACTCAGGACTGATCTCCTTTAGGATGGACTGTTTGGATCTCCTTGCAGTCCAAGGGACTCTCAAGAGTCTTCTCCAACACCACAGTTCAAAAGCATCAATTCTTTGGCGCTCAGCTTTCTTCACAGTCCAACTCTCACATCCATACATGACCACTGGAAAAACCATAGCCTTGACTAGAAGGACCTTTCTTGGCAAAGTAATATCTCTGCTTTTCAATATGCTATCTAGGTTGGTCATAACTTTTCTTCTAAGGAGTAACTGTCTTTTAATTTCATGGCTGCAAATCACCATCTGCAGTGATTTTGGAGCCCAAAAACAATAAAGTCTGACACTATTTCCACTGTTTCCCCATCTATCTGCTATGAAGTGATTGGACCAGATGCCATGATCTTCGTTTTCTGAATGTTGAGCTTTAAGCCAACTTTTTCACTCTCCTCTGTCACTTTCATCAAGAGGCTTTTTAGTTCCTGTTCACTTTCTGCCATAAGGGTGGTGTCATCTGCATCTCTGAGGTTATTGATATTTCTCCAGGCAATCTTGATTCCAGCTTGTGCTTCTTCCAACCCAGCATTTCTCAGGATGTACTCTGCATATAAGTTAAATAAGCAGGGTGACAATATACAGCCTTGATGTACTCCTTATCCTATTTGGAACCAGTCTGTTGTTCCATGTCCAGTTCTAACTGTTGCTTCCTGACCTGCATATAGGTTTCTCAAGAGGTTTAAATATATTCCTAAAGATTTCCTTTAGAATTCTCAGTGATTAAAAAAACTAAACAATGATTTTTCTAGAATACAAGTTAGTTTAATAGGCAGTTTATACAAATCAGATGACTAAAATTTTGACTAAATTTATAAGAAATAGCATAAGAATACTGTAATATTGCATTATTTTTCACAATAGATTGTGTTATTTTTCACAAATATTTGTAGTCCATCTCTTGGGAAGAATTATACCCTCCTACTTCACTGGTATTAGCCTTGGTCATATGAATTTTGTAAAGTGAAATTTACAAGTTGATATTTTAATGGCCTTATATAGTTTACCAGGTTCCTGAAAACTGAAAATGTAAAAGCCACCAAAACTTTACCAGTTTCTTTTTTCTATTGTGCTATAAGACCAGAATATTCCAGGTATTGGGCTGCTCCATCAGCCTGGGGTCCAGATGAAGACAACGTAAAACACCACTGAAACCAACCCACAAGACCACACAGAATGAGTGAGAAGTATTATTTTGTTTCTGTTAGTCACTGATATTTTAAGTCACTTGCTACCACAGGATTACCTAGGCTATCATAAATGACTAATTACAAGAATGCACAAGCCCAGTTATTCTACATATGTTGACAATTAGAATAATTAACATAAAGATGGAGGCGGCATAAAATCTAATCTATTCGGAAAGAAACAAGCATTCCAGTGCTTCCTCTCGTGAACATAGCTACAACTGGATATAAAAACCAAGCTTTGCACTAAATCACAAAGATGTTGTGCAGGATCCAGAATCCAAAAGGATTTTTTAAAGTTACTTTTAGGATAGAAAAACATAAAACCAGAGGATCACACTCAGAAACAATGTTGGCCATCATTTAGGGATTATCTATAACCCTAGGAAGTAAAGCTCTCATCATCTTTTTCTATAATCACTTTTTTCTGTTTCTATTTTTAACCAAGAAACTTCAAAATTATTTTCAAAGAGAAAAGAAATGATCTTCAAAATGCAATAGTAAAATTCAATAGATTTTCTAAATCCAAAGATTGGTAATAAATATAACAGTTTCACATCTAGAAGCTATCCTAATATTACATAGGTCATATCAGGATTTCTGTTTTTAATTAACAGATAAACTGTGTCATTAGTGTTTTTAAGCATAAAGTCTCTAATATGTGGCTTAACACATAAAACATATGATTTCAGGGATAACATTAGATAGGCCTTGCAATTTCAGGAAATTATCAACACAGTATCAGGGATACCCTGCCCTCTACTGTCAGTATTATGTATAATTTTGTGTGTTAAACTAAATTAGTTAAATCATTTCATTTAAAATCCTAGTTTTTTCCCCTTTACATATTGGTGTTTAAATAGTGGGTTTCTATTCTATTAGCTGCTTTCTTAGAAAATTTAACAAGTTTCACTTAAAAAAATAATGTTCATCAGTCTCCATATGCTGTTCCTGAATAAAGGAACTCAGAATGCCTTAATGCTAGTTATCTCCCCACTTAAATTTTCTTATTTTTCTGTACAAATTTCTCTTAGTTTTTATCTTATAAATTATAAAATGATGTGATTCTTTAAATTTGCTTAGAGTTATGCAGATATTTTCTATTTTATTTGCTTACCATTCCTTCGTACATCTAAGACCTTCCTTTGAAATCAGTTTATCTGTAGAGCAGGTCTGCTGGTATGAAAATCTCTCCATCTGTGTCTATAAAAATCATCAGTTTGTCCTTCTTTAAAGTTTCAGTGAAAAAAAAAAAAGTTTCAGTGGTATACAATTCTAGATTCACAATTATCTTCCCTCACTATTTGAAGATAAGATTCTCTTGTCTTCTGCCATTGTTGTTAATGGATGTTGTTAATGCCATTCAGCTCTGTACTTCACTGGGCTCTGGTTCTCTCTAGTCCCACTTAGTTTTCCAACGCGTACTTAGTCACTCCAGTCATGTCCGATAAATGGTCCCAATAGCAAATTCACAGTCTAGTCAAGCTCTTGTCAATGCCATTTGTGGAATTTTCCAGAGTTTGTTGAGAAATCTCACATTGTTGTTGGCTTCTTGCTTTATCTATACCATAGGTTCCTCAATTTCATTTGGTTTCCCCGTGTATCTGTCATTTTTATGGTTTTCAGAATTTTCTTGCCATGTGACTTCTAAAAGTGAGCTTAAAATATATATAGATGTAGTATATATGATTTACTCATCTTCATTTATGTTAATGAGGAGAAAACATATTAACGCATCACCAGGTAGTATTTTCACGTCATCCTGGTATTCTGGGTATGTACTGATGGTGTTCTTTATAGTGATATTCAAATTGTTTGAATTGCATACTTTGATTTGTCAAAAAAAAATGGAGTGCTCTACAATATATTATGTTTAGTAGCAAATCACATGCATATTCTCCTATCAATCCTAACATTAAATAGTACGCGAAAGTCACTTAGTTGTGTCCGACTCTTGGCAACCCCATGGACTATAGCCTGCCAGGCTTCTCTGTCCATGGAATGCTCCAGGCCAGAATATTGGAGTGAGTAGCTGTTCCCTTCTCCAGGAGGTCTTTCCAACCCAGGGATCGAACTCAGGTCTCCTGCATTGTAGGCGGATTCTTTATCATCTGAGCCACCAGGGAAGTATGGTTTTAATATAAAAACATTAAATAGTAGTGAAATATATTTTTATTTTTAGACAAGTAAATTTAAACAAAGCATATTGGAAAGATCTTACATGTATTTTGGAATGTATGTCCCACCTGATGTTATAAAGGGTCTTAGAAGCTTTAACATTGGCAGGTTTGCAGTCGGAGAGCTAGCCCTGTTCTTTGAACACAATAGATATTTTCAGAGTCTTTTAGATAATTCAAGAAATAAGTCTTGGAAAATACAAAAAAAATGTCATTTTTTAAATTACTAAATATGGTACTACTCAAATAACATTATGCTGCAAAGAATATACAAATAAAATGGGTGCAATTTTACCACTACTCAGAGTACCCCTCATTAATTCAACAAAATTTGTTTTCTAATGTAAAGTACTTGGTGCTACTGCTGCCACTGCTAAGTCGCTTCAGTCGCATCCAACTCTCTACGACTCCATAGACAGCAGCCCACCAGGCTCCCCCATCCCTGGGATTCTCCAGGCAAGAACACTGGAGTGGGTTGCCATTTCCTTCTCCAACGCATGAAAGTGAAAAGTGAAAGTGAAGTCGCTCAGTCGTGTCCAACTCTTAGTGACCCTATATTAGGTGCAAATGATAGAGCAGTGAAAAGATAGACCTGGTCTGAGATCATAGACTAAAAACCTCTTGTGTGTTCATCTACACTAAATCGCTTCAGTCATGTCTGACTCTGTTACCGCATGGACAATAAACCACCAGGTTCCTCAGTCTATGGGATTTTCCAGGCAAGAATACTGGAGTGGGTTGCCATGCCCTCCTCCAAGGGATCTACCCAACCCAATGATCGAACCTGCATCTCTTATGCATTGGCAAGCAGGTTCTTTACCATTAACACCATGTGGGAAGCCCAAAAAGCCTCTTACCAGAAACTAATAATGAAAAAAACCAACACAGTGAAGTAGGATGAATGTTACACTAGGAAGAAAAATAGAGCACACTAAATGAAAACATAACTTCATAAACATTTTGAAAAGATTCATGTTCTTATGATTTGGCTTGAGATTATATATCGAAAAACCTTGATAAACACATTTGCTACTTTTTTTGCCCTGACAGTTGCATCATAACTCCTTTGTTCTCCCTGCATTATTTGAAATCCGAGATGGCCACTAAAAGTTCATAAAAAATTAAAACTTATTAAAAACATTAGTGATGATTTACAAACAAAGCTTGGTAAAGATAGTTGCAAGTCAATGCAATTTTGAAAGGGCACCTCCTGTGATGGATGAGTTTACTCAAAGTGCAGATTATTGGAGATTTGGTGAATCATACAAATATATCTGGGTTCTCTGAAATCAAAATAGAGTAAGAGGAAAAACAACAAAAAATAGAGAGGAGATGATATATGAACCAAATATACTTTTAAAGGTATACTGTACCAGTTTAAAATTAGATTTGGTATAACATGATCCTGCACAAATTTAAGGAGCATCATATGATAGAAGGTTATAATGACTGGAGACTCATTACAATAGAGGTTCTATTTTAAGTACAACTATACAATAAGCATCATCTTGAAATGAAGTAAAATGACACATTTTCTTCTTCTTTGTTAGGCTCTTAACACAAGGAGGTTACAATAACAAGGGGTTGTACATATAAATACTCTAAGAGGTATATAGTTGGAGTGATGTGTCTAGGAGTTCAGCAAGTCAGAGTAAAAATACAGCTCACCTTCCTGGCATGTAAGATTTACTTAATTGTATATAATTGAAACATTTAGACGAATTATATAGAAAAACACATTTGTATAAAACTGTGTGACTGGATATATGATTATGTGATCCACTTGTGTTTGTGGTTGTTCATATTTGATTGTAGCCTAATCTTGGAGTTACTTGATCACAGCCTATTTGGGTATATTTCGAGATATCTGAAACAATTGTTACTAGAAGGAACCCTCAACCAGACACAGAAGGCCTAGCTTTGATGATACCTGAGTCCATGCCTATGGGCAAGGCTTTGACTTTCTGGGTTTTTAATAAGTGTCCAAATTCCTAAAATGGGATTTCTGAGGCTCTTCAGATCCTCACATTCTGTGTTTCGGTGTGGTTCCTGTTGATGTTTGTTGAGTCTCGGGGGCACAGGAAGGGACTTCCCTGGTGGTGGGGTGGCTAGGAATAGGGCTGGACAATGCAGTTGAAAAGTGAAAGTGAAAGCCACTCAGGCGTGTCCGACTCTTTGCGACCCCAAGGATTATACAGTCCATGGAATTCTCCAGGCCAGACTACTGGAGTGGGTAGCCTTTCCCTTCTCCAAGGGATCTTCCCAACCCAGGAATCGAACCCAGGTCTCCCACACCGCAGATGGATACTTTACCAGCTGAGCCACAAGGGAAGCCCTCAGTGCAGGGGACATGGGTTCAATCCCTGACTGGGAAGATTCCACATGCCACGGATCAACTGAGTCCATATGCCACAACTGAGCCCACACTCTGGAGCCCGTGAACGAAAGTCTGAGTGCTGCAACCGCTGTAGCCCGTGTGCCTAGAGTCTGTGTACCACAGTAAGAAAAGCCGCCATGATGAGAAGTCCTCATGCTGCAACGAAGAGGAGCCCCCATTGGTCACAACTAGAGAAAGCCCAAAGACAGCAATAAAGACCCAGGGCAGCCAAATAAATCAAAAAATTTTTAAAGAGCACAGTAAGTCCACCTTTCCAAGAAAAAAATTTTGAGTACCCTGTGTAATAATGGATCATGTTTATTCATTGCCAGCACATGTTCAAGGAATGTATAAGGTTAGTTGGTAGCAGTTGGGAAGGGTGGACTGGGGCCAATGAAGAATGCACATATATGAATATCTACCCTCAAATTGTCTTGTGTTGTTTAGTTCTGTAATGTTAAGTAACAGAGAAGGCAATGGCACCCCGCTCCAGTACTCTTGCCTGGAAAATTCCATGGACGTAGGAGCCTGGTAGGCTGCAGTCCATGGGGTGGCTGGGAGTTGGACAGGACTGAGCGACTTCACTTTCACTTTTCACTTTCATGCATTGGAGAAGGAAATGGCAACCCACTCCAGTGTTCTTGCCTGAAGAATCCCAGGGACAGGGGAGCCTGGTGGGCTGCCATCTGTGGGGTCGCGAAGAGTCGGACACGACTGAAGCGACTTAGCAGCAGCAGCAGCAATGTTAAATAAAATGAACATTATTTCATCCCAAAATGTAAATTTTATGTTGTAGGAATTATATCATACACTTAATTCTGCTACTCAAACAGCTATTTCTTAGTAACATCTTGATTAATATCTAAGTCAACTTTTAAAACAATCAAGTCATTGTTTGGGACGTAGGGTTTTTACCTGCTTTATGTCAGACTGCTGCTGCTGCTAAGTCGCTTCAGTCGTGTCCGACTCTGTACGACCCCATAGACGGCAGCCCACCAGGCTCCGCCGTCCCTGGGATTCTCCAGGCAAGAGCACTGGAGTGGGTTGCCATTTCCTTCTCCAATGCATGAAAGTGAAAAGTGAAAGTGAAGTCACTGAGTCGTGTCCAACTCTCAGCGACCCCATGGACAAAACTCTGAAGTAAATTTCTTAAATATAAAAAAGGAGTTAAATAACACTTCTCACTTTTATTCCCATAGCAATTGCTGGAGAAGAAAGGTAAAGAGAAAGAAAGAGTGAAACATTTATTTCAAAATAAAAGTGAGCACAGTCTTGTTTTATTAATATGAAACCTCACTCATCATTTTCATGTTAAACATTTATTTTTAGCAAGTTGGTACATGAATTATTGGTTAGGAAATTTTTCATAAGGAAAAATGGCTTTTAAAATAAACCTTGTCTGTAAGAATATATGAATAAGGACTTGGAAGGCACCTCCCACAGGAAAAAGCTGCCTAGGCTTTTAGGTATGAATATTAAAAAAAAAAAATTCTCTCCTCATTTCACCTCTTCTCTGAGGGCCAGATTGTTCTGTGAACTGAACCTATTCCAACCTGAATATACTTAATATGAATGAACATTATAGCAAAAGCTAACAAGGCCAAATTCTGCTACCACAAAAATTTTAAAACAAATAATCACCATAAGGAAAATAGTCATAAACCCTGGCTTATAGCCCATGCATGGTTGAGTTTTTAAAATATGTTATTCAAAATTATTCCACACAATTTTATCAAGTCCTTAACACCCATTACTCAGTGCCTTTTAACTTTTTACTGTGACTTCCAGTACAAAATATATTTTATGTCATGGACAAGTATATGTATGTATCTTTCTTTTTATATCTTAATATATATGTGCCTGCATGAGTGCTCAATTGTGTCCGACTCTTTGTGACCTCATGGACTGTAGCCCGTAAGATTCCTCTCTGCACAGTATTTTCCAAAGATACTGGAGTGAGTTGCCATTTCTTCCTCCAGGGGATCTTCCCAACCCAGGGATCGAACTTACATCTTCCATGACTCCGGCATTGACAGGCAGATGCAAGACTGAGCCACCTAGGAAGCCCAGTATATATATATATATATATATATATGTGTGTGTGTGTGTGTATATATACACACACACACACACACACACACATGTTAAACTGTTTGAATCACAAAAAACTGGAAAATTCCTAAAGAGATGGGAATAGCAGACCACCTTACCTGCCTTCTGAGAAACCTGTATGCAGGTGAAGAAGCAACAGTTAGAACCGGGCATGGAATAACGGACTGGTTCAAAATTAGGAAAGGAGTATATCAAGGCTATATATTGTCACCCTGCTTAAACATCGGGCTGGATAAATCACAAGCTGGAATTAAAATTGCAGGGAGAAATACCAACAACCTCAGAAACGCAGATAATACTGTTCTAATGGCAGAAAGTGAAAAGGAACTAAAGAACCTCTTGATAAGGGTGAAAGAGGAGAGTGAAATGTCTGCGTTAAAATTCGCCATTGAAACAACTAAGATTATGGCCTCCGGTCCCATCACTTCATGGCAAATAGATGGAGGAAAAAGTGGAAACAGTGACAGATTTTATTTTCTTGGGCTCCCAAGTCACTATGCACTGTAACTGTAGTCACAAAATTAAAAGACAGTTGCTCCTTGGAAGAAAAGTTATGACAAACCCAGGCAGCATATTAAAAAGCAAAGACATCATTTGCTGACAAAGGGCCATATAGTCGAAGCTATGGTTTTTCCAGTAGTCACGTATGGATGTGAGAGCTGTACCATAAAGAAAGGGGAGTGCCAAAGAATTCATACTTTCGAATTGCGGTGCTAAAGAAGACTCTTGAGAGTCTCTTGGATAGAAAGGAGATCAAACTAGTCAATTCTAAAGGAAGTCAACCCTAAACATTCTTTAGAAGGACTGATACTGAAGCTAAAGCTCCAATACGTTGGCCACCCGACGCTACTCATTGGGAAAGACCCTGATTCTGGGAAAGATTGAAGGCAGGAAGAGAAGGGGGCAACAGAGGATGAGATGGTTGGATGGCATCACTGACTCAGCTGACATGAATTTACGCAGGCTCCAAGAGATAGTGAAGGATGAGGAAGTCTGGCATGCTGCAGTACATAGGTTTGCGGAGTCAGACACAATTTAGTGACTGAACAACAACATGTTATACATAGCTTTATATATATATATATATATATATATAAACTTTATATTTTTATATATTTATATGAAATTATAAAATGGAAAAAAGTTTTATAAAATAGTGCCTAACGTTCTCTATCCTATACAGTCTGGTATTTTATATTTTCCTCTATTTCCTTTTTTTTTTATTTTTATTTTTACTTTATTTTACTTTACAATACTGTATTGGTTTTGCCATACATTGACATGAATCAGCCACGGGTGTACATGAGTTCCCAATCCTGAACCCCCCTCCCACCTTCCACCCCATATCATCTCTCTGGATCATCCCAGTGCACCAGCCCCAAGCATCCTGTATCCTGTATCGAACATAGACTGGCAATTCGTTTCTTACCTGATAGTATACATGTTTCAATGCCATTCTCCCAAATCATTCCTTTTTTAAAAAGCTGTTCAAGTCCTAGCTAACTAATTATACAACTCGGTACTATATCATGAACCAATGCACAATAGAAAAAAATAGGGACAAAATATTCTTTTCAATAAAATGGAGAAAGAGCAAAAGAAAGACAAAAAGTAAATGAGGGTAGAGACAAGAAAAAGAAAAGGATGAATGAACATAATAGAGAAAAGGAGTCATAGCTCTTTGGAAATTATATAACCATCATTTTATCAACTAGAAAAAAATGAAAAATTACAGAAATTTGTTAGGTTTGAAAACTTCAAATAAATATATTCCTCTCACACATATGAAAACTAACAACTTCACAAATTAACTGTGATGTTCATTAAATACATGAACTATGTTCAAACTACAAACTAGATAAAAACTAAAGTGTGTGTTGCGTGTTAAGTCACTTCATTGGTGTCTAATTCTTAGTGACCCCATGGACTGTAGCCCGACAGGCTCCTCTGTCCATGCGATTCTCCAGGAAAGAATACTGGCGTGGGTCTCCACACCCTTCTCCGGGGGATCTTTCCCACGCAGGGACTGAACCCATATCTCGTGCGTCTCCTGCATTGGCAGGCAGGTTCTTTACCATTAGTATTACCTGGGAAGCCCAAAGCCCAAGGTACCCTTGCAACTTTTTAAGCTGTGGCATATTAATTTTTGTGTAACATATTTACGATTCACAAATCTTGAAATAAAAATAACTATCCATTTCATTCAATAACTCTATCAAAGGCTTTCTTAACAAATTTCTACATCCTCAGCTTATGCCTAACTCATAAGAATAGCCAACAACTGTGCAAACAGCACAGAATTTAGAGTTCGAAGAGCAAGTTTTATGTTTGAGTCTAGGTTTCATGATTCTGTATAAAAGGGTAAATGACAAAACATGGTAGAAACACTTTGCATACCAGATCGCCAATCCAATGTATGTAATCCTTATCCAATTATAGTACTATAACATTGTCAGAGTTGTTTAGGATTAGAAGAAACTTTTTCATAGGAGAGCCATTTATAATATGAATGTTTCTCCTTTTTTTCTCAACCATTCTGAGGTTTCCATTTAATTTTCCTGTTGCAAAATAGTCTGTCCAGAAGATTCAGAAATTATGTCTTTTTATCTGTAAGAATTCAGAAAATATCATTTTAAAATCTATCATAATAAAAACAAATGCTTATTATTATATTGTCTTTGAAATTAAATCAGAAAATGCTGTTGCAGATATTTCAGAGAAGTGATTTTGTCTTTCTTCTATCAGGCTGAGGCTTAGTTTAAAAATTCCATGCCCTAGTGAATTTTATTATCTTCATTAGTAATTATTTCTAGTTACTTTACTTCTGTAGTTTTGGAGACTAGTTTCAGATCTGAATTCCCCAGGGAACTTTTGAAACTATGGGATAGATTAGAAAACCCCATTTCTCTGCCTTGGGTGGGGGCTTGGGCATTGATTGTTTTTATGTCCCCAAGTGATTCTATAGGGCAGAAAAGATTGAGAACCACTCCTTTAGTTTGTCGCACTAATCAAAAAGCAGCTAAGAGACTCAGAATTCAGTCAAGAGATTCTAAATTGATTCAGTCAAGTGACATAAAAATTACATCCTTACATTCCAGTGGGGAAAAAAGTTATGACTGTATCAAAGATATTCTAAGAGTAATTATCCCAATTTCTGCATCAGTAATTTTTCCCTCTGCATATTCAGAGCATATAAACCATTATTTATCCCATCTTAAAACATTTAAAAATAAAAACTGCTCCTAATTGCACAACCCTTCCTCACCACCACTTCATTTTTCCTGATTTTCTTGACAGCAGAACTCCTCAAGAAAGGATTTATACTGGTTATTTCCAATTTCTCTTCTCATTCTCTCTGGAACTTACTCCATTTGGCCTCTCCCCACTACTAACACTTCATTTAAACTGTTTGTTGCAGAGACACTGATAATTTGTATAATCCAAAACCAAATGGTCATTCCAGAGGCTTCATTTTATTGGACCCTTCAGCAGGCTTTGGCTGCAGTTGGCAGTAGTTTGATGACTTCTCCCTTCATTGCACATTAATTCACTCACTTCTAGGAATTAGCTTTCCCAGTGGCTATACCTTCTCAGTCTCTTTAGCTGTCTTTTCTGTTCCAACCACACTCCAACTGCTGTTCTGCTCAGTGCTCAACCAGAAAACCTCTTCTCTTTTCTCTGCTCATTCCCTTTCTGGTACTCAATCAGTCTTGGAGCTTTAAATATCATCTAAATTTTGAGAACCAGCAACTTAAAATCTCCAACACGTCTCTCCATCTCAGTGTCCTTATACTCAATTCTGCCTACTCGACATCTCAGTTAAGTTTCTGTTAGTCATTTCAAACCTGATGTGTTTGAAAGCAAACTCATATTATTATCCCAGACTTTTTTTGTATAGTCTTCACCATCTCATCTCCACCACCTTTCTAGCTTTCAGGCCCCAAACTTGGGAATTATCTAGCACTACTCATTCTGTTATATCCTATGGCCACTCTTTCAGCAAGCCCCACTGATGCTACTTTTACAAATAAACCCAGAGCTCAACCACATCACACCACTTCTACTACTCTCCCTCTTGTCTTAATTACATCATTTTTCACCTGAGTCAGGACAGCAACTTATACATGAATCTCTTTTCTTCTCTTACTCTTCATGTCCACACAGAAGCCAGAGGAAGGATTTTTAAAATCCACATCATATTATGTGTTTCCATCACTCAAAACCATTTCATTTTATTCAAAGTAGAACTGAAAGGGTTTACCATTTTTTACAAGATGCTATGTGATTTTTCTATTTTCTGTCTAAACACATTTCTTAAGCTTTCCCATTACATGTACTGCTCCAGCCACACTGACTTCTGTGCTGTTCTTAGAAGCTACAGATATGATGTCACATCACGGCGTGTATATTGTGTTCTTCCATTGCTAGGAATGGTTTTGCACCTCTCCTTCTAATACACCAGGATGTTTTCTCTCTCAGTTCCTTTAGGTCTTTCTTGCTCAGTGGTCTTAACCTGGCTGGGTTATTTAAAATTAGAATACCTCTTATAGTCTCTATAACTCTTTCCTGTGCAGCTGACCCATAACAGTTACCTGCTTATCACCATCTGATATGTGTGTGTGTATACTCGGTCATGTCTGACTCTTGGTGACCCCATGGACTGTAGCACACCAGGCTTCTCTGTCCGTAGGATTTCCCATGCAAGAATACTAGAGGGGGTTGCCATTTCCTTCTCCAGGGGATCTTGCTGACCCAGAGATTAAACCCACTTGTCCTGCATCAGCAGACAAATTCTTTACTGCTGAGCCACTTGGGAAGCCCACCATTTGTTGCACTGTAGATTTAATTGTGACTCTTACTCCCATTAGAATGAAAACACCATGAAGGAAAAAATTTTTGGTTTTGTTTCATTTTTTTTGTTTTTCTTCAGGTTTTCATTATTATTTTCAACTTCAGTATAATTGACAAATTGTAAGATGTGCATTTGATGATTATATATATGAACATATTTTGAAAGAATTCCCTCCGTCAAGTTAATTAATACATCCTTTACCTCACTATTTAGCTTTTAAGTTGTTGTTGATGAGAACATTTAATTTCTATGTCTTAGCAAATTTCAGTTATACAATACCATGTTATCAACTTGCCAGCTACAAACTAGCACTTGCCATCTAGGTCTATAAGGATTAAATCACATGCTGCTGCAGCTGCTAACCTTCAATACCCCTTGAAAGGAGTTCAGAGCAGAAAGCAGAAATGAGGTACTCTGTTCCCTGGGAAAAACTGGCAAGACATGTCTTCAGATAGTTAGATGTTTTCAGGAGAAGATTTCATGAGCCCCATTCTTGCATCTCTGCATATCTAAAAAAGCACTAAAATCCTGCATGGTGAAGTCCACTCCTTGTGATTAGTGGAAAGCTTCTGCAAAAAAATATGTGCTTGATTGCATATATTCCCCCTTCATCAAAATCACATGTATACTGAACTTCCTCCTGTCTCTTTGGAGCGGTTTCTCAAAGCTGAGAGGTTGCCTCTTGGTCTATGGTTCTCATTTTGCCCCAAATAAAACTTAACTTGCAACTCACACTGTGCATTTTCTTTTAGTTGACAAACTATAGTCACCATGTTATACATTAGAACCTCAGAACGTACTCATCTCATAACTGAAACTTTGTACCCTTTTACCCACTTTATCCTATTTCTCTCACCCCCAGCCCCTGGCAACTGCCTTTCTACTCTTTGTCTATGAGTTCAACATTTTTTTAAGACTCCACGTATAAAATTTGTCTATTTTTTCAAAAATCCATCTCATAGTTTCATTGATCTTTATGTTATCATCTTCATCTCTATTATTTCCATTTTGATCTTTGTATTACCTTCTATTACAAAGTTTAGGTTTTTTCTAGTTCCTTGAAGTATAAAGTTAAGCCATTTATTTAAGACCTTTCTTTTTCCTTTATGAAGGCATTTATCATTATAAATTGCCCTCTTAAAACTGCTTTTGCTGCACCCCATAAGTTTTGGTGTGCTCAGTGTGTTTCCATTTCATTTGTCTTAAAACATGTTTTGACTTCTCTTCTTAGTTGTTCAGGGGCATGTTGTTTAGCCTCCATATATTTGTGAATTTTCCAGCTTTCTTCCTGTATTGATTTATAGTTTCATACCATTGTGGTCAAAAAAGGTACTTGGTGTGATTTCAACCTTCATAAATTTATTTAGACTTATTTTGTGTCTAACAATATGATCTTTCTGGAAAGATATTCCATGTGCTTTTGAGAAGAATGTGTATTCTGCTGCTATTGGACTGAATGTTCTATAAATGTCTGTTAAGCCTATGTGGTCTAACATGTAGTTTAAGTCTAATGTTTCTTTATTGATTTTCTGTCTGGATGATCTATCCATTGTTAAAAGTGTGATTTTTGAAATCCCCTATCGTTGTACTGCTGTCTATTTCTCCCTTCAAGTCTGTTAATATTTGCTTTATATATTCAGGTGCTCCTCGGTTGGGTACATAAATATTTACTGTTATATCCTCTTATGAATTGACCACTTTATCATTATACAATAACCTTCTTTGTCTCTTGTTACAGTCTTTGTCTTAAAGCCTGTTTTGTCTGACACAATTATAGCTACTCCAGCTTTCTTTTGGTTACTATTTTCATGGAATATCTTTTTTCAAATCTTCACTTTCAGTCTGTGTGTGTTCTTAAAGCTAAAGCGAGACTCTCATGGGACCTTGCCAGGGGCAAGTTTATGGAGAAAATGTGCCTTGGCCTCTCCAGCTCATTTTGATGTAGACATATTCTCATTTACTTTATATGCAGAAATCACTTAGCTAGTTTCTGGATGTTTCTCACAGTTGGTGGTTCCATGTGTAGCTGTACAGTGGGTGTGTCTCTGAGAGAAGGGACATTCAGGAGCCTCTGTATCACCTCCTTAGTTCACTCAGTTTGTTTTTGTTTTTTTGACACTGTCAATCCCATTGACTAGAATTATACTAGGCATATAGTTGATGTTCACTATTTATTTGTTGAATAAGTCAATAATAAGTTTCAACTTTGTCCTGGATACTTTAAAATTTATCCTAATCTAGATCTTGTGCCTGCTAAATCATTTCAGTCATGTCCTGCTCTTTGCAACCCTGTGGACTGTAGCACAGCCAAGCTCCTCTGTCCATGGGATTATTCAGGGAAAATTGCTGGAGTGAGTTGCCAGTGAGTTCTCCAGGGGGTCTTCCCAACCCACAGATCGGACCTGTGTCTCTCATATCTCCTGCATTGGCAGATGGGCTCTTTATCACTAGCACCACCTGGGAAGCAGTAATCTAGATTAGGTAATCTCTAAATTGCCTTCCAATCCTACAGTTCTGTGATTCTAACACAAACCTCATCTTAGTCTGCTTGATGTCTCCTTTCCTAATTCACTCAAACCAAATTAGTTCATTGCCTCCCTTGCCTTTATAGCGCTCTATTCTTGCTCTATAATGTCAGCATTTATCATAATATTTTCCCCAAAATTTAACCCAGAGTTAATCAAGGGCAAGGTATGTTTTTATCTGTTTCTTCATATCCTTGTTATAACATACCATGCAATCCAACACTCATAGTGTTAGGCTTTCAATAAATATTTATTGATTTAATGAATGTGATGTTCAAAATAATGCTTTAGGGGGTGGGGATCTGAGAATATTTTAGAGGGGGAAATATTTTTCTTTTTAAACATTTAGCTGAAGGTCAAAAACTAGAGGGGAATCTTTCTAGTGGATCACTGAGGAACTTTTTAAGATTTTCTCTTTTTCCTAGTCTTGAAGCCCAAGCTCTCAAGCAGCAGGTTTTCTGTTTTTGTTTTTATTTCCTCTGATGTTTTCTTTTGGGGGAATTCAAAAGTTATCATTAGTCTCCTAGAAAGTAAGTCTCATTTAAAAGGACAGAAGTCTATCTAAATCCGTCAAGCTAAGTGAGAAGCAATCTTGAGGTTTTCAGAAATAGATATTACCTGAAATCTCCATTTCTATATTTTATCACAGTTTTTTAAAAATGGAAATACCTATCATTGAACATCATTTTAACTGCATTCTTTAAATCACAATATTTAAATAAAATAAAGAGAAAGAAATAACACTGTAAAATATGAAATTTTATTTAATCACATGTCTAATCTAAAGGAAAAGTCAAGGAATTGTATGTATTTACTTTAATTATACATCTACAATATGACTTTATATTTACTCATTATTGTAATAAAAAAGGTCATCATTCTGTTATAAGATGTTACCATCTAATATATATATTATATTTGACTCTATCATCACTCCTTCCCTATAACTTATTTGCTACACAAACAGAATACATTTATCTGTGGTATGAATTTTCTGCTCTTTGAAAGTGAAAATGGATCTCAACTTCACTGAAGTAAAACTCAGAGTTCCCTTTGGTTTATATTTTGTTTTTAATTTTCCATAACCAAAGCACTGCCTCTAAGTGTATGCTCCAGATACATTCAAAAGTTAAAAAAAAAAAAAAAATTATAGCACGGTTACCAGCAAAGAGCTACAGTCCCTGGGTTTGCAAAGAGTCAGATACGAGGTAGTGACTGAATAACAACAACCACAAGCAAAGCCCATTAACAATTCCTGGGGATAAAAGTCGAATTTGAGTCTCCGACCTGCTCCTTCCTCCGTGTAGTCTAACGCCTCTTGCTCATAGGGTGCCACGTGCTGAGGCGCCACACCAGGCCCTTCAGATGAGAGCTCCTGGTGCCAAATGGCCGCTCGGAAACATCGGCTCAGTGATCAGGTGCAGAAGATGGATGCAACACAGCAATTCAAGATGGTGGCAGTGGGTCTTTGCTGTGCTTGGCACTTGGATCTGTAGCCTGAGCAGCACAGCTGTGCCCACCTCATGAGAACTCCACTCCCTCCCCTCACAGCTGACAAGGACCCCTATAAGGTAAGCCCCACCCACTGTAAGGAGCCCGTGTGCTCTAGAGCAAGCTCCCACCTCACCATTCTCTGCCATTCTCTGATCAGAATCAGGGAATGCTTTTGCCTTGGCCTTTGCCCCCAAATTAGTCTTGTTCTATTGGCTGACTGACCTTAGACAAGGTTTCCCTGGCGGCTTACTGGTAAAGGACTCACCTGTCAATGAAAGAGTCGTGGGTTTGACCCTTGGTTTGGGAAGATAGAGCTTCCCTTGTGGCTCAGCTGGTAAAGAATCCACCTGCAATGCAGGAGACCTGGGTTCAGTCCCTGGGTTGGGAAGATATCCTGGAGAAGGAAATGGAAACCCACTCTAGTATTCTTGCATAGAGAATATGTTTATATTTATATTTATTTATGTTTAATATAAATAGCGAAATCAGTTTGATTATATTCTTTGAAGCCAAAGATGGAGAAGCTCTATACAGTCAGCAAAAACAAGAAAGACCAGAAGTTGACTGTGGCTCAGATCATGAACTCCTAATTGCCAAATTCTAAGCTTAAACTGAAGAAAGTAGGAAAAACCACTAGACCATTCAGGTATGACCTAAATCAAATCCCTTACAATTACACAGTGGAAGTGACAAATAGATTCAAGGGATTAGATCTGAAAGAGTGCCTGAAGAACTATGGAAGGAGGTTCATGACATTGTATAGGAGGCAGGGATCAAGACCATCCCCAAGAAAAAGAAAGGCAAATGGTTGTCTGAGGAGGCCTTGCAAATAGCGCTGAAAAGAAGAGAAACGAAAGACAAAGGAGAACAGGAAAGATATATCCATTTGGATGCAGTGTTCCAAAGAATAGCAAGAAGAGATAAGAAAGCCTTCCTCAGTGATCAATGGAAAGAAATAGAGGAAAACAATAGAATGAGAAAGAATAGAGATCTTTTGAAGAAAATTAGAGATATCAAGGGAACATTTCATGCAAAATGGGCAAAATAAAGGACAGAATTGGTACGGACATAACAGAAGCAGAAGATATTAAGATGAGATGGCAAGAATACACAGAAGAACTATACAAAAAAAGATCTTCATGACCAAGATAACCACGATGGTGTGATCACTCACCTAGAGCCAGACATCCTGGAATGTGAAGTCAAGTGGGCCTTTGGAAGCCTCACTACAAAGAAAGCTAGTGGAGGTGATGGCATTCCAGTTGAGCTATTTCAAATCCTGAAAGATGATGCTGTGAAAGCACTGCACTCAATATGCCAGCAAATTTGGCAAACACAGCAGTCGCCACAGGACTGGAAAAGGTCAGTTTTCATTCCAATCCCAAAGAAAGGCAATGCCAAAGAATGCTCAAACTACTGCACAGTTGTGCTCATCTCACATGCTAGCAAAGTAATGCTCAAAATTCTCCAAGTCAGGCTTCAATAGTGCATGAACTATGAACTTTCAGATGCTCAAGCAGGATTTAGACAGAGGAGAGGAACCAGAGATCAATCTGTTGAAACATCAAAAAAGCAAGAGAGTTGCAGAAAAACATCTGCTTTATTGACTACACCAAAGCCTTTGCCTGTGTGGATCACAGTAAACTGTAGAAAATTCTGAAAGAGATGAGAATAACAGAACACCTGACCTGCCTCCTGAGAAATCTGTATGTAGGTCAGGAAGCAACAGTTAGAACTGGACATGGAACAACAGACTAGTTCCAAATAGGGAAAAGAGTACATCAACACTGTACGTTATCACTCTGCTTATTTAACTTATACGCAGAGTACATCATGAGAAATGCTGGGCTGGATAAAGCACAAGATGGAATCAAGATTGCAGGGGGAAATATCAATAACCTCAGATATGCAGATGACACCACCCTTATGGCAGAAAGTGAAGAAGAGTTAAAGAGCCTCTTAATGAAAGTGAAGAGGAGAGTGAAAAAGCTAGGTTAAAACTCAACATTCAGAAAACTAAGATCATGGTATCCGGTCCCATTACTTCATGGAAAATAGATGGGGAAACAATGGAAACAGTGACAGACTATTTTCTTGGGCTCCAAAATCACTGCAGATGGTGACTGCAGCCATGGAATTACAGACGCTTACTCCTTGGAAGAAAAGCTATGACCCAACTTGACGGCATATTAAAAAGCAGAGACATTACTTGGCCAACAAAGGTACATGTACTCAAAGCTGTTGTGTTTTCAGTAGTCATGTATGGATGTGAGAATTGGAGTGTAAAAAAAGCTGAATGCTGAAAAACTGATGCTTTTGTACTGTGTTGTTGGAAAAGACTCTTGAGAGTACCTTGGACTGCAAGGAGATCAAACCAGTCCATCCTAAAGGAAATCAGTCCTGAATATTCATTGGAAGGTCTGATGCTGAAGCTGAAGCTCCAATACTTTGGCCACCAGATGCAAAGAACTGACTTATTACAAAAGACCCTGATTCTGGGAAAGATTGAAGGTGTGACGAGAAAGGGATGACAGAGGATGAGATGGTTGGGTGGTATCACCAACTCGATGGACATGAGTTTGAGTAACCTCCAGGAGCTGGTGATGGACAGGGAAGCCTGGCATGCTGTAGTCCATGGGGTAACAAAGAGTCGGACACAACTGAGTGACTGATCTGATTATATTTATATTTATATTCATATTTATGTTTATATATTGCATGCCTGATCAACCTTGTTTTGTGACCCCATGGACTGTAGCCTACCAGGCTTCCCAGGGATTTTCCAGGCAATAATACTGGAGTGGGTTGCCATGCCCTCCTCCAGGGGACCTTCCTGCCACAGGAATCGAATTCACATCTCTCCGGCACTGGCAGGCAGATTCTTTACCACTGAAACACCAGGGCTCCCAACAATATTAATAATATCTACATCTAAACATGCTCTTAAGTTAAAGAAAGATTATTAGAGTTTATTTGTAATTTGGACTCAAAGTGAAGAGAAAGTTGAGGTATTAGTCCTTTTGCAATAGACATTTCTCTTCACATTCAAAATAGTTATCCTTATTTATGAGATAGAATTTTATGTTTTTAAACATACTGGGAAAGGTGAAATCAAGTAACTTTAAAAATGTCTTCTCTAAGCTGAGCAAACTATGCTTTCACTATAGGGTTTGATCATCTGAATTACTTAAATCAATATTTTCTAATTTTTCCAAAATGATGAATTGCTATCATATAATTACTTTCATCTAAATATGTCAATCATTTTACCAGTAAAAGCAGAGGACCCTGATAACCACCTTAAGCTTTTAAACCAATCTTTGTCAGACACTCAAACATCCCATATTCCTTTAACAAACAATTTCTACAATTATATATCAGGTACCATGCTAGCTGGGCTTCCCATGTGGTTCAGTGGTAAAGAATCTGCCTGCCAATGTAGGAAGCATAGGTTTGAGCCCTGGAGAAGGAAATGGTAACCAAATCCCGTATGGTGGGCACAGTCCATGAGGTCTCAAAAGAGTTGGACATGACTCAGCAACTCAACAATAAAAACTGTGCTAGGTATATAGGTTTTAAAGATAAAAGTCCCTGCTTCCTTCCATAAAGAATTAACAAATGGAAAGCAAAACTAAGATAAATGCTCACTAGAATATGAAGTATTCTGTGCAGGATGATTCAAGTTTTATAGGTCTTGAAATTTGAAGGACCTTTTTTGTTTTTTAATTTATTTTATGGAAATATAAATGGCAACCCATTTCCAGTATTCTTGCCTGGGAAATCCCGTGGACAGAGATGCCCATCAGGGATCACAAAGAGAGTTAGACTTGACTAACCAACTAGACAACAAATAGTTGGGTTACAATATTGTGTTGAATTTCTGCTGTGTAGCAAAGTGAGTCAGTTATACATATGTATATTCTTTCTCCTATTCTTTTCCATTATGGTTAATCACAAGATATTAAATACAGTACCATGTGCTATATAGTAGGATTGTGTTGTTTGTTCATTCTGTATATCATAATTTCCATCTGCTAATTCCAAACTCCCAATTCATCCCTCCCCCTTGACAAGCACACGTGTGCTCTCTATGTCTGTGAGTCCATTTCTGTTTCATAGATAAGTTCATTTGTGTCATATTTTAGATCCACCTGTTCAGTTCAGTTCAGTCACTCAGTCGTGTCCAACTCTTTGCGACCCCATGAACCGCAGCATGCAGGCCTTCCTGTCTATCAGCAACTCCCAGAGTCCACCCAGACCCATGTCCATTGAGTCGGTGATGCCATCCAACCATCTTATCCTCTGTCGTCCCCTTCTCCTCTTGCCCTCAATCTTTCCCAGCATCAGGATCTTTTCAAATGAGTGAGCTCTTCACATCAGGTGGCCAAAGTATTGGAGTTTCAGATTCAGCATCAGTCCTTTCAATGAACACCCATGACTGATCTCCTTTAGGATGGACTGGTTGGATCTCCTTGCAGTCCAAGGGACTCTCAAGAGTCTTCTCCAACACCACAGTTCAAAAGCATCAATTCTTTGGCACTCAGCTTTCTTTATAGTCCAACTCTCACATCCACACACGGTATTCCATACTACTCACATTATTTTATCCAGTCACCTGTCAATGGACATTTAGATTGTTTCCATGTCTTGGTTATTATAAATAGTGCTGCTATGAACATAGGGGTACATGTATCTTTTCAAATTTAAGTTTTATCTGGAAATATGCCCAGGAATGGGATTGCTGGATCATACAGCAACTCTAGTTTTTGAGGACCCTCCATGGTGGCTGCATCAATTCACATTCTTGAGGGAACTTCTTTGTGAAAAAGAATATAAAATTACAAATCTGAAATTAGGCATGAATGTGAATATTTAAAATGAGAAAATGTCACAAAAAATTACAAAATCTAAAAAGCTGAAAATACTACAATTTTCACAAATTTGATTGGCAAATTCTGTCTTTTCTCTGATACAATTTAATAAAATTATTTTAGTATTGATATTTTAGAAAGCTTTTACCTTCACAACTTGTTATTGGTAATGTTATAAAAGTGTTTAGGATTGTTATCTGGTTTGAGAAAACTTTTATTAAGTTTCTTTCATGTAAATAAGATTATTGGCACTTCAAATATTCCAGCACACTGACTGTCTCACATACTGAGTTGACAAACTTATTAACCAGTTTATCACAGATATCTTCATTACTTTGATGTCATTAGGAGTTTCATGTTATCTTTATCAAAGTCAATAATCTTGTCCAAACAACAAAAACTTTAAGTCATTTTCCACTGGGTTCATACGACTTACTTATTCACTAATTTGATTATCTAACAATTTATAACTATTCAGTTCCTTGTCTCAGAAAAACATCTCTCTCTTTATTAACATGGAAATAGTTTAGGTCTGATTTGGACATGTTTTGTTAAAATTTGCTTCTCGTTGTCAGAGTAATTTTAATTAATTTTCTTTCTCACCATTTTGTTCTTTTGTTTGTATATTTTATTGATTTATGTAAATTTTCTCCAATTTAAAAAAATGTGTCCCAAAAAGGAGTCTATAATTTCTCACTTGCTATATCAAAAAAGTATTCCAAAAAGTATTTATTGCAGCTAACATGGCTTTTCCTTAGTCTTATCCTAAAAATGCTCTAGTGACTGCGATGAGTGGAACAAGACTCAAATCATATCTACTTGCAGCTGAACTATGTTTAGCTTCACAGTATATATACGTTCGTGTTATGGAAATATGGAAAGGAAAACTAACTGGGTCTGGTAAGTTTAAGGAAGTCATCAGATGTATGTCAATATTAGAGCTGACTTTTGCGAAATAAGTCAGCTTTCACAAGGAAGGGAAGACTTTGGGGAGGAATCTGTGCAAAAGTTCAAAGCCCCAGAAACCCAAGATTCTGACCCTGAAATCACTATCCTTCTCTTCCAGTTAGCTTTCCATCATTCTCATTGTCCAATTTCCACCTACTCATATACAGTAGCAATTATGGATTTTGTAACTCAAGGGCAGTTAAAATAAGTTATGTGGCATACGAATTTGCAGGTGAAAATAGAATAAAGACAGCTTGAGATTTTTGGTTTGGAAAGGTAAAATGGAGTGCCATGCCCTCCTTCAGGGGATCTACCCAGTCCAGGGATCAAACCCATGTCTCCTGCATGGCAAGCAAATTCTTTACTGCTGAACCACTGGGGAAGCTCAAAGACCAGGAGAAGGATATATTTGAAACATATTAAATCATGAAAGAAATGCTTGTCTTCAAGTTGTGGATGTACCAAATAATGGAAAGCATTCTTGAAACTTGGAGGCATTTTTGGAAAATGAATATACACTTTCACTCAGTGGGTTTCACCAACCTGAAAGATGGTAAAGATTACAATCAAGAGTTTCAGGGAAGCTTAAATGACATCAGATGAAAGATCTTTATCAAAAGGAAATTATACTATAGAGCCTCCAGTCACTACTCTTTGTGATAAAGATCAAGAAAAGGAGCTGTCATCCTCTCTACATAAGGGGTCTTATTAAAGTCAAATACTCTGGAGTCAGGTGAGCGTTTAGGGTGACCTGACCTGATGTTCTAAGTTTCTCAAACATCTTTAAAGCCTTTAAGAAAAATAAATATCAAATAGATAATCCCACAGATTAAAGACAAATGCATACCACATATATGGTTTCGTTTTTCACTAATGTCATGGTTAATTTTATGTGTCAACTTGAATGGGCCACAAGATGTTCAGATATTTAGTCAAACATTAGTAGATGTGTCTGTGAGGGTGGTTTGGATGATATTAACATTTGAACCAGTAGACTGAGTAAAGATTACTTTCCCACTTTGACTGGGCCTCATCCAATGGATTGAAGAACCCTGGATAGAACAAAAGGCTGACTCTCCTATGAGTAATTGGAAACTCCTCCTGCCTGATGGCTTGAGATGGTATATTGGTCTTTTTCTGCCTCAGATTCAGACTAAAGCATTGTCTCTTCTTAGTCTTGAGCCTATCTATCAGTTCTCCTAGTTCTCAGACCTTTAGATTTGGACTCCTACTACACCAGAAGCTCTCCTGGGTCTCCAGCCTTCAGACTGTAGACCTTGGGACTTCTCAGCCTCCATCATCACTCATGGACCACTTTCATATAATATATATCTTCATGTATTTACATATGTGTGCTATGTGTGTGCTCAGTTGTGTCCAACTTTTTGCAATCCTATGAATTGAAGCCCACCAGCTTCCTCTATCTATGGAACTGTCCAAACAAGAATACTGCAGTGGGTTGCCATTTCCTCTTCCAGTGGATCTTCCTGGCCCAGGGATTGAACTCACAACTCCTGTGTCTCTGAAACTGCAGGCAGATTCTTTACCACTGAGCCATCAGGGAAGGTATATGAAGATTTCAGATATATGTGTATGACCACTTTCATATATATCTTCATATATATATATATCCTATTGACTCTGTTTCCCTGGAGAATCTAATACAACTGATTGAAATTAGATGAAGAGTTCTGTATGGTAGCTAGCTGCCTTTGTGGTTCAGATAGTAAAGAATCTGCCTGCAATACAGGAGACCCAGGTTAGACCCCTGGGTGGGGAAGATCCCCTAGAGAAGGAAATGGCAACCCACTCCAGCATTTTTGCCTGGAGAATCCCATGGACAGAAGAGCCTTGTGGGCTACAGTACATGGGCTCACTAAGAGTTGGACATGACTGAGCAACTAACTTTCACTTTCACAAGGTAGCTAAGAGAATGGCTCAATTAATATTTATGGCTCAGACGGTTCAATCCCTGGGTTGAGGAAATCCCCTGCAGAAGGAAATAGCAACTCACTCCAGTATTCTTGCTTAGTGAGCTACAGTCCGTGAGGTCACAAAGAGTCAGACATAACTGAGCAACCTCCACTTTCAAATTAGATGAAGAACTATATATGGTAGCTAAGAAGATAATATCTCAATTAATATTTATGCTTATTTAGTCTGTACGTTTGTCATTTGCCAGTTAAAATATGGTGTTGTAAGGAAACAAAGACATACCCCAACCATAAACTTATATCCATGAATGTTAAGTTGGTCCACTTTACAGATAACAAAAAAGGAACACAGTGAGATTAAACATTTTTACCAAAGATATACAGCAAAGCAGTGGCAAGACCATCAGTAGCACACCTTTTCTGAATTCTAATCTATTGTTCCATCCTTCACACCACACTTCTAATTTCACACTTGATTCTTCCCACATTTTAGTGGTTTAACATGTGAAACAATCTCCGAAGCTAACTCCCACACCCCACTTCATTTACTGTGTATCATTTCTTTCTTTAAAATGAGTATGTTCAGCTGAATAAAACAGGTTCTTGGGTTGGAGAAGGAGTATACTTGTGCTTTAGACAAAGTATGGCAGTGAAGGGTCAGAAGTGATCATCGGAATGCCTCTGGCTCATGAAGCTCAGCCAGAGAACACTCTCAAGTCCATCCCAAGATGAAAAGAGAGTAAATATTGAACTAATACCAAAGTACTCAACTGCAAGGAGAGTTGTGGATGGGGGAGGGGAAGGAAACGCCAAGGTCTACTGGGAAGCAGTATCCTGGAGCCTCCTTAGACCACCTCATCTCCAGAGAAGGCTCTGGTAACCTGAACATGAGTAAACAAAGCTGACCCTAAGAAACACAAAAATTTGCTTCAAAGAACTTTCCCTTAATATTCTTATATGAGGTGCTCACTGTCCATCAACTAACGGCTTTTGGTAAATTTCACCACTACACTTATTCAGTTTTCATACCCTTGGAAGTCTCACTCAATA
Organism: Oryx dammah; assembly: GCF_014754425.2. Classification (NCBI taxonomy): domain Eukaryota; kingdom Metazoa; phylum Chordata; class Mammalia; order Artiodactyla; family Bovidae; genus Oryx; species Oryx dammah. The sequence goes on along the minus strand of NW_024070186.1, from coordinate 135,558,220 downwards.
TTTAATGATATGCTGGCTTGGAAAAATAAAAGAAATTATTTTTGCAAAACACATCTGTTTGCTACAGAAGACAAGTGAGGAAAGGAAAATAAGGCATTGATTCAAATTTCCCTGGACAGCTTTTAAAGTTAACTGAAAAAAATTATATCAAAGAATACTTTCTAATTTCTAAGAAGGGAAATAAAAATCACTTAGAGAATGTTTATCAAAACTAGCTATATGGCTTTTGTCAAATATATAGTGATAGCTTTTTTATACAACTAATATGTTCAGTATATTTTCCCCTATTCTTTAATTTCAAGCAAGATTTCACTAGTTTGCATTATGGCAGTTTTTTATAGTTGTTATGCATTTTGCTGTTTTGCTCTGATTCATTTTATGTTGGGTCCTTGATAAGAAATACGACACCTATGACACCATTACAATTGTTCCTATGAGAAAATCAATCTTCTTTGACAATGAAACAAGTCATGACAATTTTCATGAACACCCGCTAGTGATAAGAAAGGGTAGATTATTATATGCCTTCACTACACAGAAAGGACCAGAGGCGTAATATCCTAGAGTTTGCTTTGCATAAATCATTCTGATTTTATGAGTCGTTGCATAGATCCATTCCCTGTGTCAAAACCAGTGATAAGTTTCTAAGGGAACTTCATAGACCTCAGGGTGCTCCTAAGCTGTAGTTCTACCTGTCTTTAGACATGGAGGTCAATGTCCAGGCCTACCTATATGAAGTGTTTAACGTATCAATGGCACCCCACTCTAGTACTCTCGCCTGGAAAATCCCATGGACGGAGGAGCCTGGAAGGCTGCAGTCCATGGGGTAGCTGAGGGTCAGACACGACTGAGGACTTCACTTTCACTTTTCACTTTCATGCATTGGAGAAGGAAATGGCAACCCACTCCAGTGTTCTTGCCTGGAGAATCCCAGGGACGGGGGTGCTTGGTGGTCTGCCGTCTATGGGGTCGCACAGAGTCAGACATGACTGAAATGACTTAGCAGCAGTAGCAGCATGGTTAGTAAGCTATGAACCCTAGGATATATTCAAGAGCCAGTTATTGGTGACTACAACTATATACTCATTTCTGATATTTCTGATGCCTCTATCTTTGGGATGGATGAGGGATAAATATGGTTGTATAATGAATGGAACTGAATGCTTAATCTGGATGGTGGTGAGATATTTAAAAAAAGAAGCAATTCCCCACATATAAACAATAAACTATTTTACCTACACAAAAGTTATTTTTTAGAAGGATCTGTGATCAAAAGGTGTCTGTGAGAGCTGTATGTTTCTTTCCTGACCCACCACTTTCATAATGTCACAAACCATAAATAAATATATCATACACTTATAGCTTAAAAATTAGACTCTAATCAAAACTTTCATTCTTATCTAACCATCCTTGATAAGAAATATGAACACCAAACTTTAGAATGGACTGGTTGGACTGGTTTGCAAAGCAAATTCTAGGATATTACCCCTCTGGTCCTTTCTGTGTAGTGAAGGCATATAATAATCTACCCTTTCTTATCACTAGCGGGTGTTCATATAACTTTCATTTCTGCCCATCATATCAACCGTTAAATGGAACCAGTGTGTCAGTCGTCAGGAGTCATGAAAATCTGACAGTGGAAATTGATAGCCTAAGTGAAGTTACAAACTTTGTAAAAGATGTGGAATTCCATGAAGTTCATGAAAGGTTTTTTGTTTTTTTTTTTCTTTTGAGGACTGCTTTTACTTATATGCACAGAAATAATTGAAGAAAAGACTTCGACACAAAAACATGACTAAGTACCAAAAGATTAAGAGAGGATTGGGGGAAAAGTTATCTTTCCCAAAGATAATTCTCTTAATAATCATAGAAGTTAAACATGTGGGCTTTTGGCCTTTACAAAATGTCTGAAACCTGTTGCAGTTTTGTAGTAAGTGTAAATGTCGAAAGAATTAAATCTTTTGACTACTTCCTCCCATTCCTATGGGCTTCCCTGGTGGCTCAGATGGTAAAGAATCTGCCCGCAGTGCGGGAGACCTAGGTTTGATCTCTGGGTCAGCAAGATCCCCTGGAAAAGGAAATGGCTACCCACTCCAGTATTCTTGCCTGGAGAATTCCATGGACAGAGGCTTCTGGAGGCTTACAGTCTATGGGTGGCAAAGAGTCAGATATGATTGAGGGACTAATACTTTCCCATTCCTATGGTCATCTACTTAGCCTATAACAACCTGATTTACCAAATACCTCTCCTCTATGCAGACTCTGTTTTTAGTTTCTCATCAAAAAAATGGAGAGGAATCTTTATTATGAAAACAGAATGAGAACAGAAATTGACTTTCTATCCTGGAAAGAGATGATTTGCAATATAGAACAAGGTTAAGGGAAGACACCAGACTATCAGGGTGAAAAGAATGGGAAAGGGAGACACATGGTTTGAGAAACATATTCAGTATATTTACTTTAAATTTTACAAAGCAAACAAAAAGAACTTTGTAGTATCATAACAGTAAATAATACAACCCATAGAAAGTAAACATGAAATCTTCATAAGTGATAAATGCATATGATACCATGACTTAAAGAAGGTTTATTATAATTAGAAGGAAAGGAAAATTGAGAATTTTTTCTGAGATACACGTATGTAGAAAAAGTGAGAAAAACACTGGTCTTTGTAAACAGACAAAAAATAATTTACGGGTGGGAGCAAAATTCCATTTGGTCATTTGAGGACTGATCACATCTATTTACTTGAAACTTTTCCTCTAATAAAATAATAAATGAGCTGATTTAAAGGTGATGAATCTATTTTGACATTCTGTCTTTTCCCACCTGGATACAGGCCACTTTAGCTCCAGAACTGACTCCTTTATTTGATGAACAAGGATGGCCAGGGGAAGGCAAACACAGACATACCCTCTTTGCAAGCTCAGTCTGACACCCTAGTGTTAAAGGCAAGTCATGTATTTGATACATTGATCTTAACTTTATTTATAAAACCAGAGTTCCTCTGTTGATTCCATAACTCATTCTCAGTTCTAAGAATTTTGTATAAAGGTCATCTGTCATAATTTTTTCATTTATTTCGGAGTGTTTTTTAACATTTGTAATGAGATCTTGGGATTCCTGATGTAGGGATATAAAATTTCTCTTTTCACAAATCCTTTAGACTGACTAGGAAATCCTAGGCAACAGAATCCCAAAGCCAGAACAGATTTTAGAGATCATCAGTTTCTTTATTTTCATAAATATGAAAACCAAGGCCCTGAAACCAGAGTCTCAAACTCATGCTTACATAGCAATGTGAAAGCGAAAAGTGAAGTCACTCAGTCGTGTCTGACTCTTTGCAACCACATGGACTGTAGCCTACCAGGCTCCTCTCTCCATGGGATTCTCCAGGCAAGAATACTGTACTGGGTTGCCATTTCCTTCTCCAATGTAGCAGAGTACAAAAGATTGCAGGATTTGGAAGCCAGACTTTTGAATTCAAATCCTTACTCTGCCATTTATAATTATGATATACTGGGTAAATCATTTAGCCCCAGAGGAAGGTATTTTGATGTGACTGAAGTTAAATAATTTTACCATCAGTTCAGTTCAGTCACTCAGTCATGTCCGACTCTTTGTGACCCCATGAATCGCAGCACACCAGGCCTCCCTGTCCATCACCAACTCCCAGAGTTCACTCAGACTCACATCCATCGAGTCAGTGATGCCATCCAGCCATCTCATCATCTGTCGTCCCCTTCTCCTCCTGCCCACAATCCCTCTCAGCATCAGAGTCTTTTCCATGAGTCAACTCTTTGCATGAGGTGGCCAAAGTATTGGAGTTTCAGCTTTAGCATCATTCCTTCCAAAGAAATCCCAGGGCTGACCTCCTTCAGAATGGACTGGTTGGATCTCCTTGCAGTCCAAGGGACTCTCAAGAGTCTTCTCCAACACCATAGTTCAAAAGCATCAATTCTTCGGCACATCGGTTTATCTATCTATAAAATTAGGGCAATAATAACTAGGCACAGTGGAAACAGTGTCAAACTTTATTTTGGGGGCCTCCAAAATCACTGCAGATGGTGACTGCAGTCATGAAATTAAAAGACGCTTACTCCTTGGAAGAAAAGTTATGACCAACCTAGATAGCATATTCAAAAGCAAAGACAGTACTTTGCCAACAAAGGTCTATCTAGTCAAAGCTATGATTTTTCCAGTGGTCATGTATGGATGTGAGAGTTGGACTGTGAAGAAAGCTGAGTGCAGAAGAATTGATGCTTTTGAACTGTGGTGTTGGAGAAGACTCTTGAGAGTCCCTTGGACTGCAAGGAGATCCAACCAGTCCATTCTAAAGGAGATCAGTCCTGGGTGTTCTTTGGAAGGACTGATGCTGAAGCTGAAACTCCAGTACTTTGGCCACCTCATGCAAAGAGTTGACTCATTGGAAAAGACTCTGATGCTGGGAGGGATTGGGGGCAGGAGGAGAAGGGGACGACCAAGGATGAGATGGCTGGATGACATCACCAACTCGATGGACGCCAGTTTGAGTGAACTCCAGGAGTTGGTGATAGATAGGGCGGCCTGGCGTGCTGCGATTCATGGGGTCGCAAAGAATTGGACATGACTGAGTGACTGAACTGAACTGAACTGAACTAGGCTTCAGGGTTATTGCTAGAAATACAAATAATATATTAAAATGCTTTTAAAATCTTAAATGCTTTTTTTTACTAGAAGAAATTCCAGAAATCCTAGATCTCCACTCTTTGCTCTTTCTAACTAAAAGATATTAGTATAAGCTTTAAAAATCTGATTCATTTTTTTAAAATTCCTTTAGTAAAATTACTAATTCCTTTAATATATTCCAACAATATCACAATTAGACCTAGATTAATCATTGACAAAGAGAGAGTCTCTATAGTAGACTCAGAAAGCTCCAGGAAAAATGAGGCACATGGTTGAGGTAGCGCTGTATATGCTACGTGTTCTTAGTTGTTTCAGTTGTGTCCGACTCTTTGCAATGACATGGACTGTAGCCCTCTAGGCTCCTCCGTCCTTGGGACTCTCCAGGCAAGAATACTGGAATGGGTTCCAGTACTTCCTCAATGCTATATGTTATGGCTCCAGACCAAAGAGAATATATGATAATAGGGAATATTATAATATCCCCATATTAATATTAATATCTAAAAGACTTCTAAAATTTCCTGCAGGAAGGAAATCTATGTATACTAGCTTAATCAGTTTCTTTGGCATCCTGAATAAATATCTATTAATGTCAGATAGACTTCTGTCACCTGGACAAAATCCATCCCCCAAAATAACTTACAAAAGTGCTGCTAAAGGCACAAGTCAACTGAAATGAAATGGACTAAATAATGGCTTACATTCCTTCTGAATGTTAAGTAAATAAAATAGCAAGTCAATTCATTTATTTTTACTTAAAACTGTTTATACATTGGGCTGGGGAAAGTGGGGCAAAGCTGCTGGATACATATGAAGTTTTACCTTGAGGGATGGAAGTGATTTGAACTAGACAGAGGTAGTGGCTGCAGAGCACTGTGAATGTAATAAATGCCATTGGATTGTTTACTTCAAAATGGTTCCATTTATTGGGCAAATTTCAACCTCAATATATTATCTTTTAAAATTTCACACATGTATAAAAAGTACAATTTCAAAATCTTAAAATCTAACTATTTCAAGTGTTGTATGAGAAACCTACAAAAAGTTTCAGCATCAAAACACGTATTCCTACAAATATCGACTCAACATATCTTATACCTTAAACTAATACAATGTTATGTCAATTGCACCACAATTAAAAAAAAGAACACATATCACCAAATCAACAACTAAGTTTTCTTAATGGCCTGTAAAATGTCTGTATGTATTTGTAAAAATAAAAATCAATATTCCTTTTAAGCTCTGAAATTGCAGAACCTATGTAATAAAGTCAATACTAGGGGGGAAAAAGGTATTTTCTACAGGTAGCTAATATTTTAGAGGCAGATTACAAACCATCACAAAACACATATTGACAGAGATTGACTGCAGCTGCTGTAACTTAATCTCTGCATTGGTGATCTCAAGCCTCTTGAGTCTCACTTCATGGTTTTATGATACAGTTACATCACAACTCCTCAGCAGAATTACAGCTTTGTCACTAATCTCTCCCTATCAGTTATCCTGTAAGGAAGGAAGCTGGAAGGCACCACGAGAAAGAGGCAACAGCATGAATGATTGTGTTCAGTCTCTTTCCACCACAATATCTGTAAGTCTGGGAGTGATAAATGGCACCCAAGTTATAAACGAGCAACAAGGTCAGTAGCACCAAGCAGCCAAGAGTTCAAAGAAAAGTCACAATTCTGATGGGTTCAGGAAAAGGCCACATACTGCTGGCATGCATCAGTAGAGATAAATCCTTCGAGATGCCTTACTGCAATTACAAAACAGAATTAGAAAAGCCTGTTATGGAAGAGCTAAGAGTTCTGTCCAGGAATTGAACAAAGAACATTGATTAGAATAAAAGTCATTCATTTTCTAGAAAAAAAAGTCAAGAATCCTGGTGGAAAATGCCTTCAAAATGTTAAATAATTCTTCGACACTGAAAGATGTATATCTGAGCAAGTCTGCTTTCCTTCTCGGTCTTCTCCCCTTAATCTCTTTACTACATCTATAAAGAATCCAGAAGAGACATGGAGGGAAGTGGCCTGACCCTCTAGAATTATTTTAGACTGAGTCTTCATCTCTTTATCAATCTCCTTAGGTGAACTGCATAAAATGAAAATGTAATCTTTTCTTATAAACTAAAATATATAAATCTCCTAAAAATATAAGGAATAAAAACCACTTAATGTTGTGATAAGTTGACCAAGAAATAAATCCCCTTGTTTGACCATTTATGTAATGTGTGTATGTGTGTGTGCTCACTCATGTCTGACTCTTTGCAACCCTGTGGACTGTAGCCATCCAGACTTCTCTGTGCATGGGATTTCCCAGGCAAACATCCTGGAGGTGGGTTGCCATTTCCTACTTCAGGGGATGTTCTCAACCCAGGGATCGAATCTGTGTCTTGTACCTTCTGCATTGGCAGGCAGATTCTTTACCACTGTACCACCTAGAAACCTGAAAATGTTGAGGATTTTCCCAAAGTTATATCATCGGTAATTGACAAATTAGGATTATAATCACTGGACTCTTGAAACTTACTCCTGTCTTCTTTCTCCTTAATAAAATGTCCTCTCAAATAGCTTCTGAAGTTCTTGTAGCATCTAGCTCTCTCATTGAAGGGACTGTAGTCCTCAAGTTTTCATGCTCTATATATTTGTAATAGATTTCAATAATCTTTGCTATTGCTCATGTATTTTTTTGTGAGAATCAAGACAAATTGTACCATATGGGAAAATTTGCTAACCATTCTGATGCAAAACTGAAGAATACTAAAATTGAAAACCACTGGCATCTCCACTCTTCCTTGGAGAAAGAATCCTTGAAAGCACTTCTGTCCACTTTCACTCTTCTTCGTCATTAAGGAGCCTCATGTTCCACCTGTGACAGCCTCAGAAATTTTCCTCCTTATTTTAAACAGCCATGTTGGAGTATAGAAAACGGCACCATGTCTCCCATGAGTAATTAATATTAGGATAATTATTTTCAGAATGCTTTTGCCTTAAACAACAGAATATGAAATTAAAAAGCTGTTCATTGCATCCAATAATGGAAATGTAAGGTACATTTTGTTTATGAATGCTTTTAAGATTCAAATTGATGTTACAAAGTTTTCAGGACAGGAAAAATATTTTTTCAACAGTGGCCTAAAACTAGTTAGTATTAATCACAGGACACAAGAGCTCTTATTGTCCAAATTGGTAGACAATCCAAGAAAGAATTACTTGTCTTTTAAGACCATTCTTTATAGTTATTTTGTGCATGTCTAATTTTCTGAAACTACTCAAACTAAGTATTGAAATTATACCATAAAGCTTTAAAGGTTTCTTTTTTCCATTGTGTTCCATAAATGCCTCTACAACACTTCCTAATTTGCTGTGAGAGCACTTGACTAGGATTATGATCAGCCCCAAAGAATTTCTGCAAACGTGCTGAGTCACACCTCTCTTGAATATGTATAATAATAGTGTTGCTTCAAAGGTTTCTCTCTTCTTGCTATGCTAAACTTGAAAAGCATAAGATGAGTATTTCAATCAAGTACATCATTAAGAAGTCTAGACCATGAAAGTGAGATTTTTTTTACAGGATAATGAAAAGAGGGAGTGATCAATAGAAAGCTGCTGCTGCTGCTGCTAAATCGCTTACTCAGCTTCAAATAGATGTGAGAGTTATGAAGAGTTGTGCTCTGATGGGAGAGTAAGATCAATAAAAATATATATAATCACTGAAGTGTTCTGTGTACTCTAGATTCTAGAAAAATTATAGTTCAGGGCAAAGCCTTCTACAACCACTTCAAAGTGTCTGAATTCTTTCCTTGTGCTGGAATGTTCTAATTATTATGGCTAGAAAAACCAAGTTACAGGATAATTAACTACCTCCTCCATTAGAATCGGACTGAAATAAAACAGATCTCAGATGCCCTTGGACTTCCTTTGGCACCTTTACTTTCATTTGGGTATGTTTACTTCATGAATATGCAAAATACAGAATTAATCATTCTCTCTTTATTCCATGAAATAAATTGCTCCTGCAGATTTATTCTGTAAGCAATGCTGTGTGCCCTGTTTGGCTTTCCTCTTTTGCTGTAGGCTTCCAGAGTAGCTGTTTACCCCTCTTCACAGAAAGCACTTCCTGTAGTCCTTGCTGAGCCAGAAAATCTGCATTCGTTATCATGGAGGGAGATCACAAAGAGAGATATAACCTGGATAAAAGGCACGTTTTAACTTAATTAAGACCGCTATTATAATGAGACCATTAAAGCACAAATAGTATTGGCAATCAGCTGGAGCTGGGAGACTTTTTCTTTAAACCTGTGGTGGATTTTATTGTTGCTATAATGGTTTTTACCATAATGAAATTTAATGCATTACCAGGAAAAAGTCATGCCCTATGGTAGGGTGCTGCTTATATTTCGAAACACGTTAGCGTGAAGCTACAGTGAGATCTAATAATAGAAATGAACTTACCTAAAGATGCATTGATTTTTATATTAGGTCACGTTGAGAATTTACAAAGAACATCGAGTCCACGAAACAAAAATCCTCTTGAGAATAGCATTGATTGCAAGAAGGGTAATATTAGAAAAATGGAAATCCTCTCCTCCCAGAATGGCGTGCATTCGTATAATGGATTAAGTGCAGGAGGTAGTTTAGAAAAGGTCATCTTTCAGAGAAATGATAAATTTGACAAATTTCAGTAGATTTAATCACCCCTGAGATTTGCTTAAAACAGCAATGAGGTAACACTACCCATATAATTTGCTTATTTATTATAACTTCTGAAATTAGAAACATTATTTCTATTAGCATGATCTAGTCAATAAAATTCCTCACAAAATAAATTCCTACCATTTTAATATATAGCCCAGTCATTGTGGAGAAAGAGTGTCAGTTGTCAGTCCTGTCTGACTCTTTACAACCCCGTGGACTGTAGCCCACCAGACTCCTCTCTCCATGAGATTCTCCACGCAAGAATACTGGAGTGGGTTGCCACTCCCTTCTCCAGGGGATGTTCCCAACCCAGGGATTGAACCCAGGTCTCCTGCACGGCAGGCAGGTTCATTACCATCTGAGCTACCACAGGAGCTCTAATCACTGGATGACTTCAAAGAAGTTAAGGAGACTGCCCAAGAGAGAAAGAACAGAAAAATAATGCAGGATTCAATTACATCTTTCACAAAAGCAGAGACCCCTCCCCCCCCCCTGCACACACACCTCCTGAGACATAAGGGATTCTTATGCCTACATCCGGAGAAGGCAATGGCACCCCACTCCAGTACTCTTGCCTGGAAAATCCCAGGGACGGAGGAACCTGGAAGGCTGCAGTCCGTGTTGTCTCGAAGAGTCGGACACGACTGAGCGACTTCACTTTCACTTTTCACTTTCATGCATTGGAGAAGGAAATGGCAACCCACTCCAGTGTTCTTGCCTGGAGAATCCCAAGGACGGCGGAGCCTGGTGGGCTGCCGTCTCTGGGGTCGCACAGAGTCGGACACGACTGAAGCAACTTAGCATGCCTACATCATTAAACTTGAAGTCAGCATTCAACAGTTTATATATGTATTCAAAAAACATTCTGCTATCAGTTTTCTTCAGAGTAGTGTATACCCTTATTTTCATCATTCTAGTTTATGTTGTTTATCCATATTCCCTACTATAATGTATTTTGTCTTGAAATACTATATTACAGTTTTCATATCTTTGAGGGCACATCTCTTGAGAATTTTCCTAATCTGTAGAGACATTCTGGTGCTCCTTACTTTCTCTTTACCTGTATGAAATTGGTACAAAATTCAGCTCACCTTTTTCTATTGCTCAGTTTTATGTAAAATGAGGGTTCCAGTCTTTTTTGAAAGAAGGAATGAACCCTGCTATCTTTCTCTACTTCATGGCTCTAGAGCGCCCTCTTTTGTTGTTTTCTCAAAGTGATTGAAATAATAGAGTCCTTCCTTGTCATTTTCATGCAGAACAAGAGAGACAAACCACCACCTATGGACCAGACATGGATGTCCTGCCTATTTTTGTACTGCCTTCAAGCTAAGACTGTCTTTCGTGTTTCTAAAACATTGAAAAGAAAAAGGAAAGGAAGGAAGGAATAAAGGGAGATGATGCACAGAAATGCGGTTACCCCACAATAAAGCTGGCAGATTCACTCTCTGACCCTTTAAATAAAACATTGCCATCCCGAGTCCCAGGTCAACCTTTTCCTTTGAACTTGTCATTGTCCTGTACAGTGACAATTCTACTCCCAGAATTTTCTCCTGGTTCAAGCAAGACTTTGACCTGAAAGAGAGCTTCGTGTTTTCAGCCTCAAGAATCTTTAGGGTCCAGATTTTACACGGGTCCCCATGCACTAACCATTAAATTCGATCCTGAGGACCCCGCCAGTTTTGCCTGATGTTTCCAAATTGCCACTATTTCCAGCTGGCTTTCTTCCTCTGTATTTGTGGAAAGTTTCAGGAAGAACTGAAGTTTTCGCCACTGCCTCCATCTTCCCAAAAATCGAGTTAATTTTTTTTAACTGAATAATGAAGAGAACCTGGAATGATAGGAACATTTCTGCTTTCTCTCTACGAACTGGAATGTGATTTTTTTAAGGACCAAGGATGTGTTCAGTAAACGCTTATTAGCTTCACTGCTTCTTTCTTATCTCTAATATAATAAAATATTCAATTATTTTTTACATATGTTAATAAAGCTGATCAAATAAATAATTAAATTTAACTTTATGTACCATTTTACAATAAAATTAAATTCCCCTCAGAAAGAGCAGACTGTTTCTCATGGGTTAATTCTATATCTCCCCAAATAATAAAGCCACTCTCAGGGAGTTGAAGCTATTTTACTTTCTTTGTTTCAGATTTCCTTTTCAAGAATGTAGCACAATATGAACCTTCATAATTAAATTTATTCTATGAGAATGATGGAGTCGCTTATACTGAACCCATAACTATTCAAAATGCTAAAGAAATATAAAAAGTAGCTCTGAGAAAACCCTGGAGAGTGAGCAAAAGCAGCAATAACCTGGAGGGCATTTGATTCTCTGGACAAAGAAAGGAAGCACACCAGCTGAAACCCTTGTCTCCAAGGCTTTGGGATGAGAACACCCACCAGACAACACAGAGGAAGGGGAGGGAAAGGTGTTGACACTCAAGCAAAGGTTCAGACTGGCCAGCTTCCTAAGTCAGAGGAAGAAGTTTGGGATTCTAAGTGGCTGGAAATTCAGAGGGGAGAATCAAATTAAAAAGACCACAGTATGTCTTTTTGAATTATGGTTTTCTCATGTATATTCCCAGTAGGGGGATGGCTGAGTCATACAGCATCTCTATTTTTAGTTTTTTGAGAAGTCTCCATACTGCTTTCCTTAGTGGCTGTAGCAATTTACATCCCCACCCAGAGCACAAGAGGGTTCCCTTTTCTCCACACCCTCTCCAGCACTTATTGTTTGTAGATTTTATGATGATGGCCATTCTGTCTCTCATTATAATTCTGATTTCCATTACTCCAATAATTAATGATGCCTCCTGGCCATCTGAATATATACACTATCACGTGCTAGTGGGAAGCTGCTGCGCAGCACAGGGAGTTCAGTTCTGGTGCTCTGTGATGACCGAGAGGAGTAGGATGGGGGGCTGCGAGAAAGGCTCAAGAGCAAGAGGATATATGTGTACTTATAGTTGATTCACTTTATTATACAGCAGAAACCAACACAGTATTGTAAAGTAACTATCCCCCAATAGAAAATATAATACAACTTAAACAAAAGACCTCTTTTGTGACCCCATGGACTGTAGTCCACCAGGCTCCTCTGTCCATGGGATTTCCCAGGCAAGAATATTGGAGTGGGTTGCTATTTCCTTCCTCAGGGGATCTTCCCAACCCAGAGATCTAACCCAAATCTCCTGCTTGGCAGGCGGATTCTTTACCACTGAGCCAAAAAACAAAAAACTCTAAGGGCAATCTTGAAAGCTAAAAATCCCTGCCAATCCCTGGATGGAGATTGGCCCATCCGGAATGGGATATGAAGAATTTCTGGTTTGCAAACTTGGGAAATGACTGGGTGTAATCTGAAACTGGCCCCAGGGCATAGCCAGGAAGGAGAGACCCAAGAAAGAGGCTTACTTGGATTCTCCTCTATGGAATTTTACCTAAGGAAACCTCCCAGTATCTCATTCTTTATTTATTTAATACCTTTGATGAAGACCTATAACATGCGCTAAGATGGGCACCACAGGAGTTACAAAGTGAATGAGACAAATCTTGGCCTTACAAAGAGTTTACGATCTAGGTTAGACACTAGGGGTACATATGCTGTGCTGTGCTTAGTCGCTCGGTCAGGTCCGACTCTGAAACTCTATGGACTGTAGCCTGGCTGGCTCCTCTGTCCATGGGAATTCTCCAGGCTAGAATACTGAAGTGAGTAGCCTATCCCTTCTCCAGGGGATCTTTCTGATCAGGAATCAAACCAGGGGTCTCCTGCATGGCTGATGGATTCTTTACCAGCTGAACTACAAGTGGTACATATAAATATACAAAAAAAGCAAAATAAATATAAATAATTAAAGAAGAAAAGAATTGGGGAGTTGTGGTGATTCACCTAAGGAAACATTTACTTCTAGGGTGACTGTCTAGAGAAGATAGTATTGTAGGCAACTTTTGAAAATGAAAGTACTGTCAGAGTTTTGCCAGGTGAATGTGTTTGTATAGCGCATTCTAGTGGATAAGGCCACATTCATAAATGTTCACAAATCTGTTGAAAGAATAGCTTGCAAGTTCCGATATTCTAATTTATACCATCATTATTCTGTCAAGGCTGATGCAATTTGAATTTTATGTAAGTTTAAAAACAATCTAATTTGAGATTCAGTAACAAATCTCACTACATTGTTATGAGAGTCATCCCTCAGTATTCATGGGGGGTCATTCCAGGACCCCTGTAGATACCAACATCTAACCTACACACAACCTCCCATATATGGCAAATCGTCTCTAGATTATTTATAATACCTAGTGTGATGTAAATGATATGTAAATAGTTACCATTTCTCAGCAAATTCAAGTTTTGATTCTTGGAACATTCTGGAGCTTTTCCCTCCAAAATATTTTCGATCTTTTGCTTGGCTGAATTCAAGGATGCAGAGGGCTCACTGTATCACTGCAACCAAAGAATCAGGTTTTAATCCCCAGCAAATATAAGAAATTCCTCGTGATTTACTCTTTTTAGAAATAAATAAAATCATACAAGGACATGAAATTGTACACATTACAATTTATGCACCCCCTCCTCAAGTGAAAAGAAACTGAAGTGTTATTGGCCATCTTTCATGTATCAGGTATAATGGGATAACTATGTATATGTATCATTATTTCATGTTTATTTCCACTCTGTACAAAACACTGTGCTAGATCTTACAGAAAAAGAAAAATAGGTATTCATTCTTTAAGGAGTTTGCACGTTAATGAGGGAAACACACAGGAGCTCAGTTACCACAAATGAGGTATATGCATTTATCAGTTCAAAGTCATAAATATGCCTAGCTGTTCAGAAAAAGGAAGCATTTTCCCCTTACCACTGTCTTACTTACAGCTCTGTCTTCAGAATCTTCATTATTGTAATGTTCTATACTACAATACTTAACTGTATTTTAACTGTGTACTTGACTTGCTCTTTTGACACAGTAAGATATTAAAGGGAAAGACTGAGCTATCTCTTTTTGCCTCAGAATCTGGGAAGTCCTGGAATATTCCATCATCCAATAAACATGTCATTAAAGGAGGAGTAAGTAGATAATCAGTAACTTTAAAATATATTTTTTTTAATTGGGGTATAGTTTCTTTACCATGTTGTGTTAGTTTCTGTTGTACAATGAAGTGAGTCAGCTATATGTATAAATATATCGCCTCCCTCTGGACCTCCCTCCCACCAGCCATCTTCATTCCACCCATCTAGGTCACCACAAAGCACAGAGCTCAGCTCCCTGTGCGATACAGTAAGTTCCCAGTAGTTATCTGTTTTACACACGGCAGTACACATACGTCAATCCCAATATCCCAATTCATCCCCTGCCCCCACGTCTACACGTCACTTCTCTACATCTGCGTCTTTATTCCTGATCTACCAATAGGTTCAAATAGCTGGGACATGGAAGCAGCCTAAATGCCCATCAACAGATTAATGGATAAAAAAGATGCGGTATACATATACAATAGAATATTACTCAGACATAAAAAGAAATAATATTGGGCCATTTGTAGAGACATAGGTGAACCTAGAGTCTATCATACAATGTGAAGTAGATCAGAAAGAGAAAAACAAATATTATATATTAAGGCATTATATGGAGTCTAAAATAAATCATTTTTTACTGTAAAATCTCATTTAACAAAAGAGTACCCTCATAACCATAGAAATTATGTAGTGATAGAGTGGGATGGGACATAAAATCATCCATCTATCATTTTATTTTCTCAACCTGACTTCTATAATCTTCTCCCAAAGCAATTTAAACATCTGAATTAAATATATATGCTGCAAAGGGTAACCTATAAAATATTTTGGTAGTATGTGCCAAAGTTCAATTAAACACTTGGATTCATATTTAATCTAAATTCTACTCATAAAAAGTCCTCATCCTTTCTCTGCAATAGAAATATATCATGTCATGGAAACTCTTTTTTTAATCATATCCTCCTTATAATTTAAAATAATAACACAGCTTGTGAGTTTTTACTTTTTCTGAAAAAAAAAAATATTTTTAGAGGAACTTATAGTAAAACTGAGCCAAAGGTATAGAGATTTCCCGTATACCTCCTGCCCCAATACACACAAGCCTCTCCACTGTCAGAATCCTGCACTAGAAGGAACATGTTACAGCTAATAGACCTACATTAACACATCATTATCATCCAAAGTCCATAGTTTACCTTAGGGCTCACTGTTCGTGTGGTAGCTTCTATAGGTTTTAACAACTAGGTAACGACACATAGCCACAATTATAGTATCATACAGAATAGTTTCACTGCCGTAAAAATCCTTTGTGCTCTGCCTATTCTTCCTTTTCCTTAACCCTTGGCAACCACTGATTTATTTTTTTAATAGACCTTATTTTTTAGAACAATTTAAGCTTCACAGCAAAATTGAGCAGAAAGTACAAAGATTCCAGTACCCCTAGCCCCACACATGCACTTTTTAATCATTTCTATTGCACAAAGGGAAGTGAATGCAGAATTAGAAGCCAAATGTTCTACTTCTAAATTCTGTGTTCTTTCTACTTTATAGCAAATACTCCTCTCTAAACACAGTCTCTACTATAACAGACTGGCTCTATGGACTTATTCTATACAAAGTTCATTCGGGGTGATTATGGCCCTAATTCTTTTATTAAAAATACTCCTGAAAGAATCATAAAAATTACCCTTTAAATATTAACCAACTTTTAGTGACTACAAATAATCAGAATTTGAGTATTTGTGAAGGCTAACCTCTCAGAGTTTTGTGTATTCACATTGCACTGTCCTTCAAAATTGCATTTTCTGTTAATATTCCATATAAGTAAGGAGTCAGTCACCTAAGTTCCTTCGTTTTTAACAAAGGTTCTTGTGGACTAAATAAATTGTTAGTTTATTTCCAGCAATGGAATTCAGTGATGACACAAACATTTTTTTCTGTCATAGAATTAAAATCTCTCAGAAAAAGTCTATTAATTAAAAAAATGAGACTATATTATTAAATATTCTTCTATTTCCCAAAGTGACATTTTCTCTATATAAATACTGACATATTTTAAATCAGCATTTATAATAACTTAATGTTTTCCAACACATTGCAAAATTGTTCCCATATAGTTTTTCTTATGATTTAACATGTGGAAAAAATTACATGGAAACAATTTAGCAATGTGTTGGATAAATCATTATTAATAAAGTTATTGAGTTGGCCAAAAAATTTCATTCCAGTAAATGTTACAGAAAAACTCAAATGAACTTTTTTGGCCAAACTGATATTATTCAGGTGATTATAGATATGTAGGTGGTTATAATCACTTTATATTGTTGATAATTAATAATAATTGCTAA
Organism: Oryx dammah; assembly: GCF_014754425.2. Taxonomy (NCBI): domain Eukaryota; kingdom Metazoa; phylum Chordata; class Mammalia; order Artiodactyla; family Bovidae; genus Oryx; species Oryx dammah. The sequence continues at coordinate 135,541,493 of NW_024070186.1, read as the reverse complement.
TGCTATTTTATTAAAATTATTTGATGGTAAATCAGAAAATAAAAATATATCCATGAATGATATTTATATATTGTAGAAAATGTAAGAGTGTAATTGGAATCTGCTGAGAATCCCAGGGACAGGGAAGCCTGGTGAGCTGCCGTCTCTGGGGTCGCACAGAGTCAGACACGACTGAAGCGACTTAGCAGCAGCAGCAGGAGATAGGATATCTGAAGGAAATGTTTATCACTACTTCTCATCAGATAACAGCTTTCCAGAAATAGAGTGGCTTGCTCAGATCTCAGCCTCTGGAGAATTACAAATTTGGAGAGGAACTTTAAAAATATTGGAGAGTGATTTTCCCTGTAAGCTGTAAAGAAGACACCTTAATAGGTATCACACCTTCCAAAACAATACATGTGACTGAAGCACAGCATCTCAGCCTATAAGAGAGGCTTGTAAACTGCCTCTGAATTGTGAAGAGAAGGTGCTTAAATGCCAGAATCTCTCAGGAGTGTTCTGCTGGCAACATACTCAAGGATGACACTCCCTTTCATGTGGATTGTAGGGTCCACCTTGTTGAACTAGCCCCAAACTAAATGAGAAACCAGGGTGGGTGAGAGAAGCTAACTGGAATCAGGGACAAACAAATCTCTTTCAATTGTACATTTTTGCCCTGAAGTGCCTTTCTTAAACTTTGCTCTCGGACATGCTGTGAAAAATAAAATAATACTGTAGGTTATCTTTCATTAGACCTTCATATATCAAGAATGCTGGTTTTTTAAATTGCTTTGATTTGCTAAAAATGGTTACTATCTGTAGTTTTGCTTTGTTTCCATCTGAAAAAAAGCTAAGATAAAGGACTTTACAGGTTATGCAATGAGAGATCACATTCAAGTTACCATTCCAAAAGTGAAAATGAAGATGGAACCCTTTAAAACCATAGATGAATGTTACCTAATGATTCACATGACTTCTCCAGTTTTTATTAAAACTATCAAGTGAAAAAATCAGTTTTGTAGAAACTGACTTTTGACTTATGAGTAAGATGATGCAGTGGTTTACAGTTTTATTCCTGGATGGTAAGATTTAGAAATCTGCCCCTGGTGGGCTGCTATCTATGGGATCGCACAGAGTTGGACACGACTGAAGCAACTTAGCAGCAGCAGCAGCGAAGTACCAGAATCATAGTAATCTCAGGAAATAAGGAAGAGACAAGAGCAGCCACTGCCTGTATTTTCAGAAGGAAATCTGACTTCTCAGTTTCTTTACAGAACAACTCCTAAAACTTTACAGTATGATGATTTATACTTAATCTGAAGCTAGTGAGGTTGATTAGGTGATTAAAGCAATTACTTTTGCTAAAAAAAAAAAAGTGTGATGCTTGAATTCTAGTAAATGTCAAAGTGATGATCATATCATTATTTTCTGATTCTAAAAATGCAGCCTAAGTAAAGTTTGCTTCAGCCTTTGCTCCAGTTAACTATCTGCACGGCTCACACGAGTCAAGCGTTCTGTTCTTTAATGATGAAAAGCAGGAAGTTCAACCAAGTTCAAATGAGGAATGTAAACAGAAAGGAGATTCACAATATGCATGTATGACAGAGGAGATTCAGTTAAAAGACTCACATTTTCTGTGTATAAAAAGGAAAATAATTGATTATAAAGATTGCATAAAAATAATTAAAAGTTACATTGTTTTGTGAACACCTATAGAGAGAGATTTTAAACTTTTGAGGGGGGTGGGGGATGTGTATCCACCAAAGAAATCTAAATGACGCTAATATTTACAGGGTCAGATGGAAAATAATAGAATTTTTTAGAGCTGGAATGTGCCCTTACTAATCAAATCCTCTCTTGAAATTTTATTATTCATTGCATCTCATTTCTCCATTGAATGAAGTTATCCCAGTGTGAATAAAAATACCAATTGGAAATTGAATAAACTCCTTTAGCACAGTGACCTAACTTTTTTAAAGATTAAGAGCTCTCAAAAGCAGGATTTTAAGTCACTTGCCCCAGCTTTGAACTTATTAAAATATAGACGCTATACAGACCTCCACTTTATGAAGGATTGATTTGTGATTTTGTGACTTTATAATGGTTCAAAAGAGATACACATTCAGTAGAAACTGAAATTTCTGAAATTCAAATTGAATTTCAATTCAAATGTTGAATTTCAGTCTTTTCCCCAGGCTAGTGGTAAGAGGCACAATAGTTTCATATCTGTAGTTGCTGCTCCCACTCAGCCATGCAATCACAAGTGTGAACAATACACTTACAATGATACTGCTCCCAGACAACCTTCTGTTTCTCACTTTCAGCACAACAGTCAATACATTATATAAACTTTTCAACACGTTACTATAAAATAAGATCTGTTAGATGAAGACTTTGCCCAGGTGTCGGCTAATGTAAGTTTTCTGAGCATGTTTAAGATAGGCTAGACTAAGCTATGATGTCCACTAGGTATTTTAAAGGCATTTTTAACTCACAATATTTTCAACTTATGATAGGCTTATTAGAACATAACCCCATCATCAGTAAAGGAAGACCTAAATTAAAAACATTTCTTTTCTGCTGTTGCCTGTTACATTGTTGCACGTCACCATTTACTTAATAATATTTAACACTCGTTATATTGCAGCATGCTGGGGCCATCTCAAAGATAATTTTTATCCCTGAGACCTGCATTATTCAATGGACTATATCCTTTAGCTACAACTACTTCACTTTACCCTATCCTGCTTTCCACAACCATTATGTTCTATTTCTGCCTCATCCATCATCACAGATGTACTTGCTTACAACTGCACTTTCCTTACCCTTCACTTCTGAAATCAAGAGTTCATGCAAGTTTAAGCAGTTTACATGAAACTTCTTTTCTTATCCTATTTAAACCTGGATTCCCCTGAATATACTGTTCTCTCTATAAAAATCCTATACTTATAAAAGCTACTGGATCCAGATAATCCAGGGCTCTGTTCCTCTACAAGGAGTCTATAAAGACTTGAAGAAAAAACAGTAAAAGGGATTAATCATGTGATTTCTCAAACCATAGGCATATACTCCCTATGGGTATATGTGGGTATTTGGTGATGCTAATGATAGCTGACCAGGAAGAAGATATTTCTCCTCTGCATTTTCTTAATACCTCCTCACCCATCCTTCCTAAAGAAAATTCACATTATATTCCAATGTAAGATTAAGCTAATCTTTATTCAAAGCTGTACAGTGCCCAAGAATGGGAATATAATTAACAAAAAACAATTTGATGCATGTACCTAAGTATTATGTATCACACATTCTCCTGGGATGTCCAATCATATCCTGAAACAATGACTAAATCCCTGTTACTTTTGTATATCTTGTAAATTTCACAGCCCCCCATCATTCGCTTTCAAAGATTTTTCTTCTCTATTTGATTTCTGCTAGTATGCAGTGGAGATTAAGAAGCCTTGGTCTCATTGTTAGTTGGGCATATAAGGCTTTCCACTTTAGGGTGCAGCTTTTGACAAAATCTTTCCCTAAATCCACCAATGGGTTTTCCTTTTGTCTCATTTGCTGAAATTTGGTCTAATGGTCTCTATTAGGTACAATAGAACCTAAACTCCCAATATACAGCAGGGGATTAACATGCCATGTGTGGTTTAGAGCAATAGCATTTTACCACTTGGGGACATGTTATCACATGAAAACATCTCCATCCTCCACACATGAGGGTTCTGGTAGCAAGGAAGAAGGTAAAATGGATATTCTACAAACCACTGTGTCTACCAGTCAGTGACTACAAATTACTCATTGTGAAAAAAGCTTAGTGTTAAAACTCATAGAAAAGAAGAAAAAAATGGAAAGTTATATGTTGTCATTAATGTTTATTTATGACTACCCAATATTCTCACATTTCATTTCTTGTTTATTATGTAACAATTTCATGAAGTTTATGAAATGTAGCAAAATTTTTCTAATAGGATGAAACCCAAAGGAAATTGATAGAGTGGGAAGCTCTGATTTAAAAAATGTTCAATTTTATAACAGAAATAGCCAAGCCTGATTCCCAATGGCTTTGGTAACTGTCTACCAAGGCAGTCTATTCCATACTGAGAATATAAACAGCAGTTATTTCTTATAATTAACCAAGTGAAAATGTGGTAATGGATATAGAGCTGTGTGTTAAGAAAGTGTCTGTATTTTCTGATAGAAGGTAGAAGCACCTCTTAGTAACAGTGCTGAGACTGAATTAAAAGCACTGTAAAAAAAATAACTCTCATCTTTTATTCCTAAAGAATAAGAAGGGGAAAAATGTACTATTGTAAGATTAGGGTGAGTCTTACAAACAGCAGAAAAACAATGACATGATTGTCGATAAGGAATGAAGAGACCACAGAAGTACCAACTCTCTCACATTTACCAGGAAATTCCAGCATGACAGCCCCAGATGAAGCAAATATACTAAGAAACAGGAAGTAGGATGTTATTGTGTCTCTCTTCCTACAACTTTAAAAAGTCATTCCATCAGAAAAAAATTTCATTATATGAAGTTACAGGAACCACATGGAAAACCAAATTAAATGAGAAACATTGTATTTCACAATCTCATAATTATTTTTATGTAGTTAAATCCCTGTAAACTGTCAGGTAACTCCATGATTTGATATACTCCATTTCTTTGGGAGCAGTTACAGCTAATGGAAAATTTTCTAGTACAATTATTTAGTACAATAATTAGTAAAACACCAAATGAATAAGTTATTATAACTATTACAGAGCTTTTTTAATATGCTAAAGATCTTTGCCTACAATAGTTAAAGCTCTAGTTTTCCTAGCAATCATATACAGATGCGAGAGCTGAACAATAAAAAGGGCTGAGTGCGAAGAATTGGTGCCTTCAAACTGCTTTCCAACTGCCTTTGAACTAAAGAGTTGGAGAAGACTCTTGAGAGTCCCTTGGACTGCAAGGAGATTAAACCAGTCAATCCTAAAGGAAATCAATCCTGAATACTCATTGGAAGGACTGATGATGAAGCTCCAATACTTTGGCCCCCTGATGCAAAGAACTGACTCATTGGAAAAGACCCTGATGCTGGGACAGATTGAAGGCAGGAGGAGAAGGGGATGACAGAGGATGAGATGTTTGGATGGCACCATTGACTCAAACATGAGTTTGAGCAAGCTCCAGGAGATGGTGAAGTACGGGGAAGCCTGGCGTGCCGCAGTCCATGCTGTCACAAAGAGTTGGATACGACCAAGAGACTGAAAAACAACAACAACAAAGTTCTTTGAAAAAAATTAAGGCTTCTCTGACTAATATTATTGCTGGGAGCAACTGAATAAAGCACAGGAGGCCAGATTCTCCTTTTAAAGTTTCTACACAGCTCAAGACTGTACTTTCAGAGATCATTTCTATAGTTTTAAACCCAAGTTTCTACACAACTCTAAAGGTGAAAAGTATGTTCACAGAAAAGCTACATTAAATTTTTTAGGTAAGATCATTCATTTGCTTCTTCCTTGGTGGCTCAAATGGTAAAGAATTTGCCTGCAATGCAGGAAACCCAGGTTCAGTCCCTGGCTTGGGAAGATCCCTTGGAAAAGGAAACAGCAACCCACTCCACTACTCTAGCCTGGAGAATTCCATGGGCAGAAGAGCCTGGTGGGCTACAGTTCATGAGATTGCAAAGAGTCAGACATGACTGAGCAACTAATTTTTCTTTCATTTGCTTATAGTCTTAAACATAAGGTTGATAGTAATGCACCTCATCAGTCAGTCAGTTCAGTCGCTCAGTCGTCTTTGCAACCCCATGAATCACAGCACACCAGGCCTCCCTGTCCATCACCAACTCCCGGAGTTCACTCAGACTCACGTCCATCGAGTCAGTGATGCCATCCAGCCATCTCATCCTCTGTCGTCCCCTTCTCCTCCTGCCCTCAATCCCTCCCAGCCTCAGAGTCCTTTCCAATGAGTCAATTCTTCGCATGAGGTGGCCAAAATACTGGAGTTTCAGCTTTAGCATCATTCCTTCCAAAGAAATCTCAGGACTGATCTCCTTCAGAATGGACTGGTTGTATCTCCTTTCAGTCCAAGGGACTCTCAAGAGTCTTCTCCAACACCACAGTTCAAAAGCATCAATTCTTTGGCACTCGGCTTTCTTCATTGTCCAACTCTCATATCCATACATGACCACTGGAAAAACCACAGCCTTGACTAGACGGACCTTATTCTAATGGAACCAACATAACCCTGGAGGTGGGCATGGCAAGCTCTCCAGTACTCTTGCCTGGAGAATAACTTCTATCCAGGATAGAAGAGCCTGATGGGCTACAGTCCATGGGGTTGCAAAGAGTTGGACACCACTGAAGCTGAAATTACTTAACACATACGCAAGCAGAGTCAGTGTATAATGACTATATTTGGCCATATGTTAATTAATCAAACTAAGCAAGTTTGTAAATGAATGACAGAGGAATTCACCAAACAGTAATGTTCTAATAAAAGATGAGTCCTAGCTAGTCACTTCTATTAGGATACTCAATCAACAATTGAAATTCACTATGAACCAAATAAAAGCATCCTGAAATTTTATAATTAATTTTAAGAAATATGAATGTATACATTGGACCACAATTAAAATAGATTTATTATTAAACCAAAAAAGAGATAAATCTAACACCAAATTTGAGTTGAAAATAATATACAATATAATTAATATAGTTTTAAAGTTATGAGTAAAATAATTTCTTAAAATAGAAACAAAACGTTTTAAAGAGTGAAGTAAGAGACATTGGACCTGACCCAGAGTTACCCCACACTCCTTAGTAGAATCTGTCCTTAAGACACAACATGAGGGGCTTATCAGCAAGACTTTGTCTGCAGGGGAGAGGAGTATTTAAAGTTCTTTTGCCCAGGACCAATCACTTATTCTGACTCTATACTCACTTAGAAAAATCCCAGTTATGATTTGACTTGAGGAGCCTATAGGTAGAGAACATTATAGCCTACCACCATCATAGCTAGTCCATATGGAAATAACATTTATCTTTAAAAACAAATAAAAAATGGCATTTCTCTCTATGCCTTAGACTCCTGTGAATTTAGTTTAGTTTAGATGCATGCTAAGTCGCTTCAGTCATGTTCAACTCTCTGCAACCCTATAGACTGTAGCCCATGAGGCTCCTCTCTCCATGGGAATTCTCCAGGCAAGAATACTGGAGTGGGTTGCCATGTCCTTCTCCAGGGGATCTTCCCAACCCAGGATCAAACCCATATCTCTTACATCTCTTGCTTCGACAGACAGGTTTTTTACCACTAGTGCCACCTAGATAACTGACAACATATATGTATTCTTCCTACAAACCAAAATAAAGGGCCCCTATCAGAAAAGGGGCTGGCCGCCTTGTGCTAGCTGTACACTTCTTCTCCATTCTTTCAAATCCTACACTGCTCTGAATATGAAAATTGTGTCACTATTCTACTCTTAATGAGAGGTATCTAGTAATATCTTGAGAACTTGAGCTAGATTCTCAGTTCAGTTCAGTTCAGTTCAGTTGCTCAGTCGTGTCCGACTCTTTGCGACCCCATGAATCGCAGCACGCCAGGCCTCCCTGTCCATCACCAACTCCCGGAGTTCACTCACACTCACGTCCATTGAGTCAGTGATGCCATCCAGCCATCTCATCCTCTGTCGTTCCCCTTTCCCTCCTGTCCCCAATCCCTCCCAGCATCAGAGTTATTCTGCTGAACAACAAACACAAGACTTTTACCAAGAGAATATAAGTGAAATTAAATTTAGAGAATAAAGGTAAAATCTGTGGTCAATTATGGGAGAATGAATATCTAGCACTTAGTTCCTACTGTCAACTCATTGAGTTACCAACCCAGATGTTATTCAGTAAGAAGCCTGACTTGGCTGCCAAGGACAACCTAGATTCCTGGGAAATTCTAGCAATGTATCAATGAGATGACACCCCTTCTAATTCCCCTATGTATTTTAAAATTTAATTATTGCCTTCTTCTGTTGTTTCTCTTCCACTTGGACTACTGGGTAAACTAATCATAATCATTGTTACATCAATTCGGATTTGTCTTGGCAGAAATTCCAATAATCTATAGGAAAATGTACAGAATTTTGTGTTTATATGATGACTGAAAAGATTAGGCAACACTAATTAGGGCATTTGTTTTCCCTTTTTCTGGTACGAATATATAGATTCACATATGGGTCATTAAGTAATTTCCAGAGACCATTTAGCAAATGAATAAAGGGAAGGTTTTCTGATGTCCGGAGACTTAACTCACATTATGGCCTGTCCATATCACAATCAGAGCAAAAGTTAGCATAGGGAGCCAGCTGGAGGAGAACCAGACTTGAAATATGATAAACCCAGGAGGAGAGGCCCAGGACAGGAAGCTGGAAGCAGTATGGTGCTGGCTCATGCCACACTCAGTCATCTTCTAGATTAAGTTTTGGCCAGGTTAGCTTGCTGCAGAAAAAAATGTGAAGCAGAAACTTGCTTATTATAGAGGTGTAAGTTGACTAAAAACAGAGTAATACTGTTTAGTAATTATCACCTTTTCCTCCCAGCTGCTCCATGCCCCCAACACACACATCTAATAACAAATGGATATATGGCATGAAAGTCTTTGGCACAAGACAAACAGACAAAGAGTCCAGGAAATGTGCCCCAGGAAAGAGTTCTTAAAACAGACCCTTGGAAAATCTGTACTTTGCTGCCTTAGGTTTATCGATGATATCTTCCCCGAAAGACCAATTAAAATTCTCCTCCAAAATCCAAGAGTCCTTCTAGGTTACCAAAAGATAGTCTCGTTTTTTTTAGACTAAAAACAAATATTTTTAAATACTTACAGCTAAGAAGGAGGGAAAATTATTTTATCTATACATGTTCTTTTGCATTTATATTTTGTCTCCTAAAACTCTTGAAAATGCATAGCAAAATAAACCACCAGGCATAATATAGTTTAAAGTCAATACAATAAAGGCTGGTTGAGGGATGTTGGTGTCTTAGACTTTTAAAAGATAGTAAGTAATATAATTACATTGATATATTAAAATAAATATGTCACTGCATTTGTGAGAGGACAAAAAGTATATTTTCTTGACACAGAAGGACTTAGACTGGACATTTGTATTCACAGAGCACCACTGAAGAAGTGTTAGGCTTTTTTGGGAAAATGACTTACTTCAAATAAGAGCCAGAAATTGGTGCCCTCTGGGATTGCATACAGCCAGTTTTTTGTCCCTAAATTGCTGGAATTACATCTCTGTTTCTCTGTCTTCTCATTCTGTAATTGGCCCTATAATTTAGTTTTGACCTGTTCCCTGCCTAGGACTCCACGCTGACTCCAGTAGCCTTCCACCATCTAAGGAACAAAGCCCTGTCCTGAACCCTAACCAGCAAGGTGGACCTATGCCTACCAACAAGTCAGCAGTGCAAGCGATGACCACTGTCTCCCTGGCTCACAGTATTCCCTGTTTTCTGGCTTACTCACTACTGATCTGACTGGAAAATGACTCTTTCTGCATTGCAAATTAGACTGCAACACTCCTCAAAGATGAACCCCTGATTCATCACCCACATCGCATCAGTGTTTATACTGAGTCACTTCCTCTGTGTCAGTTCTTCCCCACAGAACAGGCTTTGTGGTGCCACCTGAACCTGTACAGGCAGATTTTTGGCTCTGTTCACTGTAGAAAGACATCAGTATTGGGCACGGGTCATCCCAAGATGTGATATTGTATGCAGGATTTTAAATGCGATGTTCCCCTACCAAGATTCCCATTCCTTGAATCTTCAAACATGTATCTAGACATGTTAGCATATGCAAAAGATCATTAATCAGTTGACCTTCAAGCAAGGATACTATCCTGGTTTATCAGGGTGGATTCAGTATAGCCCTATGAGGAAAAAGATTAAAGAGTGCCTCCGAGAAATGCATTCAAAGAGGAAGATGAGAGATACAGCAGAGAGAGGAAGCCAAAGAAATTCCAAGCAGGAAAAGGGCTCAGATGTACATCACTGCGGGCTCAGATGTGGGGGCCCATGTGCAAGGACAGGCAAGGGTCTGGAGGAGATACAGGCAAACCCCAGCTGACAGCCAGCAAGGAAATCTTGATTCTCTAACCACAAGGAACTGGATTCTGCCAACAATCTGAAAGATTTTTTTATTTTATTTTATTGGAGTAGAGTTGATTTACAATGTTGTGTTAGTTTCAAGTGTAACCCTGAAAGATCTCAGAAGTGGATTCTTTCCCAGAAGTTCCAGATAAGATCCAAGATCACTGACATCTTGATTTCAGTTTTGTGAGACAAAACACAGAGAAAGGAAACCAATGAAGTCATCTGGACATCTGACCTGTAGAACAGTGTGGCCATAAATTTGTACTGCTTTAAGCCATTGACTTTATGGAAATTTGCTTTGACAGCAATAGGAAACTACTTACAGATGTTCAGTTGACTCATAATTTTGGGGGGAAAAAGAATTCTTAGGTTAGGAGGGAGGAGATGTATGTATACCTTTGAGATGGTTAGATAGCATCACCAACCCAATGGACATGAATTTGAGCAAACTCCAGTAGACTGTGAAAGACAGGAAAGCCTGGCATGCTATAGTCCATGGGGTCACAAAGAGTCAGACAACTTCACGACTGAACAACAACATCAAAAATATGGCTGATTCATGTTGCTGTATGGCAGAAACCATCACAGTATTGTACAGTAATTATTATCCAGTTAAAAATAAAATCAAATTTAAAAAAAAGATTTCTTAGGAAAAAGACACCTCTGGTTAAGGTTAACTTCTATATTCTTTTTCAGACACACAGTTAGCTCATATTTCATGTAGTTTCACCAGGACTTTACAGGTTGCAGCTTTTTGTAACCAAACATGTCTTCATTCATTAGACATTTATTGAGCATCACCTCTGCCCAAAGGTCTATGGCAGATATAAAGAATTCCCACCTATGGTTTCATCCTCATATGGAAGATGGGCTGATCCTACAGGACAAAGCCTAACCACTTTAACACAGCACTCACAGTGTTCAATCATCTGCCTTTGGCCTCTGATTCTCCTCTTCTCCTTATGATCTGTCCTGACATGATACCAGCTTCTTTCTAAATCCCTGGTATCTTTTTTGTGCTTTTGAAACTTGGAACTTACAGCTCCACTACCTCAAGTAAGCTTTTTCCTTTGTCTAGAAGACTCCTTCCCGAGATAGCCTCATGGCTTTCCCATTCACCTTCTTCAAGTCATTGCCACATTTTGTTCTTTCCCATACCCTTACCCTGACCACTCTATTGAACACTGTAAGCTACCATCACCTCCACACTCTGAATTGACCTTCTATGTGTGTATGTGGATATTAGTCACTCAATCATGTCTAACTCTTTGCAACTCTATGGAGCGTGTCATACCAGGCTTCTCTGTCCATGGAATTCTCCAGGCAAGAATACTGGAGTGGCTTGCCATTCTCTTCTCCAGGGGAATCTTTCTGACCCAGGGACTGAACTCAGGTCTTCTGCATTGCAGGCAGATTCTTTACCATCTGAGCCACCAGGGAAGCCTGAATTGACCTCATCCCTGTACAATTTCTATTCCATAACACTTAGCAAACTCCAAAGCACTGTATTATTCATTTATTGTATTCATTGGGTGCTGTCTCCTTCCTCCCCAATAAAATATAAAAATTTGCACAAGAAAGTGACTTTTATCTGCTGTGTTCACTGAGTTATCCCCAGCACCCAGAACTGTGCCTCACTCATGGCAAACAGACTCTTTAAAAATAGTAACAGATCAATGAATTATGATCTTACCAAGACTGGTTGACCTTACCAAGATCATATATTTTCAATAGTTATCTGCAACATGGAGTTTGCAACAGCCCAGTGGATGTGCATGAAAAGTGGAAAAGGAAGGTCCACATGTCAGCTTGCTAAGATCAAAAAGTGATCAGGGCCTAGGACTTTACAATTGTCAAGTGTCTAGAATGCCCAGCATTCTTCTAGGACTGATCTGGAAGTAAGGGAAGCATTGCTAGACAGGTTTTGCTGAAAGCAGGGTCAACCTTACCTATATAGGATGCTACCAGGATGAATAACTTTCAAATTCTTGAAAAAGAACAGGAGAGTTTATGAGTCTCACTCATAAATCCCTTTTCACAACTATCCCTTTATTCAATAAAGACATAAAAAATAGTGCTTAATGGAATGCAAAATTTATTACTTCTACATGGCCATCCCTATTGGCTCTCAATCTTTTTTATAAACTCTCAATTCACGACTGACATTTTCTCCTAGTCTTTGAAAAAAAAAGCATTTTAACCTTGTTAGTCAAATACCTGAAATGCAAGGGTATAAATTGTAAAGATTTGAGATTTTTTTCTCTCCTCCTACAAATACAAGTTGTTCTCTTTGAGGTTATTCTTTAACATTTTCTAATTTCTGACTCATTTTCTGAAGTTGTACCTAGAAGAAAAAAGGTTGCAAAGAGCTATAAGCCCCTATGAAGCCACATAGGGCTCCCAACACATAAACCAAAGCCACAAATTGATATGTATAAAACTTCGAAAGTTTAAGAACGTGCTTCTGGGATATGTGACGGAAAAGTACTGACACTGTCAATTCTAGTGAGGTGACTGTACCTAGAGCCTGTTTACAGAGTGAAGCAAGTCAGAAAAAGAAAAACCGATATCATGCATTGATTCACACATATGGAATTTAGAAAAATGGTACTGATGAATCTATTTGCAGACATAGAGGACCGTCTTATGGACACGGTGGGATAAGGAGAGGGCAGGACAAATCGAAAAGAGTAGCACTGAAACAAATACATTACCACGTGGAAAATAGAGAGCCAGCAGAAAGCCGGCGCGTTAACACGGGCAGCTCAGCCTGGGGCGCTGACACCTAGAGGGGTGGTACGGCGCGAGGGATGGGAGGGAGGTTCCAGAGGGAGGGGACTTATGTCTACTTATGGCTGATTCACACTGTTGTGTGGCACAAACAAATGCAACATTGTAAAGCAATTATCGTCCAATTAGAAAAATAATTTTTAAAGGTATTGACACTGTGAATGACAAGGAGACAGTGTGCTCCCTGGTTGGGAAAAAAAAAAAAAAATCCTAGCTCGTGCTGGCATCGCACACCATGCTTGAACTTGTCCACTATTTAGTAGGTTACAGCGTGCCAACTTTACAGAGGAAATGTTTATGAAGGAAAAGTTTCAGCTCTCTTTCTTTAGCCTTCTGTATCTTGTCCAAAGCAGTTTTGCCAAAACCAAAGTTTTAAGGGCTGGGCTCAATTTCTCCATTTTAAATAGGGAGCACACATAAAAGTGCCAACCAGTAAGAATAAATGGAGTGAGCTTCTTGCCCAAAGTGGTAGACTTCATTTGGCTAGCCATTGCCAGAGCAAATACACGCATTGGGCTCATTCAAAGCCAGTCAGATGTGGACTTGGTCCCAACAACAGCAAGTGGAAAAACTCAGTCCTCAAATCACCTCATTGTGGGTTTGCATGTTTTAAGTTATGCCTCCTGCAACCTAAATAGCAGCTATTTCAAACATGTTTTCATCCCCCAAATCCTAAAATGGATCTAATCACATAGTTTCATTTAAGTATGTTGTGTTTTTAAGTAAACACAACAAACATGACCAACTTTCCCTTAAAACTAGAGGAATAGCAGATAAACAAAGATAATTTAAAGCCCAACATATTTAGGTATGAAGGAGGAAAAAAACAACAATTTATTTTTTGAAAAATGATGAAAATAATTTTTTTAAAGAACTTCCAATCTGCCTGGGAAATTTCAATTTTAAAGGCAATTTCAATGGTCTAAAATATTTGTATTAAATATTCCAAAGAATACTCACAGTAGACTGACTGCCATGGCTACAAAGCCTCTGATATGTGCATGTCCTAAGGTAAACTTTGGCAATACTGCCTATTAGACTTATCTGAAGAATTTTTTTTTTTTTTAATTAGATGACTAGGTCTGACCTTTGACCAGTTAAAAAAGAACTTCTGCGAGTTCAGGTGATTCTAAAATCCAGCCAGGGCTGTAAATTGAGAAGGTTTACAAACAAAAGGAAGGTAATAAGAATTGAGAGAAAAATGTTTTGCATACTTGCCTGACGATCCGTGTCTCCTGGAATGCTTCTGAACACCTGTTGCATGCCAATTTCTGGGGAAAAGCTTGGGAAATATATTTTTAAACAGGAGCACAACAATCTTTATCACCAGGAGCCTGTCTCCTGGAAGGAGAAATGTAACAATATAAAAACTTAAGCAGATATCCATGGAAAGCAAAATGGAGAACTGGAGAACAAAATGTTATTTAAGTTGCCTTCCAAATCACCACCTGAGCCTTTTTCAGGTAAGGCTTAAACGTTACTCGCTCAGCTGTATACGACTCTTTGTGACCCCGTGGACTGTAACCCACCAGGTTCCTCTGTCCATAGAATTCTCCAGGCAAGAATACTGGAGTGGGTTGTCATTTCTTTCTCCAGGGGATCTTCCCAACCCAGAGATCAAACCCAAGTCTCCTGCATTGCAGGCAGATTCTTTACCATTTGAGTAATGAGGAAAGCCCTAAGGTTTAAGGTCTACATTAACTGAGGCACACTTCAGCGGACGTTCAAGTTTCCCTTAACATTTCTCGTTGAAATCCCAAGGAAAAGGCAAGGTGAAAAAGGTCAAGAGCAAGATGACATTGTCAGGCACTGGGCCATAGCTTTGGAGCACGGGGGATTTTCTAGAAGAGTTGGATTGGGGGCAGAGCCTCTCATATCATCTTCCTGTCCTCACATAGATTCACTCTCTTCACATCACACACTGTGTTCTGTTCACAGTCTTTTGTCGTGTTGAGCTGGGACCTGGCGTTCCTTCAGAGGAGCAGGGATCTCCCGCTCCACAAAGCCTGATAATACATTTGATTTGGCCATTTAATTGTATGCTAAAACAGTCTTTTAAGTATCTGATTGCATTGTGCTGTCTTACTAACTTTTACTGTTTTGTTTTTAGTAGCTTGTTTTGCTATTTCCTTCTTGGAATACTGGAGTATTGTGGTAGTCATTGAAAATCCCTCTATCTACACAAGTCCCCAACCCCTGAGATCTCATGCCTGAAGATCTGATGTGAAGCTGATGTAATAATAATAGAAATAAAGTGCATCATAAATGTGATATGCTAGAATCATCTTGAAACCACCACCCCACATTTCATGG
Source organism: Oryx dammah (assembly GCF_014754425.2). Lineage (NCBI taxonomy): Eukaryota > Metazoa > Chordata > Mammalia > Artiodactyla > Bovidae > Oryx > Oryx dammah. Next base: position 135,526,277 of record NW_024070186.1, on the reverse strand, counting down.
TCCATGGAAAAATTGTCTTCCACAAAACCAGTCCCTGATGCCAAAAAGACTGGGGACTAATGCTTATCAAACTATAACATAGAGAGGGCAAAGTCAGGCTTTCACAGTGTGCCATTGAATTTCCTGCATGGTTTGGCCTGCGAGACCCCATGACATCAGTGGCAATGCCCAGAGGAACATCAGAGAAGCTTGATGGGCACAGAAATATTCTAGTGGGATACAACAGTATCACCAGCAGGACATGGTGATACCAGGAACTCCATGTCAAGGAATGCAGAAGAGAATCTTAGGAACCAACGGAGTAACCACTAGAATATTCAGACAAAACTTTGTTTCTATTGAGCATGACTTGAGGTTCTATGAAATGAAGACCAAAGCCAGAAAGACTGAAGAGGTTACTGTACGACGTGTGTGTGTGCTTGTGTGTCCGACTTTGTGCCACCCTTATGGTCTATAGGCCCTTCTGTCCATGTGGATTCTATAGGCAAGAATACTGGAGTGGGTTGTCATGCCCTCCTCCAGGGGATCTTCCTGACCCATGGATCAAACTTGCTTTTCTTAAGTCTCCTGCAATAGCAGGTGGGTTCTTAACCACTAGCACCACCTAGGAAACCCACCATGCCTACATCTCTACCCAAAGACAAAGGAGGTCTAGAGATACGTATATTTAATCAATTTTTCTTAAAAAGCAAGATGCAATAACATTCATACAACAATTTGAGTTGTGTTAGACAAACTGAGTGCATATTTTAAAACTTTAATGATATAGCAGACACGGTTAACAGTGTTTACTTCTGGCTAGTAGGTTTGTGAGTGACTATAGGGATTTTTTTTTCTTTTTGCTTAATTCTACAATCAATATTCTTATAATAACTCAAAGTGTTAAAGTTATACAATTACAATTGTTCGAATTTTATGGTTTATTATATATGTGTGATTTAAGGAACTCAAGTTTTCAAGCATCATTATTTATTGGTTTAAGCCTTTCTCATAGCAATAGGTTGTTAAAGAAATAAATATGTATATAATGGTACTCAAATTATATATTAATCATGTCTTAAAGGGTTGGGAAGGTCCCCTGGAGAAGGAAATGGCAACCCACTCCAGTACTCTTGCCTGGAGAATCCCATGGACGGAGGAGCCTGGTAGGCTACAGTCTATGGGGTCACAAAGAATCGGACACGACTGAGTGACTTCACTCACTTCACAAAGGAATAATAGTGTTCATGATTAAAATACAAGAATGTGTGTATTAGTCACTCAGTTGTGTCCAACTCTTTGCGACCCCTTGGAATTTTGCCCACCAGGTTCCTCTGGCCATGGAATTCTAAAGGCAAGAATATTGGAATGGGTTGCCATTCCCTCCTCCAAGGGATCTTCCTGACCCAGAGATGGAACCTGGGTATCCTGCATTGCAGGCAAACTCCTTACCATCTGAGCCACCAAGGAAGCCAAAAATATAAGAATACTGTAGTGTATTTTTGTTATCTAATACAAATATTCTTCAATAATAGTTATTCACTGTATTGGCTAATATTTTTTCAATATACCCTTATTCTGTTACTTTAGACTGTGTGTGTGTTTTTTTTTCTTTTTCCTATAGTTTACTACTATAAATATCTTATTTTTAAAAATTTAATTGAAGGCTAATTACTTTACAATATTGTAGTGGTTTTTGTCATACATTGACATGAATCTGCCATGGGTGTACATGTGTTCCCCATCCTGAACCCCCTTCCCACCTGTCTCCTCATCCCATCCCTCTGGGTCACCCCAGTGCACCAGCCCTGAGCACCCTGTCTCATGCATTGAACCTGGACTGGTGATCTGTTTCACATGTGATAATATACATGTTTCAATGCTCTTCTCTCAGATCATCCCACCTTTGCCTTCTCCCACAGAGTCCAAAAGACTGTTCTATACATCTGTGTCTCTTTTGCTGTCTCACATACAGGGTTATCATTACCATCTTTCTAAATTCCATATATGTGTGTTAGTATACTGTATTGGTGTTTTTCTTTCTGGTTTACTTCACTCTGTATAATCGGCTCCAGTTCATCCACCTCATTAGAACTGATCCCAATGTGTTCTTTTTAATGACTGAGTAATACTCCATTGTGTATATGTACCACAGCTTTCTTATCCATTCTTCTGCTGATGGACATCTAGGTTGCTTCCATGTCCTGGCTATTATAAACAGTGCTGCGATGAACATTGGGGTACACGCGTCTCTTTCAATTCTGGTTTCCTTGGTGTGTATTCCCAACAGTGTTATAAGGAATCAATATTGTCAACATCACTGACTGTGAGGAACTGCAAAACTCAGGTTCTTTAGTTCTGGGACCCAAATCCCACCAGTAGCTCAACTGACCATCATGGTCACCAACATAGTTCTCAGAAGAACAATTATTTTAGCTGAAAGTCAGATTTTTCTAAACACAGAGTAGAAAATCCATGATTCTATTTAGTCATTCCTTTAACAAAAAGCAGAATTTTATAATATGCTTAAGTACAATCCATCTCCATTTATATTAAATTTAATATATTACTCTTAACTTCAGTTAAACATAATGTATCCAACTATTAATAAGGGTTCAAAATATCAAACTATTTGTTTCATGAAGGGTCACATATGAAAAAGTGCTGTCTCTTGAGGATTTTCTTTGTAATTCATATTTTCTCTTTGTTGTGCAAACATTGAAGTTTTCGTCATCACAACTCAAGGTATGTTTTAAGATAGATATAACAATACATCTGTCGGATGGCCAACAGAAACACCACCTATAACCCTCAGACCCCAGAGTGGTGCACACCAAAATGGGGAGCTGGAGTTGTCACTTACTATCATAGAGTTGTTAACTCACAATGAGTAAATTTACTGCCTTCCTCTCTTTCTGATGAGGTACACTCAAAATGGAATGACCTCATATCAGACCCAGTAGAATGAAATGGCAACCCACTCCAATACTCTTGCCAGGAGAATTCTGTGGACAGAGGAGCCTGGTGGGCTACAATCCAAGGGGTCACAAAGAGTCCAGAGTGGCAGAGCTCACAATGAAATAGTCTATTGATTTTAAAAAGGTTTCTGATGAAAATTTAACTTAGTTACCTTTATTAAGTAGAGAGATATATAAAGGCATATCAAAAATGTTGCAATCTGAAACAGTGAAATTTTATTCTGGGTGATGGATGTCTATTTATAGATGAGTTTTCATAATTTTGGCCTCTGTACTTCTGAAAAAAAAAGAGTTTCCATAATGGCATTCAAGAACAACGTGCTTACAATAATCCTACAGCAAAAGTCATAATCATAATCAACATTGTCAATATCATCCTAATTATAACAAGTAAACTATAACCAAGAGCCACAGTTTTAAATCTCACCTTTGCCTTAAGTCATGGCTCTGGCATTCTCCTGCCATACAAAACAGTCTTTTAAGAAATAATATCCAAAATTAGAGGCATAAAATGACAGTAAAAATCAACTAATATTTTTTAAAAAACATTTCATACTTGTGCTTAAACCATAAGAATATAAGGGTATGATGAAATACACAATTGATATACTTTGATTTTATATTGCTTATTGAAAAGAAAAATCTCATATTGAAGCCTCTTCCTCTGTGACTTAGTATCCTTGAACACAATCATTATTAGTCTGTTATAGTGAAAGTATTCCATTAGAAAATAAGCTACAACTATGGACTTGGATGTATAAAAATATTAGCAGTAGGATAAATCTACTTGTAGTACTGAGACTAAAAATTGGTAAGTGTAACTAAAGAGGAAGAAAACGTGCAGAGATTCGCTGAAACTCTGTCATAAGCAATACATAATAAGTGGAAACTGCATGCTCTGTAGCCGTAAGAAATTTTATTGAGTTGTATTTTTAAGCAGAGCCTACAGGCAAAATGTATGCCCAGGAGGCATGTTCCAGTTGTGATGGATACTTGGGTAATGACTACAGCGACAGGGAAAAGACTAGTTATAAACCAAAGCATAGTAGTCATCTGTGAAAACTGGACTTGTTAATCTTATCTGAAACATACAGATCACACTTCCCACTCAAGTCATGACTATAATTACAAAAATGAGAGGATAATAGAATATCTTTATTATACAGGTCTAGAGTATAGCTGTGTTGAACACTGTTTAAACATTAACATTAAACTAATCTGTGTTAGAGGAACTAATGGGCAGTAAGAGTCAACTAAGAATATATAGTTGCAGGATCAATTATATCAATTAAAGGATCAATATAACAATGACTAAAACACAGAATAATGAAAGCATTAAAGAACAGGCATTACAAAGAAACCAGTCCTCCTTCGACTCAGGCATATACATGAAAAGCATTCATTAGAGAAAACAGGTAAAAAGTCACTATCCATTGTAGTACTCTCTATGTGGTTGTCTTTTCAACCTCTTAAGGGTGTCATTTTAAGGCCATTTAATTTTGTTCTAGTCGAAACTATCAAAATTTTGTTATAAATTATGCTTTTGATGTAATATCTATGAAATATTAGCTTAACCTAAGGTCATGAAGATTTTCTCCTATGTTTTATTTTAGAACTGTCATTGTTTCGCATATTGCACTTAGGTCTATGGCCTATCACTACTTATTGAGACCACACTTTCCATTGGATTATCTTGGCATATTTGTCAAAAATCAGTTGTCCTAGATTTAATATAGTTAAGAAAACAATACTCCAAAACTTGATCTACAGATTCAACATAATCCTTATCAACATTCGAGCTGTTTTATTCTTTTTTTGACTTTTGACACATTGATCATAAAATTATGTATAACAAGGGAATCCAGAATATCTAAACAATTCTGAGAAAGGAGAACAAAGCTGGAGAGATCACACTTCCTGATTTTAATACTTACTACAAAACTACTGTAATTGACTCTGCATGGTATTAGCTTAAGGACAGACACATAGATGAATGAAATAGAATTGAGTGTCCAAAAATAATCCCTTACATTTATGGTGCATTGATTTTCAACAAGGGTGCTGAGACCACTCAATGGAGGAAGAAAAGCCTTTTCAACAGATGGTTCTGAAAAAACTGGATAGCCTCCCCCAAGCACACACACAAAATGAAGTTGGAACCCTTTTTTATCCATACATAAAAATTAACTCAAAATGATCATGGGCCTAAATTTCAGATCTAAAACTATAAAATTCTTTGAATAAAATATAGGAGTAAATCTTCAGGATCTTGATTATGAAAAGCCTTCAGAGATATGATACCAAAGCATAAGTGATAAAAGAAATATTAGATAAATAGAACTTCATCAAAATTAAAAACTTATGCTGTGAACTATATCACCAAGAAAGCAAAAAGATAATCCATAAGTGGGATAAAATAATTTTAAATCATATAACTGATAAGGAAATTGTAGACACAGATGTAGAGAATGGACTCGTAGACAGAGCAGGGGAAGGAGAGGAGAGGAAAAAATTAGAAAGTAGCATTGACATATACACACAATCACTTGTAAAATAGATAGCTATTGAGAAGCTGCTATATAACACAAGGAGCCCATCCTGGTGCTCTGGTGCTCTGGTGCTCTGTGATGACCTAGAGGGCTAGGATGAGGGTTGGGGAGGGAGGCTAAAGTGGGAAGAGATGTATATATATATATATATATATATATATATATATATATATATATAAAATATAATATAATATAATAATAATATAATATATTGTATATATAATTATGACTGATTCATACAGCAAAAACCAACACAACATGGTCATTTTCCTCTAATTAAAAAAAATTTACATGGGCAAAGGATCTGAAGAAGATATACAAATGACAAATAAACATGTGAAAATATGCTCATTAGGAATATGCAAATAAAAAAACATAAGTAGATACTAGCTCACGTCTACTAGGATAGCCATAATAAAAAAGACAGATAATGAACATTGGTAAAGATGTGGAGAAACTGGAACCCTCATACATTGCTGGTCAAAATGTAATATGATACAGCTACTTTGGAAAATTGTTTGGCAGCTCCTCAAAATATTAAACATAGAGTTACCATATGTACATGTGTGCCAGATTACTTCAGTTGTGTCCAACTCTGCAACTCTATGGACTGCAGCCTGCTAGGCTCCCCTCTCCATGGGATTCTCCAGGCAAGAATACTGGAATGGGTTGCCAAGCCCTCCTCCAGGGGATCTTCCCAACCCAGGGATGAAACCCACATCTCTTATGTCTAACCTTCATTGGCAGGTGGATTCTCTCCTACTAGCATCACCACCTGGGAAGGCCAAAATTTACCATAAAATCCCGTAATTCCACTTCTAAGTATCTATCCAAGAGAAATTAGAAGATATGTCCACACAAATGTTCATAGAATTATTAGTAGTAACCAAAATGCAGAAGCAACTCAAATGTCCATCAAGTGATGAATAGATTAATGAATACAATATACTCATACAATGGAATATTATTCTGCCAGCTGATTTTTTTGCAAAGGTGCAGAAACAATTCAGTGGATGAGGACTTTTCAACAGATGGTTCTAGAGCAATAAGAGTTCCAAGGTCAAAAAATCTGAATCTCAAACCTGAATCTCACATCTTGTACAAAAATTAAGACAGAATAGCTCACAAGTTTGAGTGCAAAATATAAAACTCTTGGGGAGGGGAATGTACAGAAAAAAAATCTTTAGAATCTAGGAGTAGACAGAGAATCCTAAGACTTGATACCAAAATAATGATGCATAAGTATAAAACCTGATAATGTAGATGACAGCAAAATTAAAAACTTTCATGTGTTAAAAAAAATCTATGAAAAGACAAGCTACAGATTTGAGTGAAAATATTTGTAAAACACATATCCAACAAAAAATTAATATCTCAAACTCAGTAATAATAAAACAATCGAGGTGGTGGACAGAAGACATGAACAGACATTTCACTGAAGAGCACATGCAGACAGCAAATAAAACATAAGATATTCAGCATCATTAGCAATTAAGGAAATAAAAATTCACACCAAAATCAGATACGACAACATACCTGCCAGAGTAGATAAAATTAAAATAGTGACAACCTCAAATTTTGATGAGGACCTGAGAAATCATCACCCAAGTTCTGCCAGTGGGAATGTGAAATAATATAGCCTCTCTTGAAAACAATTCGGCCGTCTTACGAAACTAAACATGTAACTACCATACAACTTAGAAACTGCACTTTTAGGCACTTATCTGAATGAAGTATTCATTGTATAAACACAGAGTTCAATGTTAAGAATGATGCTGAAACAGAGGTTCCTTGCTCTCAGCCATCCCCAATCTAACTTTCTTCTTTAACTTCAATTTAGCCTGACTATTTTTTATTTGAATGAGTTGGATGAAAGTATAAGGTTGGGGAGTGGGCAAGAAGAGAAGTGAGCTTTACTTTGGACTGTGAATTTAATAAACATCTGTTTTCCGTTTGTTAGAACTTACTAATATACTCTAATAGTTCGATAAAGTATTACAAGAGTAATAAGTCTGACAAAGACAACTAGTATATTTTTCACTTATATGTGTAACCTAAAAATTAAAACAAAGGAATAAATAGAACAGAAACTACCTCACACCAGAGGGGAAAACTGGGGGAGGGGGAAAAATAAGGGTAGGGGATTAAGAGGTACAAAGGACTAGATGCTGTATACAAAAGAGAATATGGTCATTATTTTATAATAACATTATATGGTGTATAATCTATAAAAATATCAAGTCACTGTGCTGTATACCTAAAACTAACATTGTAAGTCAACTATACTTCAATAAATAAATTAATTAATTAAATATTGAAAGTGAAAGTGAAGTTGCTCTGTTGTGTCTGACTCTTTGCGACCCCATGGACTTCAGCCTACCAGGCTCCTCCATCCATGGGATTCTCCAGGCTAGAATACCAGAGTGGGTTGCCATTTCCTTCTCCAAATTAAATATTACATACCAAAAAAATTAAGTTGCAAAGTACCATGAATGTATATACAGATGTATTCTTTGTAAAAGCAATACATGCCTAAGTTCAAAATTAAGGGCTTCAGTTACAAAGGATATTGCACATGAATGTTTAGTTACTGAGATTTGCTAGTATGTTTGTAAGACACAATTTTTTTAATTACTCTAACGGTATTGTGTGTTATAATGTTATCAGCAGTGATTCTAGTAAGCTAACATATTTGAATTATATTTTTCTGAAAAGAAAATCACTTGGGACTAAAATGCTTCTTCTATATTGCCACCCAAACAGGAGAGACCCCCAGTTCTAAAATCTGCAGACAAGTTTATGAGTCATTTTTGGGTGAGATAATATTTTTCCCTTTGATAACTTTTAGTTTATCTTTGGTCTAAGCTTCTGTTTCAGAATAACATACATTTCTTTTGGAAGTCCTTGTAGTGTGCATTCTAAAAAAATCAATTCTATCACCAAATTCTAATTTCTATTGGCTTAATAAAACAATTTCCTAACAATACAGGTTTGGGGTTGAGTGTGATTGTGGATGAATTTTAACACACTTTCACATCGTATTTGTGAAGACATTATTTTTATCAATAGTACAGACAATGGAAAATGGGATAACACTAATCACTCACTTGTCCATTAATTAAAATTCCTTGTCTATGTAGCTGTCATTAATTACATGTGACCATTTTGGGGACCACATCATGGACATCTTTGAAACACATCAGTGCACACTTTTTCTCTCACTATGCTTTACAAACTGCTCATATGAAGCTGATGATCTTTTTATGTTTGATAAAATCCACAAGATATGCCCACCTTTGAACACTTGAAACGGATGGAGTTCCTTTCAAGAAGTGTGTTTTCAAAGGCAGCGAGAAGAGAAGGGCCGAGCAGCAGCTTGGCGAGCAAAACGCTCAGAGTTCCGCTGTCATCTCGACCCTGGTGACCCTTTCACTCCACTTCCCTCAGCTGCAATAACACAGAGAGCAGCCTTACCCTTGCTTACTGCATAACATGAAAAGGAAACCATGCAACCAAAATGAGGAGAGGTCAGACCTGGCAGAGAAGTCTTGTGGAAAAAGGCAAGTCAAGAATCAGAAGACCTGGACCATTTTCCACTAATCGAGAGTATGTAGCCACAACAACAACAACAACAAAAACTTTCATTTCCTTATCGTAAAGTGGCCATCATCACAACTTTTTAAAAATGAATGTTCAGACTTAAAAAAAGGAATACTTCCAAAAGTACATTGAAATCCAAATAAAGACTGCCTTCATTTGATGCATTATAATTGCCAAATAAGTAACAGAATTAAGTCTGAACTCTTAATTCATTTTCCTAAGTTTGAATAGGAACCAAATAATGTTTTAGTCTCAGGGCAAATGCCTTTTAGTCAAAGGAGTTTCAAGGTTTTACCCAACAGGAAAACAGATTGCCAGAAAACAAATAAAGTTTCTTAAGGGACGTTAGTTTTTGGATATCAACCTTTAAAAATAACGTTGTGATAATATATTGACTCAGAACTCAGTGGACTGCATTCCATCAAATGATTACAGAAACAGAAAATGTGTACTCAGATGTAACTGGAATTTCAGGGAAGACAAACTTAGGATATATCTTATGCTCTATTTTTGGTATTTAGAGTTTGTAGTACTGCATTGAAAACTATTAAATAAATAAGATGTGATTTTTTTAAAAGATGTCCCTAAAAAATGTAACAATTACTTTTAAACCAAAAATACCTATTAGCTAACACTAGGTAATTTCCTTTGTCATTTTTCGAACTCAAGGATATTTAATGACTCTAGAAAAGCAGCAGCTTAAAATACATATCTTTATTTTGGCTGGTAATTCTAACACTTAAAATCAGTAGTTAAAAACATTCTCTGAGGAAGCTTAGAAATACAATACAAATACTTTCAACTCATCTGTCTCTTTCCTTGATCAGACTACAAAATGTCATCTATTTATTGGTTATTCCTTCTGAATACTGATAACAACATGATCAGAAACATCATCTTGTTTTATTCTCCTCACTACTTAAGGAGTTTTATTCTCCTAACTATATCAGGCTTTAATATTTGAATATAGATGGTGTTCTCATTATATAGGTATATTGACAAAAAGTTATTTTCAGGAAGAATTTAAGTGATTTGAAATCAAAGCAGAACTGAAAAGGAAGAAAGAAGTGCCTGTTGGTTTTTCCCACACAATCTAAAAGGTGATACTGCAGTTCTCTCTTACTTGCTGAGCTGTTTGCTCTTTCATGGAAAATAAAGTTCTGTGAAATTGCATGAAAAAGTTGGTACTGTATCTTTTTTTTTTTTTTTTTACAATACTGTATTGGTTTTGCCATACATTGACATGAATCCACCATGGGTGTACATGAGTTCCCAATCCTGAAGCCACCTTCCACCTCCCTCCCCACATCATCTCTCTGGGTCATCCCAGTGCACCAGCCCCAAGCATCCTGTATCCCGTATCGGACCTAGACTGGCGATTCGTTTCTTACATGATAGTATACATGTTTCAATGTCATTCTTCCAAATCATCCCACCCTCTCCCTCTCCCACAGAGTCCAAAAGACTGTTCTATATATCTGTGTCTCTTTTGCTGTCTTGCATACAGGGTTATCGTTACCATCTTTCTAAATTCCATATATATGTGTTAGTATACTGTATTGGTGTTTTTCTTTCTGGCTTACTTCACTCTGTATAATCTGCTCCAGTTTCATCTACCTCATTAGAACGAATTCAAATGTATTCTTTTTAATGGCTGAGTAATACTCCATGTGTATATGTACCACAGCTTTCTTATCCATTCATCTGCTGATGGACATCTAGGTTGCTTCCATATCCTGGCTATTATAAACAGTGCTGCGATGAACATTGGAGTACACATGTCTCTTTCAATTCTGGTTTCTTCAGTGTGTGTCTTTAAAAGGCAGGGGTAATGGTCTGAAAAAAGCTTATGGGAAGAATAAACTATACAAAAATATTGAAACATAGAAATCCAGAAAAAAACAACCACTATACATAACTCAAACATTATAATGTATCTTTATTGCAAAAATTATATCAATGGAAATCATAAACTATTTTTTGTCTAATTACAACTAATGATATAAGACATACCTGAATGGTCAAGTGGTTTTCCCTACTTTCTTCAATTTAAGTCTGAATTTGGCAATAAGGAGTTCATGATCTGAGCCATAGTCAGCTCCTGGTCTTGTCATTGCTGACTGTATAGAGCTTCTCCATCTTCGGCTGCAAAGAATATAATCAATCTGATTTTGGTGTTGCCCATCTGGTGATGTCCATGTGTAGAGTCTTCTCTTGTGTTGTTGGAAGAAGGTGTTTGCTATGACCAGTGTGTTCTTTTGACAAAACTCTATTAGCCTTTGCCCTGCTTCATTCCGTATTCCAAGGCCAAATTTGCCTGTTACCCCAGGTGTTTCTTAACTTCCTACTTTTGCATTCCAGTCCCCTATAATGAAAAGGACATCTTTTTGGGTATTAGTTCTAAAAGGTCTTGTAGATCTTCATAGAACCATTCAACTTCAGCTTCTTCAGCGTTATTGCTTGGGGCATAGGCTTGGATTACTGTGATATTGAATGGCTTGCTTTGGAAATGAACAGAGATCATTCTGTCATTTTTGAGATTGCATCCAAGTACTGCATTTTGGACTTTTTTTGTTGACCATGATGGCTACTCCATTTCTTCTAAGGGATTCCTGCCCACAGTAGTAGATATAATGGTCATCTGAGTTAAATTCACCCATTCCAGTCCATTTTAGTTAGCTGACTCCTAGAATGTCGATGTTCACTTTGGCCATCTCCTGTTTGACCACTTCCAGTTTGCCTTGATTCATGGACCTGACATTCCAGGTTCCTATGCAATATTGCTCTTTACAGCATCAGACCTTGCTTCTATCACCAGTCACATCCACAGCTGGGTATTGTTTTTGCTTTGGCTCCATCCCTTTTTTCTTTCTGGAGTTATTTCTCCACTGACCTCCAGTAGCATACTGGGCACTTACCGACCTGGGGAGTTCCTCCTTCAGTATCCTATCATTTTGCCTTTTCATACTGTTCATGGGGTTCTCAAGGCAAGAATACTGAACTGTTTGCCATTCTCTTCTCCAGTGGACCACATTCTGTCAGAACTCTCCACCATCACCTGTCCATCTTGGGTGGCCCCACACAGTATGGCTGAGTTTCATTGACTTAGACAAGGCTGTGGTCTGTGTGATCAGATTGGCTACTTTTCAGTGATTATCGTTTCAGTGTATCTGTCCTCTGAGGCCCTCTCACAACACCTATCGTCTTACTTGGGTTTCTCTTACCTTGGACGTGGGGTATCTCTTCATGGTGCTCCAGCAAAGCAAAACCGCTACTCCTTACCTTGGATGAGGGGTATCTCCTCACAGCCAACCCTCCTGACCTTGAATGTGGAATAGCTCCTCTCGGTCCTCTTGATGGACTGTGGATGGAGGTTCATGACATTGTACAGGAGGCAGGGACAAGACCATCCCCATAGAAAAGAAATGCAAAAAAAGCAAAATGGCTGTCTGGGGAGGGCTTACAAATAGCTGTGAAAAGAAGAGAGGCATAAAGCAAAGGAGAAAAGGAAAGATATAGGCATCTGAATGAAGAATTCCAAAGAATAGCAAGAAGAGATAAGAAAGCCTTCCTCAGTGATCAGTGCAAAGAAATAGAGGAAAACAACAGAATGGGAAAGACTAGAGATCTCTTCAAGAAAATTAGAGATACCAAGGGAACATTTCATGCAAAGATGGGCTCGATAAAGGACAGAAATGGTATGGACCTAACAGAAGCAGAAGATATTAAGAAGAGGTGGCAAGAATACACGAAAGAACTGTACAAAAAAGATCTTCACGACCCAGATAATCATGATGATGTGATCACTAATCTAGAGCCAGACATCTTGAAAAATGAAGTCAAGTGGGCCTTAGAAAGTATCACTACAAACAAAGCTAGTGGAGGTGATGGAATTCCAGTTGAGCTGTTTCAAATCCTGAAAGATGATGCTGTGAAAGTGCTGCACTCAATATGCCAGCAAATTTGGAAAACTCAGCAGTGGCCACAGGACTGGAAAAGGTCAGTTTTCATTCCAATCCCAAAGAAAGGCAATGCCAAAGAATGCTCAAACTACCACACAATTGCACTCATCTCACATGCTAGGAAAGTAATGCTCAAAATTCTCCAAGCCAGGCTTCAGCAATATGTGAACCATGAACTTCCAGGTGTTCAAGCTGGTTTTAGAAAAAGCAGAGGACCAGAGATCAAATTGCCAACATCCGCTGGATCATCGAAAAAGCAAGAGAGTTCGATAAAAACATCTATTTCTGCTTTATTGACTATGCCAAAGCCTTTGACTGTATGGATCACAATAAACTGTGGAAAATTCTTCAAGAAATGGGAATACCAGACCACCTGACCTGCCTCTTGAGAAACCTATATGCAGGTCAGGAAGCAACAGTTAAAACTGGATATGGAACAACAGACTGGTTCCAAATAGGAAAAGGAGTACGTCAAGGCTGTATATTGTCACCCTGCTTATTTAACTTACATGCAGAGTACATCATGAGAAACGCTGGACTGGAAGAAACACAAGCTGGAATCAAGATTGCCGGGAGAAATATCAATAACCTCAGATATGCAGATGACACCACCCTTATTACAGAAAGTGAAGAGGAACTCAAAAGCCTCTTGATGAAAGTGAAAGAGGAGAGTGAAAAAGTTGGCTTAAAGCTCAACATTCAGAAAACTAAGATCATGGCATCTGGTCCCATCACTTCATGGGAAGTAGATGGGGAAACAGTGGAAACAGTGTCAGACTTTATTTTGGGGGGCCCCAAAATCACTGCAGATGGTGATTGCAGCCACAAAATTAAAAGATGCTTACTCCTTGGAAGGAAAGTTACGACCAACCTAGATAGCATTTTAAAAAGCAGAGACATAACTTTGCTAACAAAGGTCCATTAAAATCTGCAAGCAATAAATGCTGGAGAGGGTGTGGAGAAAAGGGAACCCTCCTACACTGTTTGTGGGGATGCAAACTAGTACAGCCACTATGGAGAACAGTGTGGCAATTCCTTAAAAAATTGCAAATAGAACTGCCTTATGACCCAGCAATCCCACTGCTGGGCATACACACTGAGGAAACCAGAACTGAAAGAGACACATGTACCCCAATGTTCATCGCAGCACTGTTTATAATAGCCAGGACATGGAAACAACCTAGATGTCCATCAGCAGATGAATGGATAAGAAAGCTGTGGTACATATACACAATGGAGTATTACTCAGATGTTAAAAAGAATACATTTGAATCAGTTCTGATGAGATGGATGAAACTGGAGTCGATTATACAGAGTGAAGTAAGCCAGAAAGAAAAACACCAATACAGTATACTAACACATATATATGGAATTTAGAAAGATGGCAATGATGACCCTGTATGCAGGATAGCAAAAAAGACACAGATGTGCATAGTGGACTTTTGGACTCAGAGGGAGAGGGAGAGGGTGAGATGATTTGGGAGAATGGCATTGAAACATGTATACTATCATGTAAGAATTGAATTGCCAGTCTATGTCCGATGCAGGATACGGCATGCTTGGGGCTGGTACACGGGGATGACCCAGAGAGATGTTGTGGGGAGGGGGGTGGGAGGGGGGTTCATGTTTGGGAATGCACGTACACCCGCGGTGGATTCATGTCAATGTATGGAAAAACCAATACAGAATTGTAAAGTAAAATAAAAAATAAATAAGTACTTTTAAAAAAGATAAAAAGCTGATAATTTCCCTTATCTTCATGTGTATAAACAGTTTCTGGAATATTTACAAGATAGTCTAATTTGTCCATAAAACGCTCATTTTTATTCAATTATAATAAAAATATATTTTTTACTTAAAAAAAAAAAAAAGACTATAGTTTTTCCAGTGGTCATGTACGGATGTGAGAGTTGGACTGTGAAGAAAGCTGAGTGCTGAAGAATTGATGCTTTTGAACTGTGGTGTTGGAGAAGACCCTTGAGAGTCCCTTGGATTGCAAGGAGATCCAAACAGTCCATTCTGAAGGAGATCAGTCCTGGGTGTTCACTGGAAGGACTGATGATGGAGCTGAAACTCCAGTACTTTGGCCACCTCATGTAAAGAGTTGACTCATTGGAAAAGACCCTGATGCTGGGAGGGATTGGGGGCAGGAGGAGAAGGGGACGACAGAGGATGAGATGGCTGGATGGCATCACCGACTCGATGGATGTGAGTCTGAGTGAACTCCAGGAGTTGGTGACGGACAGGGAGGCCTGGCATGCTGCGATTCATAGGGTCGCAAAGAGTGGGACACGACTGAGCGACTGAACGGAACTGAACTGATATAAGACACGGTAATAATTTAACTTATCCCATGGTTAAGTGATTACTATTCTATCTTACACTGCTGCTGCTGCTGCTAAGTCGCTTCAGTCGTGTCCGACTCTGTGCGACCCCATAGACGGAAGCCCACCAGGCTCCCCCGTCCCCGGGATTCTCCGGGCAAGAACACTGGAGTGGGTTGCCATTTCCTTCTCCCTGTCTTACACTACATCATCCAAATTATCTGAAGCACTTATTCTCAATCAATGTTAATGCTGTATGAAAAGAGGAAAAGTCCTCAGCAGGTATTCATGCAATCTACCTCCTCTGAGTGAGTTAAATTGTACCTTGGAAAGGTTTTGATACAGTACCAAAGGGTGGAATATCAAAAATGGAGCATTTATCTGGGAGGTTTTTCTAGTATGACATTAAATTAATAAAGACTTTTAAATAATCTTTAAACATGAAACTTTGTATCCATTTATGAATCTGCAGAGACAAAATCATGATTACTTCTAATCAAAATTAGCTAAAGTAGTTTTCTATTATGCACTGGTGTCAAGGAAGGAAGGAAACTAATATTTCTGGCATATTTTACTTACAGAAACTTTCAAATGCTTTTTCACTTAGTCTTTACAACAATCTTATGAACCAGGCTTATTTTTATTTCACAGCTGAGGAAATAGAGACACATAAGCAATTTTCTAAGTAAATGACAGGGCAGTGATTCAAATTCATTTAGTTCAAAGAAATTTTGTGGCAAATTACTGAGAAAGTGTGATAAAAAAAATTATTGTTGTTTAGTCACTAAGTTTTGTTCTATTCTTTGCAACACCATGGACTGCAGCACAACAGGCTTCCCTGTCCTTCACCATCTCCTGGAGCTTGCTCAAACTCTTGTCCATTGAGTCAGTAAATATTCAGGGTTGATTTCCTTTAGGACTGACAGGTTTGATCTCCTTGCAGTCCAAGGGTCTTCTCCAGCGCCATAGTTAGAAAGCACCAGTTCTTCAGTGTCCATCTTCTTTATGGTCCAGTTCTCACATCTGTACATGATTACTGGAAAAATCATAGCTTTGATTATGCACCTTTGTTGGCAAAGTGATATCTCTCCTTTTTAGTATGCTGTCTAGGTTTGTCATAGCTATTCTCCCAAGGAGAAAGATCTTTTAATTTCATGGTTGAAGTTACCATCCACAGTGATTTTGGAAACTGAGAAAATGAAGTCTGTCACTGTTTCCATTTTTTCCCTATTTGCCATGAACTGATGGGACTGGATATCATGATCTTAGTTTTTTGAATGTTGAGTTTTAAGCCAGCTTTTTCACTCTCTGGTTCCTCTGCCTTTTCTAAATCGTTTGTAAAGTGGTATATTTTTCTGTATTTTATTAAAAAATGTGAACTATTTTCATAATACAATTTAGGCCACCTTAAAAAGGGCAAGGAGAAGATTTACAAAGAAATTAGTATATTTCAGAATCAGAGCAGTATGAGGAAAGATTAACCATTCCATCAGACCTTTTGAAATGATCTTCTATTAATACTGTGTGTATGCTCAGTCGCTTCAGTCATGTCCAACTCTACGACCCTATGGACTATAGCCCACCAGGCTCCTCTGTCCATGGGATTCTCCAAACAAGAACACTGGAGTCGGTTGCCATGTCCTCCTCCTCTATTAATATGAGCGCAGTCTAAATCAGTTTTGAACTACAGAGGCATATTGAGTTCTCTAGAGTATTTTTAAAATTATTTTATTTGTTGTTTTGTCATTGTAATAGTAATCTGAAAAATAGTAATTAATTGCTTAAGCATAAATACTGCCTTCTGGTCCTGATGCTTGCATTTCTTTATATGTAACCTCTAGTGAGGTTATATGTAACCTCTAATCCTTACTGGTACAGGATAATGAGAAAACAGAAATCAACATAATAATTTATGTGACGTTTAAACTACCTAATTTTAGGACTCACTAGAAAGCTACAATAACTAAGACAGTATTGATACTGAGAGTAAAAACAGGTAAATAGATCAATGCTGTAGATTAGACAATATCAGTGTTGACAAGGAAGTGAAACAAAAGAAGTTTCAAACATTTCTGGTAAAGTTGCACAATTTTGAATTGTTTGGAATCTTCTTATAAAGTTAAACATCAAACATCACTTACCATACCAGTCGATAATAAATACAAAAACCAGATGTACAAAAGACTTCTAAATGAAAGTTTGTAACAGTTTTATTGAAAATAACAGCTTGAAACAATGGAAATGCTTGCCAATTGCTGAATAGATAAATAAATAATGGTATATGCATAAAATAGAATACCATTTAGATATTAAAAGAATAATAGTACTGGCATACACAACAAAATGAATGAATCTCAAAAATATTATGCTTTGAAAGGGACCCAGATACAAAAGTATATGTACTGTGCAATCTCATTCATATGAAATTCCAGAAGAGGCAAAACTAATCTATAGTGGCAGAAAGCAGATTAGTAATTGCCTGCTGCTGGGAGTGGGCAGGGGAAAATTAATAAAGGGACAGTGGGGACTTTTTTGAATAATGAAAGTGTTTTATATCTTTAATAAATTGATGTTTGCATAAATACATCTTTCTCAAAAGTCATAAAATCATATGCTTTGTATAGGTGCAATGTATTGTACATACATTATTCAATAAAGTCTATTTAAAAACCAAAACAGCTTTAAAAAATTTTCAGCTGCATTAAGTTCCAAAGTGCCTTTCAGTCCCATCTTATAAAATGTTTCATTACAATTTTTTTATAATCTGTTTTCCAGAGTCTTAAAACATTTTTATGACCTAACTTCAAGGCAAATCAGCAATAATGGTAAGGACCTGTTGTGCTCTACATACCAGTGTTTTCTTCTACCCAGTGTTTTCTTCTGAAACTGTAGACTAGGAAGAACAAAAAGAGGGTTTGAAGATTAAAAAAAAAAAAAAAAAGTCTGAGACTCCCAAGGAAATAAGATTATCCAAACCTGTTAATCCTAAAGGAAATCAACTCTAAATATTCATTGGAAGGACTGTGCTGAAGTTGAAGCTCCAGTACTTTGGCCACCTGATGTGAAGAGTCAACTCATTGGAAAAGACCCTGACGCTGGGAAAGACTGAGGGCAGGAGAATAAAGGGGTGACAGAGGATGAGATGGTTGGATGGCATCATCAATTAAATGGACGTGATTTTGAGCAAACTCCAGGAGATAGCGAAGGACAGGGAAGCCTGGTGTACTGCAGCGCATGGGCTCACAAAGAGTCGGACATGACTTAGCAACTTGAACAACAACAAAATAGCCATAGGAACATAAATACCACAACCAGTTTTAAATCTGTCTAAACTATCAACAGTTAAATGGCAATGGGAATACCAGAACTGATTTTAAATCTGTCTACTTGATTGTTGACAATTCACTTCAGTATATATACCTGTACAACTAAGACAAAACATCACCATACTTCGGCTTCTGTTTGCATTACAAAACATGCTTCTAAGATTGACTTCAATCAACTCCTTCCTGTATAACTAGCATGACCCAAAACAAGGTCTTCCTAAAGATTTTGTCAATATTCTTTGCTCTACAAGATTAACCTTAATCATCAGAGCTCTCCTTTGCTTATACTGTCACTTCAGCACTTACCTTGCAGATAGTGAAAGTGAAAATGTCAGTTGCAAAGTCATGTCCGACTCTTTGCAACCCCATAGACTGTAGCCTGACAGGCTCCTCTGTCCATGGAATTCTCTAGGCAAAAATACTGGGGTGGGTTGCCATTCTCTCCTCCTGAGGATCTTCCTGACCCAGGGAAGATACTGCTGCTAGTGGTCAAATTCTTTGGCTATTCTCAGATCTCATTTTACAGATAGCAAAATGTGACATGGAAAAATTAAAGGTTTCATTTTTAATATAACTAATGATTATATAACTAATATAATCCAGTGGGAACTAAATATCACTCTATTAATAACAGGTCTGGTATTTTTTTCCTGCCAGCATTCACATATAAATACATACAAACATGAACATACATTGCAGACATAAAATTCTTTAAGGCAATAGATGCCAGGTAAATTAGTTTCATGGTTACTCAATCTTTTTTGACTTATACTTTAGGGATTTGAAGATAAACACATGCCTCTTAATACCAAAGGGGTATGATTTACTAAATGAGACATTCAGGTAAGAAATAGTAGAATAGTAGCTATGTGGTAAATAGAAACAAAATAAACTAGATTCATATTGTAGACTCTTGTTTATTTGCAATATAATGTTGGAAAAGTTAATTATTCTCTTAGAGTTTCAAGTTTTTTATCCATAAAATGGAAATAATAAAACATACTTTGAAAGACTATTGGGACATTTGAAGATTCGTTAATAACGTAACTAACATCACAATGTTTGAAAAAAATAGTTGCTATTTCATTTCACCAATATAATTACTCCCAATAAAACAAGTAGAAAGTGTTCTATGAACATACATGAGAAAATGGTTGTGATTTGGGAAAGAAAGTGATAGGTGGAATGGGTTTGCAAGAATAGGAATAAGTTCAATGGGAAGGAATCCTGATGTGGGAGTGGAGATAGTAATGGAAGCAGTCCAGCCAGTAGCTTGTTATTCTTCGGTCAGTAAGTCGTGTCTGACTCTTTGCGACCCCATGGACTAAGCATGCCAGGCTTCCCTGTCCTTCACTGTCTCCCAGAATTTGCTCAAATTCATGTCCATTGAGTCTGATGCTATATAATCATCTCATCCTCTGTCACTCCCTTCTTCTCCTGCCCTCAATCTTTCTCAGCATTGGGGCCTTTTGCAATGAATTGACCCTTCTCATCAGGTGGCCGAAGTATCAGAGCTTCATCTTCAGAATCCGTCCTTCCAATGAATATTCAGGACTGAGGGTGACCTCCTTCAAACGGTCCCATGCTCACACTGCTGCACTCAGTGCCGCTGAACCTGCAGTAGGCCACTGCCAACCCACACCTCTGCCGGAAAATCCTGCACACTCACGGCCAAGTCTGAGTCAGCCTCTTGTGGGGTAGCTGTTCCTTTCTCCTGGGTTCTGGTGCACATAAGCTTTTGTTTGTGCCCTCCAAGTGTCTGTTTCCCAGTCCTGTGCAAGTTCTGGCAGCTCTATGGTGGGGTTAATGACGACCTCTTCCAAGAGGGCTTATGCAATACCCAAATCTGCTGCACCCAAAGCCTCTGCCCCTGCAGCAGGCCACTGCTGACCCATACCTCTGCAGGAGACATTTACTCAAAGGCAGGTCTGGCTCAGTCTCTGTGAAGCTCCCTGGTGCACACAAGCTTTTATTTGAGCCCTCCAAGCATCTCTGGAGGGTAGGGTGTTTGATTCTAAAGACAATTTCACCCCTCCTAGCATCTTGCTAGGGCCTCTCCTCTGCCCTAGGATGTGAAGTATCCCATTTGGTGGGATCCAATATTCTCCTGTTGGCAGTTGTTTAGCAGTGAGTTGTAACCCTGGAGTTCTCCCAGAAGAAGAAGAGTGCACATCCTCCTACTCCACCATCTTCTCACCATCAGATGGATCATCAAGAAACCAGAGAGTTACAGAACATCTACTTCTGCTTTATTGACTACACCAAAGCTTTGACTGTGTGGATCACAACAAACTGTGGAAAATTCTTAAAGAGATGGAAATATCAGACTACCTTACCTACCACCTGAAAAATCTGTATGCAGGTCAAGAAGAAACAATTAGAATTGGACATGGAACAATAGACTGGTTCCAAATCGGGAGAGGAGTACATCAACACTGTACCTTGTCACTCTGCTTATTTAACTTATATGCAGAGGACATGGTGTGAAATGCTGGGCTGGATGAAGTACAAGCTGGAATCAAGATTGCCAGGAGAAATACCAATAACATCAGATATGCAGATGGCACCACCTTTATGGCAGAAAGCAAAGAAGAAATAAACAGCCTCTTGATGAAAGTGAAAGAGGAGAGAGAAAAATTTGGCTTAAAACTCAATATTCAGAAAACTAAGATCATGGCATCTGGTCCCATCACTTCATGGCAAATAGATGGGGAATCAATGGAAACAGTGGCAGACTTTATTTTGGGGGGCTCCAAAATCACTGCAGTTGGAGACTGCAGCCAAGAAATTAAAAGATGCTTGCTCCTTGGAAGAAAAGCTATGACCAACCTTGACAGCATATTAAAAAGCAGAGACATGACTTTGCCAGCGAAGTTCCATCTAGTCAAATGTATGGTTTCTCCAGTAATCACATATGGATGTGAGAGTTGGACTATAAAGAAAGCTGAGCACCAAAGAATTGATGCTTTTGAATTGTGGTGTTGGAGAAGACTTTTGAGAGTCCCTTGGACTGCAAGGGGGCTTCCCTGGTGGCTCAGAGGTTAAAGCATCTGCCTGCAATGCGGGAGACCTGGGTTCGATTCCTGGGTTGGGAAGATCCCCTAGAGAAGGAAATGGCAACCCACTCCAGTATTCTTGCCTAGAGAATCCCATGGACAGAGGAGCCCAATGGGCTAAGTCCATGGAGTCGCAAAGAGTTGGACACGACTGAGCGACTTCATTTTCACTTTCACTTTGGACTGCAAGGAGATCAAACCAGCCAATCTTAAAGGAAATCAGCCCTGAATATGCATTGGAAAGACTGATGCTGAAGCTGAAACGCCAATATTTTGGCCACCTGATGCAAAGAACTGACTCATTGGAAAGGATCTTGATGCTGGGAAAGATTGAAGGAGGGAAGAAAAGGGGACGACAGAGGATGAGGTGGTTGGATGTCATCACTGACTCAATGGACATGAGTTTGGGTAGACTCCAGGAGTTGGTGATGGACAGGGAAGCCTGGCCTGCTGAAGTCCACGGGGTCCCAAAGAGTCAGACACAACTGAGCGACTGAACTGAACTTCCTTTAGGATTGACTGGTTTGAGCTAAAGCAGACATAAATCTCTAGAAGTATAAATAAGTACAAGTAATAGTTTTTACAAGATACATACTTTCTACTTGGCATTGCCATTAATACATTACTTCGTTCCATTCTCCCAACAGTCCTAAGAATTAGATACTTCAATATTGTCATTTTACAGATGAGAAAACAGGAACACAGATATTGCAACTTGCCCAAAGTCAGTAGTTATTCCATGGTATGCCTTGGAATCCTACCTGAGCAGAACATGAGGGCCTACACCCTAGTCCATTATACAATAAGTAGTGTAATTTAATGTACACAACTCCTTTATATATTTTTCAAGGCAATTCATGTCAGTCAAGTCCTTCAGAAGCCAATGAAGACATTTAGAAGACCAGTATATTTGAAAAAGATTTCAGTTCAGTTCAGTCACTCAGTTGTGTCTGACACTTTGTGACCCCGTGGACTGCAGCATGCCAGGCTTCCCTGTCTATCACCAAATCCCAGAGCTTGCTCAAACTCATGTCCATTGAATCTGTGATGCCATCCAACAATCTCATCCTCTGTCGTCTCCTTCTCCTCCCGCCTTCGATCATTCCCATCATCGGGGTCTTTTCCAATGAGTCAGTTCTGTGCATCAGGTGGCCAAAGTATTGGAGTTTCAGCTTCAGCATCAGTCCTTCCAATGAACATTCAAGACTGATTTTGTTTACAATTGACTGATTTGAACTCCTTGTATTCCCAGGGACTTTCAAGAATCTTCTGCAACACAACAATTCAAAAGCATCTGTTCTTCAGCGCTCAACTTTCTTTATGGTCCAACTCTCACATCCATACATGACTACTGGAAAAACCATAGCTTTGACTAGACAGACTGTTATCAGCAAGTAATGTCTCTGCTATTTAATATGCTATCTATGTTGGTTATAGTTTTTCTTCCAAGGAGCAAGCGTCTTTTAATTTCAGCTGCAGTCACCACCTGCAATGATTTTGGAGACCAAGAAAATAAAACCTGTCACTGTTTCCATTGTTTCCCCATCTATTTGCCATAAAGTGATGGGACCAGATGCCATGATCTTAGTTTTCTGAATGTTGAGTTTTAGCCCACCTTTTTCACTCTCCTCTTTCACTTTCATCAAGAGGCTCTTTAGTTCTTTGCTTTCTGCCATAAGGGTGATGTCATCTTCATATCTGAGGTTATTGATATTTATCCTAGCAAACTTGATTCCAGCTTGTGCTTCATCCAGCCCAGCATTTCACATGATGCACTCTACATATAAGTTAAATAAGCAGAATGACAATATACAGACTTGACATACTCATTTCCAAATTTGGAACCAGTCTGTTGTTCCACGTCCAATTCTAATTGTTTCTTCTTGACCTGCATATAGGTTTCTCAGGAGGCAGATAAGGAAGTCTGGCATTCCCATCTCTTTAAGAATTTTCCACAGTTTGTTGTGATCCACATAGTCAAAGGCTTTAGTATAGTCAATGAAGCAGATGTTTTTCTGGAACTCTCCTGTTTTTTCTATGACCCAACAGATGTTGGCAATTTGATCTCTGTTTCCT
The DNA here is from genome assembly GCF_014754425.2 of Oryx dammah. Classification (NCBI taxonomy): domain Eukaryota; kingdom Metazoa; phylum Chordata; class Mammalia; order Artiodactyla; family Bovidae; genus Oryx; species Oryx dammah. The sequence goes on along the minus strand of NW_024070186.1, from coordinate 135,502,427 downwards.
CTGCCTTTTCTAAATCCATCTTGAACATCTGGAAGTTCTCTGTTCATGTACTGTTATAGTGTAGCTTGGAGAATTTTCAGCATTTCTTTGCTAGCGTGTGAGATGAGAGCAATTGTGCAGTAGTTTGAACATTCTATTGCATTGCCCTTCTTTGGGATTGGAATGAAAACCTTTTCCAGTCCTGGGGCCACTGTCGAGTTTTCCAAATCTGCTGACATATTGAGTGCATCACTTTAACAGCATTATCTTTTAGGATTAGAAATGGCTCAGCTGGAATTCCATCACCTCTGCTAGCTTTGTTCATAGTGATGTTTCCTACGACCCACTTGACTTTGCCCTGCTGGATGTCTAGCTCTAGGCGAATGATCACACCATTGTCGTTATTTGGATCATTAAGATATTTTTTGTATAGTTCTGCATATTGTTGCCACCTCTTCTTAATCTCTTCTGCTTCTGTTAGGTTTATACCATTTCTGTCCTTTATTGTACCCATCTTTGCATGAAATGTTCCCTTGGTATCTCTAATTTTTTTGAAGAGATTTCTAGTCTTTCTCATTCTATTGTTTTCCTCTATTTCTCTGCGTTGTTCACCTAGACTTTCTCATCTCTTTTGATAAAAATTAGGTGTTCATAAACTGCTGATTTTATTTTTTCATTACTCAGCTTATTTTCTATCACAGACTTTCAAGCAGTCAGATCATAAAATTTTAATATCCACTTGCCTTATTACTGATTTTCAATGCAGAGATGGGTAGGAGTTCCTGAGTATCCAGCCCTTGTCTTATTGTCTGTATATGCTGGCATCTCTTGAGATCAGCTGAGGAATCAATAATTCATTTCAGTCCATGAATTTCTGGCTAAACAGGTCAATGCTAATCCATGGTCCTTTCTATCCAAAAAGTTTCTTCAGACATGCAACCTGTCATATTCTTTTCGGGTATGTGGGATTATTCTGATATTCCTCATCACACAAGTCACAGAGACTTACTCCATGAGAAGCTGCCTAGGACCTCTCGTTACTTCCTTGCTTCTCCTAGTTTAAGGAGCTATTTGTACTTATCGGGTACCAACCAGGTACATGAGAAAAATATTACCGTACATTGAGCAGAGATGCTTGTGTACCTAAATCCATTTTGTCTTTCTCCTGGGACAGTGATGAATTCTCCCTTGCCAGGAGGTGTGACCACGACTGGGTTTTAACCAATCGGATGTGAGCTGCTTCCAGCCTGGACACCAAGCCTTGCACACATGCTCTTCTATGTTCATTCCTCCTCTGTTGTCATGACAAAGACAAATGAATCCCTAGAGGCTGACAGTTGTACAAGCTGGAAAAGACTTTGGTTCCTGAATGAGTAGACAGTCATAATCTGAAATACCCACCAGGACTCCTATTGATCAAGAAATAAACTTCTGTTTCTGCCCACTCGTTAGCAGTTTAAGTGGGTTTCTTACCACAGGCTAGTTTATCCTAACTATATAATACACAGACCCAGATGATTAGATATTTTGAAGCAGACGTTTATGTTCTATAATACTGTACTGATGTGCCTCCTTGGGGCTGTACTTTCAGAAGGGAATAGAAGCACCACTTTCACTCCAATCCCCTAAGTCTTTCTAGGGTGTCTGAATGACCCCTCATTCATCCAAGAGAGGGGTCATCTCTCTTTTATAAAGGTCATTCAATATTTACCTACTTACTGCCTCTCCTTCTTACTCTCTCCTTTCCCCAGCTCTAAGAAGCTATTATTTTAGTGGGAGGCAGAAAGTTTTGTGTTACTCATCAAGCACTCCATTTTTAATCATGGTGAAGAGATTGGAAGATTATTAATTGTCTTTTGGAAATTACTCATAGAAAAATAAGTAATGTTCTAGCTGATTAATTAAGAGAAAAGCAAAGAGGACAAAGAAAAGCAAAGGTGGGGGAATCTCTGTTAATATTCCCAAATATCACCCCATGACATCTGCAGTCCCCCGTCAAACAGATCACATAACCCAGAAGTGTGTCATCCCTTAGGGACTCAGAAATTAGCTTGAGTCCTACCCAGAATTTGAGGAACTGTGACATTTCAAAATGTTTGTTATTTTTGATAGTGAGGAATTCAGTGCATGCTGATTTTTATTCAGTACCTACTACATATGCCAATTACTGTTCTACGTATTGACATCTCTAGAAGTACAAATCCTTGTAGTGAAGGACCAACAATCTCTCTTTTCTCCCAAGATACAAGTACCCAAAAGAGGGACCATACCCCCACACCTTCATCCACTTCAAGCAACAGAGACCACGGCAAGGTTCTGTAATTCTCCGCAGATGTTCTCATGAAGTTGCTCATGCAACCTTAGATGAGGAAATAAATGCAGCTCCCTTTGCATTGCTTCAAGAAAGCCGTTAGTGCCATGAGTCCCTTGAGTGCAGTTCTTGGTTTCAGATATATTTCCTCAGAGTACTCACAAAATTTTGTGATGGAGAACTCAGAAAACTATGGAAATTGCCAACTGCCTCAAATTCTTCTAGGGCCAGCCTCACTCTTTAGTCTGGAGCAAAGAAGCACATATTCAAACTGTATCCTTGACACATGCTTGGATAAACTACAGTTTCCTGATTAAATATGCAGAGTAAATTCCAACATGGGTCCCAGGTGATATGCTGGGTGTTAAGTTTCCTAAAATAATTTTTTTTCTCAGTCATGATTCTTATTCCATCTCAGTCAAGAGTTAATCCATATTGTACAAAGTCTCACCCCAGCTGGCTAAACTGAGAGCGTGAAATGAAAACCAGATATGATTCTCATGTAATAAATATGGGAATTGGGACTCCAGTGATGGAACACTGGGGAACTGAAAGATAGGAGATTTTTAGGTTTCTGGACAACTCTCTTCTTCTAAAAACAACTTGACTTGCCTGGGTTGGATTATTTTGAGGTTATAAACTGTGGGTTAAAATAAAGTTTCAGGGCTCACAAGTCTGGTAAAACCACAAAGTTCTGTCTTGAATGGAATTTCTGGCGCCAAGCTTTGCATTGTTTTCACCTGAAACCATAATGAGAGGAGTCAAGTTTGCATGTGGGTAGAAAAAAGAGAAAGAAAACAAAGGACACTCGTTCATCACGTCACCGAGCAAGTGGGCAGTCACGCTGGTGCCAGAGCTGCTCAGCATGTAAGCAAGAATCCTAGAGAAAGGCTAGAGAACCACCTATTGCTTCACCCAGTTCCTCCCCAAAGATTTGGGCACTCACGTCCCACCGTCCTGGGGGAGTGCATGGGGTAAATCTGAATTTTTGTGGACAGCATGGCCAGGGTCGGGAAAGGGGTTCCCTTTGTGGGAATTTGCTGGTTATGCCAGCCAAAGTGCTTTTCATCGTATTCAGTCAAATTGACCCCGTCTCCCCTTTGTCGCTTCTTTTGGCTTTTTTAGTAACTTCCTTCCATCCTTCTTCCATGGAGCTCATGCCTTTTTGTCTCAAAACCTTTACTCATTGTTGTTCTGTCATCCGGTCATGTCCGACTCTTTGTGACCCCATGCACTGCAGCACACCAGGCCTCCCTGTCCCTCACCATCTGCCACGGTTTGCCCAAGTTTACACTCATTATATCGGTGATGATGTACAGCCGTCTCATCCTCTGATGCCCTCTTCTCCTTCTGCCCTCAATCTTCCCCAGCATCAGGGACTTTTCTAACGAGTAGTCTGTTCACATCAGAAAACCAAAACGCTGGGGCTTCAGCTTGATCACTAAAACATCATTCTTAGTTGGGGAAGATGGAGGGGAGCGACTTTCGGCTCAGATATGCTGCATGCTGCATAGAAAACAAACAAAAGAAGGCTCTGAATTGTGGAGGCCAGAGGATAGATTGCCTACAAAATGTGGACCCAAGGAATGACATCATGGTGAGATCCCCGGGCTTTCTTTTTACCTCATTCACCTCAGACTTGGAGCTGAAGAAGCCAGCAAGCAGAAAATGTTAATGGGCATAGACAAGCATCAATAAAAGTCTATTTTTCTCTACCCTAAGGGCTAGGAAAGAGTCAACCTAAACAATGACACTCAACTCCAAACAAGTACTGCAGAGAAAGCTGCTGTCCGATGACCTGCCCTCCCACACCCACTTCTGCTGGTGCGGTGTCCGAGAAGGCTGAGTAAGGGCCTGGGAAGTCTGTCTCCATGAAGCTTTAATGCATCCCACCCTACCCTGGTGTCAGATGCCACGTGACGAGTCTGGACTTCTAGCCTCGCACTGTGGTAATGAAACTCCCCTCCCTCTCTGTGCTCCAGAGGCATCAGATGAAGTTACCGAAGGGTCAGAACTTCTACTCCTGCCACCCCATCCCTGCCCCATATATCAGCAGAGGGCATCTGTGCAAAATAAGCAGGCATTCTAGCCACAGAGGTATCAGCAAAGGTCTAGACCAAAGCCTAAGTTCTTACCCCCAGCCCCAAAGCAATGCGTGCCTCTCAACAACCTCCTCCCTTACTGTGGGTTAACACAGTAGGGAAACCTAGATTTCCAGCCACTTCTAGCAGTAATGAAGTTCCCACATCGTTTGCCAGCTCCAGAGGAGGTCTGATAAAACCAAAGATTTAGATGAGATCTAGTTTCATTATACAATACAAAATGTCCAGGATAGATCACAGATCACTCATCCTACCAAGAACCAGTAAAAACCTCAACTTGAATCAGAAACAATTAGTAAAGTCACCACCAAGATGACACAGATGTTGACATTATCTGACAGGTGATTTAATAGAATTCTTCTTCAGCAGATTCACTGCAGTTTCTCAGAGAAGTGGGCAGCTCAATCAAAATAGATGTAATGAATTATAATCCACAGTTACTGAAATGTCTTTCTGAAAAGGATCACTCAGCACCTGTAACCATAAAGAAGCAATGACAGCAATTAATGATGGCTTGTTACAAAATAAAATTGGAACATAGCTTAAGAAATTGAGAATCAAGATAAACGGTATCCGTGCTTTACTTCATCCACATACATTATAACCAAATCATTATCAAGTGAGTTACAGATTGCAATTCATTTGTCCACAAACATTTATCTCCATATCTCCATCACCATCCCTCCTGACCCCTACATATCCACCCTACAATCATTTAGGAGTGCCTGCATACTTGATTGCTTATAACTTAGAATTATTCAAATATAGTCAAACATAATTATGAATATCATTTGCAAGAATGGAAACTGGTGAAAATGTATGAGTCAAAGTTCTCCAGAGAAACAGATCAATAATATTTATGTTGGGGGCTTCTCTGGTGGCTCAGAGGTTAAAGTGTCTGCTGCAATGTGGGAGACCTGGGTTCCATCCCTGTATTGGGAAGATCCCCTGGAGAAGGAAATGGCAACCGACTCCAGTATTCTTACCTGGAGAATCCCATGGATGGAGGAGCCTGGTGGGCTACAGTCCACAGAGTAGCAAAGAGTTGGACACGACTGAGCACAGACATGACAATATTTATGTGTATAAGATATATATTGAAATATAATATATATGTATAATATATATATGTTAATAACTGTCTACCAATAATATATATAGTTATATACATATGTGTGTGTGTGTATATATATATATATAACCTGTCTATCTACCTACCTACATATTTACATCTGCACATATCTCTCTATATGGATAGATATCTACAGATGTACAGATATATACACACAGCTATAGACAGGTATATAGTATGTCTGTACTTGTATTTACACCTATAACTATATCTATATATTGAGAGAGAGAAAGGTTGATTGATAGATTATGAAAAATTAGCTCACACCATTTCGGAGGCTGAGAAGTCGCACAGTCTACCTTCTGCAAGCTGGAGACTCATGAAAGCTGATGACACAGTTTAATCTGAGTCTGAAGGCTGGAGCACCAGGAGCGTCTGCACTCTGGGTCCCAGTCTGAGGGTAGGAGAAAAGGGTGTTCCGACTCCGCAGTCAGGCAGAAGGGGCAATTCCTTTCTCATCCTCTCCGTTGTATCCGATGGATGGGATGACGCTCGTCCACATGGGGGCGCAGGGGCGGGAGGCATCTGCTTTACTGCGTCCAGCTATTCCAATGCTGAGGTCATCCAGAAACACCCAGATCTCACCCACACCCGGAAATAATGAGGTTTAGCCGAAATCTGGGTTAAGCCCCATAGTCCAGTCAAGCGGATACATGTTACAAAAGACAGGTAGCCCATCTAACTTAAAGTTAAATAATTAATTTCCTATTTGCTCTGAACTACTTCCCTGGTGGCTCATACGGTAAAGCGTCTGCCTGCAATGCGAGAGATCTGGGTTCAATCCCTGGGTCAGAAAGATCCCCCAGAGAAGGAAATGGCAATCCACTCCAGTACTCTTGCCTGGAAAATTCCATGGACGGAGGAGCCTACATTGGGCATGCGGTCACAAAGAGTCAGACACGACTGAGCGACTTTAGTTACTTTCCTTCCTTAAAGAGTTTTCAATGCCTACTGCCTTAAGAAAACAAAACCCAACTTATTTTATTGAATCTGGTAAGTCTTTAGGATATCATTTCACTGCAAATGATGTTTCCTCTTTCTCTCTTTATACAGTCAGATTTTATTGAGTCTTTATTTATGAGATAATGTTATGATCCAGAAGTAATACAAGGCTTTTCATAGAATTTTTTCCCCCTCTCTGAGATAAAAGTCTAAAAATTCTCATAAAAACCTCTACTCTTAAAAGCAAGAATTGGTAGACCCCACTAGGGTTTCAGAATCATGGGCTATCTTTAATTGCATGGTCATCTGTCTTTACATGATATCTTTCACCTGGCATTTAATGGCAAGAGAAACAAAGTGTGGATGACTAACTTTTCTATTTAAATAAATACAAATAGAAATATAAAAAGATAAGTTTATCATTTTCCACTTTTACTCATTAGTGAATCTCAGGTATGGGTCCTGTTAGGGGAAAAAACAAGATGGTATTCAATTTGAATAAAAAATAAAAGAAGGAAAGGAGGAAGGAAGAAAAGGAGGGAGGGAGGAAGTCCTCCTTTTAGGTAGCATCTCTAACATGTGACCATATTTGTAAAGAATTATTCCTTATCCTAGAAATCCATTTGACTGTGTTGTGAGTGAATCCTTGAAAATTTCCCAAGACACAGAAAATGGAATTTTCCTACCCAGGACTCTGTAGTATTGCGAATTATCTGAAGTAGAGCACACTCATTATAATTCTTTCCAAATTAGTAAACCACAAAAATGTAGGAAGCAGAAAATTACTTGCAAGCAAAATGAAACCAGTATTTATAGTAATTAACAGATGAGGGGTTTCGGGGAATTAATTTAAGGAGGGGGAGAATCTACACTGTTTAATTAGACAACGGCACTATTATAGAAACTTTACACAGTACGTGCTAAGCAGCTCATATTCAACCTTCTAGTCTCTGAGACATCCACCTTTCAGCTCTACAGTGTTGATGGAAATATGAGACGCAAGCACTTTATCTTTACCCATGCAGCATTTTCCTGTTTAGATTACCATTGATTGTTCATGACTGGAGAACATGTTAAGGATATTTGGACATTCTTAAACCTTTAGAAATTAAATCTGAGACATGATTAATCCTTACAGTAGAGATAAACTCTAGAAATCTTAAGCTCAACTCCATAAAATATTCTTCTTGAATTTTTTAGGATTTGGTCACATTTCTGTATCATTTCCTGGGAAATAGCAAATCCTTACTCCAACTGAGTTCTTCTCTGATTTTTTCTGCAGCCACCCCAAAACAAACTCAGGCAATAAGGACTCAGAACATTACGAGGATGGTATGAAATGTCAGAATTTCTGGAGAAAACCTTGTGTGTGGTGGGGGTCCAGCTGTCTGAGGTTCTAGTAATGTTCAGGACCACTTGGGAAGGAGTTAGTTTTTCTTTAGATAATATCTAGATCTGTTATTTTATAGTAAACTCGAATTGTCACGGGCTTTTCAAGTGGTGCAGTAGCAAAGAATCCACCTGCCAATGCAGAAGACTCAAGAGAAACGGGTTCAATCCCCGGGTCAAGAAGATCCTCTGGAGGAGGAAATGGCCACCAGCTCATGATTCCTGCCTGGAAAATTTCATGGACAGAGGAGCCTTGTGGGCTCCAGTCCATAAGGTTGCAAAGAGTCAGACATGACTGACCTGATTGTCACCACACCACTACCGCTAATTGTCACAGATCATTACAAAGAGTAAATTGTAAATTTGGCCCACCTGATGAACTCTGCCATGTCACTTCAACAGCTTTTAAGATTTTTTTTGCAAGTATTTGGAAAAAAATTTATAGGAGTTAAATGACATTAGAAAGAGAAGACTCAAAACAAATCCTTCTGGAATAGCTTTTACATAATACTTTATAACTTACAATGTGTTGTACATGTAACCTCAGCCGATAGCCTATTTATTCCCATCCAGTCATAGAGTACAATTCCATATCTTAGATGATTCAGCAGTACATAAAAATCAGCTTGGCCCTAACCATGCAAATACAATCTGAACTCAATTTTTAAGAAACCACAGATTTTCCCCTTAGGGAATGGCCTGTTTGTGGGCAGTCTGTCTCTTTATAAGAAAATTATTTTCCAGTGGAGCATTTTCACAGGCTAAAACTGAATTCAACTATTTTCACTGCATGTGTATCTAGATATTTCAAAGAAATACTCCAAAAAACTAAACATGAGCAGTTGTCTTTTTTTTTTTTTTTTTTCAGTTTAAATAGCTATATGCAGCCCTATGAGCTTCCCAGGTGGCGCTAAAAGGTAAAGAAGCCACCTGCCAATGCAGGAAATTTAAGAGATGAGACTTCGATCCCTGGATCGGGAAGATCCCCTGGAAGAGGGCAAGGCAACTCACTCCAGTATTCTTGCCTGGAGAATTCCATGGACAGAGAAGCCTGGTGGGTTACAGTCCATGGGGTCGCAAAGAGTCGGACATGACTGGAGCAACAGAGCGCGCCTGGCTGCACGCACAGGAAGCCTTACGTAAAATTTTACTCAAGGACTGATTTTTGTTATCAGATTAAACTAATGGATTCTTAGTCTTGCAAAATCTCTCGCTTTTACTTAGGAAAAAGAAGCAATTTCACTTACCTTGTGTCAGTTACCTATTGATTACTACCTCTCATTGCCCTCCTGATGATACTGGAGCCGGACCCGTAAACATTCCTGAACAAATGGCACAAGGTACATGTTGTCAGCAGATGGCGATACAGAACACTGCAGGAAATAGAGATGTTTTTCTTTGTTTCAGTGGATTTCTCTCCGCTTGCTTTTGTGGTGCACAGTAACCAGCAATGCACGGGACACCAGTGCCGTTCTGCTGAATGGCACCTTCCACCATGGCAGGTTCTTCTGGCACTTCAAAGGGCAGTGTTCCAGCAAATTCCATGAAGCAACACTTTACTAAGCAGTTTCCCAGGCTTTCCACCCAGAAGAGAGTTTCCTGGCAATTTCAGTTGACAATATATCTCAGAGGACTTCACCGTCCACGGGGCCGTAGCCACAGCCACAACCTCTCCACTGGGGGAACGGCATTTCTCTTCCAGATTTGGTTTTTCTCTTGTTCCTCTGCTTCTGTACTCAGAGATAGAGGCTCCTCCCTAAATGTCTTCTTCCATTACTCTTAAGAGTTTTTCTGTTGGTAAGTTAGTGGTAACAGTTACTAACACTTTTAAACTTTCTTTGTTAAAATTATAATGTGATTTCCATCTTGTAACTGGACTCTGAATCGCACATACCTTCAAACAGTTTTAAATTTAATAGTACCTGACAATACAAATTTGTTTCCCCCAAACTGTGTTATAATAACATAGGAAATCTAAAACAGTATCTTAAAAAATACGATCCCACAATTGTTCTTTCAGTAGACATTATATGTAGAGTATCCTCTTACTGTTAACATAAATAGATTATCTAATAGAATGTGTGTGTGTTTGCTAAATCACTTTCATTGTGTTCAACTCTTTGCTGACCTATGGACTGTGGCCTGCCAGAGTCGTCTATCCATGAGATTCTCCAGGCATGAATAACGGAGTGGGTTTTCATGCCCTCCTCCAGGGATCTTCCCAAACCAGAGAACAAACCCAGATCTCTTACATCTCCTGCATTGGCAGGCGGGTTCTTTACAACTAGTGCCACCAGGGAAGCCTGATCTGATAGAATAAATATTATCAAACTAATCTATTGATCATTGATGTCTGAAAGGGAATTTCCTTTAGTGGAAATGCAGCTGAAATATTTACACAGGTGGCTCAGTGATAAAAAATCCAGTTGCCAATGAAGGAGACACTGGGTTTGATCTGTGGGTCAGGAAGATCCCCTGGAGCAGGAAATGGCAACCCACTCCAGCATTCTTGCCTGGAAAATCCCATAGACAGAGAAGCCTGGTAGGCTACAGTCCATAGGGTCACAAGGGGTAGGACACAGTTAGGCAGGCAGGCACATAGGTATTCATCAGTAAGAATGTCAAATGAAATGAAACCAACTATGTAATTTTGAAAAGAATCTGATTGTGTATACAGATATTTTCTGACTTGTGATGGGGAGATATCCCAGTAAACTCTAATAAACTGAAAATGTCTTAAGTTGAAAATTCATTTAATACATCTAACTAACCAAACATCCTAGCTTAGGCTAGTTTACCTTAACTGTGCTCAGAACACTTACATTAGCAAAACCATCCAACCCAAAGCCTAAAATGTTGAATATCTCATGTAGTTTATTGAAAACTGTACTAAGAGTGAAGAACAATGGCTGTACTGGGTACAGAATAGTTGTGCACATATTAGCTGTTCACTCTCATGACCATGTGCTTGAATAGGAGATGTGAAATGATTCCACTGCCCAGAATCATGAGAAAACATCATGCTGTGTGTATCACTAGCCTGGGAACAGACCAACTTTAAAAATTCAAAGTATACTTTCTATTTTCTTTTGAAAATTTGAAGCTTTATTTAATTTAAATTCAGGAAGCATTTATTATAGATATATTCCTTCAATCTCAGGGCTGTGTTTTCTTTTCATATGAAGTATGAAAAATTCATACTCATAATATTCAAAGATACCTGCACTCAAGTCCCAAACTTTATCTCATTCTGATCTCACCCTTTTGCACTCTATGTTAGTCATTAAATTAGTGAAGTACACAATACCCAAATCCTATTGCACACAGAGAGTGTTTTGCTTGTTGATCAGTTTCTTTATCTCGTGGTTATCCAAGTGTGGTCTAGGACCATCAGCATCAATAACATCTTGGAATTTATTAAAAATACTAAAGATACTGAATACTAATGCCATAAAATTAAAAGATGCTTGTTCCTTGTAAAAAAAAAAAAAAAAGCTATGACAAACCTAGACAGCATATTAAAAAGCAGAGACATTACTTTGCAGTCAAAAATCTGTATAGTCAAAGCTATGGTTTTTCCAATAGGCATGTGTGGATGTGAGAGCTGGACCATAAAGAAAGCTGAGCACCAAACAACTGATGCTTTCAAACTGTGGTGTTGGAGAAAATTCTTGACAGCCCCTTGGCCTGCAAGGAGATCAAGCTAGTTAATCCTAAAGGAAATCAGTCCTGAATATTCATTGGAAGAACTGATGCTGAAGCTTAAACTCCACTTCTTTGGCCACCTGATGCAAAGAGCCAACTCACTGGAAAAGACCCTGATGCTTGGAAAGATAGGAGGCAGAAAGAGAAGGGAGTGACAGAGGATGAGGTGGTTGGATGGCATCACCAACTCAGTGGACATGAGTTTAAGCAAGTTCCAGGAGATGGTGAAGGACAGGGAAGCCTGGCGTGCTGCAGTCCACAGGGTTGCAAAGAGTTGGACATGACTGAGGGAATGAATAACAATAATTTCAGAAACTGTGGGGTTGAGACCCAGTAATCTCTGCAAGCTTATTTTGTACTGAATGCTTATCTCTGTGGCACCATGATAAAGTCAAAAAGTCATAAGTTGAAGTGTCTACATGAGGGACCCTCTGTACATGTTAGATGACATAACTTAAAACACCTCTGAACTTTCCAGAACAAAAGGCTACTCCCTAACACTAATGGATTTTACAGCACATGGATCAAAGGAACTGAGATAATATTCAGTGATATTAAGGAACACTTTTGCCCTTAGCCAAATAAATATGTAGGTTAACATTTCTTTCCTAATTTTCTCATCAAAAGGGGCCCTCCCTTCCCTCTGCCCTATGTGCAGTATACCCTCACAATGTCAGAACTTAGTCTTAAAAGTTTCTGCAGATTTAAAGGTTATTTAGTTTCAAGCAACAGAAATTTATGATGTCCAACTACAGCAAGTATGATTTTTTTTTTTAATGTTATTGGGAAGCTTACAAAATTGGCAGGAAGTCTGGAGAGTTGGGTTCAGGAAAGGCTTGGGATAAGAGCTCCTCTGGCATTCCAGGCAACAGGCATATTCCATCATCCTGTCAAGGGGACCTGTGAGAGGTAACATGCTCTGAACGCTCTTCTGTCCTTAAGTCTTTCTACTCAAAAGTCAGAGTCCTCAGATGTGATCCCAGTTTCTCTAGCTTAGTCATATGCCAATCCCTTGCTTAGACAAGAGAGCATTGTGATTTTCAGTCTCACCAAAACTGCATAATTGGGAGAGTTAATTAAGTCAATGGAAATCAGGATGATATCAGCTGAAGTAGGGTAAAAGAATATTGGAACGTCTGAAAGCTTTTTACACTGTGCAGACCATTGAGATCAAGTCTCTCATTCCGGAAGCACTGCAACTAACAGCTAAGTGACAGATGAAACACACTCAAAGAATGACTGACTGTAGTCGCTGAGAGCCTGGTAAATGTCTCCTGTGGGCTGTCTGTGTGTTGGAGGAAAAGCAAGGTCACTCCAAGAACATTGAAGAGGCAGATCTACTTTGCATGTTCCCCAGTACATGTCTCCTGGTGACTACTGAACTTTATCCCATCAAATCAAAAATATCAGTGATAGTGATGTGGTATCCACAGCTAAAATGTTCTTCCTTCTCCAAAAAGGAAACTAAAGTTGTAGTGACTACTTAACTTCCTTCCTTGCCCTTAGGACCCACTCAAAAAATGAAGCTCAAATGATCATGAGGAGTCCTCATCCTAGTATATTAGTTTCCTGTGGCTACCATAAAAATTGCCATGAATTTGGCAGCTTCAAACAACAGAAATTCTCTCATAGTTCTGGAGGCCAGTAAAGTATCAGTTTCCCCAGGCCAGAATCAAGGTGTTGGCAAGACTATGTTCTCCCTGGAGTCTCTAGGGGAGAATTCACTCCTTGGTCTCTTCCAGCCGTGGGTAATCGCTGGTATTCCTTTGCTGTGACCACATCACTCCAGCCTCTGCATCCATCTTTATATGATCTCTTTTTCTGTTTCCTTCTCTTCGAATTTCCTTCTGCCTCTCTCTTATAAAGACACTTGTGACTACATCTAAATCTCAGGATAGATAATCCAGGATAACTTCCAATGGCAAGACCCTTAATTTAATCATGCATGCAAAGACCTTTTTTTAAATAAGGTAACATTTGTAAGTTTCAAGGAGTACGCCCTGTCATCTGTGGGTGACCATTATTCAGTCTAGCACATTTAGCACCACTCAAAGCACTTTGACTGTTGTCTGAATGTAATAGCTGAATGACTCTGGTCTATTTTCATTGGAGAGAAAGTCAATGTGTCCTGTGCTTGGAAAGAAAAAGTGGGTTAGGAAGCACCTGCTCCACTAGCATCTAGATGTATCCATATGACTAGTAGTATGGAAAGTAAGTGGAAGTAATTGATGTTTGTCATTTGGGGCCAAAGATATTATGAAGCTGGTATCTCTCTACAATAATCACTTTTTCTTTCTTCTAGCTGTATATGACTATGAAAAGTAAATTTTTTAGACACAAAACAGAAAAATCTGAGTCGCTTAATGATTATGTGGAAGAAAAGTATCTGCCAATATATCTAAATAGGATCAACACAAAGAAACATCCTCATAGAAACATTGTAGTGAAAATGTAAGCACCTGATAAATAAAGAAGATCTTAAAATATCAAAGAGAAAAGACAAACCACCTACAAAGACATGATGGATTAATTGATGATGCATAGGTTGTTGATAGAATTTTCAATAATAATAAGGGAAGCCAGAAGACAGGGGGAAGACTTTAAAGTGTTGAGAAGAAATACGTATCAACCAAGAATGATGTATCTAGCCAAACTTTACTACTACAAAAAGGATAAAATAAAAGTATCTTATAAACCAAAGTCTTTGAATGTTTATCACCTTAAGTGAAGGAACTATAAGAAGGAAACTGATCATAAAGACAGTCTGAACATAAAACATATTGAACAAACAAAAGGATTAATAGGTAAATAAATATAAAATAACTTATTTGTATAAACTGTTAATGATAATATGTAGTTTTGAAAGTTAAAAACATAGAATTTAATATCTGAGTGGACTGTGAAGAAGGCTGAGTGCCGAAGAATTGATGCTTTTGAACTGTGGTGTTGGAGAAGACTCTTGAGAGTCCCTTGGACTGCAAGGAGATCCAACCAGTCCATTCTGAAGGAGATCAGCCCTGGGATTTCTTTGGAGGGAATGATGCTAAAGCTGAAACTCCAGTACTTTGGCCACCTCATGCGAAGAGTTGACTCATTGGAAAAGACTCTGATGCTGGGAGGGATTGAGGGCAGGAGGAGAAGGGGATGACAGAGTATGAGATGGCTGGATGGCATCACTGACTCAATGCCATGAACTCTGGGAGATGGTGATGGACAGGGAGGCCTGGCGTGCTGCGACTCATGGGGTCACAAAGAGTCAGACACGACTGAGCGACTGAACTGAACTGAACTGAGAGCTTGTGAATTGCAAGGCTGTTGTATTTGAACCAACTGGGGGCTACAGAACATGAGATGGTTAGATAGCATCACCAACTCTATGGACATGAATTTGTGCAAACTCCAGGAGATCCTGAAGGACAGAGGAGACTGATGTGCTATAGTTCCGGAATCACAAAGGGCTGGATATGACTTAATGACCGAACAATAACATATGAATTTAGATTCTGCCTCAGGTTAAGGCAGAGAATCTGCTGAGGATGTGGACTAAAAGATATAACTAAGGAAGCTACTTATTGTTACAAAGTACATTCATTTTCATTCAAACTCATTAAGCAATTAATCAATTAAGCAAACAAGGAATGGCAGATTATGACCTTATGCCTATTATTTGTCCAAACACTTCATTTTCTTTGGCTAAGTTTTATTCACAGTTGACCCTTTGTTCATAAGGCTTCTCGACCCAAGCAGCACTAGATGGTCATAGGAGACTCAGACAAATATCTGAAGCAAGATCAGAGTACTCTGAGAGAGGCTTGGGAGTACAGTGTCATTCTTTTCTCTTGGGTGGTAGACCGGTCACTTTATGCTAACTAGGGACATGGGCATATTTGATATGTTTTATCTTCTTTTGGTTCAAATTAACATCAACTTTATCTGACCCTTTAGACTCAGGATAGAGTGTATATAACAGATTCTACTTGGGTTTACAAATGAAGTGTTTATTAGGTATTTATCAGTATCAACTTTCAGAACTATAGAGGTTAACTAATCAGAAAATTTCCATTAACAGTGGAATAGTGTTAGAAAAGGTGGAGGAACCAGAGATCAAATTGCCAACATCTTCTAGATCATCAACAAAGCAAGAGAGTTCCAGAAAAACGTCTATTTCTGCTTTATTGACCATGCCAAAGCCTTTGACTGTGTGGATCACAATAAACTGTGGAAAATTCTGAAAGAGATGGGAATACCAGACCACATGACCTGCCTCTTGAGAAACCTGTATGCAGGTCAGGAAACAACAGTTAAAACTGGACATGGAACAACAGACTGGTTCCAAACAGGAAAAAGAGTACGTCAAGGCTATATATTGTCACCCTGCTTATTTAACTTATATGCAGAGTACATCATGAGAAACGCTGGGCTGGAAGAAACACAAGCTGGAATCAAGATTGCTGGGAGAAATATCAATAACCTCAGATATGCAGATGACACCACCCTTATGGCAGAAAGTGAAGAAGAATTAAAGAGTCTCTTGATGAAAGTGAAAGAAGAGAGTGAAAAAGTTGCTTAAAGCTGAACATTCAGAAAACTAAGATCATGCCATCTGGTCTCATCACTTCATGGCAAATGGATGGGGAAACAGTGGAAACAGTGGCTGACTTTATTTTTGGGGCCTCAAAATCACTGTGAATGTTGATTGCAGCCATGAAATTAAAAGATGCTTACTCCGTGGAAGGAAAGTTATGACCAACCTAGACAGCATATTAAAAAAAAGCAGAGACATTACTTTGTCAATAAAGGTCCGTCTAGTCATGGCTATGGTTTTTCCAGTGGTCATGTATGGATGTGAGAATTGGACTATAAAGAAAGCTGAGTGCCAAAGAATTGATGCTTTTGAACTGTGGTGTTGGAGAAAACTCTTGAGAGTCCCTTGGACTGCAAGGAGATCCAACCAGTCCATCCTAAAGGAGATCAGTCCTGAGTGTTCATTGGAAGGACTGATGAAGTTGAAACTCCAATACTTTGGTCACCTGATGCAAAGGGATGACTCATTTGAAAAGACCCTGATTCTGGGAAAGATTGAGGGCACGAGGAGAAGGGGACGACAGAGGATGAGATGGTTGGATGGCATCACCGACTCAATGGACATGGGTTTGACTGGACTCGGGAGTTGGTGATGGACAGGGAGGCCTGGAGTGCTGCGGTTCATGAGGTTGTAGAGTTGGACACTACTGAGGGACTGAACTGAATTGAAGTGTCTTATCAGTGGTCTCACTTCCTAGGAAGCAACTGTAAAACTTGAAGGTGGTGAAGAGGAGACTGAAGCAGACTTAGATGTAACTATACCTTCAAGGCAAGGTCGTAGAGCTGTGTGAAGTAAGCACTTATTTCTGTGACTTTTAGCATAAAGTTAATTGGAGTCTTTGAGGTCACCCAGTATATATGTGTGTGTATGTGGGCTGTGGTGGGGTGTGGAAAATCACACTGTATTTCTGGGTGAGGAAGCCAAAAAACTGATCCAAGGAAAGTATCGCTAGAGTGAGGAAAGACACTAGAAGGGAAAAAGACCAAGAAAAAACATAAAATCTACATCTTTAACCTCAGAAAACACTCAAAATGACCTTGCTGTATAAATTCTAGACATAGGCTCTGTGCACTCGAATCTCTTATCTTCTCCACTTTGCAAGACCACCACGCTCTTCTTGGTCTCCTTTATGTGAGAGATTAAGGATTTTTTAGGTCTTTCCTGGCCTCAGCACACCACAGCCTTGCCTGTGTGTGTGACCTTCTAGATTCCAGGAATATATCAGAACTTTAAAAAAGGCCATATGGACATTTTATTCTCCAAATTTTTTCTTTTATGTTTTTGAGCCAGCCTGTTATTTGCTCCAACTGGTATTGCTAGCTCAGCTGCTTGCATGTTAAATGATTGCTGCTGATTATTTTTCACAAAAGCCCTGGGTATAGTATCTTTCCCATCGAGCAAATGTGGAGTCAGTTTAAATAAAGCAAACCCTTTGAAGTGAACTTTTCCACAAAACTGCCAGACAGATGAAGTAGTAACAGTTATCTGGGGATGGAGAATTTTCATTATTCCATCAAAGACTAACACCATGGAGAGTATACATCTTCAGAAATTAGCAAAGTAATAGATCTCATAGTGTGGACATCAAATCTTTATGATGTAGGGAAATTTCAAGAAGTCAGTTGTTTAAATGCTTAGTAACTACAGATATCTACTAAGTTTTCATAGTTTACAAGGGACATTGTGGTGGTTACAAAAATCAAAAACAAACAACAAAACACCCACTAATCCATTGGTCTGATCCTCCAAGAGTATGTAATCTAGGTGAAAGTGAAAATGTTGCTCAGCTGTGTCCAACTCTTTGTGACCTTGTGGACTGTAGGCCACCAGGCTCCTCTGTCCATGGAATTCTCTAGGCACGAATACTGGGGTTGGTAGCCATTGCCTTCTCCAGGAGAGCTTCCCAAACCAGGGATCAAACCCAGGTCTCCTGCATTGCAGGAAGATTCTTTACTGTCTGAGCCACCAGGGAATTAATAATCCAGGCGATGAGACACAAAAAACATGGATGGCTACACAGTTGTTGAGAGTCACCCTCTCAGAGAGACCATACTACTTACCGAGTTATAACTATCTCACTGCATGTATTATATGGACAAAGCAAATGTAAGGATTACTGAAATGTAATGTAGGAAGAATGAGAGTACATTGAATTCAACTATAAACAGCTGGATTTCCACAAAGCCAATCATTTATAATATAGATAGTTCAAAAGAGAAGCTAAAAGTAGAAAACATTTGAGTGCAAAATATAATGGTTATAATGACAGGCCTGGCATTCCTGTTTGACTCTCAGGACAAAAACAGTTTCTTTTTTCACCTAAGATATGAGTAAAAAAAATATACTGGGAAATTTGGTAGGCAGATATTTTAGCCGTCTCATTCTTTTGACTGATTATGTATTATTATATAACTATAGAGAATAAAAGAATAAAAAGTCATCACTTACTAAATATTTTCTTATAAAAATGTGAATTACAGATCCACCATAAAGAATTAAGATGTTCATAATAGTGTCATCTTACAGAAAAAAACTTTTAAAAAGAAAGTACATAGATTTGAGCAAGCATATTAGTTCAAAAGTATTTTGTTCTTTCTCCACCTCATTAAAAAGAAAAAAAAAACCCTATTCTCTAAATACAGTATTATGACACCACCTACTGGGAATTTAGAAGACCACAATCAAGTTATTTCAGTGTGACCATCCCTTCATCCCTTCTTCAAACGTTTTTTAAATTATCAATTCAGCCATGTTGTTGAATTTTTGAAGTCTTTCCAACATGCTTTCCGGCTCCGCCATGCCACTGAAATGACCCTTGTCAACATCACCTACTCTTTTGTCCTTATTTTACCCAGAAACACTTATCTTAAATGACCACTTCCTACTTTTAGAAAAATTCTTCTGCTTGGAGTAAGAGACACCAGATCGTTCTCCTTCATTGGCAAGCCTTCTCTGTTTTCAGGACTGGTTTTCGTTCCAACAAAAGACTTTTTTTAATACTCCTCAGAACTCAATCGTGGGCTCTCCTCTCTTTTCTCTGCATTACTTTATTACATAACATGTATTCCCTTGACTAACTGCGTCTCAGATATGATGACTATCAGATTTAATCTCTGATCAATTAATTTGATTAATTAATCAAATTAATCTCTGTAGATTAATCCTCCTCCAAACTGCAGACTTAAACCCAAACTACAAACTTTCATGCAAACATAAAATTAAAACTTCTTAAATCCTACAAAATTGGAAGCAAGTCCTGAAACCTCTCAGGTGTCCTTTTCCAATCACACCTTTATCCTCCCTGCTGGAAGTAACTGTTACCCAGACATACATGGTAATCCTTTTCTGTTTTCAGTTTGCCATTAGTGCATTTCTGTATATTTCTGTTTTACTTGTGTTTTTTGAGTTAAATAAACAGAATTAAACTGTATATACTTTTGTCTTTTCTTTTAGTCAGCCATATAAGATCCTCTTTCTCCTTTTATTGCTGTAGAGTATTCCATTATATGAACAAACTAAAATCTATCAGTTTACAGTTAATGGATATTTGGGTTGTTTCTAGTTTTTGCTGGGAGAAATATCAATAACCTCAGATGACACCCTTTATGGCAGAAAGTGAAGAAGAACTAAAGAGCCTCTTGATGAAAGTGAAAAGTAGAGTGAAAAAGTTGACTTAAAACTCAACATTCAGAAAACTAAGATCATGGCATCTTGTCCCAACACTTTATGGCAAATAGATGGGGCAACAATGGAAACAGTGACAGACTTTGTTTCTTTGGGCTCCAAAATCACTGCGGATGGTGACTGAAGCCGTGAAATTAAAAGATCCTTGCTCCTTGGAAGAAAAGTTATGACCAACCTAGAAAGTATATTAAAAAGCCGAGATGTTATTTTGCCAACAAAGGTCTGTCTAGTCAAAGCTATGGTTTTTCCAGTAGTCATGTATGCATGTGAGAGTTGGACTATAAAGAAAGCTGAGCACCAGAGAACTGATGCTTTTGAACTGTGGTGTTGGAGAAGACTCTTGAGAGTCCCTTGGACTGCAAGGAGATCCAACCAGTAAGTCCTCAAGAAAGTCAACCAAGAATATTCATTGGAAGGACTGATGCTAAAGCTGAAACTCCAATACTTTGGACACCTGTTACAAAGAACTGACTCATTGGAAAAGACCCTGATGCTGGGAAAGATTGAAGGCAGGAGCAAAAGGGGCCAACAGAGGATGAGATGGTTGGATGGCATCACCGACTCAATGGACATGAATTTGAGTAAGCTCCAGGAGTCAGTGATGAACTGGGAAGCCTAGCATGCTGCAGTCCATGGGGTCGCAAAGAGACATGACTGATTGACTGAACTGGACTGAGTTTTTGCTAGTATAAAAATTGCTTCCAAGAACATTTTTGTAGGTGTAAATTGACATACATATACCTAAATATATTTAAGAAGAATAATTAGGAAAAAAAAGTCAGACACGACTGAGAAACTGAACTGAAAAAAAAAAAAAAAACAAAAAAAAAAAAACATAACTTTAGATGTTTTAAAATATTGCTGAGGGGGGCGGTCCTAAGATGACGGAGGAATAGGATGGGGAGACCATTTTCTCCCTCACAAATTCATCAAAAGAACATTTCAACGCTGAGCAAACTCCACAAAACAACTTCTGAATGCTGGCAGAGGACATCAGGCACCCAGAAAAGCAGATCATTGTCTTCAAAAGCAGGTAGGAAAAAATATAAAAGATGAAAAAAGAGACAAAGGAGGTGGGGAGGGAACTCCGTCCCAGGAAGGGAAGCCCGTCCCAGGAAGGGAATCTAAAGAAGAGAGGTTTCCAAACACCAGGAAACACTCTCCCTGCCGAGTCTGTGGCGAGCCTTGGAAGCACAGAGGGCAACATAACAGGAAGGAAAAATAAATAAATAATTAAAACCAACAGATTACAAGCCCCCAGCAGAAAAGCAGCGCAGATGCCTGCATCCACCACTAGCAAGTGGGGGCAGGGCAGGGAGGCGCGGGCTGCAGTGCTTTGTAAGAATCAGGCAGGAACGCCCCACACATAACCAGAGCGAACTAACTTGGGCTAGCGACCCAGACTGTGGGATAGCTACCACGTAAAAAGCTCGAACATAAGACACTGCCAGGACCGCGCACAGAACAAAGGACGGAACGGAAATAGCCGGCTGCAGACCATCCCCTGCCGGGGACAGGCAGCCAGAGCCATAAGAGCTGGAAAGGGGCAATTGCAACCCCAGAAAGACTTTACCTACCAAACAGCAAGCAGGCTTCTCTGCTAAGACTTCTGGGGATTCTGGACAGTCATCATCTGCCTCACAAGGGGCGCCAGCGGTACACCCAGAAAACTGAGCAGCAGAGACGGGAAAGGCGATAAGTCACAGCAACCGCACTCACCAAACACCTGAGCTACTCAGACCTGGGAAGGGCACAAAATGCAGTCCCAACCGAATCTGCACCTCTGAGGGCTACCTGAGCGCCAAACCTGAGCGGCTTAGACCAGGGAGGTGCACGCAGCCTAGGGCCGGCCTCAGACGGTTCCTCGCAGAGCAACGTAGAGCCTGAGCGGTTTGTGCGCCGCGAGCAGGGGCAGGCCCAGTGGGGCTGAGACACTGCGTGCACGACAGTGTTATTTGCAGCATGCCTCCCTGCCCACAGCGAGACTGAACAAGTGAGCCTTAAAAAAAAAAAAAAAAAAAGTGTCCACCACCACCCACCCTGTATCAGGACAGAAATCAGACACTGAAGAGACCAGCAAACAGAAGAAGTTAAACAGAGGGAACCACCTTGGAATTAACCCCACACTGCCCACAACACCAGAGAAAGGGCCAGATATATCTTTACTATTTTTACGATCATTCTTTTGTTGTTGTTGTTGTTGTTTGTTGATGTTGTTGAGTGGTTGTTTTTTCTTTTTTTTTTCTAACTTTTTACACTTGTTAAGTCCTCTATTTCTCCTTTAATTTTAATTTCTATAACCTACTATTACTTTTCAAAAAAAAAAAAGACCCTATTTTTTAAAGCAAACACCATATATAGTCTATGTGTGGTTGTTGTTTTTTAATAATTCTTGTGGCTTTTTCTTTTTTTTTTCTTTTTCTTCTTCTTCTTTTCTTTAATTTTGTATTTTTGAAAATCCAACCTCTACTCTTGATTTTTAATCCTTGCTTTTTGTTTTTTTGTTGTCAATTTTGCACATTTAAAAACCCAAACTTCACTACCCAATTTTACCTGAGAGGGAGATTACTACCTTGACAACTCTCTCTTCCTTTGGACTCTCCTTTTTCTCCACCAGGTGGCCTCTGTCTCTTCCCTCCCCCTTTTCTTCTCTATCCAACTCTGGGAATCTCTGTGTGTTCCAGACGGTGGAGAACACCTAAGGAACTGGTTACTGAATGGATCTGTCTCTCTCCTTTTCACTTCCCTCTTTTATCCTCCTGGCCACCTCTGTCTACTTCCTCCCTCTCCTCTTCCCTGTATAACTCCGTGAATACTTCTGAGCAGTCCAGACTTTGGAGCACACATAAGGAAGTGATTACTGGCTAGCTTGCTCTCTCTTCTTTTGATCCAACCTCGTCTCATTCCAGTCACCTCTAACTACCCACTCCCTCTTCTCTTCTCCATGTAACTCAGTGAACCTCTCTGGGTGTCCCTCAATGTGGAGAAACTTTTCATCTTTAACCTAGACATTTTATCATTGGTGCTGTATAGATGGAGAAGTCTTGAGGCTACTGTAAAAATAAAACTGAAAACCAGAAGCAGGAGGCTTAAGTCCAAATCCTGAAACATCAGAGAACTCCTGACTCCAGGGAACATTAATCAATAGGAGATCATCAAACGCCTCCATACCTACACTGAAACCAAGCACCATCCAAGGGCCAACAAGTTCCAGAGCAAGACGTACCACGCAAATTATCCAGCAACACAGGAACACACCCCTGAGCTTCAATATACAGGCACCTCAAAGTTACTCCAAATCATTGATGTCTCATAACCCATTATTGGTCACTCCATTGCACTCTAGAGAGAAGAAATCCATCTCCACCCACCAGAACTCCAACACAAGCCTCCCTAACCAAGAAGACAAACCACTGATACAAACCCACCCACAGTGAGGAAGCTCCATAATAAAGATAACTCTGCAAATTTCCAGAATATAGAAAGGCCACCCCAAACGCAGCAATATAACCAAGATGAAGAGATAGAGGAATACTCAGCAGGTAAAGGAACAGGATAAATGCCCACCAAACCAAACAAAAGAGGAAGAGATAGGGAATCTACCTGAGAAAGAATTCTGAATATTGATAGTGAAAATGATCCAAAACCTTGAAATAAAAATGGAATCACAGATAAATAGCCTGGAGACAAGGATTGAGAAGATGCAAGAAAGGTTTAACAAGGACCTAGCAGAAATAAAAAAGAGTCAATATATAATGAATAATGCAATAAATGAGATCAGAAACACTCTGGAGGCAACAAATAGTAGAATATCGGAGGCAGAAGATAGGATTAGTGAAATAGAAGATAGAATGGTAGAAATAAATGAATCAGAGAGGAAAAAAGAAAAACGAATTAAAAGAAATGAAGACAATCTCAGAGACCTCCAGGACAATATGAAACGCTCCAATATTCGAATTATAGGAGTCTCAGAAGAAGAAGACAAAAAGAAAGACCATGAGAAAATCCTTGAGGAGATAATAGTGGAAAACTTCCTTAAAATGGGGAAGGAAATAATCACCCAAGTTCAAGAAACCCAGAGAGTTCCAAATAGGATAAATGCAAGGCGAAACACCCCAAGACACATATTAATCAAATTAACAAAGATCAAACACAAAGAACAAATATTACAAGCAGCAAGGGAAAAACAACAAATAACACACAAGGGGAATCCCATAAGGATAACAGCTGATCTTTCAATAGAAACTCTTCAGGACAGGAGGGAATGGCATGACATACTTAAAGTGATGAAAGAAAATAACCTACAGCCCAGATTACTGTACCCAGCAAGGATCTCATTCAAATATGAAGGAGAAATCAAAAGCTTTACAGACAAGCAAAAGCTGAGAGAATTCAGCACCACCAAACCAGCTCTCCAACAAATGCTAAAGGATATTCTCTAGACAGGAAAAACAAAAAGGGTGTATAAACCCAAACCCAAAACAATAAAGTAAATGGCAACGGGATCATACTTAGCAATAATTACCTTAAACATAAATGGGTTGAATGCCCCAACCAAAAGGCAAAGACTGGCTGAATGGATACAAAAACCAGAACCCTCTATATGCTGCTTATAAGAGACCCACCTCAAAACAAGGGACACATACAGACTGAAAGTGAAGGGCTGGAAAAAGGTATTCCATGCAAATAGAGACCAAAAGAAAGCAGGAGTGGCAATACTCATATCTGATAAAATAGACTTTAAAACAGAGGCTGTGAAAAGAGACAAAGAAGGCCACTACATAATGATCAAAGGATCAATCCAAGAAGAAGATATAACAATTATAAATATATATGCACCCAACATAGGAGCACCACAATATGTAAGACAAATGCTAACAAGTATGAAAGGGGAAATTAATAACACAATAATAGTGGGAGACTTTAATACCCGACTCACACCTATGGACAGATCAACTAAACAGAAAATTAACAAAGAAACACAAACTTTAAATGATACAATTGACCAGTTAGACCTAATTGATATCTATAGGACATTTCACCCCAAAACAATGAATTTCACCTTTTTCTCAAGTGCTCACAGAAACTTCTCCAAGACAGATCACATCCTGGGCCATAAATCTAACCTTGATAAATTTTAAAAAATTGAAATCATTCCAAGCATCTTTTCTGACCATAATGCATTAAAATTAGATCTCAATTACAGGAGAAAAACTTAAAAATTCCAACATATGGAGGCTGAACAACATGCTTCTGAATAACCAACAAATCACAGAAGAAATCAAAAAAGAAATCAAAATATGCATAGAAATCAATGAAAATTAAAACACAACAACCCAAAACCTGTGGGACACTATAAAAGCAGTGCTAAGAGGAAAGTTCATAGCAATACAGGCATATCTCAAGAAACAAGAAAAAAATCAAATAAATAACCTAATTCTACACCTAAAGCGACTAGAAAAGGAAGAAATGGAGAACCCCAGGGTTAGTAGAAGGAAAGAAATCTTAAAAATTAGGGCAGAAATAAATGCAAAAGAAACAAAAGAGACCATAGCAAAAATCAACAAAGCCAAAAGCTGGTTCTTTGAAAGGATAAATAAAATTGACAAACCATTAGCCAGACTCATCAAGAAAGAAAGGGAGAAAAATCAAATCAATAAAATTAGAAATGAAAATGGAGAGATCACAACAGACAACACAGAAATACAAAGGATCATAAGAGACTACTATCAGCAATTATATGCCAATAAAATGGACAACGTGGAAGAAATGGACACATTCTTAGAAAAGTACAACTTTCCAAAACTGAACCAGGAAGAAATAGAAAATCTTAACAGACCCATCACAAGCACGGAAACTGAAAATGTAATCAGAAATCTTCCAGCAAACAAAAGCCCAGTTCCAGATGGCTTCACAGCTGAATTCTACCAAAAATTTTGAGAAGAGTTAACACCTATCCTACTCAAACTCTTCCAGAAAATTGCAGAGGAAAGTAAACTTCCAAACTCATTCTATGAGGCCACCATCACCCTAATACCAAAACCTGACAAAGATGCTATAAAAAAAAGAAAACTACAGGCCAATATCACTGATGAACATAGATGCAAAAGTTCTCAACAATATTCTAGCAATCAGAATCCAACAACACATTAAAAAGATCATACACCATGACCAAGTGGGCTTTATCCCAGGGATGCAAGGATTCTCCAATATCCTCAAATCAATTAATGTAATTCACCACATTAACAAATTGAAAAATAAAAGCCATATGATTATCTCAATAGATGCAGAGAAGGCCTTTGACAAAATTCAACATCCATTTATGATAAAAACTCTCCAGAAAGCAGGAATAGAAGGAACATACCTCAACATAGTAAAAGCTATATATGACAAACCCACAGCAAACATTGTCCTCAATGGTGAAAAATTGAAAGCATTTCCCCTAAAGTCAGGAACAAGACAAGGGTACCCACTTTCACCACTACTATTCAACATAGTTCTGGAAGTTTTGGCCATAGCAATCAGAGCAGAAAAAGAAATAAAAGGAATCCAAGTTGGAAAAGAAGAAGTAAAACTCTCACTGTTTGCAGATGACATGATCCTCTCCATAGAAAACCCTAAAGACTCCACCAGAAAATTACTAGAGCTAATCAATGAATATAGTAAAGTTGCAGGATATAAAATCAACACTCAGAAATCCCTTGCATTCCTATACACTAGTAATGAGAAAGTAGAATAAGAAATTAAGGAAACGAATTCCATTCACCATTGCAACAAAAAGAATAAAATACTTAGGACTATATCTACCTAAACAAACTAAAGACCTATATATAGAAAACTGTAAAACACTGATGAAAGAAATCAAAGAGGACACCAATAGATGGAGAAATATACCATGTTCATGGATCAGAAGAATCGATATAGTCAAAATGAGTATACTACCCAAAGCAATCTACAGATTCAATGCAATCCCTATCAAGCTACCAGCGGTATTTTTCACAGAACTAGAACAAATAATTTCATGATTTGTATGGAAATACAAAAAACCTCGAATAGCCAAAGCAATCTTGAGAAAGAAGAATGGAACTGGAGGAATCAACTTGCCTGACTTCAGGCTCTACTACAAAGCCACAGTCATCAAGACAGTATGGTATTGGCACAAAGACAGAAATATAGACCAATGGAACAAAATAGAAAGCCCAGAGATAAATCCACACACATATGGACACCTTATCTTTGACAAAGGCGGCAAGAATATACAATGGAGTAAAGACAATCTGTTTAACAAATGGTGCTGGGAAAACTGGTCAACCACTTGTAAAAGAATGAAACTAGATCACTTTCTAACACCGCACACAAAGATAAACTCAAAATGGATAAAAGATCTAAACGTAAGACCAGAAACTATAAAACTCCTAGAGGAGAACATAGGCAAAACACTCTCCGACATAAATCACAGCAGGATCCTCTATGATCCACCTCCCAGAATTCTGGAAATAGAAGCAAAAATAAACAAATGGGATCTAATTAAAATTAAAAGCTTCTGCACAACAAAGGAAAATATAAGCAAGGTGAAAAGACCGCCTTCTGAATGGGAGAAAATAATAGCAAATGAAGCAACTGACAAACAACTAATCTCAAAAATATGCAAGCAAATTATGCAGCTCAGTTCCAGAAAAATAAACGACCCAATCAAGAAATGGGCCAAAGAACTAAATAGACATTTCTCCAAAGAAGACATATGGATGGCTAACAAACACATGGAAAGATGCTCAACATCACTCATTATCAGAGAAATGCAAGCCAAGACCACAATGAGGTACCACTTCACACCAGTCAGAATGGCTGTGATCCAAAAGTCTGCAAGCAATAAATGCTGGAGAAGGTATGGAGAAAAGGGAACCCTCTTGCACTGTTGGTGGGAATGCAAGCTAGTACAGCCACTATGGAGAACAGTGTGGAGATTCCTTTCTAAATTGCAAATAGAATTGCCATATGACCCAGCAATCCCACTGCTGGGCATACACACCGAGGAAACCAGAACAGAAAGAGACAGGTACCCCAGTGTTCATCACAGCACTGTTTATAATAGCCAGGACATGGAAACAACCTAGATGTCCATCAGCAGATGAATGGATAAGAAAGCTGTGGTACCTATACACAATGGAGTATTACTCAGCCATTAAAAAGAATACATTTGAATCAGTTCTAATGAGATGGATGAAACTGGAGCCGATTATCCAGAGTGAAGTAAGCCAGAAAGAAAAACACCAATACAGTATACTAACACATATATATGGAATTTAGGAAGATGGTAATGATGACCCTGTATACGAGACAGCAAAAGAGACACAGATGTGTAGAGCAGACTTTTTGGACTCTGAGGGAGAGGGAGAGGGTGGGATGATTTGGGAGAATGGCATTGAAACATGTATACTATCATGTAAGAAATGAATTGCCAGTCTATGATTGATGCAGGATACAGGATGCTTGGGGCTGGTGCACGGGGATGATCCAGAGAGATGATATGGGGTGGGAGGTGGGAGGGGGGTTCATGTTTGGGAACTCATTTACACCCGTGGTGGATTCATGTCAATGTATGGCAAAACCAATACAGTATTGTAACATAAAATAAAGTAAAAATAAAAAATAAAATATTGCTAAATGCTTCTCCAAAGATGTTGCATTAATTTGCATACCCACCAGTATAATTTGTATTCCTGTTGCTACATACACATATCTACCAGTATTTGGCATTTTTTTGTTTTTGCCAGTCTTGTGGGTGTTTGGTGGTATCTCATTGTGATTTTAATTCCCATTTTGCTGATTATTTATGAGGCTGAACAGTTTTATTATCAGTCATTTGGATGTACTCTTGGTATAGCCCCTGTTCAAGCTCACTGTTCTTATTGAATTCTCAGATATTTTTGTATTTTATATATATATATATATATATACACATATATATAATTTTGTACATATATGGACATCCCAGGTGGCGCTAGTGGTAAAGAACCCACCTGCCAATGCAGGGGACATAAAAGATGTGGGTTTGATCCCTGGGTCAGGAAGATCCCATGGAGGAGGGTATGGCCACCCACTTCAGTATTCTAACCTGGAGAATCCCATGGACAGAGAAGCCTGGCAGACTACAGTCCATAGGGTTGCACAGTCAGATTCAATTGAAATGACTTAGCACACATAGACATATATATAATACATAATATATACACATACAATTATGTAACAGGGCTTCCCAGGTGGCTCAGTGGTAAAGAATCTGCCTGCCAACTAGGAGACACAGGTTTGATCCCTGGGTCAGGAAGATCCCCTGGAGAAGGAAATGGCAGTTGACTCCAGGAATCTTGCCTGGGAAATTTCATGGACAGAAGAGCCTGGTGGGCTACAGTCCATGGGGTTGCAAAGAGTCAGACACAACTTAGTGACTAAATAACAACAACTATATATATATATATATATATATATAAACAACTATACATATATATATATATATATAATTTTTCTCTGTGGTTATGTTTTTCTCTGGGGTTATGTCTTCGTCATAGCCTGAACTCTACAACTCTGAAAGTCCATTTCCTAAAATCCTTCCTGAGTGGTTGCTAGTTAGCATGGACAAAAGAATTGCAAGACTAGGAAAGTATTAATAGAAGTGAATGAGCCTTTGTTCTCTGAAGGCTACTAGATGTGCTGATTGATACAGAGAGGTGCCGACAGGTTCCAACTTGCACCTGTTCTCCACCCCATCCCAGCTTGTTCTTCAACTGCCAACTCTGTGACCGTAAGTTGCTTCAGGCCCATCATCATGGCAGAGTTGTATACAGGGTATACCTTCTGTTAAAAAGCAGAAATATTGCTTTGCTAACAAAGGTCCATAAAATGAAAGCTATGATTTTTCCAGTAGTCATGTATGGATGTGAGAGCTGGACCCTGAAGAAGGCTGAACACTGAAAAATTGATGCTTTCAAACCGTGGTGTTGGAGAGGTTCTTGTCCCTTGGACTACAAGGAAATCAAACCAGTCAATCCTAAAGGAAATCAACCCTGAAAATTCATTGGAAGGATTGATGCTGAAGCTGAGCTCCAAAACTTTGGCCACTTGATGTGAAGATCTGACTCACTGGAAAAGATCTTGATGCTGGGAAAGATTGAAGGAAGAAGGGGAAGGGGACAACAGAGGGTGAGACTGTTGGATGGCATCACCGACTCAATGGACATGAGTTTGAGCAAAATCTGGGAGATGGTGAAGGACAGGGAAGCCTGGCATGCTGAAGTCCATGGGGGTGCAGAGTTGGACATGACTGAGCGACTGAACAACATACCTTTTTGTAGACCTGGGAGCATTCTCTTCAGAGCTCCATTTCAGCAGCTGGTCATACTTGGCTTTCTAGGTTTACTGGTCAGTGACACCTCCTCTGATTTGCCAACTTCTGTCCTAGACTGTCACCTTCCAGCTCCTCTTGTAATTGTGTTTTAATTATTATGAGTATCTTATCTCACAACTCATAGTTCTGCTTCCCTCATTTAACATAAATGTAGTTATTGGTATCAAGAGGCTCCAGAGTAACTGAATCTTGAGCAATCTATCTTTATCTTCAATTTGATTAGATTAAAATGGATTGATGTTGTCTGTCATAAAGAGGATGCTGGTAGTCCATGGACTGCAGTGGTTAACACTGTGACTTAGATTATCATATGAAGTCACCTGTGGAAGGAGTGACTCAGTAGCTGCTGCTGTATTTTGCTGAAAACTTGTTATATCAAGGGATTGATTCGTTACATCAAAGCATACTGAAGAATCTGAAGAAAGAAAATGATGATCTCAGAGCATTAAATTCCTATCTCAAAATCTGGGTAATGGACAAGAAAACTAAAACTATCTTAAATTACCTTCCCAGGTGGCACTTGTGGTAAGGAACTTGCCTCCCTAAGAGACTTGGATTCGATCCCTGGATCAGGAAGAGCCCCTGGAGGAGGGCATGGCAACCCACTCCAATATTCTTGCCTGGAAAATCCCACGGGCAGAGGAGCCTGGCAGGCTATGATCCATAGAGTTGCACACAACTGAAGGAATTAGCACACACATCTTAAATGAAAACCTTGCCTCTTGCCACAGAGACTTTTCTGGAAGTTTCCCCAGAAAGATGTTTGCCCTTCAGAAGCAATTTTGATTTTGAGCATTTTCTACTTCCTTGAGGCTTAGATAGCCTCAGTCTCCTCCAATTTTTTTACACATGTCCCTTGGTACCACCCATCCACAAATTGAAGCTAATGGAGCATTCTCCCTGTTTTAACCACTGTTCTCAGACCTATTTGCAAAAGATTCCAATTAGATCAAGGCCTTGTTTATATTTACTGGCAATTTATTTTCTGGGGGTTTTAGGATGTACAGAATTTTTTTTCTTTTTACTCTGATACCTACTCATATTTGCTAAACCCGTCAAGTCTTGCAAAATACAATAGCTGCATGCAGTTTGGCTCCATCCACTAGTATTTTGAAGCTTATGAGAATGTCTGTCACTTCATTTTGTTGAAAAACGCTGTCACTGGGTTTTTCTTTAACTATATATATATATATTTAATGAAAAATGATCTGGTTACATTTTAGAAAGTATATTATCAAAATTATCTCACCCAAGCCACAAATCCAATCTTTAATTTTATTACTGCACTGCCATCTTGCACATTGCAAATACCTTCTTTCACTGCATTGCCTTGTCTCTTCACGCTCTTCAGGGAATCTTTTGATTGACAGAATTCTTAATGTCATGTGGTTATTAAATTTATCAAATATTTCCTTCATGTTTAATTCCTTTTCTGTTAAGAAGTCCACTGTTGTTCCAAGATCTTAAAGATACTCCCCATATATCATCTTCTAAAAGATTTATAGACATCTGTGATTTAGCCATCATAGAACAGCTGGTATCAGAATAAGTTTCCTGACCTCAATAACCATTAAAATTGGATTTTAAAAATATGAAGCAACTCTTTTCAGTGTTAGGACAATGGACATACAAGGTGGCATTGCTTGAGGGCAGTGTAGAACATGCTTTCTTCCTGGAAACATTTTCAAAATATGGGCTACAGGAAGTGCAATCCAATCAGACAGCAATTTTTTATTGGGTTAAATTTCCAGGACTAGGGAAGGCACACTGAAGTTTGAAATGGTTAGATGATTCTTCTTTTTCTAAGAAATTAAATGACCAGTTTGAAAAGTGATTCCTATCTTTAAAATAATCATGCTTGCTGGTCAAAATTTTATGTTAATCCTATGTGCTGTGTGGAAGTGTGAGCACAGCATAATTTTCATAATAATTTTCTTTTTTTTTCATAATCATTTTAAGAGGTGGGGATAGTTATAATTAGTACTTAACTTACTCTCAATCCTCAGGCTTGTGATTTTAAGCTCACCAGACTACAAAATAAAAAAAAGGCTTAAAATTGAGCTACTTTTTCACTTAAAATCATTTTAACATAAATGTTGACTTTTTAAATCATTTAAAAATTAATATATACTTCAAAATCAATTTCTAAAATGGTAAATATCAGGTATAATCTGCTCAAACAAAAACTCTTTTATGTCCTCAATAATTTTCATGTGAGGAGGTCCTGAGACCAAAAAGTTTGAGAGCTGCTATTCTATACCAGTAATATTCAGTTAGAAAGTATTTTTTTTTTTTAAGATGGAAAAAGCAGCTCATTCGTAACCACCACAGAAACATTAAACCATTTTAAGACACCTAGAATTAAAGACAAGAAATAATTTTAAAACTCTTCTGAAATACATGAATTTAATAAAAGGATACACAATACTGGTTTTGGACAGGAAGATTCATCATTGTAAATGCACCATGATTATTCTATATGCCAATCTATGCAAGCCAATGTAATTACAATAAAAATGCTAGTAGGAATTTTATTTTTTAAAAAAGATTGAATAATTTAGTTTATCTATCAGAGTATGGAAAACTCTGGGGAAAATTGAGTATTTAAGAGCATCTGTGTTGGGGAGTAATGTGACATGTTAGATACTGTGAAAATGTATATTAGTTATAAAACAAACATGTTAAAACAATAGTCATTAAATTAGTAATGGTAGTTGAATAGACAAAGACATTAAGTGGAACTAAAGTGTTCATAAATATCAAATATAAAAATTTATTATCTAGTGGAGATTACATTTTGGATCAGTAAGGGAAAAGAAATATTTTATAGACAATTAGATAATGGCAAAAATTTGTAAATTTTTACCTCATAATTTCCAACTGCATTAAAGACATAAAAAATGAAATCATAAAAATATCAGAACATGGGTATTTTTATAATCTTGAACAAGGAAAATTCTTTCTAAACATGATATCCAAGGCAAAAATTTTAAAGTAGGGCAATAGATTACATAAAAATTAAGTCATAAAATTGTAACATATAAGCAAGCTGAAAATAAATGACAGAATGAAAAAAATTGCAGTGTATAATAGAGAATGATTCCTAAAATGAGATACTGCAAATCTATAGACATGAACACCCAAAAGTAAAAGCACAAAGGTCATAAGTACAAACAGCCATTACCATACTGAAATATATTCACTCTCATTAAAAATTTTAAAAATATAATAAATTTTTGGCTGTCTCTGAAAAATATTAAAAACTGACAAAATTCTATGCTGTTGATCCTGTAAAGAAATAAACTCTCATGCACTAGTGGCAGCAGTGTAGAGGAATGGCTTGGTGAAGGACAGTTTAACAATTTAGCTCAAAATTTTAGGTCTGTATACTCCATAACTCAGAAGTTATACATCTCCAAATTTAGCAGAAAGACAGAAAGGATTAAAGTAATACAAACAAAGATGTAAGCAGCAGCCTACATTGTATGTCCATGAATAAATATTGGACATCTTCCTTATAATCAAATACTGTAGAGCAGTAAGAGACACAGTTTCTGGAAACTATGTCTACACCTATTATGTTTTAAAATTTGTATGGAAGTCATTTAGATACACTTGTATGTGTGTGTACGTATATGTGCACATGCATAGCAAGATGTCCAAGGGAGTCAACACAAAAGTCTTAAGCTCTATTAAGCATAGGTGTCTAACTTTGTGTACACACGTGAATTTTGGTGGATTATTACTTTTGTCTAAGTTTGATAAATACACTACCTGGCAGATACTGTGCCATATGGCACACAAGCAAAACATGTGAGTGAATGAGCATGAATTCATACATGCTTCCACTGCTGATTTAAACAAAATAATGCATTAAATAGCATCACTAAAAGGTCTCATTTGGTTAAAAAAGAGAGCGCAACAAAATTTCAATCAGAACTAGTGCATTTATTCTTGAGTTCCCAGAGATAGTCTGTAGATACATTTCTGAATATCTAGGGTTTCAGTGATTAACATTTGGATAAGAAGGAAATCTTTGAGAGGAAACTAGGGTGTAGGTTGTATTCCTATTGTCTCTCAGTTCCAGTTCCACTCTTTGGTAAAAGGTGATGCTGACCTGTGACGTTGGGGTTGGGATTTTGCAATGTATTTTGCAGATCTCTTTGTTGCACTTCTTTTAGGTTCTGCACTTCATTAGAAAAGTTGGAAGGCAGAAAGAGGAAAACAAGATCTACCTCTGTCTTTGCTTGCCAATCCTACTACTGACCTAATAATTTCAACTGATTCGTCTTCATTCAGCTCCTTTCAGAGAGCACTTAGGTGGTGAACCTTCTCGGGTTTGAGCACCAACTCGATGGAGACCCGTTTTCTGGAACTCCAACGTTCTGGGAAGCCCCCTTTTCACCTTTTGTTTTCCTACTCCTAGGAACAGTAGCTGCATCCTGCAGTTAAGTTCTCTGGGTTACCTCTAGTGCCTCTACCACATTGCCCCTGTTGAAACATCTCGTGTAGGCTCTTTTAACTGGATATATCCCAGTAGAGGTGCTCTCTAAAGAGCAGATGTATTAGAGTGGTTCATGGCTGGATCAAGATAAGGAGACGTAAATGCTTAAGGCCAGTTTGCTTAGGTTGGCATTTTACAGGTTGTTTGAAGATGTCCGTAACAGCAAGGCTTGGAAGTACTTCTATCCAATGAAACTTCCTGCGATAATAGAAATGTTCTAAAATGTGTTGTCCAATAGGTAGCCAATGTCACTATTGAGAATTTGAAATATGGCTAACTAATTTTACTTTTATTTGGCTTAAATTTAAACAGCCGCAGGTAGGTAGTGGTTATCATGCTAAACCAGGCCGGTCTGAGGTGACTGGAGGACCAGGCTGCACCTTTGTTAATTTGCCAGGTATTTTAACAGATACCAGGGTTACAAAAAACAGGAGATACTATCTCCTTCTAAAGGAGTTGAGGTCAGCAAAGGAAGATGGATATGCAAAACCACTTTGAAAGATGATTCTGCCAACAGTATGTAAGATGGACTAAAGTGGCAAGGTCAAAGACAGGCCACTCAGGGCAAATGCAATTGTCCAAATTAGATGAGAAATCTCATTGACAGTAGTGAGGGGTGCATGTGTAAGTGAAAATCTACCTGTTGACACCTGGTAATCAAGGGGAAATAAAAGTAGAATTGAGAATAATTCCCTATTTCTGAATCAGTGTTATCACTCTCTAAGAGAAAATAAGAGAATCAGGTTTGGGAAGAAGTGGTGAATTCAGTTTTGGATGTGTGGAATTTAAAGTGCCCATGAAACATCCAAGTCTCTGTGTTGAAGACATATGGGCACACACATGGATCTAAAATGTACAAAGGAGGTTCAGTTAGGAACACAAACTTGTGAATCTGAGGCATGTATAGAAGACAATTTGCAGTATAAGAAGACAAACTAGCTGATATGACTGTCCGGGAAGCATGAAGAGTTAGAAGTGGGCCAAGAACAGAAACCTTGACATCTGAGTAGAAAGAAAACAAAAGAACGAGAAGAATGCAAAGAAGCCTGTCTCAGGAAGGCAGAGATTCTGAAAATTACTAGCCGAAGCCAACAATGACAAACTATAAAATGGCTGACAATAAACTCAACACTCACACTTTGAGAGTTTTTGTTTAATATAGAAACCCACTTCATCTTTTAAACGAATTATATAAGGCAGTTTTTATTGTAATCCTATTTTATAGTGAAGGAACTTAGGCACAGAGGAGTTAAAGAGTTCACTCAAGACCAACACAGTAATCCAGACCCAGGCAGTCTGGTTCTGGAGCCTGCACTCTTAGCCAGCCACGCAGAAGAGAGAGTCCACGAGTTAAGGACTGAAAAACATTTGAGAGCAGCTTCAGCTAGAGCACAGACTAAACTGGGCATGCTGTATGGCTGAGGGGTCATCTGAAAATTTAAACTCCCTGCCTTTTCATGTCACTTGCAACAATGCAGAAGGCAAGTTTCTCTGCCCTACTTTAGCCAGGTTCAGTCAGCCAGCCTCTGAGGGGAAGGCCAAAGGTGATCCTTAGAAAGATTAAAGTTGGAGAAGCATTTACTCAATGTTCTCAAACATCTGTCACGTAAAAGGCTTTTAAGAATTCACATGATAAGAGAGGACCTAGACACCTTTTGTAAAGAAAGCTCCTCACATGCTTTTGATCCACAACTAGGGTTAAGGATACATAACTGGCTCCAGATTATTGAAAAAAAGCCATTCGCTAAAGGACAAATATATCGTACAGCCTTTGGGCTAATACAAAGCAAAAAAAGTGAGTTTTCTAATTCTGTTAAAGAGCAAATATGTCCCCCATGTAATGAATGTACTTTTAATTAAATTTATAAACTCATTTCATACATTTTACTTATACTTTCCTTGTAACATTGGCTTATCAATAATGTCTATTCCTTATCACAACCTGGTTAACAATTAAGTGTAAATTTACAAGTATGGGGGTGAAAAATTGGAGGGGGTCATACCCAAGCTCCTTAACTTTCTTGGTAAATTAAGATCCTATTTTACTGGAGCAGTGTCGAATGGGAGGTTCAAGGACGGTAGTGAAGGTGTGAGAAGAACTGTGCGTGGAATAAATAGGGAATCCGAAATTCTGGTGCGTGTGTCTGTGTGTATTCAACTGTGTACATCGTTCCCTCAGTCATGACTCTTACTTTTATCTGCATACCAATGAAAAATCTAAAAGAAAGAATTACACAAAGTTGCCCTACTCACTCTTCCCAAGTATCCTGTGGGATTTTACTTTTGGAGGATGACAATAGGACTCAGAGGTCACAGTCAACGATTCTGAATCACAAAGACACTGAACTTCTAGAGAATTAGACACAGGAGAGAATCCACCTTAGTCTTAGTAAATCTAAAACTAAGGAAAAGGATTTTTAGTTACTTCTTTGAAAGTGTCAGTGAGAGAAACAATGAAGTTTCCAATAAACAAGGGTTCAAAAAGATGCTAGGGATTATTTAGTACTGTGGTTCTCAAACTTCAGCAGATAGCAGAATCTTCTGAAGGACTTGTTGAAACTTGTTAACTCTTCAAGCTTAACATGTGTTAAATCAGTAGTTCTGATGTGGGGCTCAAGAATTTTCAATTCTAACATGTCCCCAGATGATGCTGAATCTGCTGGTCTGGAGACATTTTGAGAAGTAGTTATTTAGTGTAGTTAGTGCATTGTATTTTAACGAATCTGAAAAGAATTACAGGCTTTCAGGCTCACTGGTGGCTATGGTCTCCTTATACACAATCTTATAAGTTCCTCCAAGTCTTAACTTCCATTTGAATTCTACCTTAAATTTTTACAAAATGTAATTTTCAGGGACTGGGAAAGGAGTACTACAGTAATCAAAATGAGTCATTAAGTCAAAGTGAAATCTGCCATGGACAATAGTTTTATGAGGTTTTGATTTTTAACTTACTAGCCCTAAGTTATATTTAATCCAGTACATAATGTAAGAAAACTTCACTGACCTAAACCATTAGATTAAAAGCTGATACAAAAATGAGTTGCTTCCTCAGGTCTTAAAAAAGGTCACTTTTTAAAAGAAGAACTTCAGATTCATAATTAGGAATGAATAAACTGGCTTTAACTACAGAGTAAATATAATACTTACCTGGATGTGCCTTATAAAAGAAGTAATTTCCATATGGTGTTTAGCAGATTGTGTCTCAGTAGTCAATTATACACAAACAACTTTACTGTTATGGTAGAATATCATAAAATGCTAAAGATACTTTATAAATGCTTTGATGATACACATGAAGTTTCTAAACTTTCAACAGGACTTGAAAATCAATGCAGAATACTAATTCTGCTAAGTAGAGAATTTAAAATCTAAACCAAAACACATTCTGATGGCTATAATATACAAAATCTAACTTTACAAAGAAATAGCAATTTATCACTAATACCTTAGCAGTACATTGATACCTTTGTAAGGAGTATTATATAATAGCTTAATATTTTCTTGTTCTTCCTCCATCCAGATCTTTTATGAGAGGCACTTATAAAAAGCACTAGTTTTGGCGACGCTGTAACAAACATACACATAGTATAATGATATATTTTACTATGCTGACAAAGTATCATTTATAAAGAAATTTTTATAAATTCAAAAATAGGTTGTTGGTAGCATGATTACCTTTAAAGCATTGGATTTCATTCACAATATTACTTCATTAGTCTTAAATAGCAGTTCCACCTATAAAATGTTCTACAGTTTTTTCCCTTTTTGAAAAGGAAGTAAATAAACGCAGGGAAGATACTCATATAATTTCTAGTTCAACAATATCAACTTCCATTTCACAGCATTGATTAGTAGAGAACATTTGCAATTAAAGTAGTATACAATTTACAAAAATAGAATGATTATATAATGCAAACACCGTCCTCCATTATGAAGAATGTGTGTGTATGTGTGTATGTATGTGTGTGTGTGTATATATATATATATAAAATATATACATATACATAGTTCTCATAAGTTTCACTATTAAATAGCCCTTATTCAAGTACTTTTTTTCTGGTATCTCTTGAAATAATCACTTTGCTATATTATATGTATAATACATTAAAAAAAATTAAAGGTTAATCTAAGAAAAGGTTAAAAGTTTCAGTGTGGTTGACTTAAGTATCAGCTACTCACTTCAGTTAAAACCTGATTTGAATTCAAAACAGGTTTAGGTGCCATACTAAGTATAACAACTTAGTCAAAAATATAATATTAAGTATCAAATACTCAGTAAATTTCTAATGTGCTAACACTAGAGCAAAATTAAAAGTCTGTATTAATTTGTTAATCACCCATAAACAATCCCCAGGAAAAAATTCATTTATATAACTAAAAAAATACACTAATATATAATATACCTGCTTACAAACACATAGGTAGCCATAAATAAAACTTTATTCTTTAATTTCATTTACAAGCTACCAAATATTATGTATTGTACACAGTGCTGAACACTTAAATGGCTATAGTCACGGAGGATCCAGACTGAATGGAAAGTTGTAGATCAAGAAAAGATAAAGGCAAAGTAATACTGTAACAGAAAAGTGGCAAAGGCATGGTTTTGCCATAATAAAATCAATCGGATTGGTAATCATACATCAGTTCTGGTTAAAACAAAGTTTGAGCGCCATGCGATTCTCAGCTTTATTGTTTGCAGTCTGGCTAAAGTCTGTAGAGTCAATTTGTTTTTTGCAGTTATTAAAATAAAAGTTAAAAATTATAGCAGCAACAAGCAAACCCTGTGACAGGAAGGCAAGGGCTAAGAACTAAAAAAATGTTTATACAGTGTGTTCAGGGAGAGTATGTGCAGTTTATCTTCCATCAGCAGGAGTTCGACTGAGGGACAGCATGATTCGGGTAAATCGCTCACAGAGTTCATGTGTGGAGTACGGAGGTAACTTAGGTGGCTCATGGAAACCTTTAACCTCCGTAGAACAATCGAGCAGCTTTGGCAGAAAATCTGTCAGCTTCTCTTGGAGGTTTGCTGCAAATACAAACAATCAGATATAACTAAAAACTGACAGGGAGAAAAATTATCTTCAACAAGATTTATTAATTCAGAGTAGGCAGCTGATATTTTGTTTCAAAGCATGCAAAATCATTGCCATTTAGGAGGAAGAAGTAAAGCATGAATGGCAACAGCAGTATGTACAGCTTAGTTTGTAAATAAGAAAAAAAATATGAATGTAACAATGTCACATAATATGAAAATGATAATAATTAACATCTAATTCTAACACCTTTTAATCCCAAGAACTCAGGAATCCACTAGCATTGTTTCAACTTACATTCCATCTCTTGTCCAAGATAGGAACACCATCGATTTCTCATATCTTCCACAGCAAGTATGTCTTTCTCTTCCATTTCATCCACCAATAACAGGGGCAAAAATGGGACAATAAATTCATTCATGATAATCAGACCATTGTTTACTTCTCTATCCTCTCCAGATTCAAACAGTTCTGCAGCTTGCTCATTTAATTTCTTAATGCAATGAGAGAGAGAGAGAGAGGAAAAAAAAAAAAAACAGGTTTGTTTCCTTTTTCAATTAAGTAAAAATGTCTCACAATAATGAAGGCAGCATAATAGGCATGTTTGCAAACAGTAATAGAACAAATGGAAATCAGAAAAAGCAACTTCAGCTTATTGAGGGAGAAAAGTTTCCTAGAAAAGGATTTGCATGTTACAATAGAAACAAGAGCAAAAAAGAAAGAAAGAAAGACTGTTGTCATGGTTTTAAAGTTCATATTCAGTTTATTTTACTTTGATCATCACTATAGGAACCATTTTTAAATTAACTGTCCAGAGGTGAATTATCCCAATTT
This sequence comes from Oryx dammah, assembly GCF_014754425.2. Classification (NCBI taxonomy): domain Eukaryota; kingdom Metazoa; phylum Chordata; class Mammalia; order Artiodactyla; family Bovidae; genus Oryx; species Oryx dammah. Next base: position 135,461,822 of record NW_024070186.1, on the reverse strand, counting down.
TAAAATATGATAAGCACTCAAAGTAATTTTAAAAGCAAAGAAACTCAGATTCCATACTAATTTTGAAAAACTCATCTTTTCCATAAATGTCAACTGAACAGGGACTGTTATATTTCTTGATACAAAAATATAGAGGTAATAAATTAAATCATTCATTTCTTAAAAAAATTCTTACTCAGTACATGCCATGTACCAGAAACTGTTTTAGTTGCAGGGGTACCCAAATGATTAATAAGAAAACTCTCATGGAGCTCACAATCTGATACAATACAGGGATCAGTAACATTTTCTCTGTAAAGGACAAGACAGGGAATATTTTAGCCTCTGAGGGCTATATAGTCTTTGTTGCAATGACGTTAATATTGTTGCATCAAGACAGTTGTATGTAAATGAATGGGCAGGGCTATGTTTCAGTAAAACTTCATTTATAAAAACAAGTGGCAGGAGGGAGCAGAGGCCAAGCATGCTGACATCTAATTAAATAGAAGTAAGAAATCCATGAGATAAGAAATACAGACATGGGAGATAGAAAAAAGATACAGGTATAATAAGACTTAAAACATTTTTTTAAATTGGAGGATAACTGCTCTAACAATGTTGTGAATATGAATCAGCTATAAGAATACATATATCCCCCTCCATCATGAGCCTCCCTCCCACCTGCTCATAAGACGTTTATGTCTGAAATCTCACGTTTACAGAATGAAGAGTATGATTTTTAAATAATCTTCATATTTTAAAAATAATTTAAATTATAAAAATCATATTACTTCTTAGGTTTACGACATTCTTGTGTAATTCATCTTGACTTTGTAGAAAGCTTATGCTAAAAGTCCAATTCAGCCACTAAGTAATTAACAGTCAGCAAACAACTAATTTCCCGGCTTCAGCTTCTTTATATGAAAAATGGCATACTATATAACCTTCCTCACATAGTGGCTAAGAGGATTAAATGAGATAAGCCTTTAAGTATATAGTGTAATTTTTTATAATTTGCATTCAAAGAAATTATTATTCTGAATTTGATGTCATGTTCACTAAATCAAAACAGATCCTAGAAACAACTTAAGCACAGTTATGTCCAAAGCCAGCCTATTCATCCTTTTCAGAGTCCCCAAAGCCAAAGACAGAAGAGAACTAGTAAGTCATGAGGCTTTAATGCCTCTACTTCCTTCTTCCCACTCATCTCATCGTTACCGATCATCTCCTTTACTATTTACATAACTTCTCTTTCATACTGTACCTCTTAGATGAGACTCTTCCTCTTTTCCCTGTCTATCTTTTCTAGGGTTCTTTGTTTCAATCTTTACTCCATTCCAGTCCATATTCAAGTATACTACTACCAGAATTATTTTCTAAAAACAAAACTGATTATGCCCAATTTATTCCAACTTTACAACCAACTCATGAGAATGATGCATAAGCTTCTACACAGTTTGACATCAATAAACACTGTTGGCTTCATCACTTCCACCTAAACTTGTTCCTCATAACTAAGCCACAACAGACTTATCTTCATTTTCTGTTGTACACTCTCCATGTCTTTTCATACGATATTCCTTTGTCTAGAATTTCTTGCCCCTTCTCTAAAAGGTACAAAATGCCTATTTATCCATCAGTATACAGATCAGTGTTTATCTTATTTCTTAAGCTTCTCTCCAACAATTCCAAACATACTATGTTGCATATTTCTCATAACAATACTTACTCTGAAATATAAAAATTACTTGCATACATCTCTCACCAGACTGAATTCTCTTAGGATATAATAAGGGCTCTTATCTTTGCATCCCTCAGAATCTGATACTCAGTAAATTCTCAATATTAAAAAAAAATAAAACCTAAAAAAGGAAAAAAGAAAACACCTAAAAGGAACACTAAAATTCTCTTGAAGCTTCATTTAAATTCCTATGTGAAACAATAAATGTGGCTGGCTTACTAACATAAAATGATAAACACTGTTTACCATAATATAAACACTGTCTACCATAATGGTGGACAGTATTTTAGTTGTGTTTATGTTTAAAATAGGTTTATCAATACATTTCAATATTCCAACACTGCAAAGTTTTACATTAACAAGTGCTTTGATTCATTCAATGCATGGATTATGAACCTGAATATAATTCAGATCTTCCTTCTTGGGCATTGATTAAAAACCTTTTGAAACTGACCATATTAAGAATGGGATTCCCTGGTGGCTCAGAGGTAAAGAATCTGCCTGCCAGTGCAGGAAATGCAGGTTTGATCCCTGGGTCGGGAAGATACCCTGGAGAAGGAAATGGCAACACACTCAAGTATTCTTGCCTGGAGAATTCCATGGACAGGGAAGCCTGGCGGGCTACAGTCCATGGGGTCACAAGAGGGTCAGACATGACTTAATGACTAAAGAACAACAAATTAAGAATACCATTCTTGATGGATACAAACCATCAATAATTAAAGTCTTAAAATATACTCAAATGCAATAAAATCAGCTAAGAGAAAAATAACAAAATCACAAGCTTCTACTCTTGCCATTCAAAAATTCTGAAGACATAATGCAGACTACAATTAACATATACTCTGCAGTTCTACTGAAAGAAAACATTTCAGCAGTACACCTACTGAAAGTCTTTTTAAAGTACATGTAAACCAAGTAACCTATATTGGCTCAAAAATGATATACTCTTGCATACCTTTATGTATTTTATAGAAAAAAAAAACATGACTTAGAGGTTCACAATCTATAGTCATGTTAATAGCTAAATGAAATCCAATCATAAAAAGTATAAAGATGGAATTTGTGGTTTTACACTTAAAGATAAGCAAAGTCAAGAAACATTAACAAAATATTCCAGATATCCAGAAAGTAAACTGGTGGGGAAAAAGAACTGCTGAAAATATTTAAGTTCATAACTATAATATTTAAGCACATACACAGTAAAAATACTTGAGGAAAAATTTTCAATGACCAAATGGAAAAAAACTTCATATTACAATGAATTATTTAACATTATGTACACCAAATATACTCTTTATAAAAACTCAGAAAAATCTATACTTTTTCTGGAATAATAATAATAATTTATCATACCATTTAGCACCTCTTCTGCATAAAAAAAGGGAATGGTAGAATGAGAAGAAATCTAGATATAAAAATCAATTATTCTGATCTCATTTTAAGAACATTTCTTATTTATCATCTGTAAAACTTAAGATTCTTAAAGAAGAAGGGATAAAGAACTGAGTATAGTCTCCCACCTCAAGGAAGTAGACTCAGAAGACAGACATCATCATGACAATTACCATATCAGAATTTATAGTCATTTACATTAGTCTAAAAAATTGCCCAATGTAAACCAGTATGGTAGGGTAAACACACACCGTGTGCCTTCAACTTACTAGTAAACATTCTCTTCTGTAATGTGATATCAGTTCTTCATCATGTCCTCTGTATGGGCCTTTGGACAACAGTTCTTTGTTATTCTGATAAGCACAGATAAGGAACAGCAAGGAATCTATATAACTTAAAAAACAGAAGTACAGCATTAGTATTTTATTTTTGTAAAAGAAAGGTAACTACAAAACATTTTAAGTATACATTTACATTTTGATTATCCTGATCAACATTAAAATAAAACATCTAATGATACATTGTATTGCCTGAGAGTATCTCTGGAGCAACAGCTGCATATGAAGCTAGTAGACAGTTGTTTTAAAACTAAAACAAAGAAAAAAAAACAAAAAAAACATTGAGCTAGAAAGTTAGAAAAAACTGGGGGAAAAAGGCCAAACTGAGTAATTCAGAGAGTTCCTTCTGTCTTCTTTGCTAATTCTTTCCATTTAGATTCAAAATTAACACTGATGTGAAAGTCAACAGTCTACTTTTTTAGCAACGCCATGACATTTTGTTTGAGGGACTGATCAGGTTACTTTGCTATCACAAACATCATTTGATTAATTAAATGACTACTGTTCGTCACTTTGTTTTTTTCTTCCCTATGTGAGGGCACAGTTCCAGTCATTGAGAAAAATTAACAGAGAGTAGAATATCCAAAGGGGCTGGGTGAAGTAGAAAGGGAGACAATGCTTCCAAATCTGGGAAATCTACTGGGGTACAAACACTAACATAAAAGGCAGACAGGGTCAGGCCTTTGTTTAATATTTAATATTGCTATAACTCTAGACGTTATGAAGTTCAAACTAAGTTTTAAAAAGGGAATATGACACAAATATATCAGTATTATATTTGTCTCTAAAATGATTATCCCTCCTCTAACATGCTGTAGGACAAATATATACAGCTATATATCTGTATGGGCTTCCCTGGTGGCCCAGGGGTAAAGAATCTGCCTGCAATAAGGAGACACAGGTTTGATCCCGGGCATGGCAACTAACTCCAGTATTCTTGCCTGGGGACTCCCATGGACAGAGGAGCCTGGTGGGCTACAGTTCACAGTGTCATGAATGAGTCGGACTTGACTTAGTGACTAAAACAACAACAATATATCTATATAACTGCAATATGAAAGAAGTTTTAAGATATCGCCTATAAGCCAATTTTTCTACTCACAGCATATCTTACAAATTCTGAAAAATGCAACATCCTAAGAAGTGAAATGCTGTACAGAAACAATATTTTATAACTCTTTAAGTAATACTGCCCATCACTGTTACTGTTTGTTAATTTCAGGTGCTCAAACAAGTCAATTATACAGTCCAAATGTTAAATGTAGAATTATAGGGAAATAAACATGCTCATTCATGACAAATCAAATTATACATCTGAAACTACTTCATTAAACTACTTCATTCTTCATTAAATATATGTTCTTTTAAATACTTTTTCAAAACAGCTTTTCCCAGGGATTTGTTTTTGCTTGAATTTAGGGCATGAAATCTTATTTTGAAATAATACGGGTATAGTCTCAGCTAAAGATTTTTTTGTTTATAGAGTGACAATAGTATTAAATGCTGTCTTGTGCCACTAAGTTGAATTAGTCTGCTGGCACATCTACCTTTCCTTTTACAGACATTAAGTTCCCAGTTGAAAGGTCTCCCTGGAATGGCATCCATATCTGGCATTCTAGACCTGAGTCATCTCTCTGAGAATAGCTCTGAAACCATGAACTTATTCCAATTTTCTAGTGAAGTACACAGAATGTTCCACATTTTATCAGCCTTTAAAGTGCTTCCATTTCAAGTAAATTAGAATAAAATTCAGCAGTCCAGTTACCAAAATCTTATTTAAGATAAAATAAGACTATGTAGCCTGGTAGATTCTCTTTAACTTTCATTTTTACTGCTGTAAAATTATGGCTCCTGAAAACATGATTTTATTTCACTACTCAGAGAAGTAACACTAGCCCATTAATAAATATTTAATTTATGGCTTTCAAGTGCTATGTTTTCATTAAAAAAAGTTTGACAGAGCATTTTGCCAACATCTTATATACTGCTAGTTACGGTAACTGCTACATTTGTGGTATAATTAACATTTCTTTTTACAAAATTCCATAAATATTATTTTCTACAATCACTAATTTCCTAACTGATATTTCCAATTTAATAATAAACATTTGCCATGATAAGAATATTCATTTTACCAATAAGAATATATTTAAGATTAAGTAAATTATGAAATTTAAACACAATTTATTTAAAGTCCTTTAACAAATGCTAGCTCAGAAAAGCTAATACACAAGTGATGCCGAGAGCAAAGAAAAAAGTTTCATCTTTTTAGTTCTTACTGAGATAATGAATACACTTTGTCCTTTTCTTATTTCATTAAATAATATAAGAACACAGAGGCCTTTATTTCAATTTTTCTCTCCCTAGTCAGCTGTGTGACCTTGGCAAAGTTATTGTATCACTTTGGAGCCTAGTTTCTTTATCTGTTAAATGCAAAAGCCTTTTACACACTCTATTTTATTTTAAGGGCATATTCATATTTTTCTTAGACACCTTAATCTCTAAAATCCTAAAGCAAATTAGAATATTCCTATTAAAGAAATATAATGTTGGCCAAAATATGATTTTATAAAAGAGAGCTATTGATCAAAATATTTTCTACTTCAGCTGACCAAAGTGAATTATCTTAAAAGTACACAATCACTAGGACTTCAATAATTTGTCTCCAAGTATTAATATTACTTTTTACTTTTCTACTTTTACGTGTTAACTTTTAAGATTTTGATGGCATTGTGCTTGTCCAATGAACAGAGTGGCACTGTTCAACAGAACTTCCTGCAGTAATGGAAGTGGTGTGTCTGTGCTGGCCAAAACAGCAGCCATTAGTCACATGTGACTACTGGACATCAGAAATGTGGCTAGTATGACTGAGAAACTGAAAAGCTTTAAAAATTTTAATTAAATTAAATTGTCCTACATGGCTCCTTAGCCACCATCTTGTATAGCATAGTTCTAGAAGTAATACTCCATGCTGGCATTTAAAAAAATAGCATTACTACTTCTAGTGTATAAAAAAGGAAAGAAAAAAAATCAATATTCTTTTTACTTGGTGGCAATATTACAGTGCATTTTAAACATGGCACTTAAAAAATCCCTAGTCAAGTAAATTAATGTTAAAGGATATGAATTAAATATGTGGATAATAAATAAATGCAATTAGTTAGTAATCTATAGTGCTCAATAAATCAATATGCAGCCTTTCTTCTCAGTAACAATAACAATTTGGTAAGTAGAAATTCCTTTAAAATCACATGTAATTTGTATGAGAAGCAATCTAAAATATTTACAGCTGCAATATTTAGAAGACAAGAGATCACTTTTCTAAAGATATAATTTTTACAGTACCTGGAATTTTGGGAAAAGGGACACATTAGAAACATTTGCTAATTTGCAATCAAGATTAAACTCAGAAAGAACAGGAAAAAGGCTAGTGACAGGAAGGTGGATGTTGGAGAATACAAAGAGTTCCATTTGCTGGTTACCAGCTGCTTTGAAAGTGAACATGAAAGTTGCTCAGTCACGTCTGACTCTTTGCGACCCCATGGACTAGTCCATGGAATTCTCCAGGCCAGAATACTGGAGTGGGCAGCCTTCTCATTCTTCAGGGGATCTTCCCAACCCAGGGATCGAACCCAGGCCTCCTGCAGTGCAGGCGGATTCTTTACCAGCTGAGCCACAAGGGAAGCCCAAGAATACTGGAGTGAGTAGCCTATCCCTTCTCCAGCGGATCTTCCCGACCCAGGAATTGAACCAAGGTCTCCTGCACTGTAGGCAGATTCTTTTCTAGATGAGCCACAAGGGAAGCCCAGGGAAGGAAAACCAGCTTCTTTGGTCCCTAGCAAATCTAGGCTTCAATCTAATCCTATTTCATTCTAACCTTCAACTGTAGTGTCTGAGAGCTGATAAAATCAATGACAATAATGCTAACTTTACAAATTTAATTTCAAATGGAAAATATATTGTATATGGGAATTCTTTGTATTAACTTTGCAATTTGCAATTATAAATTTAAGAGAGTTGTAAAATAAAGTTTATTGAAAATATATATTGTGAATAAAATCTTTTCAAGAGATGAGGTCACATCTGAATAGAATACAAGAATTAAGCTTTTCTTATCATGTGTGTCCATTTTGCCTTACCTTTCTCTTTGAAAATTTTCTAGCCCAATAATGAGATACATGGTTGTTTCCCTGAATTTTCTATAATCCTGATGCCACTCCTGTAGGTGAAAGAATATTAAAAGTATATAGATATTAAAACTACAATGAAAACTACTTACAAATACATTTTATGATAACTACTTGAACTAACAGAAGCAAAGAGTTCAAAACTGAAGATAAACTAGACCTAAATCAAGACTTTAACTTCTTACATACAAACATGTCAGTGTAAAGATAAAGGTAAAAACTGTAGACACTGATGAGAGAAATTAAACAATCACACTAGAAGATAGCAGAAATAAAAGGCAAGATAATCAATAGGTAGGCCATTTGTCTCTCAAAAATTCTTCAGTGTAAAAGTTTATTAAGATATTATCAGAGAATATTTGGGGTGCATATATCTTTTCAAATTTCTGTTTTCAATTTTTTCCAAACATATACTCAGGAGAGAATTGCTGGATTATTTTCATTTTTTTGAGGAACCTCCATAGTGCTACCCCTGGGGAGAGGAAAAGGAGGAGGAGCACAGTACAAGTACAGAATTAGGAAATGTAAAGTATGTATAAAATAGATAAGCAACAAGGCCATACTGTACAACACAGGGAATTATAGCTATTTTCTTATAATACCTTTTAATAGAGTAATATCTGTAAACGTACTGAACAACTATGCTGTACACCTGAAACTAACATAATGTAAAGCAACAACACTACATTAAAAAAAATATTATTATAGACCTACAGCACATTGAATGTAGAAGGTAAATGAAGCTAACTAATAGGAATCAAAGCTTGAAGACTTATTTTAAACAGAGTTTTAAGGAACTGAAAGAAAAATAAAAAATGTTGTAATATATTTAACCTTTTAATTTTGCAAAATTTGTGATAAATTTTAAATGTGGTTGCTAAGTAGTCTTTTCAACTGAGATATGGTGAAAAAGAGAGAAGCATTTCACAGCCCCTCTCCAAAATACCCACAATCATTTAACATGTCATATAACAAAATGATTCAGAACTCACAATCTACAATTTTAGAAAACAGTTTTTTAAAAAAAAAATCAAGATTTTTTTTACTTAATAAAAATTGATTCAAAGAAAATCGTAACTAAAATTCAATATATGATTAACCTAAAAGAGATAGTGATGATAAAAGTGTGAAAGCTTTTATACACATTATTGTAAATAAATGAAAGTAAGGTACATATAGGCCAGTTACTTGCTAACTATTGATATATTCTCCTTGAATATAAATCATTTTAATTTAAAAAGGCAAAGTTTTCATACTATTGAAAGTGACAGTGTTGGTCACTCAATCCTATCTGACTCTTTGCAACCCCATGGACTGTAACCCACCAGGCTTCTCTGTCCATGGAATTCTCTGGGCAAGAATACTGGAGTGGGTTGCTATTCCCTTCTCCAGGGGATCTTCCTGACCCAGGGATCAAATACGGATCTTCTGCATTGCAAGCAGATTTCTTTACCAACTGAGCCACCAGGGATAGACGACATTAATAACAAATAAGGGTAAAATTTATCTTTAAGCATAAAGTTAGCTTTTCTGGCAGAAGTATTCAAATTGCCATTCTGTTATCATTAGATTCACCTTAGAAGTTTTCAGTAGGTAAACTTCTTTAAAGGGTTAGACAATAAATACTTTAGGCTTCACAGGCCATGCAGTCTCTGTTGTAGTTACTCAACTCTGCAGTTGTAGGGTGAAAGTGCTTATATTCAATATCTAAACAAATGGCTTGTGTTCCAATAAAACTTTATTTATAAAAGCAGGTGATGAACTGGATTTGGTTTGTAGGCCAAGGATTACTGATGGATGACTCAGAGCAAGATAAAGATATGTGGGATATACAAAATCCAAAAACATGTCATGTAAATACCTGTAAGATTTAGTGGCTCTGCAATTAGAAAAAATATGAGAAATTTTCAGAATAAAAATATGCAGCATCCAATCTGATGAAGCAAACTGGTGGAGGGACTGCAGAAGCAAATAACAATTAAAATCAAGTCCCATATAACCTGAATCTTGGAGACAAGGGCAGAATTAGCAACCAATTTGCCTATATTTCTGGCATGTATTATGTGTCCATTTTTTGTGTGGCTATGTTTCCAGATTTTCTATTTGCCTTATAATTCAAATTTATCCATTCTTATGATAATATTATTGTAAAGTATAAAAGTTAAGATAGTTTATATTGATTTTAAGTGAAAATAACCTTCCTACTTTGTTCTACAAGAATGCTGAGACTAGAATGTTTGCATTTCCATAAAATTTTTGATCACTTATTAAGCTCCATAAAACAACTTGCTAGAAGTTTGTTAGAAACTGAACAGTTTCAATAAACCATTCTGTGGAAAACTGGCATCTTTACAACACCAAGTTTTCCAAACACAATACATACATCCATTTACTTAGGTCTTCTTTATAACATCTCCTAAAATTATGCACATCTTTTATTAAATCTGCTTTCAGGTACACCATCATTTTGGATATTATCTAAAATGGTGTCATTTTAAAGAATTTCTATCTGAATATTTGCTACTGGTATAAAGAAATAAAACTGATATTTGACATAGATTTGTATTTTACAAAGCTCTCTTATTATCTTTATCTCCAATAAATTTATCTAGCTTTTTCTTTTCTATATATAAAACATCTGTAAATAACAAAAGCTTTGTTTCTTCTTTTGCAATCTCTTACTTTCTGCTTTATTTTTATCGCCTTACTGTACTGCTTAAACTTCCAGTACGTGTTGAATAAAACTGGCATACATCCCTGTCCTTTTCTTGATCACAAAAGGAAAGTTTTCAATGTTCAGATTTCAATATGATGTTTATGGTAGTTCTGTTAGTTTTTGTTTTTTAAGACACTCTTCAGTAGACTAAAGCAGTTACCTTGTATTCCAGGTTAGCTAAGAGTTTTGATCAAAAGTGAATGTTTTTCTGTATCCTTCCTTTTATCTGTTAAATGTAGAGTTATACTAATTGTTTAAGGGAATGTAAAGTAATCACGTTTGCAAACGTGACCAATCACTAACCGAAGGCACTCATGAATGCAAATTAAAATTTATTCATGTAAAAATTTTTGGAAAAACAATGTAGAAAGTTAAACTTAAAAATCTGACAAAATACTAGGTGTTTGAATTGTAACTTAATTTTAAAGCCAAAGTTAACACAAAGAGAATTTTGTGCACGAAAACTACCACAAGCACAATACAAATGCTCACATGCATGCCTCCCTCACACAACCCTGCCCAATAATGACAAATGCAGAAGGTATACAGTGACTGAAACCAATTTTTAACTTTCCCTCAAAATATATATATATGAAGCAAAGAAAACGTATAGCATGGCTTCACTGTAATACAGCATTTAAGAATGTAGGTTCTGCTAACCAAGCTGTGACATGAAGCTATGATAACCTCAGGCAGGTTATTTCACCCCTTTGTGATGAATTTTCTCACGCGATTATTGGCTATACTGAAATGAAAGATTATGAACTAAAGAATTCCTCAATCAACCTCCCAAAAGTCACATTACCTCATATTCCTCCATGTTTACTTCTTCAGGTTTTATCATTTCAATTTTGGCTTGAGCAACTTTCATTATGTTGTGACACCTTCAAATGAAAGAAAAAATATTTCTAAATCAAAAGCAAAATCCATAAAAACTTAAAAATTATGTTTTATGCAAAATTAAACTACCTAACACGTGAAAATGAAATCCACTATCACTGTGCAATATTTTTGAGGAAACAAATTTCAATTAAGTGAAAAATCTCGTTTTTTGGACAATACTGGATATTTACTAAGTATATAAAGATGACAGAAGCAATAATTCTAATTCACCATGCTATATTTCTATATGAATTTAAAATTATGTTCTATTAAATATGACAAAAAGTTTTTTAAAAATTGATAATGTATCTCTATTAAGCAAACTCCAGAGACATGAAATCTCACTTCCCCCAAATAATACTATTCATAAATAGTAAGAAGATATCCAAAATGTGCCTATCCTTTCAGATAGGAATGGGAATATTTCAACAGATTTTATGATCAGAACCACTGCTAAAGATATCTCCCCAAAATATATTTATAGTTATCACATATAGTTTACCCCATATTTCAAGCACAAGAGAAAGCAGATTTCTCAAAACAAACTATTTTTACTTGCCAGGGCTACTAACTGCAGAAGATTGAAAAGTCAGTGTGAGTACTTCATAAATATCTTCCCCAAATTCAACAGCATATACTCATTGGAACACAGTACACTAACAGCCCAGATAAAAGAGGGTCAACATTTCTGAGTTCTTCAGTTATATTTAACAAAATAAGTGATGTCAACATTATTACTAATAAAAACTCATAGCCAATACTTACTATTTACCAGATAATGCTCAAAACCATTTACGTGCATTGAAACCTTAATCCTAACTTTCACAGCAGACACATGATGAGGCAGAAATTAATCCTAGATGCTTTGTTTTCCATCACACTCTTCTCTACTACACATATTTTGAATTCAGTATTTTTGAGACATGCATGAAAGGATAATCATTTATTTCAGAATTAAAATGTGTTTAGCATTTTAATTTATGCTAACCAAGATAGCACAAAAGTTTCTACATTTTAAAACTTCAATACTTTGGGTGTTTACCTGAGGGCTGAATTTTTTTTTTAATAGTATTTATTCTAACTTAACTAGATTAAATTTTAATTTTTAACATTAGTAAACAGTTTTATAGGAACTTCTAAGAAAAAAAACTTTTCGGGTAAACCAAAATTCATTTAACCATTCTAAGCCTTTTCTTTAAGTCAGAAGATGTTTAATTACTTTGTGTATATTGATTAATTACTTTCCCCAATTGTTCTCAAACAAGGATGATTTTGCTCCCAGTGGGGCTATTTGGCAGTATCTGGAGACATTTTGGGTTGTCACCACTTGAGGGGTACTACTGGCACTTAATGGGTAGAGGCCAGGAACATACTAAATATATTACAAATTAAAGGATAGCCCCCACGCCCAAAACAAAAAAATTATCTGGCCTAAAATATCCATAGTGCAGAGGTTCAGAAATTCTTTATTTCTCTGAAGTTTTTAGTTCCCAAAGGCCAGTGAAAATTATATTATACTCTTTTGTGTATCTTTATATTGCTTATCTCAGTACCTTGGTTCACAATTAAAATGTAATAAAATGATCTAAATTATTTTGGGGTTAAACTTTTAAAAGTCATGATTATAAGTAACAAATAAATTACAAAGCAACTGAATTAAGTGAAGTCAAATTCTGTGCTGCACTTACTGAAATATGTCTATTTGTAAAATACATATTCAAAAATTGCACTTGGAGCTATAAAAACAACACGGGCAATTTGAGCACGTGAATAAAATACTTAACATTTTGTATTTTCAAATTACCTTTCATCAAAACTCAAATTTCTATCTGCAAATTGTTCTAGCAATGTTTTCTCAATGATTTTCTTTGGAGCCTGATTCTGGATAAAGTAGACTATTACATGATGTAAACGATAGTCTGTTTCTGGTGGGGTATCTTCTTGGGCCAATTTAACCAACCTTGAATATTCCAACTTAATTGCCTAGAAAATACAACAAAATGCCAATCTTAGTTAATTATAATAATTCACATCCTTCAGTATTATAATTATCCTTATATTCAAATATGTTTTCCTTTTAAAATATTACAAAAAATGTAGTTGTATATCTAAGAACACTGTCCCATGTTCCATAGTTTAAATACATCTAAGCTTATCATAAGTTATTTTGCAAAACTTATCAGAGTTTGGTCAAAGTCTATTCAGAGGCATCAGAAGACTGAGATACTTGGCATATCTCCTAATCTATGCTCCATTTGAAGTGCACCTCTAATATCTAAAATTCTAGGGTTGAGCTGTAGGTCCCTAGAATATTCATATCTGAAAGAAAATGGCTGGCTCTTAAACGGATGATAATAATACTATCACAATTAACTTTAACTGTAGAGCTTACAAATAAGGGATGAAAAAGTAAGCCTTTTTTTTCACCATAAATTTTTGTTTCAAAAATATTTGAATTTTACCAGTGTAATGTTTATCAATGAATACTATCACTATTACTACCTTGATACTGAGCTAACCTTTTCTATACTTGCAACTACTATTATGAGAAATAATAAATACTAATGTGTGTTCCCACACATAAGCAAATGATTTGAAAAATATTTGCTCAGAGAAATATGTATAGAGATATATATCAAGTACTGCCATATGTAAGAAGCACATATAATTACAGATAACACTTTAATTAAAATATTCATTTATATTAGACATCATATCTAAATTATTTTCTACTAACCATAAGTACTTGGAGCTACATGCAAAATATGTTACAAAAAGTCCATTCTATTGGAAAGGGTTTTTTTTGCATGCATTTCCTAAGCAATTCTTGGCCATCCAGATACTATCACCTATTTGGCTGTATTATATAGAAGTGAGAAAATGTACCTGAAAAACAGTAAATGGAACATTCTAGTTATATGTTTTTAAACTTAAGGGGGAGCTAATAAGTCCTTTCTATACACATTAGCATTATAAACAGAATAAGATAATTACTCTATAGATAAATTACTCCAACTTTATTTTAGATATACATATGCCATTCTCAAGTTTTACTGCTGTGCTAAAAAGCAGCCATGAAAATTAACTATATTTGTCATGTAAGGCTATCATGACTCACTTTACTGCATGCTTTGCTTACAAACTCTTTAATCTTTCCAATTTGAAAAAAAGGCACATGGTCATTTAATAACTACACTATACTGAATTTGAGAGTAAGTGTAAAACAAAAAGTAATTGTTTTTCTTCTTATGGCCCTTTAGACAATGATTGCTATAGGCTATCAGAAGGTTTTTGTGTATTTAAATATTTCAGATGTCATTCTTTTGGCTGAAACTGGTATGACCAAAATAAAATTCTCTCTCAAATAATAATATAAGTTTAGATTATAAGATATTATAATACTAAATGATTATCCATTCTCCCACCACCCTTCAAAATGCAGGCTGGGATTTTATATATATATATATAAACAGTAAACAGATTTCTATTAGAGAGTTAGATTATGTGTCAGCTTTAAGATGATGTTTACCTCTTGATTTTGCTCTACTTACGATTCTCCTAATTATAATGAGTAAATACCAAACTCACAATTTATAGGTGTTTTATTAAACCAGTAGAGGTAGAATTGCACTTCTAAATTTGTAGAGCAATTTTTCAAACACAAAAATACTAAATTTTATTAGCATAAATTATCAATGAATGTTGTTTATCAGTGTTTTGTTTATCAACTTCCTTCTCAAAAAGTTTTCTGACTTTCAAAATATACTGCATATATATATTCCTGCAAGTTTTCAAAGAGGTGTTCCACGCTGGTGTATTCAGGAGATCTCTACACAACTTACAGTCAACATTTAACGGGGTCCAACTAATCAGGTTCAGCGTTACCTATTAGGTCTTATTTCCTGTTACTCCTCTATTTAGATCAAGCTCCACTCCTCACAAATGCACAAGCCTTTGTTTCTTAAGTTCTCTACTTGGATGATGTCCTTGACCATCTCCCATCAAGCCACACATGATCCATTCAATGAGACTGGTTAAAAATCTGTTTTTTGAAATCTTCCAAACGATTTCTAGTTTGACTTTTTTCTACTTTTCTGAATCACATGATAAAACATACTCTACATGTATTAGAAGTTACATCTGGGCTTCCCTTGTGGCTCAGCTGGTAAAGAATCCGCCTGTAAGGCGGGAGACCTGGGTTCGACCCGAGTTGGGAAGATCCCCTGAAGAAGGGAATGGCTACCCACTCCAGCATTCGGGCCTGGAGAATTCCATGGACTGTACAGTCCATGGGGTCACAAAGAGTTGGACACAACTGAGCGACTTTCACTTTCACAGACTATTTAAAATACCAAATATACAAATATATAGTATACTCTGGAGGCAGTAAGCTCTAAGGTAAGATAGAGTAAAATTCAGAAAGCTAAATATATCATTTTATTTTAAAAATGGATAGTGTACTAAGAGATATAAAAAATCTACTTCAAATTCCAGAGGATCAGAATCATATAGGTTATAGTCTTTGACTGTATGTTATATAAATAGGAATTAAAGGTAACTCCCAAACTAAACACTTAGGAATTAGAAGTATTCTTCTATAAACTATTCTTGGATCAAAGGAATCAAAATTATAATAATATTGGGAATATGAAATCTCAAAACCTAAAGGACACAGCCAGATTGGTACAAGGGAAATTTCAGCTTAAGCAATCCAAAATAACATTTATTTCAAGAAACTAGAAAAAGAAAATAAACCAAAATAAAGCAGAAGAAAGAAAATAATGTGGCAATTAGATAAAGACCACAAAAGGCTTTTTCTTTCCAAAAATCTGAATAGAAGACCAAAAAATGGGATAAAAATAACATTAGAAATCAGGAAGGTGATTAAAAAAAAATACAGGAAAAAGTTTTAAAATTTATAAAAGAATAATACGTATAACTTTATGCCAATAAACTATAACATCTTTATTAAACAGATGATCATCTAGGAAAATATGTTACCAGAATTACTTTACAAAGCAGAAAAACTGAAGAGACCCAGGCAAAACTACAGATAACTGAAAACGCTGCCTACAATCTATACCCAATAAAGATATTAGGCTCATTTTGTATTAGAGTTGTGCTGTTATAGCAAATCTTCAAAGACTTCTATATCTCAACTGGTCCAAACAAAAAAAAAGGGGGGGAAATTTCTTTAATATTACATAAAACTAGTATAATCTGAGTATCAAAAATTGACAAATATTTTTTAAAAAGGCTAATTTTGCTTATGAACACAGATGCCCAGAATGACATCTAATTTTGATAAACTTCCTTGTGTACATAAAGAAAATATAAGAAGAGACAGTGTTTACAATGATTAAAAAAAAATAGATAGATCAATGCTAAGATCCCTCCTTTGCAAGAATTAAGCATTAAGAAGAAATTTGTGCAGAATCTCTAATAGATGCATTAAAAAAAAATGCCTAAATTCCAATATCAATCAGTTTAAAATAAAACTCTTTAACTGTAAATTTAAGAAACTGTCTTTATTTTTAAATCTATAAGAGAGGAGCTATTAAAAACCAATACTACACATCCTATTTAATAAAACACTACAAACATTCACATTAAACTCAGGAACTAAGCAAAGAAGTTTATCACCATTATTTTATTATTTAACTATATTCTGAAAGCCTGAATATATTTCAGAAATGAAATAAGAAAAAAAGTATAACAAAAATTATCCTGGAAATGAGATAACTGAGGCTTCCCTGGTGTCTCAGTGGTAAAGAATCTGCCCACCAATGCAAGAGACAGGGATTAAATGATCCCTGGGTCAAGAAGATTCCCTACAGTAGGAAACAACAACTCACTCCAGTATTCTCGCCTGGGGAATCCCATGGACAGAGGAGCCTGGGGGGCTACAGTCCACAGGTTTCACAAAACAGTCAGACAGTGACTAAACAACAACTAATGAGATAATTACTAGGAGGCAGTTTACTGAAATAATCAAGAGAATCCACTGGAAAACTATTAGAAAAAATAAAAAAATAAAGTAATTTGACACTATATGAATAAATACAAGTAATTAGCTTTCCTATAAGATACTCTATCAATAATTTGTTATTGAGGATAAGTAACTCAATTCACAGAAACAATTTCTACACATCTAAGATTAGATTAAAAAAGAAGCTATAAGACCATGCTGAAGTAAAATAATAAAACCTTACTTAAGGACCTAAGAGAGGGCCAAAAAAGTGAAGAGGCGTATCTTGTTCCTTTCTGAGAAGACTCAAAATACTGAGAAATATAATTATCCATCTCACTGTAATAATATGAAGTACAATCAGATTCTGAAAGGATTTGAGAATACAGGTGGCAATTAAAAATTATCAAGACAGAAAAAATGAAACCTGACAAACTTTCCATTTATTTATTTAAATTAAACAACTGAATTAAAATTCACAAATATTTTGACTGGGCAAATATACTATGTTATGTTCACTGAATTTTCAATAATATATTTAGGTTGGTGCAAAAGTAATAATGGTTTTAGATCCTGAATTTTAAATCATTATTATAACTAGGCTCAAACACATCTATTAATCAAAATATAAACCATTACAATCAACATGTTTTTGCCAATGAGAAATGTCTGTTTACTCCTGCAGGATAAAAATCTGTGCTTCAGGATTCTACAAACTCTTGGAAAGCATCTTTCGCCTCCTGCTGGTTGTGGAAGCATTTTCCCTTCATAAAGTCGAGATGCTTGAAGAAGTGGTACTCAGTTGGCGAGAGGTCTGGTGAATATGGCAAATGAAGAAAAACTTTGTAGTCCAATTCGTTCAACTTCTGAAGCGTTGGCTGTGCATGACATGTGGTTGTCATGGAGAAGAACTGGACCCCTTCTATTGATCAATGTGGTCTATAGGCGTTGCAGTTTTTGGTGCATCTCATTGATTTGCTGAGCATTCTTCTCAGATGTAATGGTTTCACCAGGATTCAGAAAGTTGAGGTGAATCAGCAGCAGCAGACCACCAAACAGGGGCCATGACCTTTTTTTGATTCAAGTATGGCGTTGGGGAGTGTTTTGGAGCTTCTTCTCAGTCCAGCCACAGAGCTGGTCATTGCAGTTGTCTTATAAAATCCACTTTTCATCACACGTCACAAACTGATTAGAAATGGTTTGATAGTGTTGCATAGAGTAAGAGGTGATAACACATCAAAACAAGTTTTTTGATTTGTGGTCAGCTCATAAGGCACCGCTTATTGAGCTTTTTCACCTTTCCAATTTGCTTCAAATGCCAAACGACCATAGAATGATTGATGTTGTGCTCGGGTAATTTCTTCTGTAGCTGTAACAGGATCAGCTTCAGTGATGGCTCTTAATTGGTCACTGTCAACAACCAATGGCTGACCGGTGCATTCCTCATCTTCAAGGCTCTCGTCTCCTAAACAAAACTTCTTGAACCACCACCACACTGTACATTTGTCAGTAGTTTCCAGGCCAAACGCATTGTTGATGTTGCGAGTTGTCACGACTGCTTTATGACCCATTTTGAACTTGAACAAGTTCAAATTTGCTTTTTGTCTAATATCATTTCTATAGACTAAAATACATATAAAATAAACAGCAAGTAATGTCACTAGCAAATAACATAAAGCAAGAAATGTGCGTTAAAATGATGTACAACATAGTCACATTTAAGAATGTACATCAAATGGCAAAGTTCAACAATGCAAAACTGCAACTACTTTTGCACCAATCTAATATGTACAAGAACATTCTCAAAAATACTGGAAATGATCCTAATACCCATCAAAAACAGTAATATGGGATTTAATAATAGTTACAATTTGTGAGCATTCTTTATGTGATAGACACTGTCCAGTGATGTCTAACATGAATTATCTCATTTAATTCTCAAGATAACTTCTCATTTATAAATTGAAAAACTGGCCATGATAATTTCAGTAATTTGTCTAAAATCACACAATTATTAAGTGATAAAGCTAGGATTTAAATCCAGGCATCTGACCATAAAGGCTTTGCCAGTAACACCTCATGTGGGACAAAGCTTCCTAACTTAAGCCATGAGTAAGTTATAAGGATTGAGATACTAACGCTATCAGACTTTATGGTGGCCAGATCCATAACTAGATTCATCCTTGTTTGTCATAACAAGGAAAAAATTAGAAAGCCCTGCTCTAAAAAAGTGTTTAAATAAACTCTGGTAAGTTCAATGGGAAATAAAATGTACCTATGAAAAATCTGCAAATCATGACATGACTAAATCATCCACCACATTACATGAAAAAGAATGATAGACCGAAAGAAGAAACTTCTATTTTTATTTAAATTATAACATATGGATGAGTACTGAATATCAGTCATTTATCTAGAAGCATATATAAGAAATAAGTTAATCGGGGAGAGAGGTTAATCAGGGAGAGAGGTTAACTGTGGAGTGGAAATTAAAAAGTGAGAGAGGTAGGCTAAGAACAAGATGGCAGAGGAGTAGGTGGACGTGGAGTACATCTTTCTCCATGGATACATCAGGAATACACCTTCAGACACAGAGGTGCATGTGGAACACCAGCTGAGAGAGGACAGGAATGTCTGATGAGTGGAAAGGAATCTATAGACCCACGCAAAAATCAGGAGGATGAAGGAACTCGGGGGAAAAACCAGAGTGTTAGTAGGACTGGACCTGCCCTTGGTGGGTGGGGGAACTGAAGCAGGGGTCTGATCTCCACATCAGGGCCGTTGTCTGAGTGAGAGGAGAAACATTTTAGGCTGAGAGTGAAACAGCTGATCTGTGGCAGCCTAATTGGAATGAGAATCAGACAGTCCCTGCCACAGCCATACATACCTGGGACAGGGATGTAGATCCCCTGGAAGGTGCACCAGGGATTGTGGAGCAATCCCAGGGCGAGGGCTGCTGTTGACTCGGAGATGTGGGCAGAGGGGACGTGAGGGAGGAGATTGTGAAGGGAAATGCCTGTGGAGGAAAGGGGGTGGAGCCATCACCACAGCCTCTTTCTCCCCACATGCCAGCAGTGGCAGCTGAACAATACAGAGGGTGATCCATCAAACGCCTGACACACTGAACTACAGAGCAGGACCCCACCCAGGGTGCCCCTTTAAGTGCCAGACACACTGATTTACAGAGCAGGACCCCGGGGGGGGGGGGGGGGGGGGGGGGGGGGGGGGCGGGCGGGCCGGGCGCGGGGGGCCCTCTATGTGCCTGACACGCCAAACAGAGAAAGACCTCAGGCAAGGGAGCCCTCTAAGTGCCTGAATGGGTGGAGCTGCGGAGAAAGACTGGCCAAAGAGGTATTCTGATCGCCAGCTACAAGAGGCTGGGAAAGACTCTGATAGGGCCATACATAACTTCTGCTGAGAAGGCAGTTTGTATCCCTGTACACTTGGCACTGCCAGGGTCCCTGCAAGCCAAGCAGCTGTGCCACCTTCATGCTCAACTCTCACTGGCCAGGCAAAAATTCTTGCATCTATGTGCACAGGGTTGCTTTGGTAGTGTCCGACTCTTTGCGACCCTGTAGACTGTGGCCTGCCAGGCTTCTCTGTTTGTGTGTGTGTGGGGGGGGGGGGGCGGGCGGTTCTACAGGCAAGAATATTGGAGCATATTGGCCAATAATGGTTGCCATACTCTTTTAGAGCACTGTATTTCCTGTTGCCCTAGCCTCCAACTCCCCTGAGTACCTGGTGCTGCCAGAGCCCCCGCAACCCAAACAGCAGCACCACCTCCACACCTGGCCTTCACAGGGGCAAACCCAAGTCCTCCAGGGCAGCCTCAGGAGGAAACCCCAGTGGACAACCCACATGCAGAGGTGAAAATAAAACCACAGTTGAAACACAGGAGCAATGTGACTAAGGAAGAAGGCCCAAAATCTTCCCACCAGCTGTACAACATGCAGATGAAATTCACACGATCAACTAGGCAGTCTCTGTGTCTATGGAAAATATAAAATGTCATTGAGAGCTCCTACAAAATAAAACACACTAGTTCTGATAGCTGTGGACATTGGCGGCAGGAACACATAGGAGTAGGACCAGATTAGAATCTGAGCTGGCCCCACAACAAGTCCAGAAATCACAGTGCTGGAGGGTATTCTAGCGAGGTGAGGTTTACTATGACTCCCAGTGAGGGAAAGGACTCTGACAGCAGTGACTCACGAAAAACATTTATTCTTCTTATGTTTTGACTTGTTCTGTATATTCTTTTGAATTCCACCCCTCCCCCACTGCTGTTGTAGTTGTTGATTTTATTGGCACTACTAAATCTAATTAAGCTTTTGAGTTTTTTTCTTTTTTTTTTCTCAGTCACATTTTTTTATTGTTGTTATAAACCTCTGCCTCTACATTTGATTTTGCAGTTCTGGGGAGCATTTCTTTTCTTTTTTAATTTTAATTTTTTAAACCTATTTTTTCTATTAAACCTATTACTATTATTATACATTTACTCTTTTGTTTGCCTTTCCTACTGTTCTTTTCCAATGCAGTTAACCTTTAATGTACATAAAACTTCATCTACTTAACTTTTCATATCTACTATTTTTTCCTTTTCTTTCTTCCTTTTCCTCTCAACATATTTGTTAGTTTTATTTTCATTGCTTTATTCCCCAATTGGCACCTTGCTTTAGTTTTGTCTTCCAGTTTGTGCTTTAGTTTTGTTCTGGTAGATATAATTTTTGGTTTCCTTTGTTTGTCAGGTCAATATATTGTACTTTATTTTTGTTGGACTGTTTTGATTTTGCTTATGGGTGTATATGTATATGTGTGTATTCAGTCACACTTTTTATTGTTGTTATAACCCTCTGCATTTACATTGGGTTTTTGCCGTTCTATGGAGTTTTCCTTTTTCCTTCTATTTTTTCCCTCTTCTGTCTTTTCTCTTTTTTATAATTTTTTTCTTTTTTAAAACCTATTATATATTTTTTACATTTATGCCTTTGTTTGCCTTTCCTACTGATCTTTTCCCCTTGCAGTTAATCTTTAATGTATATAATAAATCTTCTTCATCTACCTCTATTTAACTTTGCATATATATTTTTTCTTTTCTTTCTTTCCTTTTCTCTCAACATATTTGTTGGTTTTGTTTTCACTGTGTTATTCCCCACTTGGCACTTTGCTTTAATTTGTTTTCCAGTTTGTGCTTTAGTTTTGTTCTTAACTGGTAAATATAATTTTTGATTTCCTTGGTTTGCCGGGTCAATCTATTGTACTTTATTTATGTTGGACTGTTTTGACTTTGCTCATGGGTGTATATGTGTATATTCCACTATTTTAATTATTATTTGCCTAACTTTGTAACTGCCATTTGGGGTTCATCTTTGTTTTCTCATTTTTTGTTAGTTGTTTTAATCTCACTTAATGCCACAAGCCACTTGTGGAAACTTCCTGACCAGAGAACATGCCCTGAGCCTTTGGAGTGGGAGCACTGACTCCAAGACCCTAGACTACCAGAGAACCAATCCTAGGGAGTGTCAAATAGTGAGAACTCACACAAAGGAAACCACTTGAATACAAGACCCAGCATCACCCAACACCAGTAGCAACCTGCGTGGGATGCCTTGTCTGAACAACAAACAAAACAAAAATGCAAACCCAATCATCAGCAGACAGGATTACCACCTCACTCAGCCTTGCTCATCAGAGGAAAAACAGACAAACAAACAAACACAGCACAAATATCACGCTACATGAAGCTTACACAACCTTATGAGGAAAGGAACCAAAAGGAAGAATTCAGTCATGAAGCCTGGGAGGAGGAGACCTCAAACACAGTAACTTAAAAAAAAAAAGAAAAGAAAAGAGAGAGAAATACTACACAAATGAAGGAACAAATCAGAAACACAGAAGTCCAAATAAATGAAGAGGAACTAGGCAAACTACCTGAAAAGGAATTCAGAATAATGATAGTAAAGATGATCAAAAACCTTGAAAGTAAAATGGAGAAAATACAAGAACCAATTAACAAAGGCCTAGAAGAATTAACCTGACCTGCCTCTTGAGAAACCTGTATGCAGGTCAGGAAACAACAGTTAGAACTGGACATGGAACAACAGACTGGTTCCAAATAGGAAAAGGAGTACATCAAGGCTGTATATTGTCACCCTGCTTATTTAACTTCTATGCAGAGTACATCATGAGAAACGCTGGGCTGGAAGAAACACAAGCTGGAATCAAGATTGCCGGGAGAAATATCAATAACCTCAGATATGCAGATGATACCAACCTTATGGCAGAAAGTGAAGAGGAACTAAAAAGCCTCTTGATGAAAATGAAAGAGGAGAGTGAAAAAGTTGGCTTAAAGCTCAACATTCAGAAAATGAAGATCATGGCATCCGGTCCCATCACTTCATGGCAAATAGATGGTGAAACAGTGTTAGACTTTATTTTCTGAGGCTCCAAAATCACTGCAGATGGTGACTGCAGCCATGAAATTAAAAGACAGTTACTCCTTGGAAGGAAAGTTATGACCAACCTAGATGTGAGAGTTGGACTGTGAAGAAAGCTGAGTGCTGAAGAATTGATGCTTTGAACTGTGGTGTTGCAGAAGACTCTTGAGAGTCCCTTATGAGAGCCAACCAGTCCATTTTAAAGGAGATCAGTCCTGGGTGTTCATTGGAAGGACTGATGCTAAAGCTGAAACTCCAATACTTTGGCCACCTCATGCCAAGAGCTGACTCATTGGAAAAGACTCTGATGCTGGGAGGGATTGGGGGCAGGAGGAGAAGGGGACGACAGAGGATGAGATGGCTGGATGGCATCACCGACTCAATGGACATGAGTTTGAGTGAACTCTGGCAGTTGGTGATGGACAGGGAGGCCTGGCTTGCTGCAATTCATGGGGTCGCAAAGAGTCGGACACAACTGAGCGACTGAACTGAACTGAAACTGGGAAGAATTAATAATCATACGAACAACACTGTTACTGAAATTAAAAATTCTCTAGAAGGACTCAATAGCAGAATATCTGAAGCAGAATGAATCAGTGATCTGGAAGATAAAATGGTAGAAATAACTTATGAAGAGCAGAATAAAGTAAAAAGAGTGAAAAGAACTGAGGATAGTCTCAGAGACCTCTGGGACGATATCAAACACACCAACATTCGAATTATAGGGGTCCCAGAAGAAAAAAAAAAGAAAGAGTATGAGAAAATTTTTGAAGAAGATTATAGTTGAACACTTCCCCAACATGAAAAGGAAATAGTCAATCAAGTCCAAGAGGCACAAAGAGCCCCATACCAGGATAAACCCATGGAGAAACACACCACGACACATATTAATCAAACTAACAAAGACTAAACACAAAGAAAGAATATTAAAAGCAGCAAGGGAGAAGCAACAAGTAACACACAAAGGAAACTCCATACGCTTAGCAGGTGATCTTACAGAAAAACTCTGCAGGCCAGAAGGGAATGGCAGGATATATTTAAAGTACTGAAAGGGAAAAACCTACAACCAAGATTACTGTACCTGGCAAGGATCTCATTCAAACCTGATGGAGAAATGAAAAGCTTTTCAGACAAACAAAAATTCAGAGAACTCAGTACCACCAAGCCATCTTTACAACAAATGTTAAAGGGATTAATATAGTCAAGAAATACAAGAGAAGAAAAAGATCTACAAGATCAACTCCAAACAAATAAGAAAATGGTAACAGGAACATATCATCAATAATTACTTTAAATGTAAATGGATTAAATGTTCCAACCAAAAGACACAGACTGGCTGAATGGATACAAAAATAAGACCCATATACATGCTGTCTACAAGAAACCCATTCAGATCTAAAGACAAAAAGTGACAGGACGGAAAACTACGTTCCATGCAAATGGGAAGCAAAAGAAAGTTGGAGTAGCGATCCTCATAACAGACAAAATGATCTTAAAGAATATTACAAGAGATAAGGAAGGACACTTATTACATAATCTTCAAGGGACCAATCCAAGAAGACATAACAATTGTAAATATATATGCACCCAACATAGGAGCACCTCAATACATAAGACAAACACTAACAGATATAAAAGGATAAACTGATAGTAACACAGTAATAGTTGGAGACTTTAACACCCCACTCACACCAATGGACAGATCATCAAAACAGAAAATTAATAAGAAAATGTAAGTTTTAAATGATACATTAGATGAGATGGATCTCATTGATATTTTTAGGGCATTCCATCCAAATGTAGAAGAATACACCTCTTCTCAAGTGCACATGGAACAATCTCCAGGATAGACCACATCTTGGGTCACAAATCAAATTTTAAAAAATTGAAATCGTATCAAGCATCTTTTCTAACCACAACGCTATGAGACTAGGTATCAATTACTAGAAAAAAACTGTAAGAAAAACAAACACATGCAGATTAAAAAATGCATTTCTAAATAACCAACAGATTACTGAAGAAATCAAAAGGGAAATAAAAACATTTCTAGAAGTAAATGACAATGAAAACACAACAACTCCAAACCTACGGGGTACAGCAAAAGCAGTCCTAAGAGGGAAGTTTATAGCAATACAATCCTACCTCAAGAAATAAGAAAAAATCTGAACAGACAATCCAACTTTACACCTAAAACAACTTGAAAAAGAAGAACAAAAACCCCCCAAGATTAATAGAAGAAAAGAAATCATAAAGATCTGAGAAGAAATAAATGAAAAAGCAATGAAAGAAACAATAGTAAAGATTAATAAAACTAAAGGTTGGTTCTTTGAGAAGATAAACAAAATTGACAAACCTTTAGCCAGACTCATCAAGAAAAAAAGAGAAGAATCAAATCAATAAAATTAGAAATGAAAAAGGAGAGGTTGTAACAGACAATGCAGAAATATAAAGGATTACAAGAGACTATTATGAACAACCATATGGCAATAAAATGGATAACCTGGAAGAAATGGACAGATTCTTAGAAAAGTTCAGTCTTCCAAGACTGAACCAGGAAGAAATAGAAATTATGTACAACCCAATTACAAGCACTGAAATTGATGCTGTGATCAAAAATCTCCCAAAAAACAAAAGCCCAGGGCCAGATGGCTTCACAGGAGAATTCTATCAAACACTTAGAGAAGAGCTAATACCTATCCTTCTAAAACTCTTTCAAAAAACTGCAGAGGAAGGAATGCTTCCAAACTAATTCTATGAGGCCACCATCACCCTGACACCAAAACCAGACAAAGACAACACAAAAAAAGAAAACTACAGGTCAATATCACTGATGAACATAGATGCAAAAATCCTCAACAAAGTTTTAGCAAACTGAATTCAGCAACACATCAAAAAGCTCCCACACCAATGAATAAGCTGGGTTTATTTCAGGGATACAAGGATTCTTCAATATACACAAATCAATCAATGTGATACACCATATTAACAAACTGAAAGATGAAAACCATATGATAACCTCAATAGATGTAGAAAAAGCCTGTGACAAAATTTAGCACCCATTTATGATTAAAACTCCTCAAATAAAGGGGCACAGAAGGAACATACCTCAACATAGTAAAGGCCATGTATGATAAGCCTACAGCAAACATTACTCTCAATGGTGAAAAACTGAAAGCATACCCCCGTAAGATCAGGAACAAGACAAGGATGTCCACTGTCAGCACTATTATTCAACATAGTTCTGGAAGTCCTAGCTACAGCAATCAGAGAAGAAAAAGAAATAAAAGTAATCCAGATCAGGAAAGAAAAAGCAAACCTCTCACTATTTGCAGATGACATGATTCTGTACACAGAAAACCCTAAAGAATACAAAATCAATATCCAGAAATCACTTGCATTTCTATATACTAACAATGAAAAATCAGAAAGAGAAGTTAAAGAATCAATCCCATTCACCATTGCAACAAAAAGAATTAAACATCTAGGAATAAACTTACCTAAAAAGACAAAAGAAATGTACACAGGAAAAGACACTGATGAAAGAAATCAAAGATGACATAAACATATGGAGAGATATTCCATGTTCCTGGGTAGGAAGAATCAATACTGTGAAAATGACTATACTACCAAATGCAATCTACAGATTCAATGAGATCTCTATCAAATTACCAATGGCATTTTCCCCAGAACTAGAACAAAAAATTTCACAATTGATATGGAAACACAAAAGATCCTGAATAGCCAAAGCAGCCTTGAGAAAAAAGAATGGAGCTGGAAGGAATCAACCTTCCTGAATTCAGATTATACTACAAAGCTACAGTCATCAAGACAGCATGGTATTGGCACAAAGACAGAAATATAGATCAATGAAACAAGACAGAAAGCCCATAAATAAACCCATGCACCTATGGGTACCTTATTTTTGATAAAGGAGGCAAGAATATACAATGGGGCAAAGACAGCCTCTCCAATAAATGGGGCTGGGAAAACTGGACAGCTACATATAAAAGAATGAAATTAGAACACTTTCTAACACCATATACAAAAATAAACTCAAAATGGATTAAAGACCTAAATGTAAGACCAGAAACTATAAAATTCTTAGAGGAAAACATAGGCAGAACACTTAATGACATATATCAAAGCAAGATCCTCTATGACCCACCTCCTAGAGTAATGGAAATAAAGCCAAAAGTGAAGAAGTGGGACCCGATTAAACTTAAAAGCTTTTGTACAGCAAAGGAAACTATAAGCAATGTGAAAAGACAACCCTCAGAATGGGAGAAAATAATAGCAAATGAAACAACTGACAAAGGATTAATTTCCAAAATATACAAGCAGCTCATACAACTCAATGCCAGAAAAACAAACAATTCATGTCAATGTATGGCAAAACCAATACAGTATTGTAAAGCAAAATAAAGTAAAAATAAAAATTAAATAAATAAATAAATAAAAAAAAACAGGAAAAAAAAAAAGTGGTAAAAAGACCTAAACAGACATTTTTCCAAAGAAGACATACAGATGGCTAACAAACACATGAAAAGATGCTCAACACTGCTCATTTTTAAAGAAATGCAAATCAAAACCATAATGAGATATCACCTCACACCTGTCAGAATGGCCATCATCAAAAAATCTGCAAACAATAAATGCTGGAGAGGGTGTGGAGAAAAGGGACGGCTCTTGCACTGTTGGTGGGAATGTAAATTGATACAGCCACTATGGAAGATGGTATGGAGATTCCTTAAAAAACTAGGAATAAAACCACCATATGACCCAGCAATCCTACTACTAGGCGTATACCCTAGGAGCAGGACACATGTATTCCACTGTTCACTTGCAGCACTATTTACAATAGCTACAACATGGAAGCAACCCAGATGCCCACTGACAGATGAATGGATAAAAAAGTTGTGGTACATATACACAATGGAATATTACTCAGCATTTGAGTCAGTTCTGACGAGGTGGATGAACCTAGAACCTATTATACTGAGTGAAGAGAATCAGAAAGAGAGAAAGATAAATACTGTGTTCTAATGCACATATACAGAATCTAAAAAAATGGTACTGAGGTATTTACAGGGCATTAATGGAGAAACAGACATAGAGAATAGACTCATGGACATGGGGAGAGGGGAGGAGAAGGTGAAATGTATGAAACAGTAACGGGGAAGCTTACATTACCATATGTAAAATAGATAGCCAAGGGGAATCTGCTGTATGGCTCCGGAAACTCAAACAGGGGCTCTGTATCAACTTAGAGGGTTGGGATGAGGAGGGAGATGGGAGGCAGGTTCAAAAGAGGGGATATACGTATACCTATGGCTGATTCATGTTGAGGTTGGACAGAAAACAACAAAATTCTGTAAAGCAATTATCCTTCAATAAAAAAATAAATTAAAAAGAAAAAAAAAGTGAGAGAAATGTTTACATTCTATGTTTTGATATATGTGTATTTTACTAGTTTAAACATTACTTTCTCTAAGAAGTCCTTTGAATAACATCTCTGATTTTCCATTGTATGTTCTTCTTCCATGTCAAAATGCTACTTTATCATACTGATTATAACTCTAATTAGTATTTACTTTCCCCTAGAAAATAAACTTCATTAAGGCAGAAACTTAGTCCATCATTTCCCTAGCTATACTCACTAGTACATTTGATATAAATACTGTGATATAAGCACATAATAAACACATTTTGAATATGCCCATCAACAGAATGGGACAAAAACAGTGTAGTTATACAACGAAATACCATTAACAGAATGAAAAAATTCTAACTATATCCAATAATACATATGAAGTTCCAAACATATTCTTGAGTAAAAGCAGCCAGACACAATGGACCACGGTAAAAGACTCCAGGTATATAAAGTTCAACAAGAAAACTTACTTACACTGTTAGAAGTTCAGATAACATCTATTTTTGGATAGGTGAAGAGTGTAGTTCACATGAAGGATAAACAAGGGTAGTTTCCGGAGTATTATAATGTTCTGTTTCTTGACCTGATAGGTAGTTACATGAATATGTGTACTCTGTGATAATTTACTAAGCTGTAAACTCATGAACTGTGTACTTTTCAGCAAGTTTTATAGTTTAGTAAATATATTTCTATAACTACTTATAAACAGAGAAGTAATAATAACAGGAGTTTAAAAAGAAAAAGCAAACTGATAAAGTTATATCAACTGGGAACAATTGTTATGAGGCAATGAAATAACCAGTAAGGAAAAAAAGTTTCATAATATAGTAGTGTTATTGCTTCATTAAAATCCTAAGGGCACTTTAATAGGTATAAACAAAAAAATATACATAAAAGAAAATTTAATATATCTGAAGTTGAATAAAAAAATAATACTAATCCAACAATTTTAATTATATGACCCCTCCCACTCTCATTATACACATACAAGTAACTAGTACTTAGTACTTTGAGAATATTTTTCCTTTCCTTTCCTTCTGGCTTTTTTTTTTTTTTTTGCTTATCATAGTAGCCTTGTATTGCCTTTCTCTGGATTTTGTTTTTACATGACAGAAACTTCTGTCTTTAAGCCACTATGATTTGGGGACTTTCTGTTAACAGTGAAAACCAATCTTAACAAAGTCACCTTGGGAGAAGGACTTACCTAAGTGTCTTTTCTCACTTATTTTTCCAAATCTGCCTGCCTATTAACTCTTTAGTATTTATTCGATTTATAGAGGCAGACCCCAATGTGGGAGGGCCACTGGTTGAAACAGTAACTGTGACTGACCGGATTGCTAACTCTTCCTAATGCAGAAGTTAAGCCTTATCAAGGCCACTTTCCCAGAGAGATCTAAGTTTCACTGACCAATTGATCTTTTTGTCAGTAACAAAGCTAACATTTTCATCACATGGTTTTTCAACTAGCAAACATATATAACATTTAAAAAAACGGTTTTAATTATAATGCATAAGGAAATCTATATTCAGAAATACTTAAATATGCACAGTTGAAAAACATCTACTCACAGCCAAAAAGCTAACAAAATAAATCCAACAAAGATTTTTCTTTAGTACTGTGATAGGACAGAATAAATATTAAAAAAAGAAAAAAAGAAAACAACAAAAAACCTTTACCTTAATGTATCATAAACCAAGCATAAAGAAAGAAAATTAAAACTATACTATATCTGATTTAGGGAACATAGGAAGACATAGGAAGAAGCAATTGTCATGTTAGATTCTGTGCTATATACATATTTTGTGATTTAATACTGAATGTCAGTAATGATTAGAATCAAATGTAAAGAATATACAGAACAATTAAACATATCAATTGTTGTAAAAGGAATCAAAAGCTCTGTCAAAAGATCTACAGCCAAAAAAAGAGGCCAAGCTCATATGGTTATAAGTGAGTTCTAGTTTACTCTTAAGGAACAGTTAATTCTTATGTAAATTATACTAGAGTTAAAGAAAACAGGACAGTAAAGGAATTTAACAAGTATAACTGCAAACCTGGGAAGACAGCCCCCAAATAAAAACATACAGCAACTTTTTATTTAATATAGAACGCAGAAAGCCCAGATAAAATGCTACAGTTAAATGTAAATAGGGTATTTTTGAATTTATAAAATAAAAATTTATTAAGAACAATGTTTTAAGAAAAATTATAGAAAATTTATAATACCTTTGTTGAAAATGACTTTTTACATAGCAATGAAACTCTAGAATTCAGAAAAGAGAGGAAAGATAGTATAGATACCACAGTATTTTAAAACTGCTTTATAGAAAAAGGTACCATAGACTAAGCTCAAACAGAAATGGCAGATGGGGAAAAAATATATGACATATGTCCAAAGAGAGGATAATATATAATAAATGAGAGTACATCTATACCATAGAATACTAAATGCAGGTGGTATAGATAATGTGGTAGATATATTGGCTTAAGAATACTCACAATATGTTTCTGAGTTATAAAATATGAATAATTATAAAATAATATGAATAGTAAAAGTTAAAAAAATGCTCTATGCATATCTTTACAAACAAGATAAAAATATCAGAAAGGCTATACAAATGTTAGAAGTAGTTACAACAGGGCAGCAGGAGAGACAGTTGTTATTAGTTTTATTTGAGACACCACTATTATTACCAAATGACTGCATTTTGTATATGTTATTTTTGTTGTTTATAGGACATGTTTTCTCAAATTTTATATTATCAGCCAGAATTTTCGAAATGCTAATGATTTACCTATACTAAAAATATACATTAATTATACATATTCCTATTTTTATCTATTTATATATAACATATATTACAAATCTAACATACAAATTTATATAATTTATATATATAATATATAAATATTATACATATTTATATATTCCTACATTTATATATATTGTATATAAATATATATATATTAGATATAAACATATTCCTATATTATATATATATGTAAAACATACATAATCCTCAATTACAGATAGATGGAAATGTACAGAAATAATAAACTTTAGAGATTTTCTGCTGCATCAGAATCAGCAGGTATATTTAAACACAAATATATGAGATACAGAAAATACACAAAGAACAAGATGTAAAGGCCATCCTGAAAGTGACAGTGAAAGAAGGTCTCAAGATACTAGTTACATACGAAGAAGAGTGGAAAACCTATGTAGACTGGAGCAGGTCATAAAGCTCCAGAATAGACTTCTACAAAAAAACCAAAACAACAGCAACAACAAAAACACACACACAAAACTAATGAAGAACAGAGCAAAAAACTAAGCAAACAACAACAAAAGCCAACTAATTCCAAAGAAAATGACAGCTGAGGGGGGAAAAGGAAAACGGTAATATTTATGACTTAGTTCAACCCTAAGTAGCACACAAAAAACAGTACAAGCTGAGAATTCTGGTTTAATCAAATGACAAAATTCTGTGTGTTGATGTAGGGATAAAAATTGTACATGTTAATGTGTGTATATGGGGCAGGAGAATAAAGAGCTTGTCAATCACATCCCATGGTCGGGAATTCAACAGGAAACAGGTAAACTAAGAATCACAAAATCACAGGCATCCTTCTTAAAGAATTAAAACCAAAAGGATTTGATGAAATAATTGAAAAGTGTTATCACTGATTGGGGTGGGGGGGGACATGGTGTAATTACTGTTGTTTATAGTGTGTATTATTAGTTGACTCTTTGAAAGTATCCATGTATTAATAAAAGTGAAGCTTCCAGTTCAATAAAAAGATACCTAAAGTTGACCAAAAATGACAATGGTAGTGTAAATGACAGATAACTCTTCCACAAAGTAGATGAACACTTTAGAAGACACGTATTTACTGATTTTTAAGAAAAGAAATGCAGGTTACCTGGGGATAAGGCTAGACTTTTTAAACATAAAAGTTGTTTTGTTTTTTTTTTCATGGTAAAGTAGTTTTCAAACTCTCTCATGGGATCTTAACAGAGGGAACAACTCATCTTGGGACTAGTTTGCCGGAACTTTAATCATTTAACATCTAAAGTCCTGTATCCCAGGAAATCCTTTGGTCCCAGGCATACCAGGATGCTTGGTCATTCTACTTCTAACCAGTCTAAAGTGTTTTCTGATCTAAGTCTACTACTAATAGGCCTTTGTTTGTACTATATACTGAAAGAAATACTAACAAAAAGTTTCTTAAAGATCGAGTTGAAAGGTGGTAGAGTATAGAAAATGGAAATTTTTCAATTGTAAATGTCAAGAAAGGGAACATATAACTTACATGGCTTGCTGATGTGAACTATACCTCAATAAAGTTGTTTTTTTTTTTTTTTTTGTAAATAATAAACACTAAAGGGGAGGGAGGAGTGAAAAAAAGTGATTATTTTTGGTTAACCTAAAGCAAGTTGGGCTTTGCTGATAGCTCAGTTGGTTAAGAATCCGCCTGCAATGCAGGAGACCCCCAGGAAGATCCGCTGGAGAAGGGATAGGCTACCCACTCCAGTGTTCTTGGGCTTCCCTTGTAGCTCAGCTGGTAAAGAATCCGCCTGCAATGTGGGAGATCTGGGTTTGATACCTGGGTAGGGAAGATCCCCTGGAGAAGGGATAGGCTACCCATTCAAGTATTCTGGCCTGGAGAATTCCATGGATGGTATAGACCATGGGGTTGCAAAGACTTGGATACAAGTGAGCGACTTCCACTAAAGGAAGTGAAAACCAAATGGAGTGGTTTCATCTTTCAAATATATAAGAACAAATAATACTGTTGTCAAAACATTGTTAAGATCTGGTATAAGAGGCAAGAAACATCTAGTCACAGAATAATGCATCAGCTTGATGGTCGCATGTTTTAAAATAACTAAGATATTAAAATTAATTATGAGGAACATAATTAAGAAAAATAAGATAATGAATGAATTATTTTAGAAATAACTAAATGAAGAAAACAATTTAGTATGAAATGATAATAAAATCAAAGCCATACTAATAATATTACCAGAGGAGAAAAAATAAAATTACCAGAAGCAGATAACTCAGTTCCTACTTTCGTTCATCAATACCCTGTATTTGCTTCAAATATATATACAATTCAAACTCCTGCTAACAAACCAGGGGTGTACTATTAGGGTAACTTGGGTAAAATGTTTTGTTTTTGTTGAAGTACCTGAATTTAGAAAATAATCAGTCTTAGATTCATGTATAAAAGAAACCCCCAGAATATTAGGTGGTCATGGCTAACATAGGAAGAGAGAAATTACATAGGAAAACAAATTTAATTCAAGGAAATGAAACATTTTAAGATGTTCACTTAAAAAAATAAATAAAATGAAAATGTTCATTGTACCTTAAAGAACCCTGCTTCAGGGCCACACCTGTCATACACAGTCCGGGATTTACCTATGGCCATGATAATACCTTGCATGTTCGGTGTCATCATGATCTGCCATAAGGGATTTAAAGTAAGAACTTTTGAATGGTTATCATAGAGAAAAAAAAAAAATCACAGAAACAAAATAATTCCTTTACATGCAAGTTCAAAGTCCTTTGTTTTTTACTATAAATCAAACGCTGCACATTTTTTTGGTAGCAAAGGTGATCTGATATACATGTAAGTATCTCTCAAAATCTTCCATACAGGGCCACAGCTAGCTGGCACGGTGCCTTCGTGCGAAGTGCAAAAAGGCATCCCGTCTGAACTGAAGAATTTTTTAAAAGGCAACACCTTCTTGACAATTTAGAAAAATGTGCTGCTCTGTAAGAGAACCATTTAGAAAAATCAATGTTCTTTTTATTTAAAAACATGCTTCTTCTTTAAGGCTTGGGGAGCTCAGCATTAGCTAAGTTCCAGCTCCACTCTGTCAGCAGGCCAGGTACCCGTTTGAACAACCATACAATCTAAATATCTAAGCAGCAGCCCTGTATCCATATGACTTATTTTTAAGAATTACAAGGCACATGCACTGCTAAACTATCACTCCAATGCATTAAGACACACACGCACACACACCAAACACAAAACTCTGCCAACAGCATAAGCACTTGCACAAATGACAGTGTTAAATAATTAATCACAATCCTACTTTTGTAAATGCCAGAAGGCTCACCCTAAAACAAGCACTAAGATGCTTGATCAACAAATTAACATTTTAAAAATATTTTTAATACAACATGCCAGTTGCCATAATCTTCAAGTACCACCAACATAGAAATGGTTAAATAGAAAAATGTACTGCTATTAAGTATTAAATATTTAAGTATTTCATTTTCACAATAGTTTATTTTGTATAATGGATTTGAGCATCTGCAGATATTGGTATCTGCTGGGGTCAGGGAGGGTCCTGGAACCAATCCCGCCCGGATACTGAGGAATGACTGTATTCTTAAATGTTTATATTTTAAAATATCTGAAAAATGAAAATCTCAAGACACTATAAAGCTATATTATTGGAGCAATCAAGAGACTGCACCCATTACCTCTGATTCACTAAAACTACTGCCCGTAGCATATTTTGGATCACACACAGATAGTTGCAATGTATCTAACTATCTGCTTCAGAAAATCCTTCTGATCAGTTCCTAACTCACAAATCTACTTCTCAGTCTCTTTACGGCCCATGCTTTCTTACAGTGGCACGGTAACAGTAATGTCTTTATGACACCTCTGATTTTGGTGATTAACTCTTGAAAGTGAAGTGACTCATACAAGAGTTTAATTATAACCTTGAAGTCAGTCTGAAAAAAAGTTACTTGGGAAAAAAAACTAATATACATTCAGTTCTCAAATAACTAACAAATGATAGAATTCAGGATCTGTCTTCTCTGTTGTTACTATTCAGAAACAGCTTTACTGGCTTCTTTCAAATAAGGAAAAGATCAAAATCGAAGAGTGTTAAGAAAAAAGTGGTAAAGGGGAGAAAAATCTGATGGGATCAAGACAATAGCAATTTTCATCTGGATTCCCAAGAACCATGACAGGAAGCAAAAGTGACTCCATAATGTTAGAAAACTAAGTAGATGAAAATTAACAGTGGAGTGATAAGGAGAGGTAAGATGAGGTGCCCAGTGTACAAAATACTGGTAGGTATTTAGCAATGCTGATGAATTATTCAGTTCAGTCACACAGAGGCTGGGGAAAAAAACAAAACAAAACCAACCCCAGTCTGCTCTATTGCAGGCAGTCTCCTGCACTGCAGGCGAATTCTTTACTAACTGACCCTCTAGGGAAGCCTATCTATTTGCTAATATACACCAAATGAGACTGTAGGATCTTCTGGTAGGAAATAGTGGGCAAAGTATAGCAATTGATACTTCAAGCAAAACAAGAAAGGAAAATAAAAATTTTAAGTGCTCAAAAAAATTTTTGCTATTTAATGAAAACAAACTTAATTAAAACTTACCAACCTGAGAGTAAACAAATTCTGTGTGTGAACAAAGGAATTAACTCTTGCAATACAAAATTATTCTTTTTGCCAAATTCATAAGCTTTCTAGTTAAATTTTCACTTGAAATTCAAAGTATTTAATACTGTTAGCAATTGGTAAGGTAATTTCAGACCGTGGGTAGCAAAGCTGTAGGTTATGCGGCCATAGACACAGTGTAAGGGTGCAGGCATGCCCAAAGCACTTGCATTTACACAGCAAAAGAACAGGTGGAAACAGTGCCAAGGGCTACAGTGAAGGTACCTCATCATCATAACCCCCCTCCTTTGACTCAATCATAAATGTCCCTACATGAGGAATCTCCACCTCTACAACTTGCTGCTTAGAAGGTGGCTGGCTTGTGGTATTTTCAGGTTTCTGCAGAAAAAAATCATTAGTGTGAACATTAGAAAAGAGAACAATGGAAGCACTCAGTTTAAGTGCATAGACTCTTGAGCCTTTTAAAATACCTGTATTTGTTTAGTACGAAATAAAACCATCTAAAGGTGAACATCAAAGCAAATGCATTAATTCAGTAACAACACAAGATCTTCTAGCTTTTGCTTTGCATCTCAAATATTAAATTAAATTTAAACTTTTTTTTTTCCCTCACAGAGCACCTTGTATTCCAAATTTTTTAGAAACAGTTAATACTGAAGTTGGATATCCTACTGCTGTTTTTATTGGTGAAAGATTTATTTATTTTTAATTCTAATAACTCTATACAGCCTTTATATATATATATATATATATATATTCATCAAAATAAGACCTCCTTTGACCCCAGGAGAATTTCTAAGTTTTCCTTCTGATGATTTTACCTTCTATCCTTTCTAATAATTAATTATATTGCCACTTAATATCCATAATCTATTGTGCCTAACTCACTAGCACCTGGTATATTTACATCATGAGTTCTCAATGAATTCTTGTTTTGGGAAATGCTGCTAGAAAGTGATATCAATTTTTAACAACTCAGATTTGTTTTTTGTTAAATTCTATGAACTTCACTAAACCAATGGAGTGGAAACCAGTGTAAAATCCAGAAAGTCCACTCAAAGACACTAATATGGTTCATTCAAAATACTGTTCAGATTTCACAAGGATCCTTTTTTACTGAATAGATGACTACCATACTCACTATTTATCTACAAACAAATTTCAAAAATACTTAAGGTGCTTGAAAGCAGATTGCTTAAGTAACTTCAAATTGCACCTTTGAAATTTTCCTAAGCAAAAATCAACTTAGTTTTGACACCAAATAAACAGAAAATTTTAATGAAAACGGAGTGGTCTTACTGCAGTTTAAAATATGGGTAAATTTTTAAATGTGAAGATTTTCTGACTTTTTCAAAGTACATATGCAGAAAAAGTTTAATTAAACAATAAAACAAGAACAGCGGCCAAGACTGGCCTATTTTTTTTAAAAGAAATGCTATTTTTAACCATGACATTTTCAGGAAAGTTTTCTTTTGCTTTGTTTGAGTCTTTGACTTGTTAAGATGATATAACCAACCTGCATGGTTGTCATGATCAGGAGAGAGTATTCAGCTAACCCCAAATCTGAT
This sequence comes from Oryx dammah, assembly GCF_014754425.2. NCBI lineage: Eukaryota > Metazoa > Chordata > Mammalia > Artiodactyla > Bovidae > Oryx > Oryx dammah. Next base: position 135,423,729 of record NW_024070186.1, on the reverse strand, counting down.
ACATTAATTATTGTTCTATAAATGATAGAAATTATAAACATTATACTATTATGCTTCTGGGAACTGCTTATATTTGAATAATCTTAACTCAGTATACGAACACATATTCTACAGAGGTAAGCTTGGTCCATGACATTTAATTAAGAATTAATTGAAAGAGAAAAAATAATAAAAAATTAAGAGAAAAAATATTGTTTCCAGTCACAAGAGTGAAATATAAGCAGGTAAACTAGGAAATTTGTCTGGACTTTTGGTGAAAATTTTCTCACAAGCAAACCAATTCAAACCAATAATATATTAAGAATAATAAATTTAGGAAAGTATCAACCAGGAAACGCACTCCTTAGAATACTGATCCTTACACAACAATATATTTCCTTTGAAAAAAATAATTGCACTTAGGAAAAATGAATGTTTTATAAACCTTTCCAGTTACCACAAAACAGTTTAAACAGCATATTATTAATTATTTGGGTGAAAGTTGAAAAAAGGAAGCAGCTTTGGGCATACATTCTGTAGTATTTCTCATTAAGCCTAGATATCTTAAATTACCATAAAATTTTTCATATAAAGAATTTTAGGGTTCACTGAAGTAAAGTACAAGGATATTTAGGAGCTTCCCCAATGGCTCAGCAGTAAAGAATCTGCCTGCAATGCAGGAGCCCCAGGAAACGTGGGTTCAATCCCTGGATCAGGAAGATCCCCTGGAGCAGGACACAGCAACCCACTCCAGTATTCTTGCCTGGAGAATTCCATGGACAGGAGCTTGGGGGACTATAGTCCATAGGGTCGCAAAGAGTCGGATACAACTGAAGAGACTGAGCACGCATGCCTAAGGATATCTTTTCCTATTATGGTCCCATGCTCTATGAACACCCTAATAAAGGCTGAACTTAAAGGAGGTTAAAAATAAATTCCTCTGTTAATAAGTTGCAAAAATAATTAGATCACAAATCTTTAAGCAACTGCCTGAAATTTATTAAATACCCGATTTGTTAAAAAAAAAAAAAAAAAGTGGTCCCATAAAAGTGTGATTAGAAAGTTATAGAACAGTCTTTTGGGCTCTGTGGGAGAGGGAGAGGGTGGGATGATTTGGGAGAATGGCACTGAAACATGTATAATATCATATATGAAATGAATCGCCAGTCCAGGTTTGATGCAGGATACAGGATGCTCAGGGGTGGTGCACTGGGATGACCCAGAGGGATGGTATGGGGAGGGAGGTGGAAGGGGGGTTCAGGATTGGGAACACGTGTACACCCGTGGTGGATTCATGTTGATGTATGGCAAAACCAATACAATATTGTAAAGTAATTAGCCTCCAATTAAAATAAATAAATTTAAATTAAAAAAAAATAAAATAAAACCATTGCTTTTCAAAAAAAAAAAAGAAAGTTATAGCTTTTCAACCCCTTTGGATTCCTCAATATGCTCACAGCTTTTAACCTAATAACTCCACTATGGAAATGTAAAGAAATAACCAAAATATAAGTTTCATTTTTAGCAGTCTTTTTAAAATTACGTAAAAGTAGAAATAAATATATAAGAAGGGAATGAGTAAGTAAACAAGAATTTGATCACTCAATGAATTATTATTAAGCCATTAAACATTTTTTACAAAGAATCTGCAACATGAGGAAAGTTGTTTAGTGACAGAAATATTAAAATATAAAATTGTATATGCAGCATTAAATCAACTACAAAAATAAATCACAAATCTGTATATAAAAATAAGAATGAAAGAAAACATACCAATTTATTAAGTGATTAACTTTGGGTTGCAGAACTATGCATGATTCTTAGTCTACTTTTTTGTATTTTTAAATTTTCTAAAATATTTCATCCAAAATTAGAGACTCTCTTCTAAAAAGCAAGCTGTCTAAATATCTGGAGAGTATCTCTTTATGGCTTCTGTGATTCTAAGAGTCTCAGGAAATTTTTCTTACACTAACATCAAAATTTTATATACTGTACATTTGTGAAACGGTTAGGATTTAAGTAACAGAAGGAAATAAAGAGCTACTTAATGTCACTCTATATGCTAGGCACTTTAAAAATGATCTTAATTCATCCTATAATCACCTCCATTTTATATTTTAAAAAAACTGAGGTTTAGAAAAATTAAGCAACTTATTCAAGTTTGCATAGATTGTAGGAAATAAAACTAATATTCAAAACCCCAGGACTATTTAATCCCCAAAGCTAAAGACTCTTTGCAATTTACTTTCTTTGCTGTTATTCAGTCTCTAAGACATGCCTGAGTCTTTGCGACCCCATGGACTGCAGCATGCCCAGGCTTCCCAGTCCTTCACTATCTCACTGAGTTTGCTTAGATTCATGTCCACCAAGTCGATGATGCCATCCCACCATCTCATCCTCTGCTGCCCTTAGTTTCTAAGGCATGCCTTTAAATGAGAAAACCTAGTGATTTTAATGATCCTAAGCAACTGGCCATGAGACCAAGAAACACTGGTCATACTCATGATCAACATACTCTGGTGCAGGAGAGGTGCAGGATCAATCCTCTGGTGCAGGATTTATACAGACAGTGGGACCAACTGTTGGTTTACTCCAGAAGATAAGCCAAATTGAAAAATATTTATGCCAGCTAATCTATTTTCTCAATGCCATTCTTTTTCAACTAAAGGTGAAGCAGTAGGCTGCTACCATATAAGATATTAACCATATGAATAAACTACCTAACTTTAAGTGCTAATTTCTACAAATTTAAACTGCACCTGATTAACCAAAGTAAGAAAAACACACCACCAAAAAAAAAAAAAAAAACCATGATTCCACATTAAGCTAAGTAATCTTTCCACTTTTTTGATATCAGTTAAAAGGATGAAACTTATCAATCATAATGTAGGCACTAATAACAAATAAAAATCCTAACTAGCAAAAGCCCTAGCAAAATATGTTTTTATATCAGACAAAATTATTTCTCCCTCGTGTTTACTCCTGTGCTTTTTCTTCCTTCCTAAGGTGTCCTCTTCTATCATTCATCCAGATCTACTCAAAGAAGTATTTTTCAGGAAGTGCTTTAGAGTGACCAGTTCCTCAAGTTTTTTATAGTCTCTAGGGTATTTGTAGAATTTGGAATAATAATAAAAAACTATACTAATACATTGTTTTTTATGTAAGAAGATATGTAATCAAACTTTTTCAAAAAGGAAACTAAATTAAAAAATAATTTATCAATATCACTTTGTTGAGCAAGATATAATTAAAAGACTACCCTATTAATGGAATATTTTGGTTAATATGGCCTTATAATATTAAAGACCACACTTTAATTCGAGGGTTACTGATGAGATTTAAGTTCAGTAAATAGAAATTATGTGTTGAAATGTCCTCTTTTCTTTAGTTCTCTGGGTGGGCATCTTTAAATCCTAAAATTAGCTACTCTGAAACCTATACTAGAGCTGTTTGTGTCACTAATAAAATAAAAAATAAATACCTATAGCAACTGAATGGTCTTATAGTATGAAATCCTTGAAACATCTCTCAGAATATCATATTTACTGAAACATAACACAATACTAATATGTTCAACCTACTGTTATTAAAAGACACAGCTAAATACTTGAAAATTACACTAAAGGAAGTTAATAATGACAATTTGACACAGGGCACTTGAACTATGCATAAACTGTTTTATAGCATATTTATCCTGCTAATATTACTCTAACCTAGACTATCTAGAATTTTGTTAAACATAGTCCATGGAGCAATGAAAATTATACCCTACATTCCCAACTATCCTAACGTAAGACTAAATACGGAAGGCAGGGTGGGAGGGAGGTAGAGGGGAAAGAAAAATAATGTTAAACTCCGTACTTCTCTTTAGAAGTTACAAATCAAATGACCAGTTTGGCCTATGATTATAATTTTTCATAATTCTCTATCAGGAAGATAAAAACTGTTTTTTTTTTTTTTAAAGAAGCATTTAAAAAGTTATAGCTGAGGAAATTACAGCCTGGCAGTTTGGTGACACCTACAGCCACTCATCATGTTCACGGCAGAATCATCCCTTGGCCAGGTCTCTCCTGACTCCCAGACAGGTCACTCTCCTCACACAGCTAAGAAATCTCGTGAACATGGATGGGTATGCTCAGAGAGCTAAAAGAAAAATTCTTACCGACTGCAAAACTGTTTCAGGACTTTTATCTTCGTGCTCATGTGATGCCTTGGTAATTATTCGAATGGTCTCTTCTTTCAAGTGCTTTGAGAAATCACTTCTTGATGGCTGCTCTAGATATTCTGGTTCTCCTGCTTGTGCTTCATGAGAAAAGAATCAATTGTATATCTAATATAAACCAGTGAGTCTAGTCTAAGATGAACTTATTTACTTCTCATTTGAAGTTATACATTAATTTTACTTTATTGACTCTAAAGTAATACATGCTTCAAACAACAGCACTTCCTCCTCCAGAGTTTACCAAAAGAAAAGAATCAAATCTCAGATAAGTCAAATAATTACTGAATAAAGCACTCTTTATGGTTTATGCTAAGAAATTTATTGTAAGTTTTTGTTGTTGTTAGGACAAGCATCAAAATCTCACTTTGGGTCATCACAGCACCGGGTTGAGCTCCCTGTGTTATACAACAGCTTCCTAGCTATCTATTTTACACATGGTAATGTATGTTTCAGTGCTACTCTCTCAATTCATCTCACCCTTCCTTCCTTGCTGGTCCACTAGACTGTGTGGGATGGGGGTGGGGGGTAGGAGGGAGGTTCAAGAGGGAAGGTAAGCATGTATACTTATGGCTGATTCACGCTGTTGTACAGTGGAAACCAACACAACATTGTAAAGCAATTATCCTCCAGTTAAAAATAAATTAGAAAATAAAACTGTGAAACCTTAAAAAAAACAAATCTCACTTTAGAAAATCACTAGCATTCTACCAAAGAACAAGGGAGCAGGGGGTTGTACAACAAATCTGGTCCGAGTTTCCACAGAGAGCACAGTAGCTGTTTTTCTGGCCACAGTATTCTTTTTCATACTTACTTAACAAAATCCTAACCATAAATGAACCCAGCCTTCTATCTTTTCTGAACCTGTTCCTGATAGTTCCAGGACCAATATAAACTCAAGAGTTCAAATACTACTTCTGGGAAGAATTCCTAAAATTATACCTACTGTCTATGTTCTGAGTTCTAAATCCATAGATGCAACAATGTACTCTGAATGTTCACTGGATATTTAACAGACAAGCCCAATATTTATCCTTATGCAACCTATGAGGCTTTATATAAGTGGGCCTCTGCCTGTCTCTCCATCACCTGGTGTCCTTTGCTCAAAAAGAAACACATACTAGCCTTTTTTCAGTTTATCCAATACATCAGAGAAAAGGCTAACTGTCCAACTTCTGGATCTTTCCTCATTTTCTTCCCTCTGACTGGTCAACAACTCTCACTTCTCCACCTAATAACTTCAATATATCCTTTTGCTTAAATGCTGTTTCTGCATAGAAGTATTGCCAATGACTCCGTTTCTAGGGCAGAGCTGCTCAGCCTCAGCACTACTGACATTTTGGGTCAGATGATTCTACAGTGTGGAGGGCTTTCCTGTGTACCCAGGCATCTAACCCACTAAACACTAGTAGTACTGACTCCCTCTCTCAGCTGTGACAACCAGACATGTATCCAGTACTGTCAAATGCCCTCTGAAGGTCAAAATCACTCCCAGACAAGAATTACTGCTCTACAGTAACTTATACTTTCATTTTAATAGCACTTTCCCACAATTATAGCTTCATTACTGTTATTTGTTTCAAGCCTATATTCCCTGCTATACTGTAAGAATCTCAAGAGCCAGGGGTGTTATCTCCCTTTTGTATTCCTATTTCTTCCACACCAAGCATATAATAAGCACACAATAATTTAATGAAACAAATGAATTAATAAACTAATGAAAGGGTAAAAGGAATAAGAATGTACTCTAAAATACTGTACAGTGTTACTGGGATAGGTTGAGTTCCTGCTCAACCAACTGGTGGGAAACAACAGGACTACTGTCATCCTTTCCAATACAATATCTGATTAATGTAAAACCTTTCTCAAAGTGAAATATTATTAAAAAAGAAATACTATAATTTCAACATAGATGCATGAATATTCATTCATCCACTGAATTTTAATTAAGTGTCTATGTAGGCACTAGGCTAGGCACTGGGACTCAGTGTTAACAAAGTGGCCAGTCCCGTCCCCATGAAATTTATAGTTAACTATGGAAAAAGTTATTAACCAAATAATTACACGTATGAATTCTGATATCATCATAATACATTACAGGAATAAAATAGGGCAAGGGTAACTTAAGATTATGGGGTATGAGATAAACTAACGTTTCAGTTGAAACATAATGAATTAGGTGGAAGAATGAATAGCCCATGAAGTGAGCATGAATTCAATCCGAAAGGCTTCTAGTGTGGTCAAACTATAGACTATAGTATAAGAGGCGAGAAATGGCAAGAGATGATGTAGACAGGGATAAAATGGGGGCCTTTCAGTCATGAAAGTTTTAACGGCCAAAGGAAGTGGATAAACATTCTAAATACAATGAAAACACGCTGAGTTTAAAGAAAATTGTTCTGGCTACATTGTAAAGAAAAGATTAGAGAATAAAGTAAAACTAGAAGTCAGTAAAAGTACTAAAACAGCAACATAAGCTCTTTATCTGGCTTATAGAGCAATATTAGCAAGAAATGACTGTGCTTTTGGATAAGAGACAGTGAGAATTTGTTAGATTCAAGATACATTTTAGACATAATGGTGTGGAGACTGATATGCAGATGTCTTATATTTTGGATATGAGTCATTAGGATAATGGAAATATACTCTGACAAGGAAAACTAAAGGAAGACATGATTACCATGTTTGTCACAGGAAAAGAAGTCCAAAAGAAGTTAAATGTCTCATTTCTAGACTTCCTAAGAACTGCAATGTTCTTTCAGTGTGCCCGTATGATAAAGTTAAGAAAATCTCAACCACTACAACTCCAGTTTAGCAGAGCTTCTGCTTCCTGAAGGTTTCATGGTTAAGTGGCTTAAGTCAGCTATTTTAGGCCTTAACAGAGACAAACTTCTTGTTGCTAAAGCTTACATTACTTGCGTTTTCCCCCTCTGTCTCTTCTCATTGTAACAGATAAAACATCAATGCTTGACAGTAGGATGTGAGCTTAATGCAATGTGGGTCAAAAAATTCATCTGCTAGGGCACTGGGCTAAGCCAGGGAAATCTGGACAGTGTAGGTAAATAAAGCTCTTAAGAGCAAAAGTAATTTTATCTGATCAGCACAGTCAAATATACGTAGGTCCCCAGGGTTAAAGCTTCCTTCCTCATAGGGATTTGAGTCCAAAAATCTTATGTGATGCTGAATGATTCTGCCTAAATGTCGTACAAAACTATTTCCTCTAGAATTTTCTCTGTGCAAATATCTTCCATGGAACTTGTATGAGTGGTGCTGTCATCACAGTAGGTGAACCTACAAGGATTCAAGTTCTGGGAGTTTGGAAGCAAAAATCCAAACTTCATTCTCAACATATTTGATGAGCATGTGACATTTTCAGTACTACGCTGCTGCTGCTGCTAAGTCACTCAGTCGTGTCCGACTCTGCGCATCCCTGAGATTCTCCAGGTAAGAACACTGGAGTGGGTTGCCATTTCCTTCTCCAATGCATGAAAGTGAAAAGCGAAAGTGAAGTCACTCAGTCGTGTCCAACTCTCAGCAACTCCATGGACTGCAGCCCACCAGGCTTCTCCATCCATGGGATTTTCCAGGCAAGAGTACTGGAGTGGGGTGCCATTGCCTTCTCCGAGTACTATGCTAGGTATTAATAATGTTAAGAAAAAATGACATAAGACTTACTCACTTTAAGGAACTCTCAACAAAATCATAGAAATGTATACTCCATTACAATACAAAGTGCTAAATGCTATAACAGACTTATGTACAAGGTCCTAGAGAAGCACTATGGACCCATACACACACTTGGAAAGATGTTGCATGCTAAGAAATATTTCCTAGAAGAAATGCCAACTGAGCTAAGTCTTGAAGGATGTGTAGAGAAGATTATCTTGGAGATGAGAAAGATGATTCCAGGCAGAAGGAATAGCATAAACAAAGGCACTGTAAGGACAGATAAAAGATTAATAAATTCCTTGCTACTAGTGAGCTTTTATAACAGTAAGCAAGACAAAATATAACTTTGGTACTGAGAATAGATTGGGACTAGAATAGGGGGAAAAAGACAATAGTTGCTACAGGGGTAATTAGGGAGATTCATAAAGATTTGGGGCTATTAGGGAAGTCTTAAAAGTGGACAAAGTTTCAAGAATAGTGAGGATAAGAGGACATTTTTCAAATGAGGGATACTTCATGAGCAAAACCATAACGACAGGAAAAGACCCTACAAGCAAGAGTGATAGGGAACAACCTGGTTTAGATGAAATTTGGAAGAATTATAAGGGATTCAGATTTAATAGAAGTTAAAATAAAAAAGAAAAGAGGTTTTAACTTTATTTTGTCAAACCAGAAGAGTAAAAGATACGTTCACCAGAACAAACAAAATAACCAGAGGAGGAAAATAAAAAGCTCATTCCACTACCCAGAGAAAAATACTTAAAGAGCACTGCTTCAAAGAACAGCAGTCCATTTTCCTTATAGAAATGCATTTAAAGTCAATAATTCCCCCAAAGCAGTCTATAAAAAGACATGCTAGGCTGGCTGGCTAGAGTATCAGGGAAACTTTTAAAGGCTTCAGATTCCTAGGTAGCACCACAAACAGAATTCTCAGGAATGTGGGAGGTGTAGGCTTAGGAACCAAAGTTAAACCTACAATTTATCTAAGAAAATGCTATAACAGCACCACATATTTTTGACTTTCTTCCTAATGTATAGCAATTTGGGGTAACCTTTTTAAAGTGGCTGCACTCCCATACACTGAAGGTCACCTCTAGGAAACTCATTATTGCAGTTTCCAAAGGGAATGAAATCAAACCAGAAAACATTTAAGGGGCATCGATCATATGTCATGTATTATACTACATTGTGGAGATTTAAATAAAAACATGACTTGGACCCTGCTTTAAAGGAACTTAAAATACTGATGCTACTGAAAATATCCTGAAAATACTGAGAATATTGTCCACTCTACCAGATCTTACTCTCAGGAACCAACTGTACTTTTCTGGAATATCAACTTATTTTTGACTTGTAGACCATTTTTACTTCATTTTTTCTATCCTTATTTTTTGGTTTCAGTTTATTTTTTGCTTTTAAAATCTGAGTATGCTATATAGATATACTGTAAGGACTTCAAATAGTTTCTGAGTAAGATATGAGTAACACAAGCAAAATAATAATTCAAGCAAACTTCCCTCTCCCTCAGAATACGGTTTTATTCATATAGCCTAGAGCCATGATGCTTAACCAGAGGTACACTCAGAATTATCTGAATATATTTTAAAAAATATATACTCTGGACCCTTCCTCCATAGATACTAATCCCAATAAGTCTCAGATGGTATGTCCTCAGGAACAGTCTCCCAGGTAATCCTGATGTATATACCAGTAGTAAAGAACTGCTGGCTAAATCTCTAAACATAACTGTTAAGGTAAATTTTCTTTTGCAGATTAAGAGGTAGTGTGATATGGATTGAAGAATACTTTCCTATCACTTATTACTTAGTTTAAATAAGACAAGGAATCATGCTGAAGAAGTGATGCCTATGGATTTTTTTGGTTATCTGTTAGCAAAAGAGGAACAAATACTCATTTAATTAATGCAATATAAATTAATATTCTTATTTAGAATATCATTCTGAAGAAACTGGATTTTAATGGTTCTTAGGTTTTAACTTTATTGAAAAGATTTTCAGGAACAGAAGAAAAATCACTCTGACGGATTTTATGAAGAAGATCTCCTTTTATTACTTCCACTAGTCATCATAATCCTAATGTACACCTGAGAGATAAATACAGGTTCTCTATGATATTATGAAAGTATTATATCAAATTATTTGAAAACTGTAGGGAAAAATAGGAAAAAAAATGGCATGGGCATTAAAGTAAAATTTCTCTGCTAATAGGAGATAAGTAATTCCAAGGAACAATATAATAGATTCTCTTATTCAGTTGTGTATGTTAAATTGTCCTGCAATGGAAGATAGATTTCTTAATGTGATATGTAAGATAAGATAGTAGTAGAAATCAATTTTTAATCAATAATCTCACACACATCCCAAATTTATAGATTTACAATATTCTATTTCTATTAACTCAAAGTGCCTATTTCTAGTAATTCTATAGAGGACACACAGTTTTCTACTGAGGCAGTACCGTCATTGCCTTCTAAAAACTCAGTCCTGAACATAACTATCATAACAGTTACATGTGAATTGACCTTTACCATCTCTTTATTTTTTAGTTATTCTAGCTCTTCTTAGCTGCATCTCCAAGTTTGTTTTTTTTTTAATACTGAAAAGAGACATGAACGTACCTGCACAACACCCACTGCTCAATTTTTTAAAACTTATAAAACAGGATATAAAGTGTGTAACAGGAAGTACTCATCAGAATAAAAAGGATATGGAACACATAGATGTGGCCTTTTCATAGAGAGGGAATATAACAAATGTAAATGATGGGGAAAAGCTGGCAAGTCCTGTCAGATATGAATATTATGGGGAATATGTCTTAGTTTGACTTAGTAAAAATAAAATGTGTTAAGTCTGTAAATTTAGATACTCTTGTGTGAAACAGAAAAGATGACAAGCAGACTGTATAGAACTTAATATTGTGATGCTACAAAATTTAAGTGAACCAAGAATAACAGGGTTGGAGCTTGGCCAGTGACTAGAGGACTCACCTTCATCTGAGTGATCAGGTGCCACTAACGTTTACGCCATTTATGCAGCCCTGTCCTCCCACCAATACGAATACTCACAAGCAAATGGAGGTGTAAAAAATTAAGGGAAGAATAACACAGTAGCTCCATCTTGGGGTAAGTTCTAGGGAGTAATTTGGAAGCAGATTTACTCCCTTTCGTAAGGGAAGAAATCACAAAGAGATGGAACTAAGTCAAAAATGACAGGAAGTAATTTGGAAGCAGATTTACTCCCTTTCGTAAGGGACAAAATCACAGAGATGGAACTAACTCAAAAATGACAGGAACTATATAACAAGTTTACTAGGGTTATTTGAACTCAGAAACCTCTTGATAGCTACTGAGCTATTTTATTTCCTACTAACATGGACAAGGTTACTATAATGAAACTGCACTGTTGTAAAACTAGAGAGTTTCACCTGCTCTACACATTGGCCTTTGATGTACGTGAAGAAAGTGCAGTCCTTGTCTGGTACGGTTCACCAAAGACTACAATGGTGGTACTGAAAGACACTGTGCTGCATACTGCATTTATGTATCAATATGGCAGGATAATACTGTTTTCATAGTCTATTAAAAATGCTGACTCAATGCTGCTTAAAATCAAGATCTAGGACTCAACTATTCAATTTGCATGAAAACAAGTTACAAGTCTGGAAAGATTTGTGCATACCTATACATCAGTCACCACAACATACTGTAGTCTTACAGATCTCTCATTGAAAGAATAAATTTGTCTAAAGTTGAAAGGAGAATGCTAAAATTTACCTAGGTAAAGGTACATAGGAATCTGTCTGTAAAAGACAAAATTAAACAAACACTGAGAACGCTTTCTTACAAAATAAAAACAAAACACACAAACCTTACAAAAAAGGGTGATTCAAAATGATCCACTCAGAGTAAATTAAAAAAAAAAAAGGGAGAGACAAATGAATTTAAGGAAAAGATCTAATTTATCTCTTCCCATTTCCCTAACCACTAAACAGAAACAGTACCTTCTTTATAATACAAAATGTCATCTTAAATTATATTCACAACTTAATCATAAGATGAATCTTAAAAAAATCATTGGCCATTGTATTTTCAATTGTGAAAGAATGTATTTTATTTTTGTAGTCCTTAATATTTTATTGATTTCACGTTATAGTTGTTAAAATATTTATATTTTTATATACTTCTCATTTGTTTTATAGATTACACAGATTTTCTTCACTTGGAATATATTAAAAATTTAGGTGCTGCTAATTTGTCTTTTATGAATTCAGAAAAGAATCAAATAAATACTCTACATTAACCAATACTATTTAGCAGTAGTGTTATTTTGTTTAAATATGAAATTATTAGAGTGCATTCTCTTGAAAGCTTTAGTGAACTGGCAGTTTCACAGTTTTCTAGGTATCTTGCCAAGAAAAGTCAATCAAAGTAGATAACATACATAGATGGAGAGTTAGCAGAATCATCTCATTCAGCTTATAAATGGTATATATGTATATACAGAGTTATCTAGCACTGTCTAGCAAAGGGGTAAACTAACCTGTTGCCTTTTATCTCTGAATGATGGAATTTCAGATTTTTTAAATTGGAGTCTTCATACTCTAGGATAAAGTTTTTTGCTCTTGCTTTTACAATGAACATATCTTATTTTTACAATTATCAAGAAATATGAAATTGATAAAATGCAATAAAAATGAACTAACCTGTTGTCACAGAAGACTCAGACTCTCTCAATTTCTGAGATGCTAGAAGTTTTTCCTGCAAGGCTTTCTGAGCAAGTTGTGCATCCCATTCTTCTAGTTCTTTCTCAAATCGCTGGTTGTCTTCCTCAACAAAATCTCTTAAGTCGGGGGGTAGTGTTTCTATTCCAACAAGGGCCTGCCCAGTTTCTTTATTAAACTCCTCTGCAAATCATATTTCAAAAACTATTATAAAGTTAAGGATTAAAAAAAATGCAAAGTTCAAAATAGAAGGTATTTCAAATGTTAAAGTCCAAATTATTACCATCTAGCAAATCAATATTACCTATATATTAAAAGAAAACTCAAAAAAATGCTCAGAAAAGCAAGACACAAACATGTGATCATCCATTATAGGTAATGTTCTCAGCTTTTATTTTTATTCTGAAGAGTGAAAAAAAAATGAAACGACATAAAGCCAAAATTGTTGCTATTCAAACACTGGCACAGTACTACTTTTTCTACTATAAAATACCAGATACTTGATTATTCATGAAGTAAAACTTACCACAAAATGAGAATGCATAACCTCAAAGCTCAAAACAGAACTAAAATTCTTTTCCATCTGAAGCAGTTAAGTATAGCAATATATTTATATACAATTTGAAATCTAATCAATATAGCAAAGTTTTTCTTAAAATCACATACATAAATCTAACAAGGTTACTCAACCTCTACTACACACACATAAATTAAATTTTAGCTTTTCAGTCATAAATCCAGCAAGTTTTGCTGAATGGGTAAATACAAAAAGAAAGTTGATTTCTATCAGTCTCAACAAACCTTTATTACATGCTTTCTTTTTTATATGCAAAGTCTATATTAGAATATGATAAGTAAAAAGATTAAGACCATGTCACAGTATGACATGGTCCCTGTCTGTCAGCAGATCAGAGTGAAGTCGGAAAGGGAAGCCAGCATATAATTCCAGCACAATGAGTGCCCGATACAAGTATGCTATGAGAAGACAAGAAGGGATACTTTCTGGCAGGTTCAAGGAAAACATGGCAAAGCAGATGACACCTGAATTGAATCTTGAGATGAGCAGGAATTAGGCAAAAGAAGAAATAAGATCATCATTGGCAAACACAGAAAACACAAGAACAAATTGATATAAATATGTGAAATGATTTGGTGTGACCCAAAGAAGTTTAAGTATCAGTCAAGTATATGAAGTTTGAAATGAAGAATGGTTATAAATGAATCTGGAGAGACAATTAGAAGCCATATAATGGAGGCTTTACAAGTTAGGCGAAGAAGTTTGAATAGGAGTCAATGTGTGATACAGTCATGAAAGGGATTTTAGCAAGGAGAAAAAGTCCAATTTATATTTTATAGTCCAATTTATATTTTATAATAGTTAACTCTGAATACAAAAATTATATTCCAATTCTCAGCCCTGGTCACATTACTTTTCAATTCCAGTTTTCTCACTTACAATAACCCAAAAGCATTTTCCAAATATATCCATCACCTTGAGTAAACTACACTTAACTAATCACACCAGAGACCAGAATCAAATTAAAGAGCTACTTATTTAAAAATATATATTGCCCTATATATTTCATATTCTTACCTTGTATTAAGAATTGTGGTTTGTCATTTATGTACATTAAACAGTATGCACTGGCATTTCTGTAACCACCAAAAGAATCTCTCACTAGCTCTTCCCACGATGATTTTGTTACAGCAATATCATTGTACTTCATCCACCTGTTTTCACGATGATCAAAAATGTATGCCCAGTAGTGCCCGGCATTAGCTTGACCTTCATGAACTAAAACAGCATGTAAACGATAAGGAACCTAAACGTGAAAACAGAGTTAAACTGTAGTTAAGTACTCTATTATAATCACATCTCATGAAAATCACAAGTCATCTGATGCGAGGGTTCCCTTGAAGCATACGTTTTTTAACAAGAGTAAATTGGCTGGGATTAGAGTTTTGAAAAAATTAAACTATGAAATAAAAATAAGCAAGGAAGAGGGAGGATAAGTAAACTAACGACATGTAAAGCAGACAGGTGCGTAAATAGGTTGATTTTCAAAACTCTGGAAATATATTTGTTGATTTATTTAAGCTATCTTTAGAATAAAGAATTTGTATAATGAATATTTATACATTTAGCACATTATTTGCTTAAATTTTCATAATTATAAATTGGTGGGTAAGTTCAGCAAAATGGCATATATAAAGAGCCATTATATAAATCTCAGAAGTTTAAATGTAACTGAGCCCTTTACCTTCTCACATAATCTTAGTATCCTTAAACAATCCTATAATTTCTTAAAAATACTGAAGCACTTTGGAAAATTTTAATAATTTTTATTACAAAAGAATAAAATGGTAGGTAAATACAGAGAATACAGAGAAAAATAATATAAAAATCTTAAAGTTCAGCAATTTTATAACAAAAAGTATGAGAATTAAGCTAACATAAAGATAAAATATGTAAATAATTTAGATAATGCTTACTAGCTCAAAATTCAACTTACTTGGATCATAGATTTGTCAGAGTACATTAGCTCAATTGTGCGATGGATTCTAGATATGCTTTCCTGTAAATCTAAGGATAGAAGATGCCATTTAATGATCAAAATCAAGTATGTTTCTACTGAGACTTGTAAGGAAGGGAATAAAGCTTTTCCTACAAATATGCTAGAGGAGTAAGAAAAAGTTTCTAAAACTATTCTTAAAAACATTACTATTCAGAATCTGTATAAAATGAATTCAGTTCTCCTTGATAAAAGACGCAGCACAAATGAGAAATTAAAAACCAAACAAATACGGTTTATTTTAAAAAATGAACTGAGCCAAAGAAACGGTATTTTGTTCAAATTTATAAAAGGTTCCAATGAAAATTAAAGTTAATACCCCCCACACATACTTGTATAAAACAGGAAAACAATGAAATAATGAAATAAAGTAATGTAAACAATGAAATAAAGTAACTTCATCACATATCACACACACATATACATATATATGTAACTGAATAAAAATCCACTATAATCACCAATGGAAATAAAGTTGTGAGATTTCCATTACCCACTATTTCTACTTCAAGTAGAAATCTATCCTACATAATTACTTAGAGGCAGGGATGTATACAGCTATATTACCCATAATTATTTTTTAAAAATCAGAGACAATCTAAATATCTGTCATACAGTATAACCACATTATTCTATGAAGCTATTAAAAAGAATCAAGCAGACAACATCAAAGCCTACCCCCCAAAAAAGTAACTTTAGAACAGGAAAGGCTTTTTTAAAAAAAAAGCTTGATAGAAAATCCAGTAACCATAAACGCAAAGACTCCTCCCCAAATTAAGAAGAGCCTGGCAGGCTATAGTCCATAGGGATGCAAAGAATCGGACACAACTGAGCACCTAAGCACAGCACAACAGGCTAATATTCACATTTAAGTTTCTATTAAGCAAGAAGACAAACCATTCAATATAAAAACTGGATAACTATCACAAATTTATTAAAAAACAGAATTTCACTCATGATTAATGAAACTGAAATCAAGACACTGTAATACCATTTTCATTTCATTATCAGACTATCACAAATTAAAAGGTGCCCAGGGCTAGGGAGAATACTGGGAAACAGGGTGTCTCACACAAAATTAGTGAGACTCTAAACTGGGTCATTGCCTGGAGAGGGGTGGGAATCTTTTATACCTGAGCCATAGGTCCAAAACCATATGACACGTCTCTCAAGTTCTTCAATTTAAAATAACCAGAAGTGGACTCATCATATTCCTACTTCCTTCCCCAAGGTGGAGGCGACCCACCATTCTGCCCTTTTCCACAGTACGTTCTATCCATTTAGTTATCGATACCACCATGAGGAACTGAGGGAATCAACCCTGATACCTCTCTGTCTCTCACCTCTAGTCAAGGACCCACATCTGTCAGCTCTCTCCAAAGAATAAACCAAATTCATTTTTTTCTTCCCTAAATGCTACTTCTCTGGTGTCAAAAGCATCTTAGTTTTCAGCTTTCTGACTGGAATCTTATAGAAACAAACAGAACATGCCTAGTTCAATAAAAAATTATCCAACAACCTAACACAGTATTCAGGAAAAACTATGTGCTTAAGAAATTTTCACTAATGATTTCAAATATAAAAAAATTCCCTTATATATGAAAATACTAAGGAAAATCTTCAGAGTAACTAAGGCTGTTAGTTGCTCTCCCACCTTATTTACTATGCAATTAGGACTGCTCTTGACTTCCATATTGTCTATAAAGCATCTAGTTGGGCTTTAAAACCAGATTTAAAATCTAACAAGTGATGTAGTTTAGTGTAAGTCCAACCTTTTGATACAGAAGAGGAACTCCTAGATTTTTTCCACAGATCAAGAAAAATGATGATAAAGTCTACCATAAAATATCCACATCACTTCATTTTAGCAACACTGAAGTAGGAAGGAGATTATTTCAGAATAAAGGAGTGTTCCTTCCAAGAATGGAGGACGGCAACTGAATACCAACATGCTCACTGCTCCTCCCCTCCCAGAGCATTGTCCTTCTTTTTCTTATGCCAGTTAAAACTAGTTACAGACTGGCACTGAGTTAATCATATTTGGAAATCTGCTAGAGCAGACAGAAAATTAAAATTCACATTTCTAATTCTTCAACCTAGAGAAAATGTTTTTCACTTGAACTCAGCACAGGCATCAAGGGAGGTACATAGCTGGTTATGTACAAAATCTGATGCTGGATGATGTTTCACCAGTGGAGTACCTGTGAATACCAGCTTGATATAAATTTAGAGCACTAAACCAGAAAATCAGACCATCTGCTAGGTCATTAATCAGCTAAGTAATCCAAGGAAAATCTTTTGGTCTCTCTAAAACTGATATTAAGATCATAAAAAAGGAAGCCAAGTGAGCTCATCTTATAGAAAACACTTTGTAAGGGAGGAAAAAAAAAAAAAAAAAAATCCCATTTTTAATATTTACATGAAACCCATAGATGACCTCCCCTCTCAATTTTAACATTAACCATGTCCATCTGAGGTGAGAGTAGTTCTGCTATGAGAAGCTTCTTACCTCTGGTGTCATTTTCTATTTCTGTCCTCCAGCGATGTAAACAGCTTTCTAGCACAGAGAGTTCTTCTTCTGTTATGTGCCTTGGTGCCGGATGCATGGGCAAGTCTGGAGGTATCCGGGACTGAGTGAATGGTTTGTGTATTACTGATCTTGATGAAATGGCAGCTATTGACACGGGTGACGTGCTTGGCAGTTCTGAAGAAGGAGCTCCCTGTTGGTCTGTTGTGCTGCATTTTTCAAGCATAGAATATTCATTATTAAACTTTCCAAACTGAAGCTCTGGACAAAGATTATGCGCTAAATAAACAATATTAAGTTGGCTTATAATTACAAAAGAAAAAAGTTAAAAAAAAAGAAGTATGTGGATTAATGTAACATTCAAATGAGATTCTTACTACATGGAACTACATTATTATAAGGATAAAACTGGGGCTTTATATTATAAATGGCTCAATAGTATTTACTTATACAAATCATACGTATACCAGATTTATAAAACCTTCCTTTGCTGATCCTTATCAGCTCACACTACAGAAAAAAATTCTCATTTAATACTAGTATTTTCATGGATGAAAGAAAGGCTGATATACATACCAAAACAGCCTAAAGTATAATTCTGAATGGAAAAAAATACGAAAATTTTAATCCACAGCCATAAAAAATCCATTGAAATCCAATGAAATAAGAAAGTCCCTAGAAGACCTACACAATCTTCTAAGTTCACTAAAATAAAGCACAACATGCATTTTATAAAGGTATCAATTACAATATTACCTAATACAAGAACACAGCTATCTCTCTATCAAGAAAAGTTTACCTTGGTAATGTCTGTGATGGTACGGAACCACTAGATGGGGAACTCGCATCAATATCATCAACGGGAGAAGTGCAAACAGGTTTACTTGAGGCAAATTCCAAGGCATACTGCAGAACATCCACCAGGGGAAATCGTTTGGGACCTGAACCATAGCTTAAATATCTGTTAACCATAAAATGCATGAATGCTTAAATTTGTGTAAAAAGTACACTTATTTCAATAATTGTTCTAAAACATTATAAAAACACTTTAATATTCCTCAACAGTGAAATTAATTTTGCTTTCAAATGACAGTAAAACTACATATACATTCAAGAAATAAGTTAAATGTTCTCTAGAGGAACAAAACCAAAGCTGAGAAGACTGAATGTGTATATACACTGTTATAAATTTCAAATGCTGCTGTAAGTTATAATCTAACAGTAAAATGAAAACTGACATTTTCATCTCCTCAGGCTTTTTATTTTTAGATCTGTCATCTGGTCTTAAGATGATGGCTAATATTATCCCCCTCCTTTTCCCTCTGATTATATTTCAATATGATTATTGATACCTTTTAAGAATTAAAGCTATTGAAAAATAACATATTTTATATTAAAAGCTTTAGATCACTCATTTTCAAGTGAATAGTAAAACAAGGGGATACAGATTAGATCAGAGGTTGCAAACTGGGATCTTTCAGAGCACATTTAAGCCTGTAGACTTCTGTTTGAACTACAGACTATTTGATAGTCTAGATTCTGGCTTCTTCTGGAAACAATCTAAAGCTCTACACAACAGGAAGTTGACATTCACGCATGGCACTGCCCAGTAGAGACGGCAGGCACCATCTCTCCACAGGGCTGTGCTCTCTGACTCCCTCTGCTCACTTGACTTGCTTCCCTTCTTTATAAAGATTCCATTATTCTTTATAAAGCTCACAGGCATCTGTGCTAGTATCTTCAGTGTTAAGGAGAAAAACTCAGTTATCACTTATTAATAGAAATCTCAAGAGTAGTATTTAACCTCACACAAGAAGAAACCTCAATCATAAGTTAGTTTAACTTTGTCCTTTCAGTACCATGAGTATTATCTCTTGACAGTAGGAATATTTAATTTTAAATAATAATTTTCTAATGCCAACTATGAATTATTTTAGTTTCTAACAAAACTCAAGCCTAAACTGCTGCCACTGCTAAGTCGCTTCAGTCTTGTCTGACTCTGTGCGACCCCATAGACGGCAGCCCACCAGGCTCCCCTGTCCCTGGGATTCTCCAGGCAAGAACACTGGAGTGGGTTGCCATTTCCTTCTCCAATTCAAGCAAAATATCCATCCAGAATGATTATCTATATGTAGGATCACAAATCATTCAAAGAGAATTTTAAATTAAAACTCTAAGCAGACATTAAGAATACGAGTTCCTATAGTTGGTTCATAATTTCATAAAAGTTTCAATACCTTTCAAGTCTTTGTTGTAATACTGTGAGGTAATCTTTTAGCCTCTTGATCTCTTCCCTCTTAATTCTTGTTATTTCTCTGTTTCTATGCATGTATCTATCAGGAAAAAGAAATACAGCAATTATCAGTATTTCCAAACAAGAAATAGATACAATATTAAGTCTAGCCACCACCACAGAAGATTAACTCATCTAAAATTTTATAATAAAACATTAGAGAATACAAATTAATATTTTTCCTTATAACATTATTCCCAGTAACTACACTTTTCTAAATAAAAAAAGAACTCCATTTTCCTTGACAAATGGTATTAGAAACATTATGCAAAAAGTAAAACTTTTAAGGAAATTAAGCAAAAATTTTCTCTGGATACTAAATTGTTTCAAAACTAAATTATGTTGTATACCAAGCCATACCTGTCCAGATATAAAACTTGAGGAAATTCTAATTTATTGTGAATTTTTTCTGGTCTTCCCAGTGCCTGATTAAATTCAAATCTTGACAATTCAAATGTTAACACAGGTGGTAGTTCGGTAAACCAATGCTGAAAGAAAAAAAAAACAAAACCTTAACACGACCTTTTTATTTCCTCCACTACAAATTTAGGCACAGAATGTTTGTGAGCAGTGGCAGTTTTACATGCATCATCATAATGCTAACATCACAAACAACTGACTGTGTATGCAATTTAGTTAAAACTCAACTTCTTCCTAAAAGTTTTTGACACCTTTTGAAAATTCCAGTAGGATAACACACAGGAAAGAGAAAAATCTTCTGATGACTCTTCTTCACTGGTAATTCTTTACATTAGAATTTCGAACCCAAAGTGAAAAACACTGAATGAAAGTATGGCTTCGTATCTCAATTTTTCTGGCTTCTTCAATCTTATGTCACAGTTATTACCAGGAATGACACATATACTTAATATAATCAACCACACTGTCAAAAACCTGTGAGGAAGCTACCTGTAAGATGTAATATACAAAAGAAAAAATATTTTATAGCATAAAAGACCACAATTCTCATGATAAAGCTAGAAACTTATACTTCCTTGTTTTAAATTTAATGTTCCTACTAGAATTTTGGCACATTTAAGAAAGAGATCAATTACTATCAAATACAGCATTTACTTTAAAAATTACTAGTGCTTAAAGATTTGAATGCCTGCTTGCTATGAGGCAACTCCTCCACACTTTGGCAACTGTTCAATTAAGCATAAAATGCAACAGAACTTCAGAATTATTTTAACAAACAGATTCAAGCTTTACATAAACCATATTTATTTAAAGAGAAAGAAAAATGAAAAAACTTGTGAATCAACAAATAAAGAAGTATAAAATAACCTAACAAGTATTTTTTAAATGTTTATTTTAAGCTGTGCAGTGTCCTTCTGTAAAAAGAAGGCATACTATATTGCAGCAAACTATATTATTTATGGTATTTTCAAGGGCCACAAAATGTCACCACATAAATGTCAATAAGCTCAGTATGCTAATTTAAACATCCAAGAGAGGAAAAAAAAAGCAGGAAAATGCACATTTGGTAAATTGAATATGATCTTGTAAGTTGCTACTTTTCACTAAAAAAATCAGTTAAAGTAAATGGTTATTCAAAACTACTTCATACTTCCCTGGCAGCCCAGTGGTTAAGATTCACGGGTCTAGGGTTCAATCCCTAGTTAGAAAACTAAGATTCCACGTGCCACACAGCTTGGCTACAAAAAAAAAAATGCTAATGATTACTTGAATTGAGATTTCCTGAGTTGGAGTTGGTTCATCTTTTACTGATAGCTGAAGTTGAAGTAATTTGTTTTACATGGATATTATCTGAAACTGACAAGAGAAAGTTATGAAAGATCTAATATTAGAAATATCCCTTAAGTTTTAAAATTTCTTGAGCAAAGTTTGCCTATTTGCTTTGGCAAGGTGTTTGTTTGTTTTTTTTTTTTTTCACTTAGTTTTAATCCACATCTATGGCACAAAGTGAAGAGCTAAAAAGCCTCTTGATGAAAGTGAAAGAGGAGAGCGAAAAAGTTGGCTTAAAGCTCAACATTCAGAAAACGAAGATCATGGCATCTGGTCCCATCACTTCATGGGAAATAGATGGGGAAACAGTGGAAACAGTGTCAGACTTTATTTTGGGGGGCTCCAAAATCACTGCAGATGGTGATTGCAGCCATGAAATTAAAAGACGTTCACTCCTTAGAAGAAAAGTATGACCAACCTAGATAGCATATTCAAAAGCAGAGACATTACTTTGCCGACTAAGGTCCGTCTAGTCAGGGCTATGGTTTTTCCTGTGGTCATGTTTGGATGTGAGAGTTGGACTGTGAAGAAGGCTGAGTGCCGAAGAATTGATGCTTTTGAACTGTGGTGTTGGAGAAGACTCTTGAGAGCCCCTTGGACTGCAAGCAGATCCAACCAGTCCATTCTGAAGGAGATCGGCCCTGGGATTTCTTTGGAGGGAATGATGCTGAAGCTGAAACTCCAGTACTTTGGCCACCTCATGCGAAGAGTTGACTCATTGGAAAAGACTCTGATGCTGGGAGGGATTGGGGGCAGGAGGAGAAGGGGACGACTGAGGATGAGATGGCTGGATGGCATCACTGACCTGGTGGATGTGAGTCTGAGTGAACTCCGGGAGTTGGTGATGGACAGGGAGGCCTGGCATGCTGCGATTCATGGGGTCGCAAAGAGTCGGACACGACTGAGCGACTGAACTGAACTGAACTGAAAGTTACTATTAAGAATTGAAATACACTCTACACATATCACAAGGGAAACTTTTGATGTCTTAGGATGATACTCTCTATTCAACTTCATAATACTCAAAAAGTAGATTTCAACACTATTACCTTCATTTTTTCTTGCGATGGTTTTAATGTTACTATTTAAAATTAAATATAACTATTAAGGTATGCTTACTGTTTAGCTTTAAATAACGAACATACTTTAATTCATGGAAACCTACAATAGCCAACAGAAATGAAATGACCCAATTTGGTAGTATGCTTTTCTGTAGGCCGTAACAGTCCAGGAAATAGGTTCCATATCTTATGAAACAATGTTCATAATATGTCATGTCTCTGCGTAGATTTGTTTAATCTAACAGCAATGACAGTTTTTTCCTACTACAGGATTTTCCTACTACATGGTTTCACTTTTTCATTTTAATGCTGCTCAGAACAAGAAGGGATAGCCAGACATTCCCTAAATTCATTAAAAAAAATATTACGGGTGTGTTGAGCTCTGTGATTTTAGATTATAAGTACAGCAGTATATAAAAGAGAATTTTAAATAATATAAAGCAAGACTTTTTTTCCTTTGAAAGTATTTTCCCATTTAGTAACAACCTATACTTAATTCTCTGATAAACCATGAATTTTGTAAAACACAGGTCACTAAAGGTAAAAATGATGCTTATACTCTTGATATCTCATCATTATTACTATTATTATTACTACATTATAAAACGAATGGACAGGGGTAATAGATTTTTGCAGTTAGTAAAAAAGAACTTAGAATATCAGTACTGGCAACAAAAGTACTCCTGAATTTACTCTAAATATAAATCTGACCTGTTAAAATATTTTCCAGAGAGAATGTAGTCATTTTTATGAGTTAATAGCATATTCTTCTATTAATATGATTTAACTATCTTGCTTTTGTGAGATTACATGTATATTGGGGGGAAAAATAAGAAAAAACAGACCTATTACTGCAAATTCCCCACAGAACATCAAACAAAGCTAGGATATAACTAAGTCTTAGAGGAGAAAACTTCCAATTCGAATTTAAAACTCAATTTCAGTCATTTGACTGTCTTCACTCCTTTGCCCTATTTGTTTCCTATATAATATCTACATATATCTAATACGGCACATGTAGGTATTATTTCTGCAATGTAGTTTTTAGCTAAAGCTCGGTAAAATTTCTCTCAGCACTTTGATTATGTGTACAACCCTGAAGCGAAATTTGGCAGTACTTACACTTCTAAACGAGTATGCCCTGTGACCTAAAGATTCCATTTCTAACTATCCTTCATTCCAAAGTGCACAAGGTTATTTATAGAAAGACATTCTTTGAAATAATTCTTTATCCAATAGTTTCACAGAAGAATTAAATCAATTTAATTTCATAAATACTAGCTATGGTGATACTATGCAGGTTCTAAAAAGAATGACATAAAGCTATATGTTGACATGGAAGGAGGTTCACAATATACTGGTAAGTGAAAAACAATGCAAGTCTCAAAACAGTAGGAACAAATACAAACGCCTATACGTACACATCTAAAAGGATGTACATCATAGTATTAGTAGTGAATACCTACACCAGAAGTGAGATATTTACTCTTTGAAATTCTTTCTCACCAACAGGCTACCAAAAAGTAGTTCCAGGTTTCTTGAAGAGATTAACTCATCTATAAATGACATACCATTTAATTAAAAGTTATGATTTAGAAAAAAATTTGGTAGTAATTATTTTACATATAATCATTTTTAATTTATTCAGTTGATTCTTGATATGTCATTAAAGAAACGTAAATTCTTATAGCCCACTGAATGTTTTATCATAGTAATTCTGGAGACTAGAGGTCTTCCTATATTAGTTAGCCACAGCTTTTTTGCAAAAAAAAAGTTTTTTTAATGTTTGCTGCATCAAAGTAAAATCAATAATTTTTATTAAATAATAGCATAAGAAATAAAAGGTATTAACATCAGGGGTTATGCCAATTTAGAAACAAGCCTAAGATGCTACTCACTGGTGTTTATAGAAAAATAAAATAGGTTTTTCTGAAGGACACAATGGAATGAAACTATTATTTAAGGGTGTTACTAAAAACTTTTAAGATATTCTACTCTGGTCAGTGATAGTCACTTAAAGTAGGCTGACTTATTGAAACTACCATGTCCAGCAAATCTAGGCAACTGAACTAGGAATCACAGGTAATCATATAAGCTATTATTGAGGAACTAGCTATTATTCAGTTCCTATTATCTTAGGAACTGAATTTAGACACTGGAGAAGATGACAAGCCACTGTATACCTTAGGCTAGGTGGGAAAATCTAGGCAGAAAATATATATTGCAGTATAGGGCAGTCAGAGTGTGAAGCCAAAGACAGAAAACAAACTAAATCTTCTAAAAAAATAAATGATGACATTCAGAGAGAATGTAAGAAAAATATTGTCAAAAGCTAGGAATATGTGAGGAATATTATTTACTTATTATTACATTATTTACCAATAAATCATAGCATGTTTCATTTATAAGCTACTGTAACATTGTAAGGAAAAAGCCATTCCTTCTCTCCCTGCACAAATCCACCATTCTTCTATTTAATAGCAAACAGACTGCACTTTACAAAGCTCTGTTTTCCTGTTCCCCTTGGGGATCCTTGTAAAGTTCTAATGTTTAAAGATCTGTTTCCCAATCAGTAAGATAAACAAGCTTCATTTAAGTAGTCTTAATTAAAGGTCTATTATCAGAGTCACCTGTGGAGCTTTGGCACTCATCCCTAGATTCCGATTTGATAGCTTTGAGGTGGAATCTAGGCATCTGCTGAGAATCACTGAAGTAGATGATCTATGACGTAGACACATGATGTAGGCAGACCTACCATTGGCTCAGCTGGTAAAGAACTTGTCTGCAATGTAGGAGACCTGGGTTCCATCCCTGGGTTGGGAAGATCCCCTGAAGGTGGGCATGGCAACCCACTCCAGTATTTTTGCCCGGGAAATTCCATGGGCAGAGGAGCCGGTGGGCTACAGTCCATGGGGTTGCAAGAATTGGACATGACTTAGCATCTAAACCACATGTAGATAGAAAAACTATTTCAAATATTTTCTCTCTCAAAAAAAAAAAAAAGAAAAAGGCAAAAAATAAGGAATACTTATTTCCTTTTTGTTTGAATCTGTGAGGGGACACAGGAGATGAGGATGGCATTAGAAATTACATATTTTTTAAAAAGCACATAATTCAAATAAAAACAATTGATTCTCAAAGATATAAGAACCTAGTCCCTCTTTAGATAAACAGAGATGCAATCACTTAATAATTATTAAGTGCCTATTCAAAGATAAAAACCTTGGAAACTTTTTTAATATTACTGAGACGTTTCACTCAGTCAACACATGTTATGCACTTCTATCTGCTGGTAACAGGGCTATAAGACAGAGACCATACTATCCAAGGGACAGAGTGGTGAACCCCTGCAGAGCTTACATCTAGACAGCTAGCAGCAACTGCTTAATGATGACTGATTTCGGAGCACAGGATCTGTCCTTTCCTAATATTCTGGATGAATACATGGATGAAAGGATATACAGACGGAGCTAGAGAGATGAACATAGGTTACAAGACAGAGGCCAGTGGAGACAGATAAATAGGTTTGTAATATCTATTTTAATTCTCTTTCTTGAGGAAGCAAGTTCTTCCATCTGCCTTTCAGGCAATTACACAGTAATTTTACAAGAAAAGGAGTCCACGTGGTGTTGCCTCCTTGGGCCTGACACATTCCAACATATTTGATGTAAGTAACATGGACTGTGAAGAAAGTCGAGCGCCGAAGAATTGATGCTGTGGTGTTCGAGAAGACTCTTGAGAGTCTCTTGGACTGCAAGGAGATCCAACCAGTCCATTCTGAAGGAGATCAGCCCTGGGATTTCTTTGGAAGGAATGATGCTACAGCTGAAACTCCAGTACTTTGGCCACCTCATGCAAACAGTTGACTCATTGGAAAGACTCTGATGCTGGGAGGGATTAGGGGCAGGAGAAGGGGTCGACAGAGGATGAGATGGCTGGACGGCATCACTGACTCGATGGACGTGAGTCTGAGTGAACTCCAGGAGTTGGTGATGGACAGGGAGGCCTGGTGTGCTGCGATTCATGGGGTCACAGAGAGTCGGACACTACTGAGCGACTGAACTGATCATATGTCTATACAGAATTCCACTCTAACATCAGTGTTTTTCTTCCTTACTACCAGCACTAGCATGCTGTAATGGCTGGTACCTTGACTGAAAAAGTCTTAAAAGACTGAACAATGTCCTAAATGAGGATTTTAACATAAAATTTTGAGAAAGCACTTTAAACGAAAAGTTAACGTAGATTATAGACTGTACTGACTCTGCAGTTTTCCCCAAAGTGTCTAAATTACCAATTAAATTCAAAAACATTTTCTGATTATTCTCTCAATTATTAGGTAGCTATACAGTTAGAGCCTTACTTCACAACACTGTATAAGAGACTTATAGGGAAGGAGAATGAAGATGCTAAACTCACCTCTTGACCAGATTTTCCTGAATTTTCTGAATGTAAAGACTCAATTTCTCCTTCAATCATAGCAGCTTCTAGGCATTCATGTAGATCTTTGAATCCATTGACCTGAAGTGGGTACTGACCAAACATTTCAGTATTTTCAAATTTTTTACCTATAAGAGAGGAGAAATTCATATTCCTCAATATGGCCTTTTAGCTTCCAAAAAGTAAATAAATGTATATATTATCTCCTTAACCTAAAAACTATACCTGTTTATGTTTCAGACAAATAGATGGGGAAACAAATGTTTACATTTCAGGCAAATGGATGGGCAAACAATGGAAACAGTGACAGACTTTATTTTCCTGGGCTCCAAAATCTCTGTAGATGGTGACTGCAGCCATGAAATTAAAAAAGACACTTGCTCCTTGGAAGAGAAGCAATGGCAAACCTAGACAGCATATTAAAAAGCAGAGATATTACTTTGCCTACAAAGGTCTGTATAGTCAAAGCTATGGTTTTTGCAGCAGTCATGTACAGATGTGAGAGTTGGACCATAAAGAATGCTGAGCACCAAAGAATTAATGCCTTCGAACTGTGGTGCTGGAAGAGTCTCCTGAGAGTCCCTTGGACTGCAAGGATATCAAACTAGTCAATCCTAAAGGAAATCAACCTTGAATATCCATTGGAAGGACTGATGCTGAAGCTGAAGCTCCAGTATTTTGGGCACTTGATGTGAAGAGCCAATTCACTGGAAAAGACCCTGATGCTGGAAAAGACTGAAGGCAGGAGGAGAAGGGGACAGTAGAGGATGAGATGGTTGGATGGCAAAACCAACTCAACAGACATGAGTTTGAGCAAACTGTGGGAGGTGATGATAGGGAAGCTTGGCATGCTGCAGTCCATGGGCTGCAAAAAGTCAGACATGACTGAGCAACTAACCAACATTTCAGACAGCTATAGTTACTACTGTTTTCCTACTGGCTTCTACATGCATGTAAGTATATTCATATACAGCTATGCTATAGATGTTAATCACACACTCATATGTGTATATGTAATTATATTCGTGTGTGTGTGTGTATATATGTTTATTCTTTAAAAAAGTACCTTTTAAGGGCAAGATACTATACTAACATTGAGAATATGCATAGGAGCATACAAAAGTTATAGAATCTCTGAGCTGAGGAAACTTTTAGCCTCTTGGAAAAATGTAATATGCACATTAATTGCACATACAGCTATGAACAAATATTATTACAGATGTCAGAAAAGGTGTGGTGAGAGAGAGTGCTGTGAGAAGATTTGGAAGGGGAGCAAATCTAGTCTTTAGGGCAGGAGGGTAAAGCAAGGAAGACTTCCACAGGAAAATGACATTTATGCTGAGACTGCAAAGGTGAATAGGAGGTAGCCAGGCCAGAATTGGAGAGCCAGAGTACCCCTGGCCAAGAACAGCACAGGCAGAAACTTTCAGGCTGCAGAGAACCTGGCATGTTTAAAGAATTAAGGGAAAGGAAGTATAGCTTAGGGGAGCAACATGGACATGACAATGAAGAGTTAGGTGGGAGAATCAAAACAAAATTCTTAACCAAGTCTACCAGCCCTTGTTAAGAATTTTTTCCTAGTATATTCTGAATATAATGGAAAACTGCTGAATAATTAAATATAGGAATAAGAGGCTCAGATTTATATCTCTGAAAAATCCTTATGGTTTCTGTTAAGTGATAAAGCTGGTATGTGACTATATAGAATCCATCTATAAATAAAAGTAGAATGGAACAGGAGTTAATAATAAAAGTGTATAAAAACAGATGAAGTAACACATACATACATTTATTAATATATACAAAAGGAAGCACCAATAGGACTTGATTGACTGGTTCATAGGCAGGATGAGGAACAGAAAAGAAAAGAAAGTATCAAGAATAATGTTCAGATTTTGAGCATGAGTAACTGAACTGATTTTTATGCACTGAAAAGGGCACCAGTGAACAAGAGTAGAGGAGTTTGTTTTTTTTTTTTTACTTTTGTGTTAAGGCAGCAGGGAAAATCATTGGTTTAGAATGGCCCATGATATTTTTACATTGTGAAGAGCTAGACATAAATAAGTCAGTAACTAAGACTGATGTGAAGCTATAAACTGAATAAGTAGTAGCTTATTCATAGCAGGAAATCAAGGGAGTAAATGAGATTGCCCAAGGAATTAGCAAACAAGAAGAGGAAGAGGATCTAAGCTGAGTCCCAAGGCTCTCTTACATTTAGATAAAGAAAAAAACTACAAATATAATTCCTAAAAAGTATCAACAGAGGCATGAGAAAGCCAAGATAATATGGTGGACTAGAAGCCAGAGAAGTATTTTCAATGAAAAAGCATGTAAAAGGAAGAGGAGGAGGAGAAAGATTGGAGTCAACAGCACTAATAGTTGGTAAGAATTCAGTGAGAATTGAGAGGGATCCAATGGACTATCCAATGGACTAACACATTTAGGAAATCAATAACCTTCAAAAGCCCCCTTTCAGAAGAGGTCTGGAGCCAGAAATAAAAATGGGATAGGTCAAATAAATGGAGAGATAGCAGATAAAAACAAGATCCTATCTTTAAATAAAGGAGGTTATTTCTGAATAAGATTAACTGAAAAAGAACATGTGAAGGGATTTTTTTTTTCACTTTAAAGATATGAAATACCAGATCATGTCTAAATATTGATGTGAATGACACAGTGAAAGGAAGAATCAAAAGATACAGAAATAAATGCAGATAAATGATAGAAAAAGACCTGAGAGAAAGCATGAAAAGATGAGATTCTTATTAGCACACTAGCCATTGATTAATAGACAAAATAATTCCTTTATTACCTGGAGTGACAAAGAAAAGAATGTGGTGGTAGTAGGAATGGATCCAGGTTGGGAAGCCTAAAGCTCCTAAATCTGAGGAAGTCACTTTTAAGAATTATGATAAAAAAAAATATATTTATAAGCACAAAATTAGATCCGTGGCCTTAGCCAGGACCCATGGTTAGGTTTCATAAACTTCAATGTCAATCTATGAAATCCGAGGTAAGGAATTTTTCAGAAAATGAAGAGACAAAGAAATTATATTAAACATAGAAAAACTGGAAAATTTCTATTGCAGAAAATGGGAAAGAAGACAGGGATGAAGACAGACAAGGATGAGTACCAGGGCGGGTTACGAGATTGGGACTAGTGAAGCTTAGGGTCACTGCAACTTCAGGATCCACTACAACAAGCCCATTTGAGTGATTTCCTCCTAACAACTGTCAGGTTCTCAGTACATGCAGAGAGAAGAAAATAATTCCAGGAGGGCCAGAGACTAGTCAGAGAGGGCGTGCCAGAGGGAAAGGGGGAAAAGAGTTTCAGCAATCTATAAGGAGGATCATAATGAACAAGGAAGGAAAGGCAAAGGCTGAGAACAGAATGGAGAGATCAACAGCCTAGAAGCTCTGGTAGAGTTGAATGAACTTATGCAACAGAAGACTTTAGTAAACAAACTGAAAATTACCCTACCTCAGAGTCACTAGTCTAAAAAATCTATTAGGAAGATATATGTAAAAATGACAAGAAAGTGCTCTAAAATATATTGTTAACAAAGCAAATACATAGTTCACCTGGAAATGTACTGAAATCACATTTATACAGCACAGCAACATTGAAACAACATACCAAAACCAAGTACAACAACTTCAACACTGATGGAGAAATTTTAATAATCCCTTCTAAGAATCCAGGTAATAAAGGTAGAAGTGCTCATGACGAATATAATATTATCAACAGTGCACAGTCACAACCTGATTAGAGCTCCTCAACTTCTACAGATAGTGTTCTACTTCAAATAAAAACTAGTATGACAGTATGGACATCCTAAATAGGAATACAATTCACTATATAAAATATCCCACTATTTATATAATGAATATTTAGCATTTGAGGCAAACAAAATGCACTGACAGCTCAGTATAACCTTTAGTGCATCTAAATCCCGAGTTAGTCTCTGCCTTTTTCCAAATCTCAAACTATAAAATCATATTCAAACAAAACTTCATGGCAATCCATCACTTAAGATCTTCAAGAAAAATCAAATCCCCAAATTTTATGCTTTGGGTAATTTGGGTTAACTTTCAAAAGTTGATCCATAGGACCATTTGGGAAAGATAGTTTTTCAAAAATGTATGCTATGAAACTTAAGTGATTTTATTTTTGATGTATATTTTATGAGTAAGTTTCCTGCCCTTGTTAGGAAAACCAGAGTAACTCTTTAGGCCTGGATTTTGACTAACAGGAATATTATCACTTTAACCTGAGTTTTTTTAAAGATAAGAGTACAACTCTTCCTTGAAAACTATATTCTAAAGAATTTTATAATCACCCCCTAAATGGGAACCCTGCAAAACCCTGACTATGCTAAATTGCTAAGTATAGCTTTTAACTTGCATAGACATGAAACCCTCAAAAACAGTGACCATCATACCAAGCCCAGTATTAAACTCTAATATTATTTTTTAAAGAGGCACCAACTGCCACCTTAACAATTCACAGTATCACAGAACCTTTCCCAAGGAAAGAACATCAGATCAACATTAACCGAGTCGAGTATCAATCAGCATGTGATAACATACTCTGCACTTCCCTTTATGCACTCAATTATTTGCTTTCTATATAAATGATTAGCATTAGCAATGTTAACAGAAACCACTAGACAGAGAAAGTCAAATTAAAAACCATTCCACAAATAAAGTCACTATTGTGACAAAGAACCAAAGAATTAATAATATCTCAGTTGTAATAAAGAAGTAAATATGCAACTATACCTTCAAGCACTCCCACAGCTAGGAATCTTCCATAGAATAACTCTACCATGGGGTTCTTTGGCTTGTCTTCATCCCTAAAAATCACATTAAAATTATAAATGTGACTACAATTTTTAATTTTTAAAACTATAATAGAGAAAACATTAAAAGAACAATAATAGATGCAAAGACAATAACATTTATGCAGTTATTATTTGTTTGGCTCTGCTACTTAGTGTTGAGCCAAGATATTTAAATTTTTTCTGTTTCTTCACGTGTCAACTGAGGATATTAAACCCACAAAGCTGTTGTAAGGGTTAAAAACTGTGTGGGATGTCACTGTAAGAAGATATGAACCCAGTTTGTATTCATGAAGTACCTGATCATTCCATTATCATTTAGAGTATGGACTTTTAGTCATACAATACATGCTTATTTGGACTTGCTGGGAAGGAGGAAAAACCACTCTTGCACATACCAGTGAAATAACAAAATATCAGTTTCGAACCAAGTAGCTAAAGAGGTACGCCAATCTTTTGTAAAGTTTCATGTTGCTGGTAAAATTAGGCATCTTTGAATTTTCCAAATTCTTTAACATATAAATTTGTTTTCTTGGGTTTTTTTTTTTTTTGGCTTGAAGCAAGTAGAAATTTTTAATTTTTTCTTTAATATTTTGTACCCTGTGATCTAAAAACACAAAGTTTTTCTTGGCCTTAGTATATAAAAGTATGTTTTATCCGCAACTGTACAGAGACTTTTTCTTCATAAATTTTTGTTTAAATTAATAAAACTGATTTACTTTTTAAAAAGAGAAAGATACTATTTGTCTCTTGATGTGTTACATGCACCCCCATTTAAACCATAAAACAACTGGAGGGAAATACTTCACTAAAAGCCTTCCAACAATTCTGAGGTAGTATGGTGGTTATTAGCGCTGTACAAAAAGATTTCCAGCCCTCTACTTTCAGATACATAGTAAGAAGCACTTTCCGATCTACTATTTAAATTTGAAAAAAAAAAATCTGAACTGTGATAAAATACACACAGTATAAAATTTACCCTCTTAACCATCTTTAAGTGTACAGCTCTGCAGTGTTAAGTACATTCACAACTGTTGTGGAACCAACCTCTAGAACTAATTTCAGCTTGAGAAACCGATTAAACAATTCCCCGTTCCTCCCTCCCATCAGGCCCTGGTAACCGCCATTCTAACTTTCTGTTTCTTTGAAAGTGACAACTCTAAACACATCCATCGTATAAGTGAAACACAGTGGCTGTCTTTTTGTGACTAGTTTATTTCACTCAGCATCATGTTTTCAAGATTCATCTATGTTGTAGCATGCATCAGAGTTTCCTTACTTGCTAAGGATATTCCATTGTATACGTATACCACATCTGTATTTCCATTCATCCATGGACATAATCAGTGACTTTCAACATCTGTCTATTGTGAAGAATGCTGCTATGAACATGAGTGTGCAGCATCTCTTTGAGACCCTGACATAAATGCTTTTGGATTTAAATTCAGCAGTGGAATTGCTGGATCATCATGTGGTTAATTTTTGCTGTTCCGTCTTTATAAATGCAATTGACAAACAATTGTAAGATATTTGAAGTATACAACATAATTATTTGATGTATGTATACACTGTGAAAGGATTCCCTCTATCAAATGATAATTCTACTATTAATTTTTTTTAACAACCATAATGTTTTCCACAGCAGCTGCACCATTTTACATTTCCATCAATAGTGCAAAAAAGTTTCAATTTTTTTCACATTTCAATACTTGTTATTTTCTGTTTTTTTTTTGTTTGTTTTTTTGTTTTTCAGTTTTTTTTTTGCTTTGCACAACAAAACATGAGTGGAGGTAATGTGTGTCATTTCTGGTCTGTAACTTTGAGAGTCAATATACTTTTCACTGATATGGTGATCTCAGAAGGCTGGGATGAGATGAAGCCTCTGTCATCTGATATGGGGAAGAGGAAGAATACAAAGACTGTCACTCCTGATGTAAAAGTCCATGAATCTTTAGACATAAAGATTAGTACCTCCATTTTCATGCAGCATACTCCCGCGTACTGGGTTGGTCAAAAAGTTCATTCGAGTTTTTCCATGACATCTTACAGAACTTTTTGGCTAACCCAACAGGAAAACAACATTCCTGGTTTCTCTCCTTATTTTCACACACATACTACACAGAAAGAGCAATGACATACCAGGTTGATGTCGCTGACATAAGAAACGGTGTAAGAGCAGCTGTACTAATTCTGAATTCTCTTTCTAAGTATCTTATCAATTCTTTGTATCTAAATTTTGGTCTTCTCTCCACTGACCTGCGGTATACACTGACCTTCCCTAAGGAGTCAGGAGGACAAATATTCCAGAAATTCTTTACCCTGTCCTTCTTTGCAAACTCTCAGAGGTCTTATTCTTTACTGTGCATTTAAGCTTTGAATTTCAGGGACCCAGACTGTTGTTATCAACAAAAGTGCAAGGAACACAAGTGAAGAGCAATGTAAAACACCTGAGACTTCTGTAATAGAAATATCCAGCACTTGCATGAAGAAAAGATAGACTGATGCAAATATCACAAATATCAAAGGCCAAAAGAAATCATCAAAGAAAGCTTGTATCAGGGACACCTCAGCCTCAGAAATCATGTTGGTACAGAAATAGTTCAAAGATTTAGAGCAACTGATACAGTACTCAGTGCTTCCCAATCTTTTAAACTTTAAAAAGTTTTAGCTCCATGAACAGTAAAGCAAAAACAAAACTACTGAGAAACAAATGAGAAGTATTTCAAGTAAGGCTTGTGATTTCAGATGAAATAGGAAAGATCTAGATTCTTTTAAAACAGTTTTAGAAAAAGGAGAGAAAAAACTTGTTAGTTCAGTTCAGTTTAGTCGCTCAGTTGTGTCCGACTCTTTGAGACCCCATGGACTTCAGCACGCCAGGACTCCCGAAGTTACTCAAACTCATGTCCATTGAGTCGGTGATGCCATCTAACCATCTCATCCTCTCTCCTCCCCTTCTCCTCCTGCTTTCAATCTTTCCCAACACCAGGGTCTTTCCAAATGAGTCAGCTCTTCACATCAGGTGGCCAAAGTATTGGAGTTCAGTTTCAGCATCAGTCAGTCGTTCCAATGAACATTCAGTACTGATTTCCTTTAGAATGGACTGGTTGGATCTCCTTGCAATCCAAGGGACTCTCAAGAGTCTTCTCCAAACCATAGTTCAAAAGCATCAATTCTTTATTGCTCAGCTTTCTTTTGAGTCCAACTCTCACATCCATACATGACTACTGGAAAAACTATAGCCTTGACTAGACGGACCTTTGCTGGCAAAGTAATGTCTCTGCTTTTTAATATGCTGTCTAGGTTGGTCATAACTTTCCTTCCAAGGAGTAAGCATCTTTTTATTTATGGCTGCAGTCACCACCTGCAGTGATTTTGGAGCCCAAAAAATAAAGTCGACACTGTTTCCACTGTTTCTCCATCTATTTGCCATGAAGTTATGGGACCAGATGCCATGATCTTAGTCTTCTGAATGTTCAGCTTTAAGCCTACCTTTTCACTCTCCTCTTTCACTTTCATCAAGAGGCTTTTTAGTTCCTCTTCACTTTCTGTAATAAGGGTGGTGTCATCTGCATATCTGAGGTTATTGATATTTCTCCCGGTAATCTTGATTCCAGCTTGTGCTTCATCCAGCCTGGCATTTCTCATGATGTACTCTGCATATAAGTTAAATAAGCAGGGTGACAATATACAGCCTTGACGTACTCCTTTTCCTATTTGGAACCAGTCTGTTGTTCCATGTCCAGTTCTAACTGTTGCTTCCTGACCTGCATACAGATTTCTGAGGAGCCAGGTTAGGTGGTCTGACCTGCCTCCTCAGAATTCCCAACTCTTTCAGAATTTTCCGCAGTTTATTGTGATCCACACAGTCAAAGGCTTTAGCATAGTCAATAAAGCAGAAATAGATGTTTTTCTGGAACTCTCTTGCTTTTTTGATGATCCAGTAGATGTTGGCAATTTGATCTCTGGTAACTTGTTAGTTACTAGACCAGAAAAGTTGACACTTAAACCCCCAAAATTTTTAGAAGTGAGTAAAATAAGGAAAGATCTTCAAAACCAGAAAAGAATGATCCTTTCAGAAATAAACAGGATTCAGGAAACAGCCAGGTGGCAGTCTAGAGAGAAACAGCCATCAGGGAGCTGTGTTGAACAGAGGCTACCACAGGAGGTGATTATAGAAAGTCTGGACAGATTTCAGAGGAGGAAATAGGGACTTCAGGGTAAAGTACTCAAAGAATTACAGAGAGAACTCCAAAGAGACTCAGCTTCCATAGACGGGGATACAGATAGCATTCACACTCTGGGGAAACATGCTCAATAAATTTTGGGGGTTGGTACTCTAAGGAAAAGTACAAGGAACATGAATTTTACTAAAGAGGAGCCAGGGTGGACAATTACACACAGGCTGTCTGTTGGTCTGACAGGACAGAACCCTGGTGGAATTCTGCAACACAAAAGAGGTGAAGGTGGGCAATGCCTGTGTGAATAATAAACTACTTGGGCATACTCCTAACTCATATTTTACTAACTCCCATTATGACAGACCTATTAAGACAGCATAGAGGGATAGGGCAGAAAACAAAGTCAAGCAACAAGAGAGAGAAGACACTTGGCATTCAAACAGAACTGGTGCCATACAGGTTAAGAGGCAGGTTAAACTATTAAGAATTCAGCCAAGACCTCCTCAAAAAGAATGGGGGCAGGGGGAAGGTAACTGCACCTTAAAGAACTATCCCATCCAAGAAAAAAAAAAAAAAGAAGAAAGGAACAGAAAGAAATATACTAAAGGCCTAGATCTAACATTCAAAAGTTGAGAAAACAGCTTATCATAGACATGATGATCTTTACTGGAGCTGGAACTCAGGTTTCAGAAAGCATCCACAGCAGATTCAATTCAGCATCGGGATGGGGAGATTTACCAAATGAAACTAACATAAAGAAAGAAACTACCTAGAAAGCAGGTTTCACAAATCTAACCAATCTCATAGCAAAATGCTATGGTAGCAACCATTGTGGCATGAAAATATGTTATTAGAAAGACAGCTTATATTCAGTGCAGCACTGAAGGCCAGTAAACTGAGGTTTGTAAGAAAACTGCAACTTAAGAATTGTGGTGAACAGAAAAGAAGAGCATCAGACCACAACTGTTCGCATCATAAACTTAACATTCAAAAAGGAAGCAGCTTTCAATGATACATTCTAAGTTTCCCACAACAGAATGTTCCCCTCAGATATTGTAGATTTAGTGCCATAATCTGGAGAGGTTTCTTCCAACATAAGTTTATAAGCAGTTGTCTAATAAAAAAAACCAATTGGCCCTTAATGATAGACATCCTGGCAGAATTAAAACCATGGAGATTTCCTCCATTTTTGACATCATCCAAAGTTTCTGCTGCAGTCTTTAGCAACAGTAACTTGAGTCTGGACTGAATTAAGAGCCAGGAACACCGGAGCTGGACTGAAAGCTAAAGGCTTGAAGCTTCACTTTTGTTTTAAACATCAGCATTTGTGGCCACAAATTCCAAAAAGCTTATAAATAATACAGGTAATATTTGGGCTTCCACACACTTATCTCAGATTCCTATTTCTCTGTTGATATTGAATACATAAGAGAAAAAAAAAAACAAACCCAGTGTTATTTATCAATCTCCTAAACCCCATAAACTAAACTTCACAGTAACTTACGTCTCTTCTTCAGCTTTCATTTGGAAGGCATCTTCTAACCAATCTAATAATTTGTGTGTAAACTCACTCACGTCTTGCTGTGGGGGGAAAAAAAATGTCTTATTGATATTTGAGCCTACTAATGAAAACACTGCAACATAAAACTTACAGCTAGTCTTTTCTAATGTATAATTAACTGACTCCTCACAAAGGTATCATATGAAATGTTTCACATCAAATGCAAGAAATATTTATAACTTAACCAGAGCATAAAATCAGTATTTGAGAAAAACAAGCATTATATTCATAATATATGAGTTTCACTTTAGGAGGGAAAAATACATATGTATATATATTGATATATATAAAAATGCAAACTCATGAATGAGATTTTTAAAAAGAATTATTACCTCCCCCCAGGGTTCTCTAATGAATCTTTATAAAACGAAGGTCCCACATTACCAAAGAGTTCTTCCTTATACAAAGATTTATTACCGGCTTCTCCCCTAGAAGGAATATGAGCTTTTAAACAATTCATTTTCTCAATTCAACTGTTACACATCACTTTTTAAGCCATATCTAATCTTACTAAGATATCTGTTAACTTGGATAGGTTGAGTCCAATCAATCACTGGCTCCCTGATTATCAAGGTCTACCACCTCTGAGGTTCAAACTGAGTCTCCAATCAGAACCAGCATAATCTTCACCTTCCACAATCCCTTCCATCGGGTCTAGCTCACCTGACATAGATAAACAGGAATAAAGCAGTGGCAGTTGTACTCATCAACTACCATAAACTTCTTTCAACAATCTGACCTGGAGTACAGCAAACAGGTTTGTATAGAACCTGCATGAAGAGTGGGGTTGGGTGGGAAGATAAAGCAATTCTTACTATGACTGCCCAAAGATAGATAAGTAAGTGTAAGCAACTTGCTTTTATCAAAATAGCCCTAAGTATAAAACAAACTTACTGTTACACATTTCCAAAGCTAGAAGTTTTCTGAAGAGCATCTAGGACAAGAGATTTACTTTTAAAATGTTGAAACTAAGGTCTAGGAAGCATAAATAAATTGCTCCCAAGCCATATGAAGACAACCAAACTTAACACAAAAAGCTAGCTATGAACATCCATACCACCTGTAGTGGGTTAAATTGAGGCCTGTCAAAATATATGTCCACTTGGAACCTCAGAATGTGACTGTGTTTGGAAAAAGTGTCTCTACAGATGTAAAGAAAGTATGGGTCTTAAGATGACACCATTCTGGATGAAGACAGGCCCTAAATCCAGTGATAGGTACTCTTGTAAGAGGTGGAGCATAGGGAGAAGGAGCAGGCACACAGACATACAGGGGGCAAGGTCATATCAACACAAAGAGATTGGAACCATAAGCCAAGAACACCAGGAATCACCAGATGGTAGAGGCAAGGAAGGACTATCTTTGAGGGCCACTGGAGCGAGCACGGCTCATTTGGCCAACACCTCTATTTTGAACTTCTGGCTTCTAGAACTATGGGAAAATCATTCTCTGTTGCTTTGAAAACACTCGGTTTGTGGTCATCTGTTACGGCTGTCCTAATATAATACCTTAAAATGACCTGCCATATTTTTC
Source organism: Oryx dammah (assembly GCF_014754425.2). Lineage (NCBI taxonomy): Eukaryota > Metazoa > Chordata > Mammalia > Artiodactyla > Bovidae > Oryx > Oryx dammah. The sequence continues at coordinate 135,384,366 of NW_024070186.1, read as the reverse complement.
TATGTTACTTACCCTGCAAGGCTATATCTGACAAGAAAGAAAAAGGTTTCCTAGTTATCCAATGCTCTTCAGAAGAAAATGTCGGGGGGGGCGGGTGGTGGTGGTAAAAATTGAAAACAACAACAAACATAAGCAAATTCTGATATGACCACCTTTTTTGTTCATTTATCTTTACCATTAAAAAATCATTTTTAAAAAAGTACAGGGAAGGCAGTGGCAAAATCAGACATCTTTCAGAACTCTCTGCCAAAGACCCTCTCCGCACATCCAGATAACAGATGCAAGTACTACAACAACTACACTGCAAATGCAGTGGAATTTTTTACATCTCAAGTATCCTCTTTATTTTCTGCCCATTACATCACTGTCATCATCTTCAACATTGTTGCTATTACCTCTGCTACTTTCTTTGCTTCTCTTCTGCTCTCCTTCTTTAACTTCTCTAACTTCTCAAATTATATGTAAAAATGTTGGTATGTTTGTAGACATTTTCTACTTTTATAGGAAAATTTCCAATATTCTTTATAAGAAATTGATAAAAAGTAACCAAACAGCACTACATAAAGATTGGGAAATAAAAGAAACAGTGACAAATTTAACACCATTCAGAAACAAAGTTAATATCATTCAGAAACCTTTTCTGAGTGAGGAATTTCTGCCAGCAAAAACAGGCATATCAAAAGCATGTATTAGTATATTGGGTTATCACACCTTGGTGAAGATTTTTAACTACACACTTGCGAACATTTTTCATTTTACCTGTTACTTTCATTTAGTAATTTTAATTAAAATTACAGCTTGGTTTATCATATACTATCAAGATTACTGTTTTTTAATTTAAAAGTAAATCTTCCAAATAATATTTTAAATGGCTCCAGCTTATTCTTATAAAAATAAGAATTGTTTTGATAATAGAAATGTTATACTCATTTATCGTTTAAAAACACTGCTTAAGAGAGAAAAAATTAAAATAAAAATAGTTAATAAACAAGCAAGCACAAAAAAGCTACCTGCTGGGAGTCATTTGATTTGAAAGCATCTTTAAGAATCTCAACTGCTCTTGATGGATCAACATATTTCCTTTTAGTACCAACAAGAAGTGCAAATAGATATCGAAGCTCACGCATAAAAGGCAAATTCCGATGTTCCTATTGAAAAAAAGAAAGAAACATTAAGTGAAATTAAATTTTTTACTGGTAAAGGGATACTCAAGTAAAAATTAACCAGAAATTTAACTAATATAGCTTAAAAATGAGTCCAGCATCCTATTATAAATAAAGAAAGAGTGTTGGTTTCAACTAGGAGACAGAAAGGAGTCAAGCATGGAAACAGCAGAGCATCTAGCTTAAGCTCACCATTTTAGCATAAATGCCATATATTCACAGCAAATCATGTCATTACCCAGCCAAGAATATCCTCATTTATGTCTCTTTATTATAATCCTTCCCATTCAGCAAAGCCCAGCTGCTGCTGAGAACAGCAATAACAAGAGCCAACATTCAATGAGTGTTTAATCACGTACCAGGCACTATTTAAGTACTTTACCCTCAATAAACCCATTTAAGCAAAAAATCCCTCCTCCACCATGAAGTCTTCCCAGGCCCCTCCAAGTCAATGATCTCGTCAAACTCCACATCAACTGAAATTAATGTTTTTCACTTAGGAATCAATCACTAACTGAAACTGTTTTGTGATAATCCTAATTATCAGACTAATATTAGTCAAATAAGAATGTATCATCCTTTCAGGGTTCCTTTTCCAAGTTTACTTTTATTTTTCGATAAACTGTTAAGTTTCACAAAGACAAGAATATCTGTATATCCTTCACAACTTTTTGCTACACAAAACAAGCATTCAATTCTTTCTGGTTGATTAAACCAAATACTCCATATGGAACAAAAACAAACGAATTATCATAAATAATTCATTTTAAAGTAAGAAGAAAATGTTTTGTTAAGATCATAATTCACCTATCTTAGTGAAACATAACAAATCAGACAAGTAGTTTTTACTATGGTTAGCTCTTGAAATAAAAATTTTAACAAAGCTTATATATACCATTTAAATATTAGAAAAAACTTTCAAGTTTGCAGTTTTGTAGGCATGTGTATGTGTGTGCAGTTGATGCCCAGTATAATCAATTAACACAGAAACAGCTGCTCTCAAAATGCATCAAAAAAGGAGCCTTAAGAAACAGATGTAAGGAAACAAAACTGATTCCAAATATTTATCTGGTTTAAAAACTATAAATCCACTACAGCAATCAGAGAGTACATAAAGTCTAACATAAAAATGCTAAGTTTTAAAAAACATTTTTAAAAACATGGATTTTATTTAAGCATAATAAATTCATCATCTATGATAAAGAATAAATGCAAAAGTTTTAAATAAGATAAAAAACTAATTCATAATTTTTCTGTGGTACTTACTATTTCACAACAAGGGTTTCAAGACTGTAAATACTAACCATTTTAATCCACAAAGTAATTTTCAGAAATACCCTTAATTGCTTGTGCTCAATCTTTTCACTTATTACTATACCTATGCCAAAAACAGCTTGAGACATTCCTTGCCAAGTAACAAGGATGAAAAAAAAAATGACTTTTGAAAATTAAGTGAAATTCTGCTAAGAAGTAAATGTGAAAAGTTAAATACACTAATAAAACATTCTTTGCTCTTGGCCAATTCCTGTGGCTAGAAAAATCTTGAAATTTCAAAAGACAAAATTAGTGAATGTTGTTAAGACTAGCCACTATATGTGCCTAAATTATGAAAATACCACCACATATAGGAACTATTCAAACATGATTCTTTATCTTTTTTTAACAGATTTACCAAGATATAACTGATGTACAATATACTGTATATTAGTGTACAATTTTACAAGCTTCACATATGAATACATCCATGACTGTATCACCACAATCAGTACCTGCATATCACCACCAAAACTTTCTTCATCCCTCACTCCCCTCCCTAATCATTCCCAAGCAACCATGGTTACTCTGTATTTTCCAGAGATTTATATACATCAAAATTACACTCCATGTATTCATTTTAGTCTGCTTTCCTACAATCGGCATAATTATTTTGACCTTCACTCATATGTACAATACATTCCATTTTATTGCTGAGTGGGATCCCACTGTGTGGGCAGAACACAACTTATTTATACATTAACCTGTTCCAGCTGCTGCAGATTATTATTGGATGTGGCTTTGTGTGGACATATGCTCTCATTCCTTTTGAGTCAAGAACCGCAAGGAATTGGTGAGGCTGTATGGTATACGGTTTTAAGAAACAAACAATTTTCCAAAGGCACTACATATGCCAGTGAATATGTAAAATTTATATGGACAATCAAAGGATATGGAACAGCCATAGCAGTTTTACATGTATGTAATATTTTACATATTCAGTGGCAGTGGAGAGTTCTAGGTCCACATTCTAGGTTCACATTCACACTTGGATATGGACTATATTTTTTAACTTTAGTTCTAGTGGCATCTCTAGCTAAAATTTTCATTAGTCCTAATTTAGACCAGTAACATCAAGCATCTTTTAATGTTATTTTCAATCTGTTTATCTTCTTTGGTGTTGCAATCTGTTGAGGTAGGTTATCTGTCTTACTACTGAATTGTACAAATTCTGTATATATTTTACATACAATTCCTTTTTGTGACAAATGTTTTGTTATTATATTCTCCCAATCTGTGGTGTGCCTTTTTAATTTGCATGAATTTTTCAAAAATAAACTTTCCATTTTGATGAAGTCCTATTTATTAAAGTTTCCTTGTTTATTTTTGTGCCAGTTTGTTGCAGTACTTAAAAAATCTTTTCTTAATTCAGAACCCTAAAATTTTCTGTTTTATCCATGAATTTTTATAGTTTCAGTTCTTTGTTTTAGGTCTATAGTTAATTACTTTTTTTTTCATATATAATGTCTTGTAGAGGCTAAAAAGTATTTTTCTTCCTATAACATCATTAGTTCAAAAGATTTTCCTTTGTTCACTGAATTTTTTTGGCAACTCTGATTAAAACCAATTGCCCCTGGTGTATGTTATATTTCTGCACACTCTACTCTCTTCTAATGATCTATATGACTATCTTTTCACCAACAACATAGTGCCTTGATCACTGTAGTGTGATAATTCCTCCAACACTGCCTTTCTTTTTAAAACTGCTATGGCTATTCCATATCCCTTGATTTTCCATATAAATTTTACAATCTGTCAACTCCTATGAAAATGCCAGCCAAAATTATAATTGTATTGCACTGATTCCATAAGATAAGCTGGGGACAATTGATATCCTAATAATGCTTACTCAGCTGATTCATAAACATAGTTTATCTCTCTACTTCTTTAATTTACCCAGTGATCTTCTCCAGTTTTCTGTATCTTTTAACTACTTTCCCTCTAATATTCCATCTGTTATGCTCTTCAGTCAGTTCAGTTGCTCAGGCGTGTCCGACTCTTTGCAACCCCATGAATCACAGCACGCCAGGCCTGCCTGTCCATCACCAACTCCCAGAGTTCACTCAAACTCACTTCCATCGAGTCAGTGATGCCATCCAGCCATCTCATCCTCTGTCGTCCCCTTTTCCTCCTACCTCCAATCCCTCCCAGCATCAGAGTCTTTTCCAACGAGTCAACTCTTTGCGTGAGGTGGCCAAAGTACTGGCGTTTCAGCTTCAGCATCAGTCCTTCCAATGAATATTCAGGACTGATCTTTAGAATGGACGGGTTGGATCTCTTTGCAGTCCAAGGGACTCTCAAGAGTCTTTTCCACCACAGTTCAAAAGCACCAATTCTTTGGTGCTCAGCTTTCTTCACAGTCCAACTCTTGCATCCATACATGACCACTGGAAAAACCATAGCCTTGACTAGACGGACCTTTGTTGGCAAAGTAATGTCTCTGCTTTTGAATATGCTATCTAGGTTGGTCATAACTTTTCTTCCAAGGAGTAAGCGTTTTTAATTTCATGGCTGCAATCACCATCTGCAGCGATTTTGGAGCCCCCAAAAATAAAGTCTGACACTATTTCTACTGTTTCCCCATCTATTTCCCATGAAGTGATGGGACCAGATGCCATGATCTTTGTTTTTTGAATGTTAAGCTTTAAGCCAACTTTTTCGCTCTCCACTTTCACTTTCATCAAGAGGCTCTTTAGTTCTTCTTCACTTTCTGCCATAAGGGTGGTGTCATCTGCATATCTGAGGTTACTGATATTTCTTCTGGCAATCTTGATTCCAGCTTGTGCTTCATCCAGCCCAGCGTTTCTCATGATGTACTCTGCAGAGAAGTTAAATAAGCAGGGTGACAATATACAGCCTTGACGTACTCCTTTTCCTATCTGGGACCAGTCTGTTGTTCCATGTCCAGTTCTAACTGTTGCTCCTGACCTGCATATAGGTTTCTCAAGAGGCAAGTCAGGTGGTCTGGTATTCCCATCTCTTTCAGAATTTTCCACAGTGGATTGTGATCCACACAGTCAAAGGCTTTAGCATAGTCAATAAAGCAGAAACAGATGTTTTTCTGGAACTCTCTTGTGCCTTTTCAATATCCAGTGGATGTTGGCAATTTGATCTCTGGCTCCGCTGCCTTTTCTAAAACCAGCTTGAACATCTAGAAGTTCATGGTTCATGTATTGCTGAAGCCTGGCTTGGAGAATTTTGAGCATTACTTTACTAGTGTGTGAGATGAGTGCAATTGTGCAGTAGTTTGAGCATTCTTTGGCATTGCCTTTCTTACATAATCATTTTTAAATTTATATTTCCAATTGTGTGCTGCTGGTACTAAGAAACATAATTGATTTTTAAAATAATTTAGTTATTCATTTTTGGCTGTGCTGGGGCTCTGTTGCTGCATGGACTTTTCTCTAGTTGTGGCGAGTGGGGCTACTCTCCAGTTGCAGTGCGTGGGTTCTAGGGCATGTAAGCTCAGTAGCTGGTGCACTGGGGCTTTGTTACTCTCCAGCATGTGGGATCCTCCTAGATCAGAGATTGAACCCATGTCTCCTGCATTGGCAGGCAGATTCTTTACCACAGAGCCACCAGGGAAGCCTCTACAATTGATTTTTGCATGTTTGCCTTGTACCATGTAACACTGCTAAATGATCTGACCCCTTAATTCTAGCACCTATTTTTTGGTAGAGTACTTAGGATTTTCTAAATAGACAATCAGGCATATACACCAAAAGACAGCTTTGTTTCTTCCTTTCTAATTTGCCTGCTTATTTCTTTTTCTTGCCATATAGCACTGGTTGAGATCGCTAATGTTTAATAAAAAAGTGGTAAGGCCTGACATCCTTGCTTGTCCCTTATCTTTGAAGAAAAAGATTGTCTTTCACCATTAAGCATTATAAATATTTGCAGGCTTCCGGTAAATGAGCTCCATCAAGTTAAAACGGTTTCTTTCTATTCCTAGCTACTGAGAGAAATTTTGCCAGAAACAGATACTAGCTTTTATCAAATCCTTTTTCTTCATCTACTGAGCTAGTCTTATGGCTTTTCTTGTCTAAACTCTTACTATGATGAATTATATTCATTTCTGAATACTAAACCAATCTTTCAGTTCTGGACAAATCCCACTTTGTCAATGAGGTATTGTCCTTTACATATATTGCATCATTCAACTTGCCCCAATTCTGACCATTTTTCCTTCTGTTATTCATAAGGAATATTGATCTGAGTTTTCTTTACTTGAAATATGTATTTCTACTTTTGGTTTCAGTGTAATGTTGGTCTCACAGGGTAAAGTTGCAAGTTTTATTTCTTCAATTTTCTGAGAAAACTTGTAGAGAATTGGTATTATTTCTTCCTTAAATGTGTGGTGTAACTCACCAATAAACTTTGTTGCTATTGATTTTATTTTTTTGTACATGAGTTCAAAACTAAAAAATTAATTTCTTTAATATAGAAATACACAGCTTATCTTTTCATCAGTTACATTCAATAGCCTTTAGCTTTCAAAATATTTGTCTGTTGTTTATAATATTCCACTATTCTCTTTTACTGTCTGCAGAATACGCAGTAATGTGCACCTCTTTCATTTATTTTGGTTATTTGTTTCTTCTCTTTTCTTGCTCAGTCTACCTAGAAGTTTATCAGTTTAAACAATATTCTTAAGTAGCTTGTGATTCCATTAATTTTTCTCTATTGTTTCCCTGATGTCTATTTCATAGATTCATGCTCTTATCTTTATTATTTCCTTTCTTCTGCTTTCAAATTAATGATCTTTTTTCTAATTTTCTGACATAATCTATGCCACTAATTTGAAACTATTTTCTAATAAGGCATTTAGTTCATATATTTTCATTAACCACTGCTTTTAGCTATATCTATCTAATTTTGATACATCATTTTAATTTTTATTCAGTTCAGAACACCCTAAAATTTCCATTTTGATTTGTTCATTGTTCCTGTGGCTATTTAGAACTGTAAATAATTTCCAAATACTGTGGAGATTTTCCAGATATCTTTATGTTGTTGATTTCTAACTTAATTTCACTGTGGTTGGAAAACATAACCCGTATGCCTTGAATCCTTAAAAATTTGCTAAAACTTGTAAAGCCAGCTTCTGTTATACCTTCATGGCTAAAGACAAAAATTCCAGAATGCCTCTTTTTATTTTAAAATTCAAAACTCCCTCAGATATTTGCTCAATAATATATTTATGGTATTAACCCCAAATCACTTCCTTTTCATATGCTTCTCACTTCTGATTGAGAGAATATTGTTTATTTGAAAACATTCACGCTAAATCAAGGCTTTAAATAATATAACCTTATGATTAATAAAGTTATTAATTATATGATGATTACCTCTAAATATGATAAGCTTATGCCTCTTTGTTTGTCAACATTTAATATATGCTTTCCCATCAGTTCGTGGCTCTTTAAGCCAAAAGAGATTATGTGTGGGAATGGGGAAGGATGAGATGTTTACAGTGACAATCTATCTTTAAATTTCTAATAATCTCCCAATTCTCCTAGACATTAAGATTACAAATAGCACAAATAAATATGGATATATATGAAATTAGTTTCAATCTCTAGAAGCAATAAACAAGTCTATTCAAATGCAAATTGATTTCAAAGACTTCATTTCATTCTATCAATCAACAGACATATAATGCTTGCTGTAATTTTAAATTGCTAATAAAAAAATATCCTGCTTAATAATGTATGCAAATACATCTCTGTGATTTAATCAAAGTGAACCCTCAGTGTTTAGTGCTACTCAGACTTTTCAGACTCAGTGTAGCAGTAAACACTAGATGAGTTTCCTATAAATTGACTAGTAAATAATAAGTGACTAAGGTTACACTGACACCTTTTTGAAACCTGTGCCTTTTATCACTTCACTTCAATTGAATTAACTGTAACACTAATCAGTTCAGTTCAGTCGCTCAGTCGTGTCCGACTCTTTGCAACCCCATGAATCGCAGCACGCCAGGCCTCCTTGTCCATCACCAACTCCCAGAGTTCACTCAGACTCACGTCCACCAAATCGGTGATGTCATCCAGCCATCTCATCCTCTGTCGTCCCCTTCTCCTCCTGCCCCCAATCCCTCCCAGCATCACAGTCTTTTCCAATGAGTCAACGCTTCGCATGAGGTGGCCAAAGTACTGGAGTTTCAGCTTCAGCATCATTTCTTCCAAAGAAATCCCAGGGCCGATCTCCTTCAGAATAGACTGGTTGGATCTCCCTGCAGTCCAAGGGACTCTCAAGAGTCTTCTCCAATACCACAGTTCAAAAGCATCAATTCTTCAGCACTCAGCCTTCTTCACAGTCCAACTCTCACATCCATACATGACCACTGGAAAAACCATAGCCTTGACTAGATGGACCTTAGTCGGCAAAGTAATGTCTCTGCTTTTGAATATGCTATCTAGGTTGGTCATAACTTTTCTTCCAAGGAGTAAGCGTCTTTTAATTTCATGGCTGCAGTCACCATCTGCAGTGATTTTGGAGCCCCCAAAAATAAAGTCTGACACTGTTTCCATTCTAAATCTCACGTTAGCTTCAAAGTTGTCAAGTTACAGTATGTATTGCTGTCATCATGTGAAATTAAAGAAATATCCCATTTGTAGAACAATCTTTTATAAAACTGCATGGTATTCTTGTTGAATGATTTTTCCCAATGGCAGTAATTATTATTAAAATTATTTTAATATCTTAAATTAAAGGGATACCTAGACATGCAGACCCTTCCATTAAGAGAAATTTCCTTATAAAGGTATCCAAAGATTGGATTCATACATTTCTCTAGTATTCAGCTAAACATTCTCATGACCCCAAACTCTTGTACACAGGCATTGATATCACGATTGTTTTCAAGTAAGATTATAAAACTAAGTAGGTCTTATTCAATTATTTATAGAATAAAAGAAAGCTAAACTCTGTGAAGTACTAAAATCCAGGAACACAAAAGAGGCTAAGATACATATACGGGAAAAAAAGATACTTATGAACATCTAACTGCAAGTGATAATTCTAAATAATCATGTAAATTATAAATATACTTTAACCAAAACATCAAAAGAAAGAACTAATCAAATCGTTAGCAGAGGGAGGCAATAGTCCAAAAAGTTTCATGTAAAAACTGGAATGACTGAAAGGGGCTTGCTTAATTTCTCTGGAAGTTTAAGTAGTGGGTCCAGGTGATCTTAGTTCCCTTCTGAAAATGGTTTTCAATTAGTCTGACACTTTATGGCTAAAGATTACAGCCCAAAAAGCTGGTTAAAAATCAAATTATATTCCCATCAGCTTCACATTTATAATGGCTGCAGGAAAAATTGTTTTCAAAATGACAGACTAAAAAGAAAACATAATAATGTATCATTACAACTAACAAAAGATCACACAAAGTTCAACACTTTACTGAACCCTAAAACTTCTCACTTCTTTTTGTCTTTATGGCTAGTTTCTTTATGATACGGTCATTAAGTCTTACAGTCAAGCATATTATCTCCATAATTAATCTTTTTCATTAAGTATGAATTTCTGAATATGAATCAGTCTTATCTTTTGAAAAGCTAGCAACAGCTGACACCTGGTACTATTGATAGAGTTACTTCTTAGGCAGGTTGATAAGGAGTCTGGGCTCTCAAGGAGGCGAAAGAGACAAAATGTTTTTTTCTGCATTGCTTGGTTTTAGTAAGTTTCTTTACACAATAAAACAATTTATCTTACTCAACAGTATGTTTTTCCTTAAGCTCTGTACTAATGATTATATAACAATATATCTTGCTCAAGGATATGTTTCTTCTTTTTAACAAGAACCTTCTGACTAATTTGGTATCTTAAGACATGTTTTGTGGGAGTGAGTCTGGTAAAAACCTTTCTTTTGTTACTTCTAATCTTGTTAATTTAAGATGTTTGTTGTGGGAGTGGATCTGGTAAAAGTATATAAGGCCTGGATAAGACTAGCAAGTGAGGCACTCTCTATCCGCCTTCTGATGTCTATGTCAGAAGCATTCTCTGTCCTTTTTCACTGTAATAAAACTTCTGCCACACAAAAGCTCTGAGTGATCAAGCTTGGTCCCTGGTCCTGTACCTAAATCTTCTTCAGGACAACTTTAACTGTAAGCTACCACTATGTACCAGGTACTTCTAAGCCCTTTATGTTTTGTCATCTCATTTAATTCTCACAGAAACTCTATAAAACAATTGCTGTCATTATTTTTGATTTTCAGATAAGAAAGTGAAAGAAAGTGAAGTCACCCAGTCATGTCTGACTCTTTGCGACCCCATGGATTGCAGCCTAAGAGGTTCCTCTGTTCATGGGATTTTCCAGGCGAGAATACTGGAGTGGGTTGCTATTCCCTTCTCCAGCAGATCTTCCCGACCTGGGGATCAAACCTGGGTCTCCCACACTGCAGACAGACGCTTTATCACCTGAGCAGCAACTAGATCACGTAACTAGCTCTAGGTCCAGAACCTGGGAAACGTGACTCGGACCTCTGTGCTCTCTGCCATGTTACACTGCTTAACAATATTAGAGATTGTAGATTCACACTGCAAAAACAGGGCAAAGCTAACCTTTTAAAGAGTTCATCTACAGAAATAAATGAAAAATGTTTGATTTCCACACAGTTTTTGAGGAGGAAAGACCCTGAATTATACTCTGACATTCTAAAAAGAAGAAAAAAGCAATTACTAAAATGAAACCAAAAAACTGGCCTATTACTGATACGCATGTGTAGGAAAATTCATATTTACAATATACTGACCAAGAATCAAATCTGAAGCAGTGTCAAATTTGAATGTCAACCTGTTACTGTTGTAGTTGAGATTAACAGGTTGACATTCAAATTTGACACTGCTTCAGATTTGATTTCACAAATATCTCAAAAGCAAACTTTCCCCATGGCTCAGCAGCTAAGAATCCACCTTTAAAGCGAGAGACAGAGGAGACGTGGGTTGCATCCTGGGTTGGAAAGATCCTTTAGAATAGGAAATGGCAACCGACTCCTGGAAAATAAAATTCTATGGACAGAGGAGCCTGGCAGGCTGCGGTCCATGGAGTTGCAAAGGGTCGGGAATGACTAGGCACATGGCATGGCACCAAAAGCAAACACCAAAGAATACACTTGACTTAAAAATCTTTCATAAATTTACCTTTTGGTTTCGGGGTAAATCTTGAACATTTGATGGAGGCTTGTAATTCAGAACTAATCTTCTGAATTCCAAAAGATTGAATAATGACTGAAAAAGAACAACAATTTAAGATAACCAAAGGGAAAATTCTATTAACAGAATTATAAAAATATGACTAGTCTGAGAGATTCATTTTATATACAAAACATTTCCCACTAGCACAAGAAGGCCTATTTTCTCCCTGAGAGAAAGTCATACTTCTTTTGACATATTCTTGATCATTAACAATATTTATTGTACTGCAAAGCAGAAAGTTACACTTGGACAACTCAAAAAATATAATATGTGTTATTATAAGTTTTCTATGTGCCTAAGCAGTTTCCTCAAAATTAAATGTATACAAATGCAAACTCAAGAACTTTTTCAATATGTTATGTACAATATGAGTTTTCTAGAGGTATCAATTCTACAAAAATATAGTACGAATAAATCTATAGGCCAGATGCTAGGTTATAGAGACTCAAAGAAATTATCTATTATCTCTAATAGTCAAGGAGACATAGCTTAGGAAGGAAACAATATTTAATTAAAACAACAGCAGTATCACCCAAAAATACAGTAATACTGATCACATAGAGTATAATGAAAGCATATGGAAAGATGCTCATGGAATAGTTTCCTGGAGCTACCCTTTTAAACTATAGCTTGCAATCCATTAATGTCAAGATAAACATTAAGTCTAAAAAATGAAATAAAATGTAATGGAAAATATAAGAACATGTCATAAAGAGTAAACATACCAGAGTATTACTTATAAAATTTTCATTGGTGAAATTCTCATACATAGGTATGTGTAAAGTGTTTTACAATGTAAAATGTATTCCTTTCTGTGAGTCATAGTTTATGAAGTTCGAAAATCATTATACAGGAGGCGATGATGCATTAAAATCTTAGTAAAAGATGGGCTAGCCAACTTGCTAGGAAATAAACATAGCATCATAAAGCAATAAGAAAACAAAAATTTGTTTAGTATTGGATGTTGGGAAAACTGGTCCACTATAAATAGAGTCAGATACAGATATATATAGATGCAAATCAAAGGCCTATATATGAAAGGTAAAACCATAAAACTGATAATTGTGACCCGAAGTATTTCTTTAGTAAACAATATGAACATATTCATTTACTCATTCTTTTAACAAATATTTATGGAGCACCCACTACATGCCAGACACAAGGAAGACAGGCAACAGAGAATAAAACATACCAAGTTGTCTCCACCTTTAATACTATCTTGTGATTGCAAGTTAAAACAATTGAGAGTAGATGTTATAAACCATAAAGAATGTGAATAGAATAATAGACCAAAATCAGAAACTTAAGAAGCATTTAAAAGCCAAAGGAAAAAGAGATATAAAACAAAGTATGAATAGTAATAGAAGCGGCGAGTCTCAGGGCACAGGAGAAACAGGAGTAGAGAAAGCTTTCAAACATAGTTGTGCATCAGAGTAACACCAGAGCTTTAAAAAATGTTTATGTCCGGAATTTCTCAACAACGATATAAAGTACCAGACATTCTGAAGTACATCAATTAATCACTGGCAAATTCATGAAGGAGAAGATTAGTAAAGGTTGGAGGTTGCCACATCCAAAGAAGGTAAGGGCAGGAAAATAATCTTTATATTTAGCAGTTGGGAAGTCGCCTTTCCAATAAAATGGTAGGATAGCAGCAATGAGTCCTAAAGAAATGGGATAAAAGTAGAGGTTAAAGTATGGACTGTTCCTACAAGGGGTTTATATAGGGAAAAGAATGACAAAATCTAGAGAAGCTCAATCCACGTCTATGCTCTGAGCTCCCACTGAAAAATATTTTTTTCTTCTTTTTGAACACCCTTTAGATTTCCCCTGGCATGGGTCTTCTGGTAACAAATTATTTCAGCTTCTGCTAAGCTCAAAATTGTGGGGGTTTTCAAGACTTTTACTAGTTATAGAATTTGAGATGTCCAGTTATCTTTTCCTAGCACGTTAAAGATAGCATTTCTGTTGAGAAGCCAACTGTCAGTCTTATTTTTGCTCCTTTATTGAAGCAATATATCTTTTTCCAACTGGCTACTTTTAGGGTTTTCTTGGTCTTGAGTTTTTTCTATTTTACTATGATGTACTTTTGTGCAGTATTTTTTATGTTCATACTACTTGGTTCCTGTTGCTTCCCGAATCTGTGGCTTGATTTCTTTCACCAAGTTCAGAGTATTCTTCGTCATCTCTCACCAAGTTCAGAGTATTCTTTGTCATCTCTTCTATTGTTTTTAACCTATTTCCTTTTTAGTTTCCCTCTGGATCCACAAAGTACAGCTCTCATCTGTACTTCGTGGCTTTAGTGTGAAAACGTTCCTCAGACAAACTGTCTAGTTGACTAATTCTCTGGTTATGCTGTGTATCCTTCAGTTGGGTCTAATATACTACAAAATTCATCCACTTATATCCTAACTTAATTTATGATATTTTTCAGCTCTAAAATTTCTTTTTTTATAGTTTTTAGTTTTCTATCAAAAATGCTCAACTATGTTTCTAATTCCTTCAGTATATGAGTAGTTATATAACAAACCATTCAATTTTAAGTTGTCCCTACATAGTTATATTGCTAATTATCCATTATTTTCTCTTAATTTGGGAACATGTCTTATTTTCTGATACAACTAATTATGAATGATTGAGTGCTAGACACTGTATGTAAAAAACTGAAGAAAGTTCAAAGTTTAAGATGGTATTATCTTCCACCAAAATTTACATTTCCTTCTGGCAGGCAGCAGGACTAAAACATTTGTAATCCTATATTACCTTGATCCAATCAATTATGAGATGATCTTAAGCTGGGATTCACAAGTTATAAAGCCTGGCCTCTTCTCAATTCTCAATTAATTCTCTTTAGAATTCAACTGAAAATCTCAGGTGTTTCCCAGGCTTTCAAGCTTGTGCGAAACTTTGCTTAGCTTCCAGCCAATCAGCAGCCACTTTTGAAATTGCCTCAAAGATCAGTTCAGTTCAGTCGCTCAGTCATGTTGGACTCTTTCAGACCCCATGGACTGCAGCATGCTAGGCTTCCCTGTCCATCACCAACTCCCGGAGTTTACTCAAACTCATGTTCATCAAGTCGGTGTTGCCATCCAACCATCTTATCCTCTGTTGTCCCCTTCTCCTCCCACCTTCCATCTTTCCCAGCATCAGGATCTTTTTCCAATGAGTCATTTCTTTGCATCAGGTGGTCAAAGTACTGGAGTTTCAGCTTTAGCAGCAGTCCTTCCAATGTATTCAGCACTGATTTCCTTTAGGATGGACTGGTTGGATCTCCTTGCAGTCCAAGGGACTCTCAAGAGTCTTCTCTAACACCACAGTTCAAAAGCATCAATTCTTTGGCGCTCAGTCCAACTGTCACATCCACACCTGACTACTGGAAAAACCATAGCTTTGACTAGAAGGTCCTTTGTTGGCAATGTAACATTTCTGCTTTTCAGTATGCTGTCTAGGTTGGTCATAACTTTCCTTCCAAGGAGTAAGCGTCTTTTAATTTCATGGCTGCAGTCACCATCTGCAGTGATTTTGGAGCCCAGAAAAATAAAGTCTCTCACTGTTTCCACTGTTTCCCCATCTATTTGCCATGAAGTGATGGGACTGAATGCCATGATCTTCGTTTTCTGAATGTTGAGCTTTAAGCCAACTTTTTCACTCTCCTCTTTCACTTTCATCAAGAGGCTCTTCAGTTATACTTTGCTTTCTGCCATAAGTATGGTGTCATCTGCATATCTGAGGTTATTGATATCTCTCCCAGCAATCTTGATTCCAGCTTGTGCTTCATCTAGTCCAACAATTCTCATGATATACTCTGCATATAAGTTAAGTAAGCAGGGTGACAATATATAGCCTTGATGTACTCCTTTTCCAATTTGGAACCAGTCTATTGTTCCATGTCCAGTTCTAATCGTTGCTTCTTGACTTGCATACAGATTTCTAAGGAGGCAGGTCAGGTGGTCTGGTAGTCCCATCTCTAAGAATTTTCCACAGTTTGTTGTGATCCACACAGTCTAAGGCTTTGGCGTAGTCAATAAAGCAGTAGATGTTTTCTCAAAGATAAAACAGCCCAAAATTGTGAAGCTTACTCTCTGAAAATCCTGTTCTCTCAAAGTGTAACCTCAAAATTCCTCAATGTTTTAGGGCATATGATGCCTTCAAAACGCTGGTTTCATTTTTGTTTTTAGACTCTAGCAGTATATGACCAAGTGGATGGCTGAAAAGAACTTAATATGCTATTACCCAAAGTAGAATTTATGACCATGGATTATCACAACAAATCACAGGAGCTCATTTTAAGTCCCAATCTATACTCTCGATCGGGCATAGTAGAATTAGTCAACATATTTCTTTGAAAGGGGTGGAAAAGTCACTACTTTCTTCAAAAGTACATATTTCTTCAAAACACGTATTTCTTCAAAGACACTACATATTTCTTCAAAAGGGGTGGGAATCGCCACTACTATCTCAATTACATTTGTGAGTCATACACATTGAAAACAAGTATCCTTTTATTGAGCTCAAAGCCAATATATGAATTATGAAATCTGTAAAGAATTTGGCTAAACTCGTGGAGGGTGAGAGTTTAAACACATAATTTATGGAAAACAAAAAAAGTGATGTGAGAGAGAGCAGAAGGAGATATCGACTTTCTATGATGAAAGATACTAAGGAAAACCAACATAAATTCTCCTTGGTGGATTATTACTATTTAAAAATGAAATAGTAACAAATGAGTTTCAAAGAGTGAGAAAAACAGAGTGGCCTGATTAAAAGATGAAA
The DNA here is from genome assembly GCF_014754425.2 of Oryx dammah. Lineage (NCBI taxonomy): Eukaryota > Metazoa > Chordata > Mammalia > Artiodactyla > Bovidae > Oryx > Oryx dammah. The sequence goes on along the minus strand of NW_024070186.1, from coordinate 135,367,912 downwards.
GTTTGTATACAGAGGAAGTAAATCCCTATGGCCTTCCTGACGGAGAGGCATCAGACAGATACTCTTCTTCTGTGGAATACAGGAAAATCTAGACTTTGGATATAAGTGAACTTAACTGACTCGGGTTCATAAACCTTACCATCCAACCCACAACTCTTCTGAGGACGAAAAAGGGCTGTACAATGAATTAATAAGTGCTGACGCATCTACAATAGGAATAAACTGGGACTGTACCAGGCAAACCGAGAAGCAGAAGCATCTTACTTCTGAGCATCTCAGAGGATTCCAGATGGGATGGTGCTAAGGGTCATGAGAACTCTTGAATTACTTGAACTTAACACCCCAAACTAGAGAAAGGAATAGAGAAGAAAAAGCAGTCCCAATCAGTACCATCTACAAAAAAATTGCTTTTGAACAGGATGAAAATAATCCAGACTAGTTAACTGGTTGATACCCAATCTAAAGACAGTCAGGCTAATATTGTTAGCATCCAAAAGATTATGTAAGCCACTCTCTGCACAAATTCTTTTTGCTAACAATCCCTTCCTAATATTCTATTCCTCTTTTCTTCCAAAACACTTAGATCTCAGTACCTAAAAGAACAAGTATAATAAAGCTGTATCTTCTGTAGCTTACCCCCCCATTACCTACTCTGAAATTAGAGATTTATAATTCCTGTAAACTATAATCAGTAGAAATACTTTTAAAGAAGAGAATTCCCAATTGTTTCACACTAGTCTTGCCAGCTAAGTAAATTCCATCCCTGAGAAAATTTTTGTAACTGAAACTTTACAGTGCATTTATGTCACAATTTGAACAAGTTCCAACTTGCTTTTAAAATAAAAATTTTGAACTTCCAATACTAATACAGATTTCCCACCCAAAGTTCCTTTCATAAGTGAAAAGTTCCATTTATTATGATAAACATATTTTAGATGTCTGTTGAATTAAGTAAATGTCAAGGAATGAAAAAATAAAATATTTCAATTACTAGAAGCGAAAATTAAAAGCTACTTTTTTAAATGGCTTCCCTTTGGGCTTCCCTGGTGGCTCAGAGGTTAAAGCGTCTGCTTTGAATGCGGGAGACCAGGGTTTGATCCCCAGGTTGGGAAGATCCCCTAGAGAAGGAAATGGCAACCCACTCCTGTACTCTTGCCTGGAGAATCCCATGGAGGGAGGAGCCTGGTAGGCTTCAGTCCATGGGACTGCAAAGAGTCAGACATGACTGCGCGACTTCACTTTACTTTACTTTAAAATGGTTTAAGAGATTTTAAAGTTACATTCAAAAACAAAACAAAGTCATCACTAGACAAATTTTTTTTTCCCATCCACAGTCTCCTAAACTGAAGCTTACTGTTTCTCTATATTCCCAAAAGACAGTATCCTATTACTTCATTAGAAGCCAAAATTTTCAAGTTTATCTGTTATTTCTTCTAGATGTTTAAAGCACCTATTCTAACTAACAAATACTGATTCTCTGTGAGCACTTTCTTACTTCTTACAATTTTCTAAGAGAAGCTAATGAGCCTTGTTTACTGGCCATAATAGTGTAAAGGTAACATCCAAATACTGGCAGCAAAACATACTCATAAGCACTCAGATCACAACCCTAAAATTGTGTTTCAGATTTTAAAGTGACAACTAAATTATGAAATTTAAACAATGAAATGCAAAAGAATTTACTAACGGTACAAGTATTAAGATAGCAAATAAAATTTGAGATATTGCAAGCATGTAAGTAGATAATTAATGCATACTCAAGACCAAAAGCAAAAGTATTATTAAACAAATTCATGTTAATTTCAAGTATTCCTTAATATTTTAATAGCCTGGAAAACAAATAACATATTGTGTTATTAACTGGTGTGTACCATAGTTGAATAAAAAGTGAAGCACAAAACTAGAAAACCAAAGAAAATCAAATTGTATAATACTATTTGCCAGAAACAAAAAGACAGAAAAGAGCTAGAAATTATACCACTGAAGTAGAAAAAAAAATTAATCACCTAGAGAACATAATTAATAACTTTTCGAATAGAAAAATTTAATAACCTTTTAGTTGCTTTAATATCATATGAAAGTTAATACTGTATTCAGGTTGGAAACAGACAAAATGAAGAGGTATTTTGAATGCAAAAGAATGTAAATTAGAAAACATCTACTGATTTAAAAAGACTCATCAGAAACACTAAATGAGCTACAGTTCAGCTATGTTAGGAAATTAAGCACAAATATTAATTTTCCTAAAGAGTAATTAAAATTAAGAGCATGTTATTATTCATAGATTGTTTTACTTAAGGAGACTGTTTAAGGTTTCACAATTTGAAAAATAACATTACCAGTGTGAGAATACTAAAGAATTATGACAACAGTCATATCAAAAAAAGAGTTAAAAAAAAAAACAGTCCAAACTAAGAAGATGGTTATCTATGCATACAAATATTTTTCATTTTAGAATAAGAAGCTCAATAAATAATTCCAAGTTAGAAAGAAAATGTTATTCTTAATTTATTTTTATTCTTTCATTCTCACATATGTATTGAGAATTATTTGTCAATCTATTTCCTCCTGAAATAAAATGTCCTCTTTTATAAAAAAAAAAGTACTTAAATGACTGTAATTATTGAATGACATTTTCTATTATATATAAATAAATCTGATCTGACTCACAAGAAAAAAACCCACCAGTCTTGGTTTCATATCTTTGTTATGAAGTGAAGTGTTAGTCACTCAGTCATGTCTGACTCTTTGTGACACCATGGACTGTAGCCCACCAGGCTCCTCTATTCCAGGAATTTTCCAGGCACGAACACTCGAGTGGGTAGCCATTCCCTTCTCCAGGGGATCTTCCCAACCCAGGGATCAAACCTAGTTCTCTTGCACTGCAGGAAGAATTTTTTGTTGTTGTTTTTACCACCATCTGAGCCACCAGGGAAGCCCCATCTTGGTTATATCCTCTCCTAAATTTGCAGGCATTTATATACAAAAATATTTTCTCTTCACTCTGACAACAATTCCCAACAACAGAGAAGGAGGAGAAATTAATTCTGAATAAGGCATTGGTAGTGTTTTATCGGGAAAAGCCCATAATGGGAATAAAGAACAAAGTGGAGTGGGGAATACTGCAATCGCCAAAACACGTTAGTAGAAAGGCATATTAAAACCTTGTTTGCAGTGTGTGTGTGTCTGTGTGTGTATGTATATACATAACAACTAAAAAGAAACACAACTCAAACCCACTTTTCACTGCTGCCAGGCCCATTAGATAAGATCTGCATAAAGATTCTTACCTGAATAACAGCACTAAACCAGCAAGTATTGCCAACATTCTTTAGTCCAACAGGAGCTTTGTCCTGCCTTTTTCTATCGTAAGGGTTTCGAGAATCTCTCCAAACTTCAGTAGGTGTCCTCTTCAAACATGCTTTATTTTCCGCTATGCTGGCCTCAAGAACTCTTAAACGATGGGTAGAAAAATGATGGTGAAAAAATACAGCATTAATTTAGCACTGTACAGTAGAAAACAGCATACTATAAACTACGGATTTTGATAAATTAAGGTCTAGACAATGCATTTGGAAAAGGAATACTTAACACTAAATTTACTCAAGTGGAGGCTAGTTTTCTAGAACATAGCATAGTTCTAGTTGTCAAGAATATAGCAGTAGCAATGCTAATAGATCAAAACACAGGCAGCAGTTTTTCCTCAGAAAACAGATTGTAATCACAAAAAGATAGCATTACATAATAGGAAATATATGTATTAAGTTATATTTCAACAAATTAGAGGCTTAGTATCAGGAATATAGGACCTAGATAAGTTTTCTGAAAAGTCATTGTATTGAAGTACATATTTACAATATACATAATGATTAGTTTTTATAAGAATTTCTTTGAATCATCAAGAAAATTAAAAACTGAAAAACACTGCACTTTCATCCGTCTGATCATTAATTTCCTTTTCTATTTAAAAAAAAGTTAAGGTAAATTCTAGGGTTCCTTTCAGTTCTACAGATCCATATTCTACAACAGCTACTGAAAAATAAAGGGAGAGAATATTTATGTGTTCACTTCATTCCCCAAGTTTGCCTAGAGAAAAATCTACTGCAATAAATACCTACATATCAGAATAAAAGATAAACCTCTTCAAAATAAGTACATCCACAGAATATCTAAAACATATTTAAACACAGCTAACAGTAATGCTACTCTGCTTAATGGTGTTTACCTTGCTCTTAAGCAAGAAAATGCTGAAAAACCCTAGTCCCTACATATAAACTAATCATGCATTTTGCCTACTCAAGACATGTGTTACTTACTATTCCAAATTATCATGAATAACAGCCAAATATCTTAACTCATTTTACGTTCATTACAAAAATCTTAGTATGAGTTTTTTCAACTTTTTGGCTTCTTGAAAAAAATCTCATTCATGCTACACTATTTTTATCCTAAAGATTTTGCTCTATTAGATCAACGCCAAACTAATACAGCTATCTTCCTTAATTATGGTGGAGAAGCATAATATTTTTCATCTCTAACTTCGTAATATGACCTTAGATACAGTGCATTAGATTCCAAATTAAGTATTACTTAAAATAACTTATATGAATATAGGATAGAGTTTTTCTTTGGGAATCAATTAAATCACATACTGGGGGCGGGGAGCAGAAAACATGATACATTAAAATGTAAAGGTCAAAGTAAACTCACATATTTAAAAATAAACAGTTTACACTTTTAAGAGTGATCTAACATTAGCAGCAGTACTCTGCCCAACTATCAACTCTCACAAGGAACCTCAGTCCCTAAAGGCTTTTTCTCTTAAATTATTTAACAATAAACAGTGCTGGAACTACTTGGAAGGTATTTAGTTAGATGACTCGGGACTTAAGAATATCAGCATTTATCTGGAACATCCCACTCTAATCAAAAAACAAGTTCTCAAGAACATAAAAGGGAAGTAAGTCAAAGAGCCAACTTGAGAGACTTCCTACTGTTCCTTGCGCAATTTAGCATGACACAAGAAAAATCAACTATACAAATTAAATTTGTACAAGGTAACCACTTCGAAAGAGAGGAGTTAACACATAGTATACAGAAGGTAAATACAACATCAATACTTGTTTTATATAAAAAAGGTATGCTGCTGCTGCTGCTAAGGCGCTTCAGTCGTGTCCGACTCTGCGCAACCCCAGAGACAGCAGCCCACCAGGCTCCCCCATCCCTGGGATTCTCTAAGCAAGAACACTGGAGTGGGTTGCCATTTCCTTCTCCAATGCATGAAAATTAAAAGTGAAAATGAAGTCGCTCAGTTGTGTCCAACTCAGCGACCCCGTGGACTGCAGCCTACCAAGCTCCTCCGTCCAGGGGATTTTCCAGGCAAGAGTACTGGAGTGGGGTTCCATTGCCTTCTCCGATAAAAAAAGGTACATTTAATCATTACTGCCTTTTATAAGTGGGAGCAATTTTCATTTGAAAAGTCTGTTCCCTTTGTTACATATGTATATCTATAAGTAAAAATTAATGAATATTATTTCTACACTGGTAATCAGAAATGAACAACTAAAACAAGCAATGGGTTCTGGGAAAAGTAGCAAATATATTACAAACAGGAAAGATTTAGTGCCAGTGGTCTTTATTCAGTATAGTTCAGTTCAGTCACTCAGTCATGTCCGACTCTTTGCAACCCCAAGAATTGCAGCACGCCAGGCCTCCCTGTCCATCACCAACTCCCGGAGTTCACTCAAACTCATATCCATCGAGTCCGTGATGCCACCCAGCCATCTCATCCTCGGTCGTCCCCTTCTCCTCCTGCCCCCAATCCCTCCCAGTATCAGAGTCTTTTCCAATGAGTCAACTCTTCGCATGAGGTGGTCAAAGTACTGGAGTTTCAGCTTTACCATCGTTCCTTCCAATGAAAACCCAGGACTGGTCTCCTTTAGGATGAACTGGTTGGATCTCCTTGCAGTCCAAGGGACTCTCAAGAGTCTTCTCCTACACCACACTTCAAAAGCATCAACTCTTTGGTGCTCAGCTTTCTTCACAGTCCAACTCTCATATCCATACATGACCACTGGAAAAACCATAGCCTTGACTAGACGGACCTTAGTCAGCAAAGTAATGTCTCTGCTTTTGAATATGCTATCTAGGTTGGTCATAACTTTCCTTCCAAGGAGTGTCTTTTCATTTCATGGCTGCAGTCACCATCTGCAGTGATTCTGGAGCCCCAAAAAATAAAGTCTGACACTGTTTCCACTATTTCCCCATCTATTTGCCATGAAGTGATGGGACCAGATGCCATGATCTCCGTTTTCTGAATGTTAAGCTTTAAGCCGACTTTTTCACTCTCCTCTTTCACTGTCATCAAGAGGCTTTTTAGTTCCTCTTCACTTTCTGCCGTAAGGGTGGTGTCATCTGCATACCTGAGGTTATTGATATTTCTCCCGGCAATCTTGACTCCAGCTGTGCTTCTTCCAGCCTACCGTTTCTCATGATGTACTCTGCATAGAAGTTAAATAAGCAGGGTGACAATATACAGCCTTGACATACTCCTTTTCCTATTTGGAACCAGTCTGTTGTTTCATGTCCAGTTCTAACTGTTGCTTCCTGACCTGCGTTATAGGTTTCTCAAGAGGCAGGTCAGGTGGGCTGGTATTCGCATCTCTTTCAGAATTTTCCACAGTTTATTGTGATCCACACAGTCAAAGGCTTTGGTATAGTCAATAAAGCAGAAATAGATGTTTTTCTGGAACTCTCTTGCTTTTTCCATGATCCAGTGGATGTTGGAAATTTGATCTCTGGTTTCTTTGCCTTTTCTAAAACCAGCTTAGACATCTGGAAGTTCATGGTTCGTGTATTATTGAAGCCTGGCTTGGAGAATTTTGAGCATTACTTTACTAGCATGTGAGATGAGTGCAACTGTGCGGTAGTTTGAGCATTCTTTGGCATTGCCTTTCTTTGGGATTGGAATTAAAACTGGCCTTTTCCAGTCCTGTGGCCACTACTGAGTGTTCCAAATTTGTTGGAATATTGATTGCAGCACTTTCACAGCATCATCTTTCAGGATTTGAAATAGCTCAACTAGTTGGTGCAAAAGTAACTGTGGTTTCAGACCCTAAATTTTAAATCATTATAACTAGGTTCAAACACCCTTATGTTAAATCAAAATAGAAGCCATTACAATTAACACATTTTTGCCAATGAGAAATGTTTCTTTATTCCTATAGCATAAAAATCTGCACTTCGGGATTCAACAAACTCTTGGAAAGCATTTTCCAGCTCCTGCTGATTGTAGAAGCGTTTTCCCCGCAAAAAGATGTTGAGATGCTTGAAGAAGTGGTAGTTGGTTGGCGAGTGGTCAGGCGAATATGGCAGAAGAGGCAAAACTTCATGGCCCAATTTGTTCAACTTCTGAAGTTATGTGATGTGTGGTCAGGCACTGCTCTGGAGAATTGGGTCTTTTCTGTTGACCAATGCCGGCTACAGCTGTTAGAGTTTTCAGTGCATCACATCAATTTGCTGAGCATACTTCTCAAATGTAATGGTTTTCCTGGATTCAGAAAGCTATAGTGGATCAGAGGGCAGCAGATCACCAAACAGTGACCATGACTCTTGGTACAAGTTTGGCTTTGGGAAGCGATTTGGAACTTCTTCTCAGTCTAACCACAGAGCTGGTCATGGCAGGCTGTCATGTGAAACCTGCTTTTCATCACATGTCACCGGCCAATGGAGAAATGGTTCATTGTTGTTGCACAGAATAAGAGAAGACAACACTTCAAAATGGCAATTTTTTGATTTGTGGTCAGTCCATGAGGCATCCTGGTGGCTCAGATGGTAAACCATCTGCCTGCAATACGGGAGACCCAGGTTCAATCCCTGGGTTGGGAAGATCTCCTGGAGAAGGAAATGACAACCTACTCCAGTATTCCTACCTGGAGAATCCCAGGGATGGTAGGCTACAGTCCATGCGGTCGCAAAGAGTCGGACACGACTGAGCAACTTCACTTCATGAGATGCCCACTTATCAAACTTCTTCACCTTTCCAATTTGCTTCAAATGCCACATAACCACAGAATTGTCAACACTGAGTTCATGGGCAACTTCTCGTGTATTTTTTAAGAGGATCAGCTTTGATAATGGCTCTCAATTGGTCACTGTCAACTTCTGATGGCCAGCAACTGAGCTCCTCATCTTCAAGGCTCTTGTCTCAAAGTTTTGCAAAACTTCGTGAACCACCACTGAACTGTACGTTTCTTTAGCAGTTCCTGGGCTATATGCATTGCTGATATTGTGAGTTGTCTTTGCTGCTTTACTACCCATTTTGAACTCAAAACAAGAGAATTGCTCAAATTTGTTTTTTTTTTCTAACATCATTTCCATATCTAAAATATATATAAGCAGCAAGTAATAAGTCATTAGCCAAAAAAATAAAGAAATGTGCATTTTAATGACATGTAACTACATTTAAGAATGTATTCCAATATCAAGTGGCAAAGTTCAACAATGCAAAACCACAATTAATTTTGCACCAACCTAATATAAAAGACAGAAGAGGCATCCAGCAACTGACTAACACTGGTGGGCAGGTATAATAACCACTAAAAAAAAAAAAAAAAAGAGGATTCTATAGTATATTCCAGAAGCATAAGCTAGTCGAAAGTCAAGGAGAACTACGCTCATTCATAAATCTCCTAGGTGGATGATCCTCTACCACTGTATCTTTTTAAACTTCTATTTATAATAAAATACTAACTTAAAACTCTAGTTATAATAAAATAAAGTAGAAATAACCCCTTTTAATGCCAACACATCAGATCACTTGTATCATAATGACCAGGCAACAGGTCACATAGACATTGGTTATGGAAAACTTCAGAAGAGTTGATTTCTACAAAATACACCCAATCTACAAAAATTAAAATCTATACATAAGTCACATGAAGTTAGTAACAAAATGAGGCTCGGCCTCAAGACAACACTGAGTAAAACTAGGTCTTTTGCTTCCCATACCTGTCAACAACCCATTCCAAATCTACAATTCAGACTGCTCTGATGTAACAACATTCTTCTAATTCCAGATCTAGTTAAGATTACTAAAAACTAGAAGGTATTATTTTTAAATGTTTCAATATAGTTAATTCAGTCACCCTTCTGTTCAGTCCCCTGCCACCAAGAAAATACATCTCTTAATTTTCATGGTGGGAAATGTATGACCTCAAATGTATTTTCTAGGACTGAGCAGCTTACCTGAACTTTTTGTTACAAGCTAGTACTCTTGCCTGGAAAATCCCATGGACGGAGGAGCCTGGTGGGCTGCAGTCTATGGGGTCACTAGGAGTCGGACACGACTGAGTGACTTCACTTTCACTTTACACTTTCATGCATTGGAGAAGGAAATGGCAACCCACTCCAGTATTCTTGCCTGGAGAATCCCAGGGATGGGGGAGCCTGGTGGGCTGCTGTCTATGGGGTTGCACAGAGCCGGACACAACTGAAGCTACTTAGCAGCAACAGCAGGAGGAGGAAAGAAAGTCAAGAATATAACTGAAATTACCATCTCCCCAGCATTTCCATGGATCTTTTTTTCTACAAAGGAAAAACTGGATACTAACTGTAATAACTGAATAGAGCTCAAGACATATATGTCCCCTGCTTCTCAAAGTGACCTAAGATGTAAAAACTTTTTTAAGTATATGTGCATGTGTGAAAGTGAAAGTCACTCAGTCGTGTCTGACTCTCTGTGACCTCAGGGACTACACACGCCGTGGAATTTTCCAGGCCAGAATACTGGATTGAGTAGCCTTTTCCTTCTCTAGGGGATCTTCTCTACACAGGGATCAAACCCAGGTGTCCAGCATTGCAGGCTAATTCTTCACCAGCTGAGCCATAAGGGAAGCCCTTATGTGCATATGTATACATAATTTAATGTATATAATTATATATATAACTGAATTTAGTCATATGGTAAAGATCATCACACATTATAATAAAAATATGAGTTTTAAAGTTGTAGACCTATAATTCTCCGTATGTGTGTGTTAAGTCGTTCAGTCACACCCAACTCTTTGCAACGCTATGGACTGTAGACCACCAGGCTCCTCTGTCCACGGGATTCTCCAGGCAAGAATACTGGAGTGGGTTTCCATTTCCTCTTCAAAGGGAGTAGACTATTGAGAATCCCTTGGATAGCAAGGAGATCAAACCAGTCAATACTAAAGGAAATCAATTCTGAATATTCACTGGAAAGACTGATGCTGAAGCTGAAACTCCAATACTCTGGCCACCTGATATGAAAAGCCAACTCAGTGGAGAAGACCCTGATGCTGGGAAAGACTGAAGGTAAGAGGAGAAAGGGAAAGCAGAGGATGAGATGGTTGGATGGCATCATCGACTCAATGAACATGAGTTTGAGCAGACTCTGGGAGATGGTGAAGGACAGGGAAGCCTGGTGTGCTGCAGTCCATTGGGTCGCAAAGAGTCAGACATGACTGAGCAACTGAACAACAAGCACCACCACCTCCAGGGATCTTCCAGACCCAGGGACAGAATTCATGTCTCTTGTGTCTCCAGCATTAGCAGGTAGGTTCTTTACCACTAGTGCTACCTGGAAGCCCTATAATATTCCTTAACCATGTGCTAATATGGTAGAATTATGGTACCGTGGATAAAAGAGTGCCATGACTTTGTGATCTCCTTAATTTAGAACTTCCAACATGTTCAGTTTTGTAATCACTAGAGACTTACAACATGCTCCAGTAGGTTTCCTCCTTATAAACACATTTATTACACTGCACAAAATTCTGAACCAACCAGTCTCTCCTATCAGCATCAGAGGATAGAAACAGGGATTTGTTTCATCCCTAGGGTATACTTGGTTAAAAAAAAAATGGAGTTAAACAAGTGTTTCAAATATAATGTTGGATATCAGATGCTGCTATATCTTTGTTATTATTATTATTGTCATTTGGCAAAAGCCCAACCTCTAATCCAAATATGAGCCCTCCAGTCCCAAGTTCTTGTCCTTTTTGAGAGTGCAGTTCTGGCACTATGACTATAAGTTTTATATAAACCAAGTCCTCATAAGGGTCCTTCCTGGCCTCACCAAAGTAAAGCCAGTGATTCTAACTAGACTTTAAAGAGAGAGTGGGAGAGAGAATAAAAAACAACACTGCAAATCTCAGAGCTCAGAAATAGCTTATAACAAAATGTAGCCTACTGAGAAAGGCAACCCCCAAAACCAACCCCAACTAGAATCACCTCATCCTCCCAACACTAGTCATGACCATGACATTCAACAACAGAAAAAGATGACAAAACATTTTTGCTCTTTTCCTTCCACACACTATATTGAAGGAATCTTTAAAGCACTTACTTAGAGTAAATGTTCCCATTCCTAGTACTGATTTTGAGGGCTTTTGTGTGTGTGTCTGTATTTTTATTTAAAGCACTATAGAAAACATTCCACTTTGATCATTCAAATCCATTTTAAGCAAGCAACATACTGGGAAATTTGCATGTCATTTAAGCTCTATACACATCAACTGGAAAAAAAATAAAAGAAAGAAGGTGGAAGGGAGGGATAGAGGGTGGAAGAATCATCTACATTTCCTTTAAAAAAAAAAAAAAACTTGGTATTTTGACTGGGATCACACTAAATACATAAGTCAATTTAAGGAGAGCTAACCAGTTTTGCAATCTTAAGTCTTTCAATTTGTAAAATACAATATATTTCCAATTATTTCCATATTCATTAACATGGATAAAAACAACACTACAGTGTTGTTTAATAATTTTCTTCTTAGAAGTTCTTACACATTTCTTTTTATTCCTGGTCATTAATAGTTTTATGTGTTATAAATGGTAGCTTTAAATTTTTTTCTCCTTATCATTCTTCATTATACATAAAAATATAACTTTTTGCATATTATCAATTAACATAGCTAAATACATTTTTTCCTGGTAAAAGTATTTTATTGAGAGGTGATTTGTATATAAGATACACAAAACTTAAATGTACAGTCCAGTGAAATTTTTACCAATGAATACATCTATGTAACCACCACCCAGACCAAGATATAGAAAATTTCCATCATTCCCCAAAATTCTCTCATGCCCTTTTTCCAACAAACAGTGTCCTCTAGTTCTCAGATAATCAGCATTGTGACCATTTCTACCACCATAAATTAGTTATGCCTGTCCTTAAATATCACGTAAACGGATTCATAGAGCAGTTTCTCTTTGCATCGTCTCTTTCACTCAACATGTTGCTTTGGGGATTCCTCCACATTTTTTAAAAGAATCTGGAAAATGTTTACCATTACATTACATTGCTTTGTATTCCACTGTGTGAATGTACCACCACTGTTAACTATTCTGCTCTTACAAATATTTGGTTGTTTACAGTTTTTAGTTATGATTAATTAAGGCACTGTATACTCCTTTCTCAAGGGTCTAGACCCAGGAGTGGAAACACAGACTATGCTAAGTCCAAGCATAATATATGTTGAAACACACTAGAAATTTTCAGTTTTCCAAAGTGGTGATACAATTATACATTCTTATCAACAATATATGACACTTTCCAATTGCTGTACATACTTACCAATATTTGGTATGTCAGTCTTTCTAATTTTAGTCATTGTGTTGGCTGTATAGTGATGGCTGTTCTCCAATGAGGTGACTCACCAAGCTTGCACCAGTGATCACCACTACTGCTGTAACCTATCATCATATCCCACAGGGCAACTAGTCCATAATCATTTACTGAACACCAGTCAAAGAACTCTGTGTTTCTGACACAGAAACTGCACGTTGGATATGTAACGACTTCCAAAAGCAGATCTGTTTCTCCAGTGGTAAGCAAGCTCTTGCCCACTCCTCACAGACTGACTACACTGGCCCTTTGATCACCTTCCAGTCTGCATTCTGACCCTTCTCAGAACTATCAGTAATGCCTCATGGTTGCTGAGACTTATTTGAATTACAGTTTTGCTCTCCCAGTCTGACTGGTCATCTCATCCCATACTCTTGAGGCCCTTGAAACTAATGTTTCATATTTTCCACTTTTTCAACTTGTAATCTGACAATGGTATACCTTTTATTATAAAAGCCACTCAAAAAAAGGAATGATAGTCAAAGAATTGGATGGACCTTCTATGCTCTCTACCATCCATGGACATCTGGTATTGTTGAGCCTTAAAATTATCCTTACAAATTCACTTCAAAAGATTTGTAATTGTTCCCCCTCACCTACTCCTGTTCCAAACATCTTAAGGCATTCAACCCTCATAACTGCTTCCTAGGTATTGATCAAGATGAAAAGATTGAGAGTTACAGATGAAAAGAGTGAGAGTTACAGAAACCTATACCTTTTAGGTTATAGGTTTTTAAAATTCAGAATCCTGCCCCAACCATTCCTGGACATGTTGCTTTATTCTTTCCCTAATGACAACTCTAGGCTGTCCTGGTTGGTAAACCCTCCAAGTGGCTCCCAAACTCAATTTATATTCAGACACCTAAAATTCTTTGTTGGACTGAATGATCTTAGAGTGTAAAAATAATGATTACTTGGATGAGCATGCTGCTCATCCAGTTCCTCTACAGTGGCCCATGTAAGCCAAAGCAGGAGGTACGAAGAGGATGCGTGTGGGTGTGTGCTAAGTCGCTCAGTCATGTCTGACTCTTTGAGACCCCCATGGACTGTAGCCTGCCAGGTGGCTCTGTCCATGGGACTTCCCAGGTAAGAATACTGGAGTGGGTTGCCATGTCCTTCTCCAGGGGATCTTCCCAACCCAAGAAATGAACTCACATTTTTTACATCTCCTACATTGACAGGTGATTCCTTACCACTTGTGCCACCTGAGAAGCCCCCATGTAAGCCAAAGTGGGAGGTACAAAGGGTCCATGTAAATTTTACAAAAATGTTAGTTTCCCTTGTATCAGCCTGTCTGGGTGAAACCTCAGGTACAAGTAGGAAATTATTGGGGGAAAAAAGGTAAAATTAGAACTACTGGAAAGGGACACATCAATTTTGTAGCAGTGGAGGCACTACAACCATCCCACATCTGTGAGTATGGGAATGGTAGATCCATGAACATGGGAAACATTAATAATTCTTTGTCTTTCAGAAATGACTTTAGAGCCCTAATGAGAAAGAAAAACACCCTGGTGAGGCTACCCCATACCACAGAATTCTGGCAGTTATTTTTTTTCCAATCCCTGAAAATCAGTTTCATTATTTTCATGTGCTTATGGCCATGTAAATTTGCAAGATTTGTCACTTTCACTGTCACTATTTTTAAGACAATTCTATCTTTTTTCTCTAAGAAATTTTAAGATTTTCTCAGTCTTAAGTGTTCTAGAGTATCACTATAATGAATTTAGGTGTGGGCTTCTTTTAATTTTTCTAATGGAATTTGTAGACTCATGAAGTTAAAAGTTATCTTTTCACTTCTAAAAAATTTCTGTGATGATCTCTTTAAATTCTGCCTCTGACCCACTCCTTCCTCTCCTTCTGTAATATCAATTAATATATGTTAGACCTACTCATTTTATTTGCCATGTCATTCAACCTTTCTCCATATTTTTTATCTTTTTAGCTATCTTTTACATGTTGGGTAATTTCTTCTCATACAGCTTACAGACTACTAACACATTCTTTAGCTATTTCTAATCTATTAAACTTGTGTTCTGTTATTTTCTCCTTTATTTTTTACTTAATAATTCTTATTTTCATTTCTAGACGATATTTTCACAGTTCTTTTTCAAGTAGAGATTTACTGAATTGCTAAAGTCACACAAATTTCTGCTGCACAACCATGGTACAATTTCTCAAGGGCAAATCTCATCACCTCCAACAACACTCAAGCCAAGAGAACTATCTTCGCAGTATTATAGGCATTTTGGAGAGGGGATACTTCTGATTTATCCTTAAGGTGATTGTCATCTACTGACATAACCACTTTACAAGGGGAATGATTATTAATGCTTCCCACCTACTTAGACAATGGCCTTCGACTTCCTTTTCCCACATTCAATAGAGATATCAAAACTGACACAAGCAAATTTCATAATGTCAAAAAGTGAATTTCAGCATTTCAAACTTATTTCCTTGGGTATGTTCTTTCACTTTGATTTAATCTGATTACAGCCCTTACTACCTGAACAACTCTATAATCCTTTCAAGAGATCTTAAAATATTTTATATCCAACAGAAACAACACATTTTGGTTGCTTACACTAGAAAATTTGTTTTAGTCTACCATATTTCCTGACACAGTTGAAGGCAAGCTGTTTGTACCAATTTTAACTAGAACCTAGCCCTACCTTCTACCCAACTTAGTCATTTCACGAAGCAACCATTTTCACAACAAATATGCCTAGCCTAAGCTAGCCTCAGACACGACTGAGCGACTGAACTGAACTGAACTGAAGCTAACCACAAGAAATTTACTAACAAATTTCAGCTATCCATACTCTACTTGTTCCCTGTCCGAGCAGTAATAAATACATCCAATCCTGATGTTAAAAAGTAACTATATTAAGACGCACACTTTTAAAACATTCAACTTAAGAAATTTTACCATGAAATTTATGGGTGCTGAAACAGAGGACTCTATCATGTAAAAAGACAGCTTTTAGCTTATCGAGTTATACACAGTAACATAGTATTCCAAATGTGTGAATTCATATTAAAGTATATATACTGAAATATAATCATACTCAAATGACTCTGGGATTTTATTTAGAAAGATTTTATCATCAAATAGTTAAATTCACTTTTAAAAATACTTTTTAAAAAATATATGTTTAAATATATTTTACCTTTTTAATTTAGAGCCTTAAGTCTTAATAAAATTCACTAGAATACTGTAGTTGTCAAACGTCTAACTAGAATGCTCATCTTCCCTTATTTCTAATACGATGTGATTTATAAACATGCTTACTTACTGCATGTTGCATTTAACATTTTTTGTTACCTGCTATTATAAAACCTACACATATCAAGAAAAAAATTACAGTGTGCAACCGTAAATATTCCTACTTTAATGGAGTATAATTTTATGTAAAATTTGTCATATAACACTATACCAAGTCTTTGTAATGTTATCTACAATACAAATACTTGCAAAATATTTACTATTTAAGGGTATGCTAAAATTAAAAGATCAAGAATAAGAAAGAACATTATCTTAAAGAGATTTTTTTCCATTTAGACAAAAATTAATCTTAAAATATATATAACATACAGTGAATGTTATATTAGGAATAATATAAACTCCTTCACTTTCAATTTTTTTTTACCTAATTATTATATGCTATTTTAATTAAAAAACACAAGATATAAAACTACTGATACTAACTTGGTATATAATCCTCCAGTCATGTTTCTATTTATGCAGTAATGTAAATCAGTATATACAAAATTATACATGTACTTTAAAAAATATTTGTATCACAGTATACGAGCGTGCTAAATCGCTTCAGTGGTTCTGACTCCTTGAAACCCCATGGACTGCAGCCTGCCAGGCTCCTCCGTGCATGGGATTCTCCAGGCAACAATACTAGAATGAGTTGCTATGCTCTCAGCTTGGGAATCTTCCCGAACCAGGGATCAAACTCAAGTCTCTTTTGTCTCCTGCATGGGCAGGTGGGTTCTTTACCACTAGTGCCACCTGGGAAGCCATATACTACATTTAATATCTCTTTTTCACATAATAGATCCTCATTCCCCTTAAATATAAATTTCAACTAATGTATTTCATGTTTAAAATATTTCTTACAAAGCTTAAGTATTATCAAATTTTACAGTTATTCAAGACAATTATATCAATTCTAATTCATGTTTGTAAGACAAAACGTAACTTTATAATTTCTCCAAATCCTTCAAAAAATCAGCCTAAACAAAAGGACTGAAAATAGATATGCACTTTTGGTTTTTATTTAAAATTACTGGCATTAAATGATATTAGCTACAGTTAAAGAAGAATATGAATTTTAATTAATTCTTACCATCTTAATATCTTACAAAACAGTTTCCAAAGTAACATTTAGAGACATTAAAAGTTATTACTATGAAAAATTATGTGCCTTTGCTAATAAACATAGCATTTTGAGACATCTCCTATCATACAGTAATCTCAGATTACTTAGAAATACACTATTAAATACTGTGTCAAGGGAAATTATGTAAGAAAGCTAGTACATTTTGCTACCAAACAACTCTGTTAACAGGGAAAAGAACACTGGAGTCATAAGACTCATCTTAGCTGTGTAACTTTGGAAAATCATTTAACCTCTTCAAAGATAAATTTCTTCCACATTAAGATTAAATTGCCCCTGGCTCCAAAGAGTTGTGTAGACGATTATAGTCTGTTATAATTTAAAGTTTTTGGTTTTTTTTTTTAAACCAAACTTATTTAATTCTTTGGTGGATCAAACTGTTTCAAACTAAACAGCTTTGGTAATTAAATCAAAAGATGCAACCTTGGAATTCTTGCTCATTTCTTTAAAAAAAAAAAAAACCTATGAATATACTATCATATTAAAGATCAGAAGTAGGCAAACTATGGCTCATGGGCCAAAACCAGCTGGTTGTCTATGTTTTTGTAAATCAAGATTTACTGGAACACAACTGTACTCATTAAAATATGTATTATCAGAGGCTGCTTTTACACTATAACGCTAGAATTGAGTAACTGCAACAGAAACCAGATGGCCGACAAAGCCTAAACTATTTACAACTGGCATGTTACAGATAAAGTCAGCTGATCCCTACTATAAATGACTATAAGTTGAATTGGACAATGGATCCAAAAGGAGTTAGGGAAGAAAAAAAATCAAAGGAATATTAAAATATATGCCTAAATTTAAATGCCTCAAAATGCCACTCCAAAACTAAATCTAAGATTCAAATGCAATGAACATTCTGGTTACATAAAATATAACAACAATACTGAAGCTTACTAATAGTTTATTTAGAATAATAAAGTATATCTTTGTGCCTCTTCAAGTTAATTATTATTTCTATTATAAATAGTACTTATATCTATACAAATTGCATTTTTACCTGCTAATGGCTTGCTCCTCATCAGTTATTCCAGTCTCCCTGAATGCCCTGTTTGATTCCGCCAAACTCAAGGCAATTGCTCTCTGAAGGTCATCTTTATCATCTCCAGTAAGATCAATCACATCTGAAAAGCAAAGCTGTTTCTCAAAATTAAGTCAAACAAAATGAAACGTAATTCCTAGTGGAGATTTTATACCCAATATACCCTTTCAAATCAAACCCAGCACCAACTTAATTCTGTAAGGAACCTCTCCAAAGAGAACACAAACACATTTTAAATTGGTTATACTTTGCAATTTAATGTTCTTCCCTATAAAATTAAGAGCATAAATATTTTTCATTAGAGAAGACTCAAAAGCTAATAAGCAGAAAATGCTAAAAACAGGTTCTATAATAACAAAAATTGAAAGCAACAATTAAACATTTACAATTACGCTTTCCAAAGTTAACCCACATATACACGTTAGTCCATATGACCCAGACATTTATTGAAGTATAATAATTAAATGAGCTCTCAAAGTTATGTTCCAGAAACTAACTGACCATGTTGTTGTTTAGTCACTAAGTTATATTCAATTCTGTTGCAACCATATGGACCATGGCCCACCAGGCTCCACTGTCCGTAGGATTTCAGGTAAAAATACTGGAGTTGGTTCCCATGACCTCCTCCAGGGGATCTTCCTGACGGAAGGATTGAACCCAGGTCTCCTGCACTGCAGGTGGACTCTTTACTGCTGAGCCACCAGGGAAGCCCAATTGACCATATATACTTACACACACTTTTAAAGTCGGAAAGAATGTATGAAGCTCTTCAGCTCAGTTCAGTCGCTCAGTCGTGTCTGACTCTTTGCGACTCCATGAATCACAGCACGCCAGGCCTCCCTGTCCATCACCAACTCCCAGAGTTCACTCAAACTCATGTCCATCCAGTCAGTGATGCCATCCAGCCATCTCATCCTCGGTCGTCCCCTTCTCCTCCTGCCCCCAATCCCTCCCAGCATCAGAGTCTTTTCCAATGAGTCAGCTCTTCACATCAGGTGGCTAAAGTACTGGAGTTTCAGCTTTCTTTCCTTCCAAAGAAATCCCAGGGCTGATCTTCTTCAGAATGGACGGGTTGGATCTCCTTGCAGTCCAAGGGACTCTCAAGAGTCTTCTCCAACACCACAGTTCAAAAGCATCAATTCTTCGGTGCTCAGCTTTCTTCACAGTCCAACTCTCACATCCATACATGACCACAGGAAAAACCATAGCCTTGACTAGATGGACCTTTGTTGGGAAAGTAATGGCTCTGCTTTTCAATATGCTGTCTAGGTTGGTCATTAACTTTCCTTCCAAGGAGTAGCGTCTTTTAATTTCATGGCTGCAGTCACCATCTGCAGTGATTTTGGAGCCCCCCAAAAATAAAGCCTGACACTGTTTCTACTGTTTCCCCATCTATTTCCCATGAAGTAATGGGACCAGATGCCATGATCTTCGTTTAACAGTGGTTAATTTTGAGAAAGAGGATTAGGAGGAAAAGAAAGTATAAGGATCTCTCACTTTCTATTTTCTGTTCTATGCTTTTCATTTAATTATAAAAAGAAGTTTTCGTTTCACAAAAAGAAAATATACACTACTAAATGAAATGTTTTCTTCAGTGAGAATAAAATAAAATAGTCTTGATGCTGTAAGTATTCTTTCTCAAAAGAATAAAGTCTACAACTATTACCACATTCAGAAAAACTGCTTTGTAATCCAATTTCCCAACATATATTGATCTACTTCCTTAACCCAAAAGAGATCAATTATACCTCTCTTATTATTTAAACAATGGCAAACCATAACTGTTGCTAAGTAGGGGATTACAAAATAGGATGAGAAAGAGAAAGAAGTATAGCTGTTACTACCTTATCTCTGCATCACTGGGATTATGCTGGTTAGTATTTTGGACACATTTTATATTCATTTTGTTTATCTGTATTTGAGACATGTTAAAAAAAAATTTTTTTTCCTTTGTAATCCGAGTATTCCAAGAGTGAAACAAGAAAAAGGAGTAAGGAGTGGGACATAAGGTGTCTGCATTCTACTATCTGAAAGTGAAATGAAAGTCCCTCAGTCGTGTCTTGACTCTTTGCGACCCTATGGACTATACAGTCCATGGAATTCTCCAGGCCAGAATACTGGAGTGGGTAGCCTTTCCCTTCTCCAGGGGATCTTCCCAACCAGAGATCAAACCCAGGTCTCCTGCATTGCAGGCAGATTCTTTACCAGCTGAGCCACAAGGGAAGCCCAAGAGTACTGGACCAGGTAGCCTATCCCTTCTCCAGTGGATCTTCCTGACCCAGGAATCAAACGAGGGTCTCCTGCATTGCAGGCAGATTCTTTACCAACTGAGCTATCAGGAAAGCCCAAAAGTAAAAGCGAAAGTTGCTCAGTTGTGTCCGACTCTTTGTGACCCCATGGACTATACAGCCCACGGAATTCTCCGGGACAGAATACTCGAGTGGGTAGCCCTTCTCTTCTCCAGGGGATCTTCCCAACCCAGGGTTGAACCCAGGTCTCCTGCATTGCAGGCAGATTCTTTACGAGCTGAGCCACAAGGGAAGCCCATCTAGCTAAGGGTTATATGTAACTATTTAAAAAATTTTTTCACATGTAGTAATAAATAAAATACATCAATAGATTCAAAAGTCTACTTTTATTGTTATATGCATTTTTTTCCTCCTAACAGTAGCTTATAAGAATACTAAAAATATTAGAAATAACAGTTGGCATAGAAGATTTTTTTTAATTCCTTAGTATAATAAAACTTTACAAAAGTGCAATAAAGTGAAAGTCGCTCAGTCATGTCTAACTCTTTATGACCCCATGAACTATACAGTCCATGGAATTCTCCAGGCCAGAATACCAGAGTGGGTAGCTGTTCCCTTCTCCGGGGGATCGTCCCAACCTAGAGACTGAACCCAGATCTCCAGCATTGCAGGCAGGTCTAAAAAAATTCAATCAAGTAAAACGTGGAAGAGACTTACAGAACAACTGCAATGATACACCTGTCAGCAGGTCAAAGGTTTCAGACATCTGGTTTACAAGTCCACCAAACCACAGCTGTAGATGGGTGGTGTCACCAGTATGTGTCATCATTCAGCCCAGCTGAAATATTTATTAAAGAAGCTAGAACTAGAGAGGCATGAAATGGCCTCATAAAAATGAGATCATGGTCAGTAAAAATGATTAAAACTTGGGTGACTAAAGAGAGAATAATAAAGACAACAACTTGAAAATCACAAAGAAGCAAACAGGTTTGGAGGACTTGATCAATTGGCCCCTCAGACTCCACTGTCTCATCTTCCTAGTATGCTTTCTTCAATGACAGAAGCCGAAAAGATTAAAACAAACCAATCTATTTTCCTGATTCACTTGTAGTTACGGTTTTGGATAAAATTTAGGTTCCACCCATCAGATATGCTAGCATGAGATGTGAAAGGCAGCTATACGGAGGAAGGCACTCTCCTGCTGCTTTTGGCTATTTTTTTTCCAGCATGACTGAACAGATGTGGGCTGCTCCACAGTAGCAATCCAGTTTCCAGCTTCCAGCTTCAGGATGTCAAGAGAGAGAGTAGAAGTAGTAACCAGACTCTGTGCTCCAGTGTCCAGACACAGCTTAGTGGCAGTTACCTAATCCTGGCTGGCTCTCCCTGGGCAATAGCTATAAAGCTATGTTCTCAACTGTCCCACAGGCAGTCTCCTGATTCACTGTCTCCCTGACTGTGGCAGATGGAGTAGCTTTGCTGGCTGGCCAGTCTTGCAAGAATCTGGGAGTCATTTCAGAAAGCTGAGCTAGAGATCCTTCCTCCAGTGCTCCCACTGATTTTTTTTTTTAACAATCTAGTCCCCTGTATTAAATTTCTTCTTTGAAACTATCTAAAGTGTGTACTGTTTCACAACTGACAAGTAAACTAAACTGGCTAGAACAGAAACTCACTTAGAAATAGCAACAAGTTATATTTCAAGCTTTTCATAATTCAGCAATCGTAACTTAAGAAACACAAAGGCAAAAAGTAAGGCAAAATGCTTTTAACCCTATTTCATAAACAAAATAACTGAAGTTGCCAGAAATGAAATCTAATATTATAAGAATGAAAGAAAGGTAGACAGGCTTCAAATTTAAGTCCTCAAATTATTAAATCCAGTGGTCTCCCCTCCATACTAGCAGTACCCAAGTGTAATCCATGGATTCTTGGGGATCCCCAGTGACTCTATAAGGGAAGGGGTCCCTGAAGTAAAAAATGCTCTCATAAAAAATGTTATGATGTCATCTCTCTTTCCTACTATGGTCACATTTCCAGTGATTATGCAAAACAACAGTGCATTAAACCACTGTGTCTTAGCACAAACCAAGGTAGCATCACGTTATATAAGCAATTCATTATATTACAACTATACACACTCATAATTTTTTTTAAAAAGCCAGTCTCTCTTAAATCTTAATAAGAGAAAACTAATTTTATGAAATCTCAAACACTGTTTTACATGGTCTTTTACTTCTATGTCGGAGAAGGCAACAGCACCCCACTCCAGTACTCTTGCCTGGAAAATCCCATGGATGGAGGAGCCTGGTGGGCTGCAGTCCATGGGGTCTCGAAGAGTCGGACACGACTGAGCGACTTCACTTTCACTTTTCACTTTCATGCATTGGAGAGGGAAATGGCAACCCACTCCAGTGTTCTTGCCTGGAGAGTCCCAGGGACGGGGGAGCCTGGTGGGCTGCCGTCTGTGGGGTCACACAGAGTCAGACATGACTGAAGTGACTTAAAAAAAATTTTTTTTTACTTCTATGTGACAAAACTGAACGTATGCATAGTAGTTCTGTTATATATGCAAAGTATGCTGTTGCTAAAGAAAAAACACAAGTGCATTGCTTGAGCTGCAAGTTGAACTCAACGAATTTTTTTCATGGAGCACTATTTTTACTTGATATTACAACTGATAAACTACAAACTATGATTATTCGGACATCAATATTTGACATTTTCTCAAAAAAAGGGGAGCCTGTCACTTGAAAAACAAATGAGACTGTTTGCTGCCAATGATAACTATGGAATTTTCAAGAAGTTGCAACTTCAGAAAACTTGTTTCTGTCACTATGAGAGTGGTATCTTCCCAATACTTTAAAGGCTTTTCTGGTAAAATCAAGTGATAATAACAATTTCTATTTGTTTTATAATGTAGATGTTTTTCCAACATTTGGAAGGAAATCTTTTCCAAATTACCAATGCACTGTGTTACTGAATCATGCATGGATTAACAAGTCAATCCAAAGAGCAAGGTAAGATCCTAGGAGCATCTTTTGTTCTAATACTTGGTCTCTGACCCAGTTCCTGACAAAGAGCTCCTGTATCACTTGGCATTTCCTAGGTGAGAGGAGCATCTTTTGTTCTAAAGAGATGACTGTTGGTGGGCTCCAGTCTGACTTCAAGATGGGCCAGAAAGACTAAGTCATGAAGAGAAGCTTGCAACTTAGAGCCCCATGTCCCATCCTCTAGGCAGATATATATGAGGGAATGGAGATTAGGTTAACAATCAAGCCTACGTGGTGAAACTGCCATAAAAATTCCCAAAGTACAAGGTCTGGAGAGCTTCCAGGTTGATGAACATATCTATATGCTGGGAGGGTGGTACATCTCAACTCCACAAGGCAGAAACTTCTGGCTTGGGACTTTTCCAGACTACAGAGGTGTGCTCTATACACCATCTGGCTGTTCATCCTTTATCATAGCCTTTAATATAATAAACTAATAAAAAGTGTTTCCCTGAGTTGTGAGCCATTATAGCAAATTATCAAACTTGAGGAGGTCATGAGAACTTCCAATTTGAAGTCAGGTCAAACAGAACATAGGTAACCTGGGGACTCATTACTTGTGACTGGTGTCTAAGGTAGGAGATTTGTGGGACTGAGAATTTAGCCTGTGGCATCTGATGCTAACTTCAGGTAAATGGTGTCAGAATTGTAGAACACCCAGCTGATGTCATAGAACTGGTTGTATATAAGAAAAAAAAAAAAAACCTCACATATCTGGTATCAGAGGAATTAAGTGTGAGCAGAGGAAGGAAAAAGTAATTATAGTCTTCACTGCTAGGAAGACTGACTGACCAGACTATCGGTTCCTTAACTGAAATTCTGAGATTTGTTCCTTTAAGCAATGGAGAAGCTTTAGTATAGTTTCATTTTAATTACAATAATTTTCTCCATGATGTTCATATAAAGCTTCTTCTTTCCATAGGTTATTTTAGAACTATACAGCCATACAGCAATACTGAATTATTATAACTTACACACATATCAAATACATATGATTTTAAGAACAGATATTAAGAAGTAAAATGTTATTTTAATAATGATTGATCCTAAATTTAATCTCTTTCTAGAGTTTAGTAGAATGATTTCTGTAAAATATGTAATGAGCTATCAATTTCACAATGAAAAATAATCCTCTATGATTTCCTTACATGCTTATTCAAAAAAGGAACAGAACATGCTTTCAGTTCAGTTCAGTCACTCATTTGTGTCCAACTCCTTGTGACCCCAAGGACTGCAGCACTCCAGGCCTCCCCGTCCGTCAGCAACTCACGGAGTTTACTCAAACTCATGTCCATTGAGTCAGTGATGCCATCCAGCCATCTCTTCCTCTGTCGTTCCTTCTCCTCCAGCTTTCAATCTTTCCCAGCATCAGGGTCTTTTCTAATGAGTCAGTTCTTCACATCAGGTGGCCAAAGTATTGGAGCTTCAGCTTCAACATCAGTCCCTCCATGAACACCCAGGACTGATCTCCTTTAGGATGGACTGGTTGGATCTCCTCGCAGTCCAAGGGACTCTCAAGAGTCTTCTTCAACTCCACAGTTCAAAAGCATCAATTCTTTGGCACTCAGCTTTCTTCACAGTCCAACTCTCACATCCATACATGACTACTGGAAAAACCATAGCTTTGACTAGACGGACCTTTGCTGGCAAAGTAATGTCTGCTTTTTAATATGCTGTCTAGGTTGGTCATAACTTTCCTTCCAAGGAATAAGGGTCTTTTAATTTCATGGCTGCAGTCACCATCTGCAGTGATTTTGGAGCCCCAAAAAATAAAGTCAGCCACTGTTTCCACTGTTTTCCCATCTATTCCCCATGAAGGGATGGGACTGGATGCCATGATCTTAGTTTTCTGAATGTTGAGCTTTAAGCCAACTTTTTCACTCTCCTCTTTCACTTTCATCAAGAGGCTCTCAGGTTCTTCTTCACTTTCTGCCATAAGGATGGTGTCATCTGCATATCTGAGGTTATTGCTATTTCTCCTGGCAGTCTTGATTCCAGTTGTGCTTCATACAACCCAGCATTTCTCATGATGTACTCTGCATATAAGTTAAATAAGCAGGGTGACACAGACAGCCTTGATGTACTCCTTTTCCTATTTGGAACCAGCCTGTTGTTCCATGTCCAGTTCTAACTGTTGCTTCCTGACCTGCATATAGGTTTCTCAAGAGGCAGGTGATCTGGTATTCCCATCTTTTTCAAAATTTTCCACAGTTTATTGTGATCCACACAGTCAAAGGCTTTGGCATAGTCAGTAAAGCAGAAATAGATGTTTTTCTGGAACTGTCTTGCTTTTTCAATGATCCAGCAGGTGTTGGCAATTTGATCTCTGGTTCCTCTGCCTTTTCTAAAGCCAGCTTGAACATCTGAAAGTTCATGGTTCACGTATTGCTGAAGCCTGGCTTGGAGAATTCTGAGCATTACTTTACTAGCGTGTGAGATGAGTGCAATTATGCGGTAGTTTGAGCATTCCTTGGCATTGCCTTTCTTTGGGATTGGAATGAAAATGGACCTTTTCCAGTCCTGTGGCCACTGCTGAGTTTTCCAAATTTGCTGGCATATTGAGTGCAGCACTTCACAGCATCACCTTTTAGGATTTGAAATAGCTCAACAAGCTTTTAGTAGTAGCAATTTCTAATTGGCAAAAGTCAATTACAAAAATTTAGCCTTTGTAAAAAATTCCATCCAATGCCAAGGGACAACCTTGGTAAAATACTAAGCCTTCTTTCAACCAATCCTCCCTTCATTATTAGAATAAATGTGAACGGAATCCAAGGACACAAACATGTTAGTGTCAGCTGAGTAACACTGCAGAAAAATCACAGTACAAAAACCTATGAACAGTACTCTCCAACATTTCAAGACTTCCCAAAATAAAACATTTTTTTCCTTTAAAGTCAGAAATATATACATAAAAACATAACATTCACCTTAAAAAATCCTTCTAAAAACTTACACACCAACTACCAAACATTTCTCTGCTAACTCCAAAATATAGAAAGCCATCAACTAACAATAAATTAGAGTTCAAATGTATATATCATTTATCATTCATAATTCATTTTCTCATGAAAATGGTACATAAAATGACATAAGGAGTCCAAGTTAGTTCAGAAGAGTCAACTTAGCCCATAATCTAATTGAATTACAATGTATGTAAGATTGTAGTTACATCTACAATGTAATATTTTGATTTAGGTGGGAAGAAAGTTCTTTCATTATTTTCCTCACCTACAAAAGGCTAACCCTAGGGGAAACATTTTTCTTTTTCCTTTTTTTTAATAAGCCAAACTTATACTTACCATCAGCAAAGATTTCTAGGCAGAGAAGTGATATGAATAGAAAGAACCGTTTGTGAAGTTAAGAATTAAAAGTGCTGAACAAGCTTTTGAGAAGAGTTGTAATAAGAATATGTACCAGGGCAGAAAAACTGAAGGAAAAAGTAGGCAGATAAAAACTGACAGAGAAACACTGAAGGGGAAAGCAGGCACGTAAAAACTGACAGAACTGCAAACTACACAGTGGTTCTGGGAGATGAGGAAAAGCTGGAGGGGAAAAAAAAACCACTGAGCCACCAAAAGGAAGGGGATGCCCTTGAAAGAAAGAAAGCAAAGATGAAGAAAGAGATCATAAGCAGGTGAATGGAAATGAGGAAAAGACCATTCTCAGCCTCACTCTGCTTCAACCACAGTTCCTGTCCTCACCACTCACCTCCTGAGCCAAAAACACTCCTGCCTCAAGGCCCCAGCCTGGGCCACACTTCCCTCAGATATCCTGGAGGTTCAACCCCTCTCTTCCTGAGGCGTCTGTATAAGTGAGATATTTACCGCCCAACCCTCCATCTAAAATACCACACCCTATGTCTGAACTACAAACCCATCCCTGTCACCCTCTGTCCTTCGACCCTGCTCTGTTCTTCTTCATAAACTTACTACTACCAGACATTTTTTATTTACTATTTACCATCACTCTTCCCCCTATGTTAATGCAGACACTTCTTGGTATTTTTAATGGCCTAAAAGAGTACTTGATTTGTATTAGGAAATCAATAAATATCTGCTAAGCAAATAAAGGTTAATATCTAGACTAGAAAAGAAATAAAAATTAATGAGTGATCTTCATAGTGGCACTAGTTAGAATACTTGAGAATACATACTTCATCCATCGAAAACTTTCTCCAGATAAAGGACAAATAGCATAATAAAGTGTCATGTTAAAAGAATACTTAAAAGCAAGAAGACATAATAGAAATTGTGCTGCTCACTGCACTCTCCCATTCTTTTCCAACCTTATCGTTGCTAAACTCAGGTTCTCCAAAACAGTGATGTCCAATAAAACTTCCTGTGATGGTGGAAATGTACTATTATCCACACAGCCCAATACAGTAGCAACTAGTTACATGTTGATGACTACTGCCCATTTTAAATGTATCTATGGCAACAGAAAATCTGAGCTTCAGGATTATTTAAACTGATGTTAAATTTAAGTTGCCA
Source organism: Oryx dammah (assembly GCF_014754425.2). NCBI lineage: Eukaryota > Metazoa > Chordata > Mammalia > Artiodactyla > Bovidae > Oryx > Oryx dammah. The sequence continues at coordinate 135,340,017 of NW_024070186.1, read as the reverse complement.
CATGTAACTACTGGCAACTGTATTAACAAGTCAGTTCTAAATGGTCTTGCTCTGTTTTTAACAGTTGCTGCTAAATTTATAATGGCAGCACTGTTAACTAAGAAAAGGGATGATAAAGGAGGCATATCCTGAGTTTGTCATCTATTTCATCATATTTTCTGACTTGGAAAAAAGTAAAAATTTTCATTCTGTATTAGACAACAAAAAGTGCAAATGCCATAGCTATCATTTTGTCCTAAAATTACAGAAAATAAAGTTATACAAGCAATTCTACAGTGTATGTCTAACACAGAATGTATGCCTAACTGCATCTAATCAGCTACAAGTTATCTGCATACCACTGTAGCATCTCATTTTGAGGCTTAACTGACTTTTTGGTGAATCATGCATTATGCATTAGAAATCTCTACAGAAAGAGATTTAACTTCTATTTCACTTTTTTTCTTTCTGCAGTTGCTTATTTAACAAATTTGGTGAATGGAAAAAATTATCAGTGTTCAATTAGTAAATCCTAAACCTCTCAACATAAGTGATTTACCCTCAGCAGCAATGAGAAGACTAGACTGGAATCTGTTTATAAATTTTGCTTTAAATCTAAAAAAAATAAATAAATTTTAGACTAATCAAGCAATATAACTAAGACTAGAGTTCCAGAACAGAACTTCAACATGTTTCTCACTTTCTGTGCAATCCTTACCAAACAATTCAAGCTCTTCTGTAAAAAGAAATACAGCAATTAAAAAAAAAAATACAATGCTTCTAAATTTGTGAAGGGTCTATCACTTAACACTCACTCTTAAGTCAATATGTGGCATTATTTTCTATGTTAAAATTACCTACCCAAATCCCTCTTATCTTTTGATCCATACTTTGATTGCTCAATTGTAGCACATCTTGTTCTGGTGGGCATATACTGTTTTTTTTCCTGTTTTAAAAAAGTTCAAAAGAATTGAATGATCAAGAAAGAAAGAATATTACTATTTGATTTCAAATTGGGCAAAAGCATTGTATAGTCATGTCTATGACACAGTTTGTCATGACACAAAAACTTCACACACTCTCTTCTCTGATTATTAAATACACCTATGATACCTCAGTATCTTGTACCATTTCCTAATCCTCTTTGCATTTTTAATTGCAAAATTCCTAACACAATCATTTTACTTCTCATTTAAGCTAGAGGCAGGAGGCACTCATTTGACAAGTCACAATATCCAGTCTAAACAGGGGATAAAAGTAATTTTAAAATGTGCCTCAACTATATGCTAACAGTACTACAAAAACATTTTTTGTATTTTTTTCCCCCTAGAAACCACAGTATTTATTTACAGCTTGGAATGTTACCGAAACAATACTTCTTAATTCCTTATTATGCAGAGTACAAGCTTTCCTTGAAATGTTTCCTTTTTCTCTCAAAAATGAAAAGTAAAAATACACTGAGGCCAATAATCGCCCTACCAACTACTGAAAATGTAATTACTTCTTCAGTATTAAAGTTCACAAACACTGTGTTCACAAATATGTGTTCTCCTCTCAAATGACTTAATTTAGTTTCTTTTCTGATATACTTGAGTATATGAAAATTCCCCTACAACCCCAAATGTGACTTCTATGGAACATTAATTTGAAAACTAAATTTTTCTAGTCATCAAAAAAACACGGGTTTAGTTCTTCTAAAAAAGATCTTTAGTTACAAGTTTTATAACAATAAGTTTATAGTATATAAACTAGTTTATAACAACAAGGAATCATTATATATTTAGCATTAGAGACTTTTATTTCAAAACATAAATGTTTTGTCAGCACTACAACCAATAGATGACAAAAAGTTACCAAGGTTTGTTTATGCCTTAGCCCTGTTTATAACAGATTTTACACTTTAAAAAAAAAGAGAGAGAGAGAAGAAATTGAAAAAGCAAAAACCCTTGCCATTATTTGAAAGAATTAAGTTCAAGCATCATTCCTTCCAAAGAACACCCAAGACCAATCTCCTTTAGAATGGACTGGTTGGATCTTCTTGCAGTCCATGGGACTCTCAAGAGTCTTCTCCAACACACAGTTCAAAAGCATCAATTCTTCGGCGCTCAGCTTTCTTCACAGTCCAACTCTCACATCCATACATGACCACTGGAAAAACCATAGCCTTGACTATATGGACCAAAGTAATGTCTTTGCTTTTGAATATGCTATCTAGGTTGGTCATAATTTTCCTTCCAAGGAGTAAGCGTCTTTTAATTTCATGGCTGCAATCACCATCTGCAGTGATTTTGGGAGCCCCCAAAAATAAAGTCTGACACTGTTTCCACTGTTTCCCTATCTATTTCCCATGAAGTGATGGGACCAGATGCCATGATCTTCGTTTTCTGAATGTTGAGCTTTAAGCCAACTTTTTCACTCTCCTCTTTCACTGTCATCAAGAGGCTTTTTAGTTTCTCTTCACTTTCTGCTGTTCTTTGGAAGGAATGATGGTAATGCTGAAACTCCAGTACCTTGGCCACCTCATGCGAAGAGTTGACTCATCGGAAAAGACTCTGATGCTGGGAGGGATTGGGGTCAGGAGGAGAAAGGAACGACAGAGGATGAGATGGCTGGATGGCATCACCGACTCGACGGATAGGAGTTTGAGTGAACCCCGGGAGCTGGTGATGGACAGGGAGGTCTGGCGAGCTGTAATTCATGGTGTCACAAAGAGTCAGACATGACTGAGTGACTGAACTGAACTGAACTGAAGGTCAATTTTCAAGTAACAAGGCATTTCACATAAAAATGAGAAAATGCTCAAAAAGAGTTCTTTTATCTAGAACAATCCCTTGAAAATTTCCTCACACTCTGATCACTCCAACACTCTGCACTCATTTAGCACTTACACTTTTATTCAGGAAGAGGTCTGCATTTAAATATATATATTCACTTACATTTATTTTCTATTCTTCCCATATTTAACCACTCCTTCCAAGAATTAAAAATAAACAAGAGATTTCATTTTTCCTCAGCAATTATAGCAGAGTAATTTAAAGAATCTGCTGAATGCATGACATTTACTTACTTTCTCAGTTTTAAACCATGTAATACTATTATGACGTGACTAAATTTAAATGCTGAATCAATACTATTTCCTAAAGGCAGTCGTACTTAAAAATTTTAGAAAGATGTAAGTTGTAAAATGGAAAAAAATTATTTTTACCTCATAAGCTATATTTTCCCACTTTGATACTGATACTATTATAGTACAATCACCTCACTATATTTTTACAATTTTTTTCCTCAATAATCTCAAACCAACTTTATGAATATACTATACAAATTATTCAATTATTAAATATGAGTTAGCATTCTGGTTAGAAGGATAGCTCAGTTTATCAATAAAGAAATTAAAAGTACAAGCAATTTGTTCAGTAAGATAATCAATGAGATGAATCCAGAAACTCCACCTCTCTATCATTTCTTTCAAGGGGAATATAAAAGTACTTAGTGCACACTTTTCAAGAGCTACACATATACACACACACACAAATTTTGTTTTTTCAATTAACAAATGGGACACACACTTTCTGAAATCAGGTTGCTTTCTCCCTAAGAGCACCTATTCAAATCTTTCATTTTGTCCATAACATTCTCACTACTCATTGTCAAAATTGTTGAACAGGTGTTTACATGTGCAGCCTAAAGAACATTTTCTAATTTTCACACAACAAATAGCGTATCTTTTTGATGACAGTCTTATAATCCTAATTCTTCCCTGCATATGTTGTCTCATGTCACAAAGTCTACCATCTGTATTAAGAGTTGACAGCTATCATTCTAAAATCCTTCCATCCTTTCCACTAGAACATGGAACCATGTCTACTCAATTTCCTGTTTCTTTCACCTTAACCAGCTGTCTTCAGTCAAAATCTTTTGTCCTTTTTCTACCTAACTTCATTTTCCTCCCAAGTCTCAGAACCTTAAAAGATATGAAATGTTATTCTCCCATACTAACTCCTTCTCTATTTATACCACTTTTTTTCTAACTTCTTGAAACAAGTTTTTCAATTTTGTTCAAGAGAACTTTCACTGGCTTCAAAATGGCTTTTTTATACATATTACCAAAAATAACTCAACAAGCACTTTTTTGAGAAACCATGACATCCCAGTATAATGGTTGGACTATAGACACTCTATGGCCCTGTTAAGTTTACAGTCTGGTATGCAAGAAAGGCACAGCAAATAATTTCAAAATAACACAATACTCATTAAGACAGAAGTACACTCTGGATGTTAAGAGAAGCACTCAGTTTAACATAGAAGCTAGATGAAATACTCTCAAGCCAGCAGTTTCTGAGCAATGTCTTAGAGCCCCAGAAGAAATCAGACTGGTGGTGAAGGCCAGAGGGGATTCCAGACAGAAGTAACATGTGTAACAACAGGAGAAATTAAATAGCATTGTGTGGATGAGAACTTCCAAGCTATTTTCCATTACTACAGTGTAAAGTGGGAAGAGGAAAACACTGGAAAATAAAGTTAGAGATGTAGGTAGTGGCCAAAACACTGTTTGTCTTGAACTTGGACACAGCAATTGAGTCTGTCTTATACAAAGCTTCTGCCATCACCTATTATCTGTGTGAGATAGGAGTATCTCAGCTTTGGAGACACAAGACCATTTGTGGAGCAAAAATACTAAGATTACCTTGAAATTCTGAGATTACAATATTTTATCAACAACATTAAACAGCATTTAATGCCAATCAGTAGCTATAAACATCTATATGACTGGGATCTTTATGGCTGTTTCCTAACTTTAAGAACATTTATAAACAAAACCAAAAAATTCTCTTTAAGGACAAGTTAGTAACCACACTTTTCAAATCCAGAATGTACAGAAATACCTACATTTTATATGCAGTTACTACCTCATAATGAGATAGAAATAAAGAAAAAAACTTGGCTATATAAGCATAAATTTTTCATATTATGAATAAGAGTCTCGTGTAAAATTTTCTGTATGTTTGTATGTGTATACGCATGTTTGTTTATTTTGTTCTGCTGTATAAACCTTCTTCCAAGATCTTTATTTTGGAACGGGGCTGGAGCTGAGGGAAGGAAAATTCTGTTAAACAGTAAATCATACCAGTAATTTAAAAAATACTTTATCTTCAAAAATAATTCTAAGGTCTCTAACAACACTTAACATCTATAAAACAAACGACTGTGCCCTATTTAAAATTCTAGAAATTTTTAATAAATAACACCTTTGGATGTTCTATATTTTAAAACAACACTATATGAAATGTTTTATAAAAGAATATATAACTTAAATATAATCTTTTACTTCCAAAATGGAAAAAAATACAGCAGCTAATAAACACATATGCACTTTTCAACTATAAGAAGAGCCAAAGCTAAAGTCATTCCTTTTTTCATCCTTCACCTCTGCTTAAACAAAACATAGCCCCAAGCAAAGTTTTCATTACATTTTAATTAAAATATTAAGAAAGAAAAGTAACCTTACTTGTATCTGCTTGGCTGCCCACACTGATGTATCTGTCATTGCCAGGAAGCGCTGTTTGGTAGTAAGTGGTCTCCTCCTGCTGAGGGGTCTTGGCATTCTTTGCAGTAAGGAAAGCCACTGCTAGCTCCAAGTTTCCATTACTATCCTTCAAATATCAAGAACAGAACATCAAATATTTTGGAGTAAGTATACATTTGCATATGATTTATGTAATTTTCTCCATAACAACACTAATAGTAAAAATAATTTTCAGACTTAAAATTATACTATGTGATTCTTAATTTTACAATATAAATTCACTGTAAACACAGTATAGTGTATCAATAGTAATTCCTTTATCTATTAATTAAAACTAATATAATGCAAAAATCAATTCTATAAATAATTTGTTTTCCATTATTTTTTTATATCTGCTTAACGAAAGTCCAATCATAAACTTATACTTTGAAGTAAATGAACCAACTAAAAAATGTTTTCTGGAACTTGCTATCTAAAACAGTGAAAAACAAATATTTAAAATGGTACTTCAGCAAACAAGAACAATAACAGATATTCTCTTTAATATTTATGCTGAATGCCTACTTAGAGGCAAACTAACAAGCAAATATCAGACTCATAAGAAGAAAACAGCATCAGTGGCCTGAAACCTTGATAGAGAGACACACAGAACTCCAGACTACTGTGGAGATGAAAATTCTACCCGAATTAAATACATAAATAATATTCTAAAAATTCTGAAGAAAAACAGATGCTAAAAACACTAAAGAATTTCTGACAGCAAAATCATGAGAGAAACTTGCCCAGTTATCTCTATATTCTCTCTACAGTTAACAACAAAAACAACATTAGCTCTATGACTGCTAATTGAAACCACATTATGAAATCCACGTATTAATAATGAAGCTATCTTTGTATCAAAGGCCAGAACACATAATACTGTGGAAGCCTTCAGAAATTTAGTTTACAAAGTTTAACTGGAAGCCAGTGGAAGGTTTTGGACAGAAATGACAGGGTATGACTTACATTTTAAAAGGATTACTGTGGGTATATGTGGGAACAGACTATAGGAGAGAATCAGCAGAAGCAGAGCCCAATATTATTTGCTATCATATCAAATGTGGGGAGGGATAAAAAGAGAAAGACCAGGATGATTCCACAATCTGATGTCTGAGCAACTGGAACAACTCAGCCCAACTCCACTTTTAACAGCCTTTGAGGAGAGAAAACAGTAGGAGTGCACGTTCTAACTTTGTTACCTTTCAAAACTGTCATTAGACTCTTAAATGACTCATCCAAAACATGAGTTTAACATAGTCTACAGTTTGTGACAAACCAGATGTAAAACAATTTTAATAACAATGGCTAACATTTATTGAACACTAAGTGCCAAGAAATGTACCAAATGCTTTCCATATACTCCCTCATATGATAATAATGATAAACTCAATGCAGCAGGGATCTATACAACTTGAAGGTCACTTACTTTGAACATACAAAGAGATTCTCAATATAAAAGGGCTAAAATCAATCAATGACACTGTGGCTCCCAAAAGTAGACTCTGTATCAGTATAATGCTGAGATAGTCAACCCATTATTAAACATTTTACAAATTTATACTGAGCAAAAATTAAGATTTAAGTATACTGTTTTCTCCCCCAGATACTGGTAACTGAAACAAATTTAAAAAAAAAAAAAAAAATATGGTCACATAACTTAGCTCAAAGAAAATGTGGACACTACTTTTTTATGTTTATTTAATTAAACATATTCTACATGTTTCCTAAATTTTTAAAAAAAATACTAAGTGAATTCCTTAAATTTGCCCTGACAAGGTAATGGGGTCTAACCCCAGACTCAAGTGATACAGAATGGGAAAGGCCATTTCTGAAAATAGATGTGGAATGATTGTCATATTTAGCAGAATAAAGAATGGACTGGCAATCATCTAAATGTCATAATCATAAAAATTGAGGTACAATATTTTTGCTTCCTTTCCAGCTACTTAAGAGCAGCTTCATAAACCATGCTTTAAAATGCTCCTAACAGTACTGGTTGATCATTTTCCTGATGCAGGAAAAAGCTGAAGCAAAGCTTCCAATAAAAGCAGAAATTATGTGTGGTACTGGGAGCAGGCTGCTTGGTTTCTATTCCAAGCTCCTCCACATGTTAACTATGTGATCTTCATTTTAACCTCTCTGTTTCTCCTTACCCTTTAAAAGGTGGATAAAAATAACACCTACTTTGAAGTTACTAGGAGGAAGAGTTAGCCACACAAAGTACTTAGAATAGCACCTAGTACTTACTGGAGGTGCTTAATAAGTGCTAGTTATTACCACTACAATGATGATGATTATGATTACAATCATTCAAAAGATAAATTATTTCTAGAAAAAAAGGAAGAACTTCTGGCTCCAAATCAAAAATAATGTAACGTAGTCTTTCAGAGCAACGTGCAAAGGACTGAAGAGGTGTGTGTGCCTACAGCAGCACAACTGCTGTACTGCTGATGTTAGCCTTTAGCAGTGATCTATAAATACACTTCAAGTGGAGTTCTAGTTCTTAACATTTTTCCTTCATTCGCTCTCTTTCAATCTGCATATCCATGTGATCTGACTCATCTGGGTGCCTCTGTGTGGCAATGAGAATATTTCACAAGATACAACAAAAATCATGCCTTTTTTTGTGCATAATTGAACAGTGTAATACTGAATAATCTTAAACACTCAATTAACTGAAGGTTAGCTGATTTATATGTCTCCTTCCTGGAAGATTAAAAGGGAAGCTTCTGATACTGTATTAATTTTCTCCCAATTCCTCTTCCTCTTCTACGCCATTCTACCCCTCTATCCCCAATTAAACACTAAAATGCTTCTTGAGTAAAACTGGCCATTAGTACTTGGGAGTCATATCACTCCATTTTGCATGAAAACTGTTTCACATGGAGGGAGGTCTTCTTTCACTCCAAGGCATCATGGAACATCAGGGTGCTAAAAGCTACTGTGCTCAAAATTGCAGTATGTTATGTTAGTTCAGTTCAGTCGCTCAGTCGTGTCTGACTCTGCAACCCCATGGAATGCAGCACGCCAGGCCTCACTGTCCATCACCATCCCCAGAGTTCACTCAACTCATGTCCATTGAGTCAGTGATGCCATCCAACCACCTCACCCTCTGTTGTCCCCTTCTCCTTCCACCTTCAATCTTTCCCAACATCAAGGTTTTTGCAAATGAGTCAGTTCTTTGCATCAGGTGGCCAAAGTATTGAAGTTTCAGCTTCAGCATCAGTCCTTCCAATGAATATTCAGGACTGATTTCTTTAGGATGGACTGGTTGGATCTCTGTGCAGTCCAAGGGACTCTCAAGGGTCTTCTCCAACACCACAGCTCAAAAGCATCAATTCTTCAGTGCTCAACTTTCTTTCTAGTCCAATGCTACGTTAAGTAAGGCCTTTACTTTATAAAAGTTCTTCCCTGTATCTATGGTACTACACATTGTATAACTAAAAAACTCAACTTTCCAATATGGTAGGTGGTGGAGATGAGGGTGTAACAGAAACTGTGTCTTGTGAAACACAGGCCATACCTTCAAGGCTTGCTGTAGAATCTGGGCATCATTAATCCCCGTAATTTCTCGTAGTTGATTCAGAAACGTCTGCTGGTGCTGGAAGAAGGGAAAAACCGAAAGCGTTATACTCAAATCTGAAAATGTACAAAGACAAGAAAATAAATGACCTTTGGAAAAAAAGACAGAAAACACAAAATACAGTAAAAAACAAAAAATACAGAACTTGAGAAAGACTGAATAAATTTCATTATTTTAGGAAGAATGAACAACGCTGCATGAGTCCTTATTCCATTTTCATGTTTCTAAACGCTGATTCTTCACTGTCTGATATATGCCGTCTAATAAGAGAAGGAGTGATCTCTGTGACAGCTAAACCTAAGAAGAACTAAGGGAAACAGGTATCCACTGGTGTACTTTAACTAGGGGATGAGACCCCAGAATGAAATTGAAGCAGCCCTATGAATCTCTCCCTGCCCCTAAAGTCAGCCAGCATCTAGGCATTTAGGATGTACAGAAAAAATATGCCTTTGGCAAACAAGCAGTAGGTGGATATATTACATTGAGGGATGACTAAACCACCACACCCTATTCAAGGGAGGAAAAAAAACACCTCATTCTCCAATCTGTCATAAAAGATCCAAAATAAAATTGATTACTTGCCCCCATTTGCTTTGTGTGTGTGTTAGTCCCTCAGTCGTGTCCAACTCTTTGCAACCCCATGAACTATAGCCTGCCAGGCTCCTCTGTCCATGTAATTCTCCAGGCAAGAATACTGGAGTGGGTTGTCATTCCCTTTTCCAAGGGAATTTACCAACCCAGGTATCGAAACTGCACCTCCCAGAATTTTTTGCAGGCAGATTCTTTACTTTCTGAGTCACTTGGGCCCATTTGCTTTAGATGTGTTTATACTCTCTTGATCTACTATATTCTACTAAAGAGAAAAACAGGTAGGATAGGATACTACTACCAAAACCCTTCCCTAAACTTCCCTAATTAAGAATATGGTCCTCCTTCCATCTCTACATTTCTTAATACAAGTTCCCCAAAACTGAAGACAGAACTATGAAATAGAGAAAGCTCAATGGGTGATACGACATGGAAAGCAAGTCCCCACTAGAATAAAAGGATCTGTTGAAATCTTGTCTTCCCAACTAAACATTCTTACATGGCATTTATTAAATGTCACTCTATACTTCCTCCTCTAGCATCCAGTCCAGGTGCTAGATAAGATACAGGGGAAAGGACAGACTGTCTGCTAAATGATTCCACCTTCTTTACCAAGCCCCATGTGCCCATTGACTGAGCAGAACAAAGTCATGTCATATGGCCCTTCATGTCTGCAAAGAAGGTTGAGAAATGTATTTTTCAGTTAGACAACAAGCTTCACTTCAAATCTGTTGCTAAGGAAAAACAAAAGAATGAAGAATGTACACTAAACAGCCACTGGCAGTATCTGCTATGACATCAACAAATTTTAATTTCCATAAAAATCTTACTAAAAGCTGAGATAACTGAGACTAAAAATAAAATATATAGTAAAGTATATGAACAGAGGTCATATGAACAAAACAGCTGAATAAAAGAACTGAACTGCTGAATTTAGAGTGCTGAAATATGAGAAAAGTAAAATTCTCTTTAGACATGTCAACTTTTCTACTTTCATTTTAAAAATTACCAATAGCAAGCAATGGAACCACAACTAACTTACACAATACCCAACATTACAAATTAAAGATGTATACAAATTACACAGAAATTCTCTTTATCTAATTCTATATCTTATTTTAGTGAACATAAAATACTTGAAAGATCTTACAAGCTTGTTCGTAACCACCCACACCAGCACTCCAAACCCTACTCTTTACACAGAATATAATTTTCCTCAACTGCAAATTATTCAATTGTGTATCAGGGAAAGATTTCTGAATACCCCAAATAAATTAATCATTTCTACAAATGATGCTGGCTATTATTTATAATGCAGTTCGAATGGAAACAATGCAAATGTCCTTCCACTAATGAATAAGTTCTAAGTTGTAATGTGCAAGACAATGCCCTGATAAATTTATCAATAAAGAAGATTCCCAGGCCCCACACCCTGAGACAGTGATTCCAGAAGTATCTGGATCTGCTAAGGGATCCTCATTTTTAGTAAACATCTCAAACGAGTTTGATATAGATGAGCCTAGAAGCACGGTTTAATTTAAACAAACAACTGTGTAGTTTCGCCAGTCTAGGTTTGATGCAGGATATAGGATGCTTGGGGCTGGTGCAGTGGGATGCCCCAGAGAGATGGTATGGGGAGGGAGGTGGGAGGGGGGTTCAGAATTGAGAACACGTGTACACCCGTGGCAGATTCATGTTGATGTATGGCAAAACCAATACTGTATTGTAAAGTAAAATAAAGTAAAATTAAAAATAAAAACAAAAATTAAAAAAATAAAAATAAACAGCAAATATATAATCTACATAGAAGTTAATCTTTACAAATTATATTAAGCTAAGCTTACAAAAATAGTGTGTCTATGTTAACAAGTACAAGGTAAGATGTAAAAAGAACGTAAAACCCAGAAAAGCTTACAAAGCCTGCAACAGACTCCCAATTCTTCTCCCAGCTGTGTATCCACACACTTTGCCACTTCTCACTTCCTCCCACTAGTTGTTGCTGTTCAGTCGCTAAGTCATGTCCAACTCTGTTCCCCCATGGACTGCAGCACACCAGGCTCCTCTGTCCTCCACTATCTTCTGGAGTTTGCTGAAATTCATGTCCATTGAGTCAGTAATGATACCTAACCATCTCATCCTCTCCCACTCCCTTCTCCTTTTGCTTTCAATCTTTCCCAGCATCAGGGTATTTTCCAATGAGTTGGCTCTTTGTATCAGATGGCCAAAATACTGACGCTTCAGAAATGTATTTCCTTGCTGCACTGATGACTGGCTTGGCCACGAGACAAGCTTTCATCAATGGCCTATTAGGAGACATGAAATGTGCTTGCATGGTTGGGCTTGCCCTCTTGAACTTGTGCAATTCATTAAGAACACAACCTGGGTAGCCCACTTGCCCCAGAAGGAGCCACATGAGAATAGCCACCCCAACCAACCAATCTGAACATGATAATATTTGAGATGTCACTAACTTTTGGTGTGGTCTGTTACAGTGATAGGTGACTGCAAGCAAGTACAATAAGAATACTCATATAAGAGTATTTTATATAGAAAAGTAACATCTAAAACTCTGTTATCATTTGGTGTGTTTTGTTCATTTTTCACAATAACGTCAGCTAACAATCCTAACAAAATTATTCAGGTGCATGTCTAGTGTGGTTCTCAGTCTCACGAATTTTGACTGAAAGTGAAACAATGAAAAGGATTAGGGTGGGCAAGAAGGCTAAGTGGGAAAAACAAAAGGTAAATGAATTTTCTTAACTAAGCAAGAAATGGGAACAAGATCATTAGAGGTAAGCAATGAGAATATTCTAAGTTTACGGAAGAGAAACCACCTCATCTGTCAAGTTTTCCTATTTGCTACTGGCATCTTCCAGCTGTGCTTTTTTCTATCTTTGAAAAATTGCACCTTTATTTCCTACAATCTTCTGATTTTGCTGCTTTTATTTCTGTTGTGATTAAGACTCTGGTCTTCTTTCAATGTTTGCACCTTCTTATTTACCAAACTTCTGGTCCTTGAAACACCCTGATCCTTAACTAAAAATGTCCTGCCATGTGGTTCTCTCTTCTTTGACTAATGATTTTGTATCCAAAGTGGACCTAACAAACTATCATCTCCAGAATTCCTTTTCTGAGCTGAGGTCTTCCTTGTATAAATTTCTTATCTACTACAGTATAATTGAACTCATCTTACACACTAGTAAAGTAATGCTCAAAACTCTCCAATCCAGGCTTCAGCAATACGTGAACCGTGAACTTCCAGATGTTCAAGCTGGTTTTAGAAAAGGCAGAGGAACCAGACATCAAATTGCCAACATCCGCTGGATCATCGAGAAAGCAAGAGAGTTCCAGAAAAACATCGATTTCTGCTTTATTGACTATGTCAAAGCCTTTAACTGTGTGGATCACAATAAACTGTTAAAAATTCTGAAAGAGATGGGAATACCAGACCAACTGACCTGCCTTTTGAGAAACCTGTATGCAGGTCAGGAAGCAACAGTTAGAACTGGACATGGAACAACAGACCGGTCCCAAATAAGAAAAGGAATACGTCAAGGCTGTATATTGTCACCCTGTTTATTTAACTTATATGCAGAGTACATCATGAGAAACACTGGGCTGAAAGAAGCACAAGCTGGAATCAAGATTGCTGGGAGAAATATCAATAACCTCAGATATGCAGATGACACCACCCTTATTACAGAAAGTGAAGAGGAACTAAAAAGCCTCTTGTTGAAAGTGAAAGAGGACAGTGAAAAAGTTATCTTAAAAGCTCAACACTCAGAAAATTAAGATCATGGCATCTGGTTCCATCACTTCATGGCAAATAGATGGGGAAACAGTGGAAACAATGTCAGACTTTATTTTTCTGGGCTCCAAAATCACTGCAGATGGTGACTGCAGCCATGAAATTAAAAGACGCTTACTCCTTGGAAGGAAAGTTAGGACCCACCTAGACAGCATATTCAAAAGCAGAGACACTACTTTGCCAACAAAGGTGTGTCTAGTCAAGGCTATGGTTTTTCCAGTGGTCATGTAAGGATCTGAGAGTTGGACTATAGAGAAAGCTGAGCGCCGAAGAATTGATGCTTTTGAACTGTGGTGTTGGAGAAGACTCTCAATAGTCCCTTGGACTGCAAGGAGATCCAATCAGTCCATCCTAAAGGAGATCAGTCCTGGGTGTTCACTGGAAGGACTGATGTTGAAGCTGAAACTCCAATACTTTGGCCACCTCATGAGAAGAGTTGACTCTTTTGAAAAGACCCTGATGTTGGGAAAGATTGAGGGCAGGAGGAGAAGGGGACGACAGAGGATGAGATGGTTAGATGGCATCCCCAACTCAATGGACCTAAGTTTGGGTAAACTCCGGGAGTTGGTGATGGACAGGGAGGCCTGGCCTGCTGCGGTTCATGGGGTCGTAGAATTGGACACGACTGGGAGACTGAACTGAACTGAACAGTATAAGGAGGTGGCTGTAACCTGCTGACACTGCTGAATCAAGAAGGGCAAGACACAATGTTCAAAGAGATTCAGTGGTTTGCAAACACCACAAAAATCAGTAAGTGAGCAAGCTCAGACTATCTATAGGCCTTCAGATTTCTTCACTGATGTTATTTTTAGTGAGTGACGACATCCTTAAGTACCTACTACGTGTAAAATCCAAAATTGTGCATTTCAAGGAGAAGAAGGTACCAGTAACTTCAATATAAAGTATGGATCAGAGTGTTTCAGAGAATTCTTCCCCTGTTGATCCTATATAATACTGGGTCTGTTTTAAATCTATTTAAGTAAGACTACAGCATATTTACATTGGTATAATTTCTTAAAATGCAAAAAAGGATCACTGACCTAAGGCAAAAAAAGAATACAAGTATTTATTATGCTCTTACTGCATGCCAGTGCTTCTGGTATATAATCTCAAATAATATATGCGCACATGCACACACACAAATCCTCTAGAAAATCACTCTCATTTTATAGCGAATAACATATTTAAGAGACTATGAAGTACAAATGCAGAAATGATTGTCTAATTTTTCAAATTCCACAGTCCATGTGTCTCCCACATTTTCTCCATGGTATCTGATTCTGGAGATTAAAGATGTAGTAAAAAAAAATAAATACTCAGCCCCAAAATCCATTACTATGTTGACATTAAACACTTTGATACAAGAAAGTGGTACAAAAGAACTGGAGCACTGATGACCACAAGGCAGGAAAGCTTTCTGTGTTAAGAGGTGAGTGACTCGTAAGTTGGTCTTTGGTTCCTTTGACTGCATTTCTAAATATAAATAAAACAGTTTATGCAAAAGCAAGAAGACAAAGGTTTCCATCTTCAGGGGAAAAAATGGTAACTCTCATAAGAACCTCTTAAAAAAACTTTAAACATGTCTAAGGAAGAAAAAAAAAAAACAATTTGATAGGAAATCCCAAAGCATTCATCAACTTCAAAATCACATGATTTAAATTTCAGAATTAGCATTGCTAGGCACCAAATGGAAAACATTTCAAAGTTCACTGACAGATAATTTCAAGTACATAATATATCCTTCATGTAGCTCACTGTAAGACCCAAACCTGCCTCTAACCAGACATATAAGAAAAAAAAAAAAATCTTTATAAGTAAGTCTTGTATTCTTTTTTATCCATAATTTTAAGGAGAACGACATGACAACCTTTCATTTCTCTTCATATATAACCTCAAATAATAGATGTGCACCTTCATGTGACCTCTCTGAGGAACTTACCTACAGTGTGACCCTTCTCACAGCTTAAAGGGCCCTTTACGTGCCCCAGCCATTTCTAGCCTGACCTTACCCTGCTTTCCCCTCTTGCATTTCCTCTTCCAGTCAGGGTGTACACAATACTATTCTGCTTCCTAATTCAAAGGTCTGAGGATATTCAATTGCTTTCTGTTAAGGTCAGAGGTTTCTCTGACACCACAGACTGTAATAATATATAATGATTAATCATCAGACTCTATACCAAAGAGAACACAGGGTGTCTATTTCCCTCATCACTGTGTTCCTGGTAACTAAATAGTACAGTGTCGGGCATGTGGTAGAAACACAATAAATATTGACCAAATAAATGAAAACAACAGTTTGCACAGGTGAACTAGAGTAAGTTACCTCACAGGGCTTGAACTCATCCACAGGAAAGAGGTACAAATTAAATTAGAGAAGGGAACAAGCATGCATAAATCACGCCCAATTGCTTAGCAAACTTTCTACACTTCCCTACATTGCACTGAGAAGTTCATAGAAGGCCTTATTGCCTAGTCCTGGTAATGTCCATCCTGCCTGAAGGGGAGTGTATAGTACAGTATTGTTGAAATTTCCAAATTCAAATGATCTACATATTAATCTCAAGAATAGTTGTGCTATCTTTTATTTTCTACTGCCATAGAGTTAAGGTTCATCTCAATCTTTTTGGGTTAACAGCACTTCAGTATTAAAATAATCACATACTTTTATGGATGTATAAATCTAAAAAGTATGCTTTTTGTATTCTTCACTATTTACATTTAGCCTTAGAAATCCCAGAAATTCTGAACTTAAAGTCTTTCCCCATGTTTTTATAGAATCCAGATCTACAACCTTAAGCATTATGTAATCTAAAAAAACAAAAAAGAAGAAGGTGAAAAAATAAGACACTTGGCTCATCCTCAATAAAAGTTTCCATCATTCCCCCCTTCAGAGCTCATAGCCCTACTGCAGCCCTTTCACCAGTCTAACGCCTGCACGATGTCCGTGCTCTGAAGAGAACCCTCTATCCCTATTAACTGGCAGATAAAAGATATGCAACAGAATTAGAAACTAAACAGTTTCCCCAAAATATACTGTTTTGTGTGTGTGTGCTTAGTCACCAAGTCATGTCCAACTCTTTGTGACCCCATGGACTGTAGCCCACCAAGATCCTCTGTCCATGGGATTCTTCAGAGGAGAATATTGAAGTGGATAGCCATTTCCTACTCCAGGGGATCTTCCTGACCCAGAGTGATAAGCTAAGTTCACACAGAGTTAAATACATTTCTAGGCCAAACAAAAATCTAATACCATGAAACACGGTTTCTATGGGAACATGCATTTAGAGTTACAAAAACCCAACTTGCAAAACCTTTTGGAACAGTGTGTTTTTAAATTAGAATGCTTATATTCTAGAAAATGTGGGTAAACAAAACTGTCAGGAATCAACTCATACCTGTGAACTGCAATCTCTACAGTTTAAATCAAGTTTATCTTTAACTTATTTTTGATGCTGATGATTTGATTGATTCTTAATATATTTCTCTCTTGTCCAATTAAATCTTTGTGTGTCTCTTGGTTTCTGTACTTAAATTTTTATTAATTTCCAGTCCAAAAATAAAATCCCTTGAACTAATAGAGCAAAATTAGCATGCTCTAAGTAGAACTTTCAAACTAGAATACCACATAACTCCTAGCAGCTCTATGTATCACAAACAATTCCTTAAAACAAATACAGTATTTGGTCATCCTAATTACAAATACAGTACATTCTATTGACCGAGCTTCCCTGGTAGCTCAGATGGTAAAGAATCTGCCTGCGATGTAGGAGACTCAGGTTCAGTCCCTGGGTGGGGAAGATCCCCTGGAGAAGGGAATGGCAACCCATTCCAGTGTTCTGGACTGGAGAATCCCATGGACAGACCATGGGGTTGCAAAGAGTAGGACACAAATGAGCCATTAACACTTTCACTATTGATATTAGAAACTGCATTATTCTAGACATACAGCTAGGTTTAATAAAGCATGTGCTCTATACCACTTTCTTTCCCAGACCGATAAAAGGGTCATTTACGTAAGTGTCCAGGCTCCAGCAACTCAGCACACATGTCCTCCATCCAGGGGGCTTCAATCATAACTTCTTCAATAAGAAGTGAATCTCAGTCTCAGGGCTCGGTGAGACCTCTCCCAAACATATTTCTTCCTCTATTCTTTAGAGTTCTTTAAATGATAATTCAAATGATAACACTTTATCATTTGTTACTAGTCAATATTTCTTTATATTAAACTTTTCCCATTCATATTACTGTATAGTTTCTATATCGTAACTGGACTCTTACTCATACAATCAACATCCTTAAAAGCATTTTTTGTATCCTAATAATATATTAATGATACAATTCTGTATTTTTAAGAGAGAAGTCTCAAAAACAATCAAGAAGGGGAAAATTAACCATATACGGTAGGTTTTTTCTTAGAACCACCACTTACTGAGCCCTTACGAAAAGTGTACAAGGCACTAGAGACTTCATTATGTAGGCACGATGCATTACATTGTTGGCTACTGGTGACTGTGATTTAATCTCTAGTCCCTCTTTCCTTCTTGGACAGGGGAGTAGGCTCTAATCATGCTAAGTCACTTCAGTCGTGTCCGACTCTGTGCCACCACATAGACAGAAGCCCAGCAGGCTCCCCCATCCCTGGGATTCTCCAGGCAAGAACACTGGAGTGGGTTGCCATTTCCTTCTCCAATGCATGAAAGTGAAAAGTGAAAGTGAAGTTGCTCAGTCGTGTCCGACTCTTAGCAACCCCATGGACTGCAGCCTACCAAGGGATTTTCCAGGCAAGAGTACTGGAGTGGGGTGCCATTGCCTTCTCCATGGCTTTAATCATAGTGGCTGTTTTTTCTGAGGCCAAGCTCCCATCCTGAAGCAATCTAGTCCCCCCAGCCAGGAGTCATCTCATTAACATACAAAAGGCAGCAAATTTCTGTGACAGAAACCAAAGGAAAAGACTAAATATTTAGTCTTTCACTGTTTCATTTAGATTAAAAAAAAACACCTAAAAATATACAGCAAAAAAAAAAAAAATATATATATATATATATACACACACACACACAGCAGACATTGCATTTAACTTATTCACAAAACAAAAACAGACTCACAGACTTAAAGAATGAAACTTAGGTTGCCAGGGGAAAAGGATGAGAGGAAAGAGCAGCCAGAGAGTATTATATATTATACCACAGCCAGTCATATATAGCTACTTACAGATACACCAAGGCACCAAATTGTTTTGTTTGTTCTGCTCGTGGACTTCTCTTTGCTTCAAATGATACCATCCATCTCCCTATACATCTTCAATATCACCTCCTCTGTGAGGTCTTTCCTGTTCTTAGATCCTCTCCTTGGTCCTAGCAATATATCCTGTATACACCTCACTTAAGGAAAGAAGTAAAAGCATCAGTTGCTCAGTCATGTCTGACTCTTCGCGATCCCATGCACTGCAGCCCACCAGGCTTCTTTGTCCTTGGAATTCTTCAGGCAAGAATACTGGAGTGAGTAGCCATTCCCTTCTCCAGAGAATATTCTCAACCCAGGGATCGAACTCAGGACTCCTGCATGGCAGTAGGATTCTTAACTGTCTGAGCCACCAGGGAAGCTTCATATACTTCATTTAACTTTTAATATAATGTATGCATTTCTGGCTCCCACCACCACCAAACTATAAGCTATTTTACAGTGTATTGTTTATACCTATCTCCTTAAAGAAAGAATAAATGAATAGATGGACATGAAAATGAGAGATAACTGGATGGATATCTAAGCAGAAATGCAATTGAAAACATGAAACAACAGTTTATGTCAGGGTGAAAGTTTTAAATTATTTTGAAAATACAAATTTGGTAGTAATGAACATATAACAAATGACAAATTATATAAACACTCAAAGCTCACAAAGTAGAAAGCAGAAAACCAAAGACCAAACCTTGCAAAACTCCTACAATTAAGTAAACACATAGTCCATGGTATTAGCAACCAAACTTTAGTATGCTGTATAGCCCAAATGTACATACTTTAAATATACGTACTAATAAATACACAGCAAAATCTGACAAGCTTGCAAAAATCTTGCCCATACCTAGGCCTACTTGAGACTGTCTTCTTACCCATCAATTCTCAACTTCCCTGTGTCTGTAGTACGTGTTTAAATACTAAGCATTTTTGGCAGCACACTCAAAAAGATCTGAACAAAATTCAACAACTCTTAAGGGAGGTGGCAGTAATTAGAATGCAATTGTTGCTCCAGTACAACAATACTGTCCAATGGTGTCTGCAAAAGCAGTTATCACACTGTTCAGTAGTATCCCACCCTCCTGATTATCCAGGCACTAAGACGTGCTCATAGCAAAATTGACAAGTTTCAACAAATAATATGTATTCGGCATTAACTTAAAAGTAATGTACAATTGTTTACCTCTTATTCATAACAAGTGTATTCTGCTCTACACTAAATCACAAAATCTGTTCAGAGGAGATACTGAAATAAGTACATTTACTGAAGTACAGCAAAATAAAGTTTTAAACTATGATCAAACCTGGGGGCACATCTCTGAAGATTTTTGACAACAAAAAGGCTGAGACCACTACTCTAAGACAAATGCTATCAAATAAGTACTGAGGTTACAGATGGAATATAGATGACAAGAGCAATAAAATCTACTCTCTATGTTTAATAACCATATTTTGTAAGAATAATGCTGATACATATACATTACTTTCCTTGGTTGAAGCTGAAAATGCCAATAGAGCTTCTATAAAACACTACCATCTGTCAAATTAAGTTAACCTTGTTATTCTGATATATATTTTTTTAATTTTGGTTACATCTAAGTTACTAGTGGACCACATTGTGTCAGACCTCTCCAACATGACCCATGCATCATTAGAGATGCCAAGGGAACATTTCATGCAAAGATGGACTCAATAAAGGACAGGAATGGTAGGGACCTAACAGAAGCAGAAGATATTAACAAGAGGTGACAAGAATACACAGAAGGACTGTACAAAAAAGATCTTCACGACCAAGATTATCAAGATGGTGTGGTCACTCATCTAGAGCCAGACATCCGGAAAGGGGAAGTCAAGTGGGCCTTAAGAAGCTTCATTATGAACAAAACTCGTGGAGGTGATGGAATTCCAGTTGAGCTATTTCAAATCCTACAAGATGATGCTGTAAAGTGCTGCACTCAATATGTCAGCAAATTTGGAAACTTAGCAGTGGCCACAGGACTGGAAAAGGTCAGCTTTCACTCCAATCCCAAAGAAAAGCTATGCCAAAGAATGCTCAAACTACCACACAACTGTACTCCTCTCACATGCTAGTAAAGTAATGCTCAAAATTCTCCAAGCCAGGCTTCAGCAATATGTGAATAGTGAACTTCCAGATGTTCAAGCTGGTTTTAGAAAAGGCAGAGGAACCAGAGATCAAATTACCAACATCCACTGGACCATCGAAAAAGCAGGAGAGTTCCAAAAAAACATCTATTTCTGCTTTCTTGACTATGCCAAAGCCTTTGACTGTGTGGATCACAATAAACTGTGGAAAATTCTGAAAGAGATGGGAATACCAGACCACCTGACCTGCCTCTTGAGAAATCTGTATGCAGGCCAGGAAGCAACAGTTAGAACTCGACATGGAACAACAGACTGGTTCCAAATAGGAAAAGGAGTACATCAAAGCTGTATATTGTCACCCTGCTTATTTAACTTATATGCAGAGTACATCATGAGAAACAGTGGGCTGGATGAAGCACAAGCTGGAATCAAGATTGCCAAGAGAAATATCTGACCACATGATGCATAAACTCAGGTATGTGGATGACACCATCCTTACAGCAGAAAGTGAAGAAGAACTAAAGAGCCTCTTGATGAATGTGAAAGAGGAGAGTGAAAAAGTTGACTTAAAGCTCAACATTCAGAAAACTAAGATCATGGCATCCGGTCCCATCACTTCATGGCAAATAGATGGGGAAACAGTGGAAACAGTGGCTGACTTTATTTTGGGGGGGTTCCAATTGGAATGAAAGTTATAACCAATCTAGACAGCATATTAAAAAGCAGAGTCATTACTTTGTCAACAAAAGTCTGTCTAGTCAAAGATATGGTTTTTCCGGTAGCCATGCGTTCATGCATGGATATGAGAGCTGGACTTTAAAGAAAGTTGAGCACTGAAGATGCTTTTGAACTGTGGTGTTGGAGAAGACTCCTGAGAGCCCCTTACTGCAAGGAGAGCCAACCAGTCCATCCTAAAGAAATCAGTCCTGAATATCCATTGGAAGGACTGATACTGAAGCTGAAACTCCAATACTTTGGCCACCTGATGTGGAGAACTGACTCATTGGAAAAGACCCTGATGCTAGGAAAGACTGAAAGCAGGAGGAAAACGGGACAACAGAGGATAAGATGGTTGGATGGCATCATTGACTTAATGGACATGAGTTTGAGTGAACTCCAGGAATCTGTAACTGACAGAGAGGCCTGGCGTGCTGCAGTCCATGGGGTCGCAAAGAGTCAGACACAACTGAGTGACTGAACTGAACTACTGAGATTAAATAAAAATGGACTCCTATTCATGGAAGAAAAACACAAAGGGAGCAAGAAAAATGTTGAAAATGGAAAAAAACATCTCCAAGATATATAAGTTGAGGGAAAAAGTAGTATTTAAACTATAAAGAATTCCTTCAAATCAAAAAGGAAAAAGTAAAACAACTCCCCCTCCCCCCACCCAAACAACCAAAAACAAATGTGAATTCCACAGGGAAAAAAACAATGGTTCATAAACATATAAAAAAGATAACCAACTAACCTATCAACACTAGAATGGTTAATGGTCATAACTATAAGTGAACCACCAAATATGCTCACATGCTGCCTTCTCTACCCCACCGCAGCCTAAGACGCTCAGACATACTAGAGCCCTCCCTCTGAAGCCAGTAGCAGGAATGGAAATAATCAGTTCTATTAGTTCTGCAGTTTTATTACCAACTTGAAATACCAGCCCACTAGGGAAGAAGTCTGGAATTCAGTTCTGAGAATCTGTACGGAGCAATGAGAACAGAGTTCATAACCCCAGGAGGCCTGTGCAGAGAGCTCCTTCTTGCCTCCCAAACTGATCATTTTAGACCTGAGGCAGTGGACTGATGCTAATTTCTTTTCAACACTCTTCCTTGGCCCTGTCCTGACCCAATTTCTTTAAAGCTTTATGGGAAGACTTCAGGGGTCCTCTTTCTGAAGTGCCAAGACCAGCTCAGAGGCCTCCGTGGAGGATACAGAAAGACCCACACCCTGAGTCCAAGCTTGTTTCTGTAGCTCCATCTCAATACAAAGGTGACATTTGATTTTGCATGTACCCTGGTTCCAATTATGATGCATAAACTTATGTATATGCAAGTGTATGGTTAGTTCTCACTTTAGTACAAGCACAGCATCAGATCCTGACCACTAATGGTTCTTCAATCCTGGTCCCTCTTTCCATATCCTCCCATATCCTTCCTCTTTACCTAGGATCTAGCTCTCAGCTCCACAGTCAATCCTGCCCTCAAAGCTAGTGCCACTCAGCCCAACAGACCCACTTCCAGGCTAGACAACACCAACAAAAACCCAAGAAATAAGAAGTTTCTAGTTCAAAACAAGCTACTCTTCTGTCTTGTTCCAACATGGACCAAAAACCGTAAGAAACGTCTTTCTCTACTTAATTGTTTACCTGTCCACAGTTTATCCCTCCCCATCACTGGTACCCCAAGTTCTCTCCAAACTTCCAAGCCAACTACAATGTGAAAGTATTTTTGTACTCTATGGAACAAAATAGACATCATAAGATTATTCTTCTGTGTGTAATTAATTAATAAAGAGATTAATTTGGTGTTAGTTTGAGGCATGAAAAAGAAAAGCCTTTTCATTCTTTAGCAGGGAGTCTTTTTATGAGGCATTACTAGAAAAAATATAAAATGCAGGAAAAACTGTGCAACTTCACTTTGTTTTGTAAGCATATAGTACTGGCCCGTAAATGTTTTTACCTCTGGGAACATCTTTAACTTTTTTGCCATCTTCAGACTTCGAAAAATAAGTTATTGCTGATCCTGTGAGAATGTAAACCTGAATAATATGAGAAACAATACTTTAAAATCATCCAAAAATAGCCAATAAGTACATGAAAAGGTGTTCAAAACCACAGTCAATCGGGAAATATATACTGACATCACAATGAAGTACCACTACTTACTAAAATTGCTAACATATAAAAGTTGATAACACTGTTACAAAGATACAGACAACTGGAACTCTCATTCATTCCTGATGGGAAGGTACAATCACTGTGAATAACCATTTAGCAATACCTTACAACAGTTATGTCTATGCCCAAGAAAAACACTTTAGAAGTACACCAGGGACCATTCTTCCCTGGTGGCCAATGCAGGGGACTCGGGTGTGATCCCTGGTTTGGAAAGATTCCACATGCCGCAGAGCAACTAAGCCCATGCGCCACAACTACTGAGCCTTCGTGCTGCAATTACTGGATCCTATATGCCTAGACCCTGTGCTCCACAACAAGAGAAGTCACAGCAGTGAGAAGCCTGTACACCACAACAAAGAGTAGCCCCAACTTGCAGCCACAACTAGAGGAAGCTCAAGAACAGCAACAAAGACCCTGCGCAACCAAATATAAATAAAACTTTAATCTTAAAAAAAAAAAAAGTAGTAGTATATCGGGTACCGAAGAACTGTCCTTTTAAAATTAGCAATAAAATAGAAACATCCACCATCATCACTTCTAAACATTTATCAGACGTCTTACCTAATACAAGCAAAAATGAATTATAAGCATAAAAATTGTAAATAAAACTATCATGATTTATTTACACGATCTTTATATAAAAAATCCAAAAACATCTCTCAAAAAATATCAGAAAAAATTTTAGCAAAGTGGCGAGATATAAAATCAATCTACGAAAGTCAGCTGCATTCACACACACCAGTTCAGTTCAGTTCAGTTGCACAGTCATGTCCCACTCTCTGTGACCCCATGAACTGCAGCACACCAGGCCTCCCTGTCCATCACCAACTCCCAGAGTTCACTCAGACTCATGTCCATCGAGTCGGTGATGTCATCCAGCCATCTCATCCTCTGTCGGCCCCTTCTCCTCCTGCCCCCATCCCTCCCAGCATCAGAGTCTTTTCCAGTGAGTCAACTCTTCGCATGAGGTGGCCAAAGTACTGGAGTTTCAGCTTTAGCATCAGTCCTTCCAAAGAACACTCAGGACTGATCTCCTTTAGAACACACACCAGTAACAAATAACAAACATTTTAAAGTACTTTATAATGTTGTTACTGGAAAGTATCAACTATATAGGGCAAATAATGTACATGAATTCTACTGTGAAAATCATAAACCAAGTGAAAAATATTAAAGATCTAAGGTGGCTTAGTGGTAAAGAATCCACCTGCAATGCAGGAGATGCAGCTTTAACCCCTGGATCAGGAAGGTCCCCTGGAGAAGTAAATGGCAATTCATTGCAGTATTCTCGCCCGGGAAATCTCATGGACAGAGGAGCCTGGCGGGTTACAGCCCATGGGGTCGCAAAAGAGTTGGACATGACTTAGCAACTAAACAACAAAAATATTAAAGTAGAGCTTAAAAAAAAAAAAAAGTACACCCTGTTCATGGATAGAAAGACTCAATATCATAAAAGATGTTAGAAGTTCCAAATTGGTCTACAGGGTCAATAAAATTACTGAGAAAAAAAAAAAAAACCCTCAAACAGGGTTTTTCAGAAAACTTGGTAAGATTATTCTAAACTTTCTAAGGAAGCTACCAAAGCACACTGGAAGAAGAGCAAACTTCCTGTTTCAGTACAGAGACTATTATGAAGCCTTAACAATGAAGACAGGATGGTATTCACAAAATGAACCGTGGAACAAAACAGCAAAGGGGGAAAACAAAAACGCATTTTCCATAAAACTTTTACATATGACAGAGATGGTACGTCAGTTCAGTGGGGGAGAGCATTAACTTTGCAATAAGGTAAGATTAACAACAAAAAAATCATACACAGAATAAAAATTAAATTGGATCCCTAACACATCAGGTACAAAAATTAAGTGCAAACAGGTCTAGTTGTTGCAAACACAACTTTTTAAACTCTTATTATTATACACATAAATTTCATTTATATAGCAAGATGAAAAAAGTTTCCAAAGTTAAAACAACTAAAATTTAAAAATACGAGCCTTTGGAATCAGAGAGGCAATAAAAAGGAAATCAAAGAGAAAATGAACACAGGATTCAAGCTGATTACAATCTCTAATGAAAACAGAGGGATGGGATGAGGTGACTATATGGATAGATATAGGTTACTTTCAAAGTTCTCACTTTTGCCTTAGGCAGTGGGTTCAATGTGTGCTTATCATCAAAGATTAATTTGCTATTTCATAAATAAATGAAAGCATATTTGCATTGATAGCTGATTATGATCCAAAGTTTATGATTAATTCCATGCTGTGTACTTCAGAATCAACTAGAATTAAAACAAACCTGACAAAAAGTATCTGACCACTTATGAAGGAAGCAAATACAGAACTGGCATACAAAAATAATAATTTTAGACAAAGCAAAAAGTTATTCTAGCACACAGAGTGAAAGAATAGAAAAAAATATGAAACGAAATTTGAAGCAAGATAGAGAGATGAATGGTATCTAATATTCAAATAATGTAGTTTCAGAGTAGGAAGAAAAATGGATGAGAGTAACAGTAATAACTTTTAAATATATATCTTTTTCCTGAGAAGAACATTATAGTTTTCAGATCAAAAATTTTTGTCAGGATGGTTAAAAACACATACACACATGCGTGCAAAATCTCTGAATTCTAAAACCAAAGAGGAAATCTTATAATCTCATACAGAGAGTCCTACGTGATTGAGAACATACATACACAAAGAAAGTTAAATTATCTACCCAAAAAAAAGTTAAACAGCATTAAACTACACAGAAAAGCATAGTTAAAATTAAACATCTAAATACCTATTTTAAAAAATTTACTAGCCACTAATATTTAACACAATTAAGTAAAATAATATTTTTGACGTAGAGTACATTGTAAAAATTTTAAAAATCATTTAAAATTACCATTCCATATTATTCCAATAAACTCAAGAAAGATGTAAGAAAAATATGCTAAACAGTCTTACTGGGAGCACAGGGAAGGAGGAAAAACTATTAATTATTACATAAAAACATGTTTAAATATATTTGTTTAAAATTAAGAGAAGAAAAAGATCTTCAAATAAATGAAAATCAGATGGCAATAAAAAGATTAAACATGTTATCACTATATATATATATATGACAAAATCTTACTAAATGACCAGCAAAATCAAATTTAGATTAGATCCATTAGAAATACAAATATAATTTGATGAAATTATATTAAAAGTAGAGACGTCAATCTTGCTCAGAAGATATAAAAATAAAACCATGAAATATTCAAATCACACCCTAAGTGCTCATGTGATATATATAGAACTCTGTAACTCAAAAAATACATATTCTTTTACATGATCATTAAAACCTCATGTGCTTAGTCATAAGAAATTCTTAATAAATTTCTAAAACTATTACAAATCATATTCTCTAAACAGAATGTTTCAA
This sequence comes from Oryx dammah, assembly GCF_014754425.2. Classification (NCBI taxonomy): domain Eukaryota; kingdom Metazoa; phylum Chordata; class Mammalia; order Artiodactyla; family Bovidae; genus Oryx; species Oryx dammah. The sequence goes on along the minus strand of NW_024070186.1, from coordinate 135,312,842 downwards.
TTGTGTTTAAACTAAAAACCAACAACTTAAAAAGTGCAACAAAAAAAGTAAAACAAAAAATATTTTTAAATAATGAAAGAAAAACATTTTAAGATAATAGTCAAAATTTGGAAAGCATAACTAAAACGTGCTTTAAATAAAGCAGTCAGCCTAATAAGAGTCACAGTCATCATAACTTCAAAGCAGCAAGCACTTAGGTCGAAAGATCAAAAACAGTTAAATGCTACAAATTTTGACTGATTTAACTTAATGCTACGCTAAACAATTCCAAAACCGTACGAAAAAACAAAAAGCTTTCTAATCTTTGTATGAGCTAATCTTATTTTAGCCCATATACATATAAAAACAAACCTTGTAACAAATCTCATTTAAAAATGAAGATTCTAATTTTTCAATTAAAATTTAGTGTAATGAATTCTGAGGCATCAGGACAAAGGCAAGCCAGAAAGCAATACAGATTAATGGTTAATGGCAGAAGCCCCCAAATCTCAGAGTTTAAAGCCCACCCTCAACATACACTAACAATGAAATGTTGCCTTTAGTTCTTGTCTAATACTTTTTCCTCAACCAGGACATGAAAGTAAAAAAAAGTGTCTACCTAAAAAAGTGGTTGGGAAAATGAAGTTGAAAAGAAGTTATAAAATTATTTGCACACTTTCTTAACATCATAGTAAATATGTTACGTGTTACCCATTACAACTGTGCTTATCATAAAATACCACCATCACTTGTTGCCAAAAAAAAAAAGATATTTGATAGTCAACATCTAAATCTGATTTCAAAACATCTTAAAAACATGTAACTATAAGGACATTTCATATTACAATGAAACAATACATTACAGACCCTACTATTAATCCTAGTATTCTGTAATCTTAGCTAAAATAATAACGTATGAAAAAAGAGGTGCCAAAATTGATAGGAGGTCAGAATGATAATTATTTGCAAATGATATGGACTGCATACAAAGAATATTGAAGAATATCAGAAAACTAGAACTAATGAAAATTCATTAAGACAACGGGGTACAACCTTAGTATAGAGTCAAAAGTAGGTGAGAAAGGAAAGGAGTAAAAGGGGAATAAGTAGCTGGATCCTGCTCTCTCAGTAAACCAAGTATTATGCTAACAAGATAACCAACCATTTAATACTAAACAATGTCTATTTTATATAATGTTTACAGTGATTTATATAAGGTTAAAGACAGGAAAAGGTCAGTTTTCATTCCAATCGCAAAGAAAGGCAATGCCAAAGAATGCTCAAACTACCGTACAATTGCACTCATCTCACACGTTAGTAAAGTAATGCTCAAAATTCTCCAAGCCAGGCTTCAGCAATATGTGAATAGTGAACTTCCAGATGTTCAAGCTGGTTTTAGAAAAGGCAGAGGAACCAAAGATCAAATTGTCAACATCCGCTGGATCATCAAAAAATCAAGAGAGTTCCAGAAAAACATCTATTTCTGCTTTACTGACTATGCCAAAGCCTTTGACTGTGTGGATCACAATAAACTGTGGAAAATTCTGAAAGAGATGGGAATACCAGACCACCTGACCTGCCTCTTGAGAAATCTGTATGCAGGTCAGGAAGCAACAGTTAGAACTGGATATGGAACAACAGACTGGTTCCAAATAGGACAAGGAGTACATCAAGGCTGTATATTGTCACCCTGCTTATTTAACTTCTATGCAGAGTACATCACGAGAAATGCTGGGCTGGAAGAAGCACAAGCTGAAATCAAGACTGCCGGAAGAAATATCAATAACCTCAGATATGCAGATGACACCACCCTTATGGCAGAGAGTGAAGAGGAACTAAAAAGCCTCTTGATGAAAGTAAAAGAGGAGAGTGAAAAAGTTGGCTTATTCAGAAAACTAAGATCATGGCATCTGGTCCCATTACTTCATGGTAAATAGATTGGGAAACAGTGAAAACAGTGTCAGACTTTATTTTGGGGGGCTCCAAAACCACTGCAGATGGCGATTGCAGCCATGAAATTAAAAGACGCTTACTCCTTGGAAGGAAAGTTATGACCAACCTAGATAGCATATTGAAAAGCAGAGACATTACTTTGCAAACAAAGGTCCATCTAGTCAAGGCTATGGTTTTTCCAGTAGTCGTGTATGGATGTTAGAAGTTGGACTGTCAAGAAAGCTGAGCGCTGAAGAATTGATGCTTTTGAACTGTGGTGTTGGAGAAGACTCTTGAGAGTCCCATGGACTGCAAGGAGATCCAACCTGTCCATTCTAAAGGAGATCAGTCCTGGGTGTTCTTTGGAAGGACTGATGCTAAAGCTGAAACTCCAGTACTTTGGCCACCTCATGCAAAGAGGTGACTCATTGGAAAAGACTCTGATGCTGGGAGGGATTGGGGGCAGGAGGAGAAGGGGACGACAGAGGATGAGATGGCTGGATGGCATCACCGACTCGATGGACATGAATTTGAGTGAACTCTGGGAGATGGTGATGGACAGGGAGGCCTGGCGTGCTGGGATTCATGGGGTCGCAAAGAGTCAGACACGACTGAGCAACTGAGCTGAACTGTCTCTTTAAATGCTATATTATATTTTTATAACTTCCAGTTCAGGGCAGTCGCTCAGTCATGACTTCCTTCCCACCTAACCCCCAGTATAATTAAATGAAAGCTGACTGTTGATCTATAAGATTCCTTCTGCCTTTATTCTCTACTTTCTCTTTTTTATCCTCTCTGTCTGGAATAAACACACGCTTAGCTCCACTAAATACTTGGATATAAAAAAGTTGCTCATGTCTAATCATCTATCTTCAAGGCTTTAAAAGTAAATTCAGAGGCATTTAATGACTTGCCCAAGGTCATGGAAAGGTGATTTAGGTCAACCCACATCCTATTCTTTCACTACATTGCCTATATTCTAACAGATGTCCACAATTTCAAGCTTTCATCGTTTCTGCGTGTGCGCTAAGTCACTTCAGTTGTGTCCGACTCTGTGTGACCCTATGAACTGTATGTAGCCGCCAGGCTCCTTTGTCCTTGGGATTTCTCAGGCAACAATACTGGAGTGGGTTGCCATGCCCTCCTCCAGGGGATCTTCCCCACCCAGGGATGGAACCCGCATCTCTGATGTTGCCTAAATTGGCAGGCAAATTCTTTACCATCAGTTCCAGGTACGAAGCTCCTAACTGTTTCTCCATCATGTTAAATTGTGAGATTCAGTTAAGGAACTAATATTCACTCATCGAATATTTATTGAAACCTACTATGTGCAACCAGTCAATCCTCAAGGAAATAAATCCTGAATAATCAATGGAAGGACTAATGCTAATGCTGAAGCTCCAATACTTTGGCCACCTGATGCAAAGAACTAACTCATGGGAAAAGATCCTGATGCTGGGAAAAATTGAAGGCAGAAGGAGAAGGGGACCACAGAGGATGAGATGGTTGGATGGCATCACTGATTCGATGGACATGAGTTTGAGCGAGCTCTGGGAGTTGGTGATGAACAGGGAAGCTTGGCATGCTGTAGTCCATGGGGTCGCAAAGAGTCAGACACAACTAAGCAACTAAACTGAACTATGTGCAAGAAACTGTTCTAAGCCCTAGGGTGAAACAAAATAGGCACACACAAAAAAAAAGTTATTCAACTCAGGAGAATACAGTTAATGTAAATAGAATCCAGCTCACAGCTGTTCAAATTAATCTGGTCTCTAAGAGAATGCCTTCTATTTAATATATTGCTGCCCTAGAGAATCCTCATTTGGGACCTGAATCAATGAACCAAAATTCTGAGATGAGAATCCTACACTTCAGGTAAATATCAAGCAGAAAGGCCGAATATACACATTCAAGACCAAAATTATGACAGGACTTAACCTTAGCTAATCTGATACCAACTCCAATTCACCTGTATCATCTTAAACCTCAGGAAAATGGCTCTTTGCAGGTTCACTCAATCTCACAACTGCCTGCCAGGGCCAAACTTGAGCCATCAAGCAAAGAACACATCAGAGGCAAAGGAAAAGACACCCCTTGCCTTATGTTACATTGTGACAAGCCACTCTGTAGGTAAACAGAAGACCTGTAAGTTTTGTGTTACTTAAAAAAAAAAAAAGACCTGAGTGTTGTGCTACTTTTTTTTTTTTTAATTATAATCATACATCCTTTGGGAAGGAAAAAGAAAAATCTCACAAAATAAGAAACTGTTCCAATGAACAGACATAAAGCTAATATTATACATGAGCATACAACAAGTTTTTAAACAAAAGCAGAAAATAGGCTAAAATTTTGGTTATGCAGTATGCACTAGACACTTCTCATTTTACTAATAATTCATAGTTTCCATTTTAAAAACAAAGAGTTTCACTTTTGTTTCTTCTCAAGTAGTTCACTTCCTAGTTACTAGCTGGAAGTCTACTTCCTAGTTACTAGCTTGGTGGATTTTAATGTCAGTTCATTTGAAGTAGATGGTTTAAAGTATTTGAACCTGTATGAATATTTTAAAATAGTACTAATATGAGTAACAAAGAACATTAATATGGCAAGTAAACACATTAAATGTTTCTTTAATACATAACACCATGATAGAAGTATAAAAATAAATGCGACTGTATTGCTCTAAAAAATGTCCACAATCTCAACGAGATGATATGACACGTACTAAAAACAGTGTCAAAATGGTAGTATTTTAGACTAACAACTACTCCCTTTGCATAAGGAGGGGACTCATTAAAATAGGAAACTGGACTTGATGGCTAAGATCACTTTTAGTAATTTATTCTTGATTCAAATTTATGCATAAACCTCTGAAATGGGCAGATCTGCATTATCTAAGTACATTAGTCAAAAATCAATTTTAAAAACTCACAAATTTTTTGCCATTGTTCAAATCTGACATGTGAAAAACATGAGCTACATTTCCCACTTTGAAAAAAAAATAGGCTTTAATACTCAACATTGAAGAGAACTATAAACCGGAAGGACACCAAGCCTACTAAATATTGCTCAGTATACTATGGCCACAAGATCCTCCTCTAAGTATTAACACTTTGTCACATACTCAACACCAAAAACTAAAGTTCAAGGTATTCAAAACAGAATGAAGGGGATTAGGAGATAAACTGTTCTAAGCTCCCATTATTAAAACTAGAATTATTTCACTGTAAATAAACCGCAATCTGCAACATCTTCTCAATCAACCCAGTCACTCTTTAGTTGCTAAGCGGTGTCCCTACTCTTTGCCACCCCATGGCCCTATGCCACACCAGAAACCCCCTCAGGGCCCTCTGTCCATGCGAGTTCCCAGGCAAAGATTCTGGAACGGGTTGCCATTTCCTTCTCCAAGGGATCTTCCCAACCCAGGCATCGAACCAGAGTCTTCTGCACTGCAGACAGATTCTTTACCACTGAGCCACCTGGGATGCCCAAATTAACCAATAACAATTAACACACACGAGTTCCAAGAAAACTTCCCCAAAGTGCCTAAAATAACAATGCAGTATGCTCGCTTTCCAAAATTCTTGAGCATCTTCAATTACTTCAAGTACTACCATAAAACTCTAAAAATATCTCAAAGCAAAAACTTAGCACGCTGTGAGTATACACAGTCCATTTTACGACAGTACGCCTTATTTTAAAATCAAGCACAGGTAAGATATAATGATGCCAAAAAACTACTGATATCAACACCACAGGGTGGGGCATTCACACTACTCTCCCAGAAAAATCGAACAGTTCTAGCAGCTTTTCACAGTAAAGCGTGGTCACCACCATAATTTCAAGACGAGTGAAGTAATGGTTTTCCTTTTGCCCAAAATGTTTTCCACACCAATAACCCCCTCCCAAAAAATTAAGCCATAGCCAAGGACTCTCCAGGATATGGTGCAACCCGTGAGAGTGCACTTCAGATTCCGAAAGCAAAACCGAGGGGGGAAAAGTAGCATCTCTCACTTAAGTAGACTTAACGGAAAAGATTTGAAGCTTCACAAACTCAGATTTTTTTTTTTCTTAAGGGAACAACCTTTTTAATGTGTGACCCAGGCAAGAGTAAAGGGTGAGGATGGAACAAGGTCAAACTTAGGGGACAAGATATACCTGAAATAAGCATGCCCCAAAAGGTCTCCTTCTTAAGGGACAGTTTCTATATTTTTTTAAAAAGGGAAAAAACAAAAAGAAAAAGGAATCAACCAAATCCTCTACTTTTACACTGAGTCCACCTGGTTCCTGTACCTGGCAATTCAACTGCGGTGGAGACTCTTGCAAAATAGCAGATCTGGAAGGCTCCTGTCTTGGAAAGAAAACTGGGTTTACAAGGGATGACAACCGGCTATTTCTTTTTCTTAAAAAAAAAAAAAAAAAAGGACGAGGAAGATAAAGTTTAATTAGGAAGTCATACAGAGGAGTGTAGGAATGTGAGGTCGCGCTCAACAAACACCCAGCACCGTCGGTTACAGGAAAACAATTGGCAAGAAGGAAGTGGACTGAAACCCGCCAAGTACACCCCGCTTTCCACACGCAGCCCGGAACTGGGCGCGACGCCCCCAAAGCGGGCAGGGGCGGGGGACGGCGGCGCGGGGAAAGCTGGGGCCGCGGAGGCCCGGGCGGCGGGGAGGTCCCGGCCCGGCCGCGGCGGGGGAGGGCGGCACCTCGGGCGGAGGAGCGGGGCCGGGTCTCCTCACCTTCTGCGCCGCGCTCTGCTGCAGCACGTTCTGCTCCACGGTCATGGCCCCCGCCGCGCCGGCGTCCGGCTCCCCGAGCCTCCGCTGGCCCTGACTGCCGCGCTCCGCCGAGCCCCAGGGAGCGGCGCGGACGGCCGGCGAGGACAGCGCCCCCGCCAGCCAGGCGCGAAGGCGACGGCGGCCGGCGTGCGCGGGCACCACGGGCTGGCGGCGCGGCGCGGACACCGAGGGCCACGGCGGCGGCCCCACGACTCCGGGCGGCCCGCCTCAGCGCGGCTCGGCGGCCGCGGCCCGGGCCATGAGCGGGCGGTGGACGCTGGGGGGCGGGAGGGCGCTAGCAAGCCCGGACGCGTCACGCGCGCGCGCGCGCGCTCCTCCGCTGGCGGCTCGCGGGCCACTGCGGGGAAGGGAAAGGGGACAGAGGGAGCGGCCGGCCAGAATGGCGCTGTCCTTCCACCGCAACTCCTCCTCCCCTCCTCTCCCCTCCCCTCCTGTCCCTTCCCCTCCCCTCCCCTCCCCTCCTCTCCCGTCCCCTCCTTCCCCTCCCTCTACCGCCGTCACCGCCCCCGCCTGGCGGCTCCTCCCCCGCCGAGCCCCGCCCACAGGCCGCCCTAACCCTACATTGTGACCCGCGGGGCGGTGTGACGGGAGGCGGGGCCGCTCCGGAGCCCCGCCCCCCGTCCTGGAGTCCGCGGGGTAGGGCGAGCGAGCGCCACGCGAGCCTGGCCTCGGAGCCGCCCCTGCGGCAGGTTGCGCGACGCCTACCCGCGGCTCCGCGGAGCTCCAAGCCAAGGCCGGAGGGCATCGTGCCTCTCCATGCCCAGAATTTGTCGGATTTCCATATCCCTCTAAGACAAACATTTTTCTCTAGGTCCCTGAACGTTCCCAAACCGCTTTGGATCCCGAATCCTTGCTCTTTCTGATTCCTCTCCCCAGCCCTTTCTAGGAATTTCACAAGCAGTAAACTTGCCCGAAGGGAAAAGTCAATTGTGATTTAAGCAAAAGGCTGTCAGAAGGCCTTTCGCTGGAATGTACTCTTCTCTGCAACTAATCATTACATAAGTTAATATTGATAGTCTCTGTCAACTTCTTTCTTTCAAACATGTTCCAGTCACTGGCAGGCTCTTAGGAAATAAGGTTTATTTTCCTAAGGTTTGACGTAAATGAAATACGGTCTATTCAACAAAGTTACAAAAATATCACTGCCTAGATGGTACAGGATACCCCAGTTGCAAAACAATTATCAATTAACTACCCTTCTTGAAATACTTGATTATATATGGAATAGTAAGGAAAACCTAATATTCAGAAAGCAGTCTATAACCTCAAAAATATCTTGAATTTCACAAGCTAATCTGGGGGTGGGATGCAAATAGGATGTGAAGGTGCCATGTGCTGGGAGAGAGGGAATAATCCGTGGTCCAGTTCAGTTTAATTCAGTCATTCTATCGTGTCCAACTCTGCAACCTCATGAACCAAGCACGCCAGGCTGCCCTGTCCATCACCAACTCCCAAAGTTACTCAAACTAATGTCCATTGATCGGGGATGCCATCCAACCATCTCATCCTCTGTCCTCCCCTTCTCCTCCTGCCTTCAATCATTCCCAACATCAGGGTCTTTTCAAATGAGTCAGCTGTTTGCATCACCTGGCCAAAGTTTTGGAGTTTCAGCTTTAACATCAGTCCTTCCAATGAACACCCAGGGCTGATCTCCTTTAGGATGGACTGGTTGGATCTCCTTGCAGTCCAAGGGACTCTCAAGAGTCTTCTCCAACACCACAATTCAAAAGCATCAATTCTTCACTGCTCAGCTTTCTTTACAGTCCAACTCTCACATCCATACATGACCACTGGAAAAACCATAGCCTTGACTAGACGGGGTTCTCAAGGCAAGAATACTGAAGTGGCTTGCCATTCCGTTCTCAGTGGACCACACATGAGAACCCCATGAACAGTATGAAAAGGCAAAATGATAGGATACCAAAAGAGGAACTCCCCAGGTTGGTAGGTGCCCAATATGCTGCTAGAGATCAGTGGAGAAATAACTCCAGAAAGAATGAAGGGATGGAGCCAAAGCAAAAACAATACCCAGTTGTGGATGTGACTGGTGATAGAAGCAAGATCCAATGCTGTAGGGAGCAATATTGCATAGGAACGTGGAATGTCAGGTCCATGAATCAAGGCAAATTGGAAGTGGTCAAACAAGAGATGGCAAGGGTGAACGTTGACATTCTAGGAATCAGCGAACTAAAATGGACTGGAATGGGTGACTTTAACTCAGATGACCATTATATCTACTACTGCGGGCAGGAATCCCTCAGAAGAAATGGAGTAGCCATCATGGTCAACAGAAGAGTCTGAAATGCAGTACTTGGATGCAATCTCAAAAACGACAGAATGATCTCTGTTCGTCTCCAAGGCAAACCATTCAATATCACAGTTATCCAAGTCTATGCCCCAACCAGCAACGCTGAGGAAGCTGAAGTTGAACGGTTTTATGAAGACCTACAAACCTTTTAGAACTAACACCCAAAAAAGATGTCCTTTTCATTATAGGGGACTAGAATGCAAAAGTGGGAAGTCAAGAAACACCTGGAGTAACAGGCAAATTTGGCCTTGGAATGCGGAATGAAGCAGGGCAAAGACTAATAGAGTTTTGCCAAGAAAATGCACTGGTCATAGCAAACACCCTCTTCCAACAACACAAGAGAAGACTCTACACATGGACATCACCAGATGGTCAACACCGAAATCAGATTGATTATATTCTATGCAGCCAAAGATGGAGAAGCTCTATACAGTCAACAAAAACAAGACCGGGAGCTGACTGTGACTCAGATCATGAACTCCTTATTGCCAAATTCAGACTCAAATTAAAGAAAGTAGGGAAAACCGCTAGACCATTCAGGTATGACCTAAATCAAAGCCCTTATGATCATACAGTGGAAGTGAGAAATAGATTTAAGGGCCTAGATCTGATAGATAGAGTTCCTGATGAACTATGGAATGAGGTTTGTGACATTGTACAGGAGACAGGGATCAAGACCATCCCCATGGAAAGGAAATGCAAAAAAGCAAAATAGCTGTCTGGGGAGGCCTTACAAATAGCTGTGAAAAGAAGAGAGGCAAAAATCAAAGGAGAAAAGGAAAGATATAAGCATCTGAATGCAGAGTTCCAGAGAATAGCAAGGAGAGATAAGAAAGCGTTCTTCAGCAATCAATGCAAAGAAATAGAGGAAAACAACAAAATGGGAAAGACTAGAGATCTCTTCAAGAAAATTAGAGATACCAAGGGAACATTTCATGCAAAGATGGGCTCGATAAAGGATAGAAATTGTATGGACCTAACAGAAGCCAAAGATATTAAGAAGAGTGGGCAAGAATACATGGAAGAACTGTACAAAAAAAGATCTTCACGATCCAGATAATCATGATGATGTGATCACTAATCTAGAGCCAGACATCTTGGAAAGTGAAGTCAGGTGGGCCTTGGAAAGCATCCTGCGAACACAGCTAGTGGAGGTGATGGAATTCCAGTTGAGCTGTTTCAAATTCTGAAAGATTATGCTGTGAAAGTGCTGACTCAATATGCCAGCAAATTTGGGAAATTCAGCAGTGGCCACAGGACTGGAAAACCTCAGTTCTCATTCCACTCCCAAAGAAAGGCAATGCCAAAGAATGCTCAAACTACCACACAATTGCACTCATCTCACACACTAGTAAAGTAATGCTCAAAATTCTTGAAGCCAGGCTTCAGCAATACGTGAACCGTGAACTCCCTGATGTTCAAGCTGGCTTTAGAAAAGAACCAGAGATCAAATTGCCAACATCCGCTGGATCATGGAAAAAGCAAGAGAGTTCCAGAAAAACATCTATTTCTGCTTTCTTGACTATGCCAAAGCCTTTGACTATGTGGATCACAATCAACTGTGGATAATTCTGAAAGAGATGGGAATAACAGACCACCTAACCTGCTTCTTGAGAAATCTGTATGCAGGTCAGGAAGCAACAGCTAGAACTGGACATGGAACAACAGACTGGTTCCAAATAGGACAAGGAGTACATCAAGGCTGTATATTGTCACCCCGCTTATTTAACATCTATGCAGAGTACATCATGAGAAACGCTGGACTGGAAGAAACAATAGCTGGAATCAAGATTGCCTGGAGAAATACCAATAACCTCAGATATGCAGATGACACCACCCTTATGGCAGAAGGTGAAGAGGAGCTAAAAAGCCTCTTGATGAAAGTGAAAGAGGAGAGTGAAAAAGTTGGCTTAAAGCTCAAATTCAGAAAACAAAGATCATGGCATCCAGTCCCATCACTTCATGGGAAATAGATGGGGAAACAGTGGAAACAGTGTCAGACTTTATTTTGGGGGGCTCCAAAATCACTGCAGATGGTGACTGCAGCCATGAAATGAAAAGACACTTACTCCTTGGAAGGAAAGTTATGACCAACCTAGATAGTATATTCAAAAGCAGAGACATTGCTTTGCCAACTAAGGTCCGTCTAGTCAAGGCTATGGTTTTTCCTGTGGTCATGTATGGATGTGAGAGTTGGACTGTGAAGAAGGCTGAGCGCCAAAGAATTGATGCTTTTGAACTGTGGTGCTGGAGAAGACTCTTGAGAGTCCCTTGGACTTCAAGGAGATCCAACCAGTCCATTCTGAAGGAGATCAGCCCTGGGATTTCTTTGGAAGGAATGATGCTAAAGCTGAAACTCCCGTACTTTGGCCACCTCATGCGAAGAGTTGACTCATTGGAAAAGACTCTGATGCTGAGAGGGATTGGGGGCAAGAGGAGAAGGGGACGACAGAGGATGAGATGGCTGGATGGCATCACGGACTCGATGGACGTGAGTCTGAGTGAACTCTGGGAGATGGTGATGGACAGGGAGGCCTGGCGTGCTGCGAATCATGGGGTCGCAAAGAGTTGGACACAACTGAGCGACTGAACTCAACTGACTAGACAGACCTTTGTTGGCAAAGTAATGTCTCTGCTTTTCAATATGCTACCCAGGTTGGTCCTAACTTTCCTTCCAAGGAGTAAGCATCTTTTAATTTCATGGCTCCAATCACCATCTGCAGTGATTTTGGAGGCCCCAAAAATAAAGTCAGCCACTGTTCCCCTATCTATTTGCCACGAAGTAATGGGACCAGATGCCATGATCTTTGTTTTCTGAATGTTGAGCTGTAAGCCAACTTTTTCGCTCTCCTCTTTCACTTTCATCAAGAGGCTCTTTAGTTCTTCACTTTCTGCCATAAGGGTGGTGTCATCTGCATATCTGAGGTTATTGATATTTCTCCCAGAAGTCTTGATTCCAGCTTGTGCTTCATCCAGCCCACCGTTTCTCATGATGTACTCTGCATAGAAGTTAAATAAGCAGGGTGACAGTATATAGCCTTGATGTACTCCTTGTCCTATTTGGAACCAGTCTGTTGTTCCATGTCCAGTTCTAGCTGTTGCTTCCTGACCTGCATACAGATTTCTCAAGAGGGAGGTCAGGTGGTCTGGTATTCCCATCTCTTTCAGAATTATCCACAGTTGATTGTGATCCACACAGTCAAAGGCTTTGGCATAGTCAATAAAGCAGAAATCGATGTTTTTCTGGAACTCTTTTGCTTTTTCGATGATCCAGCGGATGTTGGCAATTTGATCTCTGGTTCCTCTGCCTTTTCTAAAACCAGCTTCAACATCTGAAAGTTCATGGTTCACGTATTGCTGAAGTCTGCCTTGGAGAATTTTGAGTAATACTTTACTAGCGTGTGAGATGAGTGCAATTGTGCAGTAGTTTCAGCAGTCTTTGAAATTGTCTTTCGTTGGGATTGTGTTGAAAACTGACATTTTCCAGTCCTGTGGCCACTGCTGAATTGATATACTCAAAAATACAATATACACATAAGCAAATCTGGGTATAGTTTTTAATCTGATTTTTAACAAAAAGTCAGTTTGGTATGTGGTCATTGAAATTTTTGTTTTTATTTTATTTAATAATCATAAATTACTGTAACTCGTAAGGTTTTGTACTTTGTGCACTTTGCAAACCATCTTTGCTCTGTACCTTAGAGGTAAGTCTTCAACCAACTTTTGTGGTCTTTGCTTTCAGTTTTCATGTTTATTTGCTCATTTGATGTTGACAGATTACAATTTTTGTTTGCTGCCATCTTACATCTTTGACATAAGATTTTGAAAAGTTGTGAACTGGTTAGAAACTCAGAATTTTAAAGAATGACAGACCGTTCTGACAGAATGCATACATTTTTAATGAGAACATGCCTAGTGCTAAGCCGCTTCAGTTGTTTCTGACTTTGTGATCCTATGAGTCATAGCCTGCCCTACTCCACCATCCATGGAATTCTCCAGGCAAGAATACTGGAGTGAGTTGCCGTGCCCTCCTCCAGGGGATCTTCCTGACCCAGGGATCGAACCTACCACTCTTACATCTGGGCTTCTGCATCGGCAGGCAGATTCTTTACCACTAGCACCACCTGGGAAGCCCTTTTATGAGAACACTGAGTCCCAACAAGGATAACTTGTCAAGGAAACCCATTTTTCCTCATTTATAGATGAAAATTCTTTCCACATATCAACTTCAAGTTTGTCTGTATTATAGATGTTCTTAAAATTTAGTCTATCTACTTCTTGACATTTGAATTTAAGAAAGTTAAATTTAACATAAAAATCTACCAATGTGGTTTCAAAAAGATATTACCAGATACTAATGTTTAGTTTCTAGATTTTGGCAATAAATACTCCTCTGAGTTAGACTTTTTACTTCCACAAAAAAAAAAAAAAAAGAAGAAGAAGAAGAAGAAGAAGATCTTACTGGTGCTTTCTATATAATTAGCAAATAAACTTTTATTTATATGTTAGTTTGTACCTGCCCCCTTTGATCATTCCCAGGTTATTTCTACTGGTTTCTTATTTAAATTTTTTAAAATTTTACTTGTGGTTTTATAGAACCTTCAGAATCAAATTTCATGTTTCATTACAGATATTTTTTTAGAAAGCATACAATTGGAATGAATAGAGAGTGAAAATTTGAGATAAATTTACAGATAAAACACATTGCCAGATAATCAATTAAAAAAAAAAAAAATGTGCCCAATGTCAGTTTTGCTGTTCATGAGTCAGAGTATATCATGCAAAATGACAGGCTGGATGAAGCACAAACTGGAATCAAGATTGCCAGAAGAAATATCAATGACCTCAGATATGCAGGTGACACCAGCCTTATGGCAGAAAATAAAGAGGAACTAAAGAGCCTTTTGATGAAAGTGAAAGAGGAGAGTGAAAAAGTTGGCTTAAAATTCAACATTCAGAAAACTAAGATCATGGTATCAAGTCTCATCATGGCAAATAGGCAGGGAAACAATGGAAAGTGTGACAGGCTTTATTTGCATGGGCTCCAAAATCACTGCAGATGGTGACTGCAGCCATGGAATTAAAAGATGCTTGCTACCTGGAAGAAAAGCTATGACCAAACTAGACAGCATATTAAAAAGCAGAGATAGTATTTTGCCAACAAAGGTCTGTCTAGTCAAAACTATGGTTTTTCCCGTAGTTATGTATGGATGTGAGAGTTGGACTGTAAAGAAGGCTGAGCACCAAGGAATTGGTGCTTTTGAAATGTGGTGTTGGAGAAGATTCTTGAGAGTTCCTTGGACTTCAAGATCAAATCAGTCCATCCTATAGGAAATCAGTCCTCCCTATAGGAAATCAGTCCATCTTATAGAAAATCAGTCCTGAATATTCATTGGAAGGACTGATGCTGAAGCTGAAAGCTCTAATATTTTAGCCACCTGATGGGAAGAGCTGACTCATTTGAAAATACCCTGATGCTGAGAAAGTTTGAAAGCAGGAGAAGGGGTTGACAGAGGATGAGATGGTTAGATGGCATCACTGACTCGATGGACATGAGTTTGAACAAGCTCTGGGAGTTGGTGATGGACAGGGAAGCCTGGCGTGCTGCTATAAATGGGGTCACAAAGAATCAGAAATGGCAGAGCAACTGAACTGAACTGAACTGAGAGTTTTTAATATCCTATCTTGTATGTGAACCAATGATGTTGGTATTATTCTATTTTAACTTTTTATTTCTCTTTGTTTAGATGGGTATGAAAATCTGTTTCTGGACTACTGTTTAATATGGCGCCAAAACACATCTATAAGACATGAACAAGGTAAATTTAAACAATTTCCACAGCAAAAGAATGTTTTTAAATTTTATTTTGAAGAGAATAGAAATTTTTTTTCTTAAGGTGCATTGACATTCTTGGATAATATTATTTCCACCAACAGGGGAACCATAAGCAATCATTCAAAGAAGAGATTTCTGTGATGTCACAGTGGCATCATTCAGCAATAGAGTGTTCAGAGACAGGAACCTGTAAGAGTATTTTCTGCCTAATACACACACCATAAAATGCTTATCAAATTAAATGGGCAGCCACAAAGGAGAGAAAATAACTTTATTTATGGCTTTCCATCAACTAACTCTAACTCTAATTTCTCATTCCAGTTGAATAGATTTTCATGGTCCTAGCAGCCGTATTGTTTTATATGATATAATATCACTAGCATCTCCAGTCATTGATGGATGGTACCTTCCACACTGATAGTCTCCAGATACTGCTCCTTTAGTAAGTGTATTAGTTTGCTAGGGCAGCCATAACAAAATGCCATGGACTGAGTGGCTTAAACAACAGAAGTCAATTTTCTCACGGTTCTGGAGACTGGAAGTCAAAGATCAACATACCAGCAGTGTTAGTTTTCTCCTGCTGCCTGGTCTTGCAGATGCTGCCTCTGCATATATGGTTTACCCTCTGTACTCACACTCCCTTGGTGTCTCTTCCTTTTTGTTAGGACCAGCCATATTGCACAGGGCCCTACTCTAACAGCCTCATTTTATTACATCCTTGAAGACAGCATCTCTAAATATAGTTATATTCTGAGGTACTAAGTTTGGGGCTTTAACATGAGAATTTTAAAGGAACACAATTCAGCTCATAGCAGCCATACTCAGTCTAGTTAATACTATACTTCATATCTGTATGCCATCAATATCCTTTTTCCTGCCCCACTCCATGAACTCTTAGATTGACAAGAAACACACTAACACATTACAGGATCAGTTCAGTTCAATTGTTCAGTCCTGTCTCACATTTGCGATCCCATGGACAGCAGCATGCCAGGCTTCCCTGTCCATCACCAACTTCCAGAGCTTGCTCAGACTCATGTCCATCGAGTTGGTGATGCTATCCAACCATCTCATCCTCTGTTGTCCCCTTTTCCTTCTGCCTTCAGTCTTTCCCAGCATCAAGGTCTTTTCCAATGAGTCAGTTCTTCACATCAGGTAGCAAAAGCATTGAAGTTTCAGCTTCAGCATCAGTCCTTCCATTGAATATTCAGGACTGATCTCCTTTAGGATGGACTGGTTGGATCTCCTTATAGTCCAAGGGACTCTCAAGAGTCTTCTCCAAGACCACAGTTCAAAAGCATCAAATCTTCAGTGCTCAGCTTTCTTTATGGTCCCACTCTCACATCCATACATGACTACTGGGAAAACCATAGCTTTGATTAGATGGACCTTTGTCAGCCATTAAAGGATATATCTCTACATTTCCTGCCAATACTGACAGTTCCAATTGAAATAGTTTTGAAAAATTGAAAACAGAATCCATTCTAATGTGGACTGTACCTTTGCGAGGTCTACTTTGAAAGCAAGATCTATGTGGAGAAAACCCTACACTTTACCAACTGAGAGCTCGCATGAAAGTGGAGATTTCTTGAATGAATCACATGCTCCTCTTACCTTGAACCTGCCCAAAGGTGTCTTCTGACCCTGAAAATGAAGTCCCAGACCATTTCTCATTTCTTTCCTCTCTTCGCCTGATATAGTCGTAGACACACACACTTTTCCCTGAAAGTATCCTATGACATATATTGGCAGAAAAAATCATATTAGAAAGTGACTCATGTCACTTCTTAAAACCTGTATCTCTCTTATTCAGGGCATGTGCTCTGCTTATTCACTCAGTCATGTCCAACTCTGCGACCCCAAGACTGTAGTCCTCCAGGCTCCTCTGTCTAATGGGATTCTCCAGGAAAGAACACTGGAGTGGGTTGCCATGCTCTCCTCCAGGGGATCTTCCAAACCCAGGGATCGAACCCCATGTCTCCCTCACTGCAGGCAGATTCTTTACCGTCTGAGCCACGAGGGAAGCCAAAACATATATGGGCAGAAATGGTATTCAGGGTATACAACTTCTATATATTCAAATCGCAAAGACCAGCTGAAAGACCGATGATCTTCACCAAGCTGCTTAAGTCTTCTGCATATCCCTTGTCTATTTGCTATCAGGAACATTCCTTGTACTTCTATTACTCTTCTCTGCATCACAGAAAGGACTATCCCTCCGTGTCCTACTCTCTCAGGTCAGCTGGCTTCAGAATAGATTTCACCATTGAGAAACATAAGTGGGCATCAGAGTGTGAGAGAAAGGGAGAAGCCAGGCTACTCTGCTTTCTCCTTCTCCTGCTCCCCTTCAGGGGCATCTCTTTGGGCTACAGCTCTTCAGTGGTTCCCATTTTCAAAAGATTGGCCTACCTGAGTTCAAGGTCCTCCAGGGGAGGCAGGTCCCTGAGGTCTGGAAACCTTGCCTCCATTGGTCATCTGTCCAAATGAAGAGTCAGAATGATTTCTTGCTGTTGCTAAACTCTGATTTAACTCATCCTCCGTTTTCAATGTCCTCTTTCCTTACCCGTGTAACCAATACTTTAAATTTATACTTTGATTTAATACTTAGAGAGTATTGTGTTGCTTTCTTATTTTTTTGATGTGAACTTTACTGACATATGCTCTAGAGATCTCTGTCATTTTTGAAATGAGTGTAATAATATAGGGTTATTTTGATGGTTAAATGATTTATTGCTGTTGTTATTGTTCAGTCACTAGGTCGTGTCTGACTCTTTGTGACCCCAAGGACTGCAGCATGCCAGGCTTCTCTGTCTCTCACTGTCTCCCAGAGTTTGCTCAAATTCACATCCATTGAGTCAGTTTTGCATTCTAACCATCTCCTCCTCTGCTGCCCCGTTCTCCCTTTGCCTTCAATCTTTTCCATCATCAGGGGCTTTTCCAATGAGTTGGCCCTTTGCATCAAGTGGCTTCAAAACATTGGATCTTCACCTTCAGCACCAGTCTTTCCAATGAACATTCAAGTTTGTTTTCCTTTAGGATTGACTGGTTTGATCTTCTTGCTGTCCAAAGGATTCTCAAGAGTCTTCTCCAACACCACAATTCAAAAGCATGGATTCTTTGGCACTCAGGCTTCTTTATGGTCCAACTCTCACATCCATACATGACTACTGGAAAAACCATAGCTTTGATTAGACGAACCTTGTTGGCAAAGTGATGTCTCTGCTTTTTAATACACTGTCTAGTTTTGTCACAGCTTTTCTTCCAAGAAGCAAGTGTCTTTTAATTCCATGCTGGCAGTCACTGTCTGCAGTGATTTGGAGCCCAAGAAAATAAAACCTGTCACTGTTTCCACGTTTTCCCCTTCTATTTGCCGTGAAGTGATGGGACTGGATGCCGTAATGTTCATTTTCTGAACGTTGAGTTTTAAGCCAGCTTTTCACTCTCCTCTTTCACCCTTGTCAAGAGGCTCTTTAGTTCATCTTCACTTTCTGCCATTAGTATGGTGTCATCTGTGTGTCTGAGGTTGTTGATATTTCTCCTGACAATCTTGATTCCAGTTTGTGATTCATCCAGCCTGGCATTTTGCATGGTGTACTCTGCATATAAGTTAAATAATCAGGGTGACAATATACAGTCTTGTATTCCTTTCCCAATTTTGAACCAATCCATTGTTCCATATCCAGTTCTAACTTAATTAAATGATTAACTACATGTAAAATATTTAGAACATCGTAAGGCACAAAGTATATACATAATAAATGTGAGCAAGTTTATGTTACAATTATTATTCCTTATGATCTACAAATTGAGAAGTTAAAAGCTAATAGATGAGTACCAAGAAGAATTATTCAGCTGTGGCTGAATATTCCGAGAATAGGAAAATAAGGCCAGTAGCGGAGTTAAATCAGATCAGTTTATATAATCTGACAATCTAAGGAAGAACTGTTCTGGTGATTTCTGTAGTAGTTTCATATGTCAAATCATGTACAAAAGAACTTGTTTAGTTATTCCTGGGCAGCTACTTTACCACTAATTTTAGACTCTCGATGATCATTCGTGTTCTCTCTTGGATGGCTGAAAAAACACAAAGTCCTGATATAAATGTCTTTAATTTTTAAAAATGCACATTATTTGGCCATGAAAAGGACCTAAACTGGGCCAATTGCAGAGACATTAATGGACCTAGAGACTGTCGTAAAGAGTGAAGTAAGTCAGAAAGAGAAAACAAATATATGTTAATGCATATATGTGGAATCTAGGGGGGAAATGGCATAGATGAAGCTATTTGCAAACTATAAATAGAGACAAATATAGAGAACAAATGTATGGACACCAAAGAGGAAAGGGGAAATGGAATAAACTGGGAGATTGGGATTGACATATATACCCTACTATGTATAAAATATGTAACTAATGAGAACTAACTGTAGAGCACAGGGAACTCTACTCAATGCTCTGTAGTGACCTAAATGAGAAGGAAATCCAAAAAAGAGGAAATATATATATAGCTGATTCATTTTGCTCTATAGCAGAAAATAACACAACATTATAAAGCAAATATCCTTCAATAAATTTTTTTTAAATGCCTAGTAGAGATATGGCAGGTCAGAAATTTATTTTTGCACAAACAAAGCTAATAGCAAGCAGATACAAAACAAAAAGAAAAAAACTTAAATATTAAGCAAAAGTGTTGCTCATTTTTGGATTCTTCATAGTGATGTTTATACTGAAGAGGTATTCAGCAAGTGTAACTAAAATGAATTCACATAAATTTAAAAAATCTCCTTTCTTACTTTCTAGACTTTCAGAAAATGTTTTTGTATAATTAGTGTGAAATATCATCTTATAAAATGAGATATGTATTCAATAATCTGCTGTTGTCTCAGTCCATTAGTTTGTTCTGTTTTTCATTAAGAACAAGTGAAATATTTTTTGTGCAAAGGAGAGTTAGATGGTTCTGTTCAAATCTACCACAGCTTTAGTTGGGCTATCATTTTATAAACACCCACAGTTGTGAGAGAAGATTGACTGAGAATAAATATTGAATAAATGAATAAATAGGGTAGCATATTTTAAAATTAGATCCTATTGGTTTCAATTTCAGAACCTCCTCTAAGACTGGTCTTACTGTCAGGTGAGTGGAGTTGGCTGTTCTAGGACTTCTATTTTGAGGGGAGTACAGAAAACAGTCTATGATACATTAGAGCCAGTTACTATTTTCTGTACACTTACTATGTGCCAGGACCTATGGTAAGCATTTCACAATTCAAGCAATTTAATCTTTACAACAACCCCACGATGCTGGAATGATTACACTGTTTTCACAGAGGAAGAAGTTGTGGCTTGTTGTTTAAGTAAATTGTCCTAGGACACACAGCCAAACATATTAAATTGGTTTGAACTAAGGTAAGAGGTTTGTCTGACTTCAAAGCTTCTGTATTTAAACCCTCTACACTGTAGATCAACCATTTTTCAAGTGTGTTTAATGGAACCTGGAAATCTTTAAAACCCTTTTGGAGGTCTGCAAGATGTTCCCTTTTTCAGTGATATATCTATGTAAGACCAAATTTTCCTCACATACTTCAACCTGCGTAATATATGTTTATAAATCAGTTCAATTCAGTCACTCAGTCATGTCCGACTCTTTGCGACCCCATGAATCCCAGCACGCCAGGCCTCCCTGTCCATCACCATCTCCTAGAGTTCATTCAAACTCATGTCCATTGATTCGGTGATGCCATCCAGCCATCTCATCCTCTGTCATCCCCTTTTCCTCCTGCCCCCAATCCCTCCCAGCATCAGAGTCTTTTCCAATGAGTCAACTCTTCACATGAGGTGGCCAAAGTACTGGAGTTTCAGCTTTAGCATCATTCCTTCTAAATAACACTCAGGGCTGATCTCCTTTAGAATGGACTGGTGGGATCTCCTTGCAGTCCAAGGGACTCTCAAGAGTCTTCTCCAACACCACAGTTCAAAAGCATCAATTCTTCGGTGCTCAGCTTTCTTCACAGTCCAACTCTTACATCCATACATGACCACTGGAAAAACCATAGCCTTGACTAAATGGACCTTGGTTGACAACGTAATGTCTCTGCTTTTAAATATGCTACCTAGGCTCAGAGGTTAAAGTGTCTGCCTCCAATGCAGGAGACCTGGGTTCGATCCCTGGGTTGGGAAGATCCCCTGGAGAAGGAAATGGCAACCCACTCCAGTATTCTTGCCTGGAGAATCCCATGGATGGAGGAGCCTGGTGGGCTACAGTCCACGGGGCCGCAAAGAGTCAGACACGACTGAGCCACTTCACCTCACCTCACCTCACCTCAGGTTGGTCATACCTTTTTTTCCAAGGAGTAAGCGTCTTTTAGTTTTGTGGCTGCAGTCACCATCTGCAGTGATTTTGGAGCCCAAAAAGATAAAGTTTGACACTGTTTCCACTGTTTCCCCATCTATTTGCCATGAAGTGATGGAACCAGATGCCATGATCTTCGTTTTCTGAATGTTGAGCTTTAAGTCAACTTTTTCACTCTCCTCTTTCACTTTCATCGAGAGGCATTTTAGTTCCTCTTCACTTTCTGTCATAAGGGTGGTGTCATCTACATATCTGAGGTTACTGATATTTCTCCTGGCAATCTTGATTTCAGCTTGTGCTTCATCCAGCCCACCATTTATCATGATGTACTCTGCATAGAAGTTAAATAAGCAGGGTGACAATATACAGCCTTGACGTACTCTTTTTCCTATTTGGAACCAGTCTGTTGTTCCATGTCCAGTTTTAACTGTTGCTTCCTGACCTGCATATAGGTTTCTCAAGAGGCAGGTCAGGTGGTCTGGTATTCCCATCTCTCTCAGAATTTTCCACAGTTTATTGTGATCCACACAGTCAAAGACTTTGGCATAGTCAATAAAGAATAAATAGATGTTTTTCTGGAACTCTCTTGCTTTTTCCATGATCCAGCAGATGTTGGCAATTTGATCTCTGGTTCCTGTGCCTTTTCTAAAATCAGCTTGAACATCTCGAAGTTCACGGTTCATATACTTCTGCAGCCTGACTTGGAGAATTTTGAGCATTACTTTACTAGCGTGTGAGATGAGTGCAATTGTGTGGTAGTTTGAGCATTCTTTGGCATTGCCTTTCTTTGGGATTGGAATGAAAAATGACCTTTTCCAGTCCTGTGGCCACTGCTGAGTTGTCCAAATTTGCTGGCATATTGAATGCAGCACTTTCACAGCATCATCTTTCACGATTTGAAATAGCTCAACTGGAATGCCATCACCTCCACTAGCTTTGTTCGTAGTGATGCTTTCTAAGGCCCACTTGACTTCACACTCCAGGATGTCTGGCTCTAGGTGAGTGATCACACCATGTTAATGGATAGACTATAGAAATAAATTAGAGACTTTTCTTGTATTCTGTTAAACCCGATATTAGAGATTTGCAAAACACAAAATGTCATTATCCTTTTTGTTTTGGAAAACATGGTCATTTTTGATAAAAGTAATATTTATATTGAAATATAATGGGTTTCTTGTTTTTAAATGAAATACTAAGTAGTTTTGAAATTTCTCAGTTTTAACTTCTAATGTAATGAAGAGTGATGGATGTAGCCTACAGACAAAATCTCACTGGGGTTCTCACTAATTTTTGAGTGTGTTAATCAGGCCTAGGACCAAAAATGCTGAGACTCATTACTGTAGACTTCTACTCTCATGAGGCATTTTGCAATAACTAGAAATAAAACTGATCTGACAACTCTTTATGTCTCTCAGGTAACATGTATCACTACGGTGATCCTTTGAGAAATTGAGGTGGAAACAAATTAAATCAAAATTTCTTGCTTATTCAAGTACCAAAAGTTGAAAAGTTCAAAAGCTAGTTGAGCTCTAGATTTAGAAATTATTATGTAGAAAATAGATCCCTAGAAATGTATGGATGAAAAAATAAATCAAAGAAGTTGATTCTATCTTCTCTGTTGTTGAAAGGATCAAAGATCCTTTAATCCAAAGGGTGAAAGACTTACTAGAGAGTACTCTAATAATGATAAAGAACAATTCAAATGTATGATGTCGTTATAGGCTATTATCTTGTTTCAGTAGTATGAAATTATGGAAATTAAGAATTGGTTTTGAGAGCTAGATAAAGCACTATTTAATATATATAGCTATATTATATATAACCAATTTAATATAATGGATATAATAACTTTATTTTAAGTGCTCTACCACATAAATGTATATAATTCACTTGATTATATGATCTTTATTAATTATGCTATGAAACAAAACAAGACAAACTGTATATTCAGTATATTAATTCTACAAATATGGAAACCTAGTCTCAGAGTGGTTGAGTGACTTGCAAGCAGTACACAGAATGTGTATATTTGTGATAAAACTTGTACCAAGCATAATGCCCCAGCAAATATTTATTAAATAATAAATAAATTAGATCTTCCAACTCTTAGTCCAATGTCTTAGCTCTGGCATATGCCAATTTAAGAAGGTAATATATTTTGCAATACCACCTAATTTGCCAACATTATTAAAAATGAGTTCAGGAAGACACATTGCAGTATTCACTTAGCAGGTCTTTTTAGGAGAGCAACAACAGATGTGGATGATATGCATTCTTATATTAAAGGCTTGTATTCAATCCTCAAATTTACTTTTTTTTAATTTTCAAAGAGTAAGTGGTATAATTTCATTAGAATTACAAAGTACAATGATTTGGCTAGAAAAATGGAAATTTAATATATTTTGTTAATAACCAATAAACTTAAGACAAACCAATGATCCCACCCTATTGTTACTGCTGTTCAATCACTCAGTCGTTGTGAACCCATGGACTGCAGCACACCAGGCTTCCCTGTCCTTCATCATCTCCCAGAGCTTGCTCAGACTCATGTCCGTTGAGTCATCTAACCAGCTCATCCTCTCTCGTCCCCTTCTCTTCCCAGCTTCAATCTTTTCCAGCATCAGGGTCTTTTCCAATGAGTCGGCTCTGCTCATTGAGTGGCCAAATATTGGAGCTTCAGCATCAGTCTTTCCAATGAGTATTCAGGACCGATTTCCTTTATGATTGACTGGTTTGATCTCCTTGCAGACCAAGAAACTCTCATGAGTCTTCTGCAACACCACAGCCAAAAGGAAAGCATCAGTTCCTTGGTGGTCAACCTTCTTTATGGTCCAACTCTTGCATCCATACATGACTGCTAGAAAAACCATGGCTTTGACTACGCGGACCTTTGTCAGCAAAGTAGTGTCTCTGCTTTTTAATATGCTGTCTAGGCTTGTCGTTTTTCTTCCAAAGAGCAAGCATCTTTTAATTTTATGGCTGCAGTCACCTTCTGCAGTGATTTTGAGTCCAAGAAAATAAAATCTGTCACTGTTCCCATTGTTTCCCCATATATTTGCCATGAAGTATTGGGACTGGGTGCCATGATCTTTGTTTTTTGAATGTTGGGTTTTAAGCCTGCTTTTTCACTCTCCTCTTTCACCTTCATCAAGAGGCTTTTTAGTTCCTCTTCACTCTCTGCCATAAGCGTGTTGTCATCTTCATATCTGAGGTTATTGATATTTCTTCCAGCAATCTTGATTCCAGCTTGTGCATCATCCAATCCAGCATTTCACATGATATACTCTGCATATAACTTAAATAAGCAGGATAACAATAGCCTTGACGTACTCTGTTCCCAATTTGGAACTGGCACATTTTTCCATGTCAGGTTCTAACTTTTGCTTCTTGACCTGCATACAGGTTTCTCAGAGACAGAAAAGATGGTCTGATACTCACATCTCTTGAAGACTTTTCCAGTTTGTTGTGATCCACACAGTCAAAGGCTTTAGCATAGTCAGTGAAGCAGAAGTAGATGTTTTTCTGGAATTATCTTGCTCTTTCTATGATCCAATTGATGTTGGCAATTTGATCTCTGGCTCCTCTGCCTTTTCTAAATCCAACTTGTACATCTGGAATTTCTTGCTTAACATACTGTTGAAGCCTAGCCTGGGGGACTTTGAGCATTAATTTACTAACATGTGAAATGAGTACAATTGTGAGGTAGTTTGAACATTTTTTTGGCATTGCCCTTCTTTGGGATTGGAATGAAAACTGACCTTTTCCAGTCCTGCAGCCACTGCTGAGTTTTCCAAATTTGCTGTCATATTGAGTGTAGCACTTTCACAGCATCATCTTTTAGAATTTTTAATAGCTTAGCTGGAATTCCATCAATTTCATAACTTTGTTCATCACCTTAGTGACTCTTTTGAATTTCAGTACCATGGACAAAGATGGAAGGAAAACAAACGATCTGTACCCTCCAAAAGTCTAGTTTCCTGGGGAGTCAGATATAGAAAGTATGTAATAGGGTACCAGGAGTAGTAGGGAGCATCTTTGTTGTTTAGTTGCAAGTCATGTCCGACTCTTTGCAACCCCATGGACTGTAACCTGCCAGGCTGCTCTGTCCATGGTATTTCCCGGGCAAAAGTACTGGAGGGGGTTGACATTTTCTTCCTGATCCAGTGATTGAACATGCATCTTCTCTATTGGCAAGTGGATTCATTACCAGTGATCCACCAGGAAAGCCCACCAGGGAGCATCTAACTCTGCCTGAAGAAGATGTCTTTGCTCTGACACAGACAATCTCCTTCGCAATCTGATAGGAGAATCAATAATGTATGAGATGCTAATAACCAAATTTATGTACAAATTGCTGGAAGTCAAAGGAAAAGGAAATGGGCTCAGTCTGAGATAATAAAGCAAGTTTTCACAGAGAGCATGACATTCAATACAGGATTTGGTGGAGAAAGTATGAAGTAGATACAATTGACAGCACAGGTCTTGGATCCCAACCTACTGAATAAGGTTACTAAAAACTGAAACTTTCCTTTACTTTTGGGTTCACAAAAATTTGAAATAAATGATTATGAACCTATTCTGTTTGTTTTTAACCCATTACCTGGAGGAGATGGGCAGGAAGTCCTGTAGCCAGAATCTCCACTACAGTCAGACTGGTAAGTAGAAGACACTGGGTGAAAAAAAACACCCTTCAGGATGACAATAACATTTTTTGAACACGGCAGAATCCTCATTCCAGGTAAGTGGAATTATCGACAGCTGTGCATATGAGGAAAACTTCTGGGAAGACAAGAAGTCTCCAGAACCATTTGGTGTTATCTCCTTCCTTATGTAACTATGGCCAAAAGTGGCTGTACACTTGGCCAATAAATAATATTCTATTGTTCCAGATTCCTCTACCCTTATTCAAGTCTTTCTTGAGACTCCTCTCTGAAGAGGAGACAATTCCATCAAACTAAGCCTATCTCCAGAAAACTCTGTTCTGAATGTGTCAGGGATTGTGTTTTCAGATGGAGGCAGCCCACTTTCTGGACCCCGTGTTTGGACAATTGGCCAATGTGTGTTGGTGAGGGGTAAGGTCCTGTCTACTGCCACAGAAAGCAAAATGCCAGATACCTGCTCTCAGGTCCATAGAATGAACTCTGCCAATCAGATACTCCCCTAGTCCACTGAATCTTTAACTTGTGAGGTGGAAAAAAAAAAAAAAAACAGACAACTAAGAATTATTTCTAATGGGGGCAATATTGGTGTTGGTGGAAAATGGTGGTTATCAGGGCTTCATGAGTGGTGTCCAGTGTCAAGCCAAGAATGTAGCAACAAGCTGTATTGGCAGCTTTAGCTCAAATTCTAACTTTTCATCTTTCCCCATTCCTATCCATTTCCCAATCCAAATTCTCTATCCTTATTTTTATCCTGTCAGCTACCAGGTAGGTTTCCAACACTTTTTCCAAAAAGGCAGAATTGATTTCTATGACTTACAGCAATGAACCTCAACTGACCCAATTTTTCCTAAATAGTAGAATGTATATTGTAATTGTATCTTGTAGTATTTCTAAATGGAAAATTTCTATGGGAAATGTATTTTAAGAATGTCCTAATAATTATTCAGTGACAGGTGATGACATCCCAAAGGAAAAATACCTTTATGGTTGAATATGAAGAAAGATACATTAATTTGAGTAGCTCACATGACTCCCAAACCCAAGAGGATAAGCTTTCACTATACTTGGCAATGGTTATGCTTGTTAATTATAACCAGAAATTGCTGGTTAGTGGATTTAATGTATTCTGCAGTTGAGAACACTGAGAGGAAGGACTAAAACTAGGAGATGGGAGGAACAGTTTCTTAGCATAAAATTTGAACTTAAAAAGAACCAGTGTACAACAAAAAGAAATTTACCCATTAATTAATTCAAAGAACATCCAAGGAATGTTTATGTGCTAAGTGAAGAGAGATGCAAAGAGAACAAAAGAGGAGTCCAGCTCTTGAGAAACATATGAAAATATAGACATGAAAAAACTCAATATAATAGTACACAGCTACCAAGAATACAAAGAATTAATGCTTTTGAAGTGTGGTGCTGGAGAAGATGCTTGAGAGTCCCTAGGACAGCAAGAAGATCAAACCAGTCAATCCTAAAGGAAATCAGTTCTGAATATTCATTGGAAGGAGTGATGCTGAAGCTCCAGCACTTTGGCCACCTGATGCAAAGAGCTGACTCATTGGAAAAAAATCCCCGATGCTGGGAAAGATTGAGGACAAAAGAAGAAGGGGGCAGCAGAGGATAAGGTGGTTGGAGAGCATCACCAACTCAATGGACAGGAGTTCGAGGAAACTCTGGGAGACAGTAAAGGACAGGGAAGCCTGGTGTGCTACAATTCATGGGGTCACAAAGAGTCAGGCATGATTTAGCAACTGAACAACAACAAGGCTACCAGAATTACCTGTAATAATCTATAAGCTTGTGTATTAGTTTTCTATGCTGCATAATAAACTACCACAAACTCAGAGGCTTAAAATAACTCATTTTTATAATCTCCTATTTTCCATAAGTGAGAAGTTCGGGCCCAGCTTGAAGCCTCATCCTGCTGCAATCAAGGAGTCATCAGGACTTGGGTGTCATCTAGGCTTGGGGTCTCTTCCAAGCTTAGGTGACAATTGACATTATATGTTTCCTTGCAGCTATAGAAGTCATAGCAGTTTACCTCTTCTAGGGCAGTAGGAGAGAGTCTCTACTCCTCTTATGTCAGACCTACCTTGATAACCTCCTTTTTGATTAACTTAGAATCAATTATTAGAGATACTATTGTATCTGCAAAATTCCTTCACCTTTTCCACTTAACATAATCTCAAGTGTAATATCCCAAAATATTCAATTCAGTTGCTCAGTCGTGACCAAATTTGAGACTCCATGGACAGCACCATGCCAGGCTTCCTTGTCCTTCACCAACTCTTGGAGCTTACTCAAACTCATGTCCATCAAGTCAGTGATACCATCCAATCATCTCATCTTCTGTTGTCTCCTTCTCCTCCTGCCTTCCTTCTTTCCAAGCATCAGAGTTTTTTCTAGTGACTCACTTCTTCACATCAAGTGGCCAAAGCATTGGAGCTTCAGCTTCAGTATCAGTCCTTCCAATGAATATTCAGAACTGATTTCCTTTAGGATGGACTGGTTGGATCTCCTTGCAGTCCAAGGAACTCTCAAGAGTCTTCTCTAACACCACATCTTGAGAGCATCAATTCTTTGGCACTCGGCTTTCTTTATAGTCCAAATCTCAAATCCATACATGACTACTTGAAAAACCATAGCTTTGACCGGACAGACATTTGTTGGCAAAGTAATGTCTCTGATGTTTAATATGCTGTCTAGATTGGTGACAGCTTTTCTTCCAAGGAGCAAGCGTCTTTTAATTTCATGGCTGCAGTCACCATCTGCAGTGATTTTCGAGGCCCCCCAAATAGTCTGTCATTGTTTCCATTGTTTCCCCATCTATTTGCCTTGAAGTGATGGAGCTGGCCTGTTACTCCAGGTGTTTCTTGACTTCCTACTTTTGCATTCCAGTCCCCTATAAAGAAGAGGACATCCTTTGGGTGTTAGTTCTAAAAGGTCTTCATAGAACCGTTCAACTTCAGCTTCTTCAGCATTGCTGGTTGGGGCATAGACTTAGATAACTGTGATAATGAATGGTTTGCCTTGGAGATGAACAGAGATCATTCTGTCGTTTTTGAGATTGCATCCAAGTACTGCATTTCAGACTCTTCTGTTGACCATGATGGCTACTCCATTTCTTTTGAGGGATTCCTGCCTGCAGGAGTAGATATATAATGGTCATCTGAGTTAAATTCACCCATTTCAGTCCATTTAACACCCTCTTCCAACAACACAAGAGAATACTCTACACATGGACATCACCAGATGGTCAAACCAAAATCAGATTGATTATATTCTATGCAGCCAAAGATGGAGAAGCTCTATACAGTCAGCAAAAACAAGACCGGGAGCTGACTGTGGCTAGGATCATGAACTCCTTATTACCAAATTCAGACTTAAATTGAAGAAAGTAGGGAAAACTGCTAGACCATTCAAGTATGACCTAAATCAAATCCCTTATGATTATACAGTGGAAGTGAGAAATAGATTTAAGGGCCTAGATCTGCTGGATAGAGTGCCTGATGAACTATGGAATGAGGTTCGTGACATTGTACAGGAGACAGGGATCAAGACCATCCCCGTGGAAAATAAATGCAAAAAAGCAAAATGGCTGTCTGGGGAGGCCTTACAAATAGCTGTGAAAAGAAGAGAGGCAAAAATCAAAGGAGAAAGGGAAAGATATAAGCATCTGAATGCAGAGTTCCAGAGAATAGCTAGGAGAGATAAGAATGCCTTCCTCAGCTATCAATGCAAAGAAATAGAGGAAAAGAACAGAATGGGAAAGACTAGAGATCTCTTCAAGAAAATTAGAGCTACCAACGGAACATTTCATGCAAAGATGAGCTTGATAAAGGACAGAAATGGTCTGGACCTGACAAAAGCAGAAGATATTAAGAAGAGGGGGCAAGAATACACAGAAGAACTGTAGAAAAAAATCTTCATGACCCGGATAATCACGATGGTATGATCATTCATTTAGAGCCAGACATCCTGGAATGTGAAGTCAAGTGGGCCTTAGAAAACATCACTATGAACAAAGCTAGTGGAGGTGATGGAATTCCAGTTGAGCTGTTTCAAATCCTGAAAGATGATGTTGTGAAAGTGCTGCACTCAATATGCCAGCAAATTTGGAAAACTCAGCAGTGGCCACAGGACTGGAAAAGGTCAGTTTTCATTCCAATCCCAAAGAAAGACAATGCCAAAGAATGCTCAAACTACTGCACAATTGCACTCATCTCACGTGCTAGTAAAGTAATGCTCAGAATTCTCCAAGCCAGGCTTCAGCAATACGTGAACCGTGAACTTCCAGATGTTCAAGCTGGTTTTAAAAAAGGCAGAGGAACCAGAGATCAAATTGCCAACATCTGCTGGATCATTGAAAAAGCAAGACAGTTTCAGAAAAACATCTATTTCTGCTTTATTGACTATGCCAAAGCCTTTGACTGTGTGGATCACAATCAACTGTGGAAAATTCTGAAAGAGATGGGAATACCAGACCACCTAACCTGCCTCTTGAGAAATCTGTATGCAAGTCAGGAAGCAACAGTCAGAACTGGACATGAAACAACAGACTGGTTCCAAATAGGAAAAGGAGTATGTCAAGGCTGTATATTGTCACCCTGCTTATTTAACTTCTATGCAGTGTACATCATGAGAAACGCTGGACTGGAAAAAACACAAGCTGGAATCAAGATTGCCTGGAGAAATATCAATAATCTCAGATATGCAGATGACACTACCCTTATAGCAGAAAGTGAAGAGGAACTAAAAAGCCTCCTGATGAAAGTGAAAGAGGAGAGTGAAAGCTCAACATTCAGAAAACTAAGATCATGGCATCCAGTCCCATCACTTCATGGGAAATAGATAGGGAAACAGTGGAAACAGTGTAAGACTTTATTTTGGGGGACTCCAAAATCACTGCAGATGGTGATTTCAGCCATGAAATTAAAAGATGCTTACTCCTTTGAAGGAAAGTTATGACCAACCTAGATAGTATATTCAAAAGCAGAGACATTACTTTGCCGACTAAGGTCCATCAGTCAAGGCTATGGTTTTTCCACTAGTCATGTATGGATGTGAGAGTTGGACTGCGAAGAAGGCTGAGTGCCGAAGAATTGATGCGTTTGAACTGTGGTGCTGGAGAAGACTCTTGAGAGTCCTTTGGACTGCAAGGAGATCCAACCAGTCCATTCTGAAGGAGATCAGCCCTGGGATTTCTTTGGAAGGAATGATGCTAAAGCTGAAACTCCAGTACTCTGGCCACCTCATGCGAAGAGTTGACTCATTGGAAAAGACTCTGATGTTGGGAGGGATTGGGGGCAGGAGGAGAAGGGGAAGACAGGGGATGAGATGGCTGGATGGCATCACTGACTCGATGGACGTGAGTCTGAGTAAACTCTGGGAGATGGTGATTGACAGGGAGGCCTGGCGTGCTGCAATTCATGGGGTTGCAAAGAGTCGGACACGACTGAGTGACTGAACTGAACTGAACTGATGGGGCTGGATGCCATGATCTTAGTTTTCTAAATGTTGAGTTTTAAACCGGTTTTGTGTCTCTCTTTCACTTTCATCAGGAGG
Organism: Oryx dammah; assembly: GCF_014754425.2. NCBI lineage: Eukaryota > Metazoa > Chordata > Mammalia > Artiodactyla > Bovidae > Oryx > Oryx dammah. Next base: position 135,281,407 of record NW_024070186.1, on the reverse strand, counting down.
CTCTTTAGTTCTTCACTTTCTGCCATAAGGTTGGTATCATCTGTGTATATGAGGTTATAGATATTTCTTCCAGCAATCTTGATTCCAGCTTGTGCTTCATCCAGCCTGGCATTTCACATGATGTACTCTGCATATAAGTTAAATAAGCAGGGTGACAATATACAGCTTTGGTGTTCTCCTTTCCTGATTTGGAACCAGTCTATTGTTCCATCTCCAGTTCTAACTGTTGCTTCTTGACCAGTATTCAGATTTCTCAGGAGGCAGGTAACGTATTCTGGTATTCTCATCTCTTTAAGAATTTTCCATAGCTTGTTCTGATCCATACAGTCAAAAGGTTTGACATAGTCAATCAAGCAGAAGTACCAAAACATTAGTCATATTCTGTTGGTTAGAAGCCAGCCCTAGATCCCACCCCCCAATCCAGGGAGGAGATTATCAAAGGCATTTTCGGATCTTCTTAAGAAAGTGTTGTTCTCTACATTCTAGTCCAAGGAATCCTCCTATCTTTACTGGATTTATAGTCTGAAGAAGAGATAGAAAAGGACATGCCTTCTAACCAACTTGCACTAACGAGTATTCAGATTAACCGTGATTCAGTAACACTTCCTCTCTTTTAGTTTTTAATGTTTACTTTATATAGGAGTATATAAATTTTCAATATTTTGTTAGTTTCAGGTGTATAGCAAAGTTATTTAGTTATGCGTATACATGTATCTATTCTTTTTCAAATCCCTTTCCCATTTTGGTTGTTACCAAATAGTAAGCATTGCACATCTCTTTTATAGCTAATAAATTTATCCTCTTTCCCAAGCCCTTACATTTCTCTATATACATATATATGTTTCTTTCCAGAGACAGGATGGGGAAGATTGAGCCCAACTTATAATTTAGTGGGAAGATTGAGCCCAACTTCTGTGTAAGTGGGAAGATTGAGCCCAACTTCAATGTAACTAATATTAATGGGTTTCTACGTGTATGAGATGAAGAATGGAGCAACCTTCTAATTCCTTCATGCAGTTCTTGTTTTCATCAATGATAAGACCAGATGATACACCTGGCTGATACTGAAAGGAGATGGGAGAGTCTATATCTCCTGAATGAGGGCTATAAGTTTGCTGTAATTAAAAAAAATGATTCATTCAGGGGACTTCCCTGGTAGTCCAGTGGTTAAGACTCTGCACTTTGAATGAAGGGGACATGGGTTCAATCCCTGGTGGTGTGGGAATTAAGATCCCTCATGCCACTGGTGAGGGGGGCAAAAAATAAATAAAAATAAAACAGTTCTTTCAGAACAGTTGATTGCTTCAATTTTGCTCCCATGTGAGAGGGTGAGGGTAGCCACTGCCCTTGTCCTCATCAGATACCATGGGCTACTTCATCTTGGGCAGGTATAGTATGTTGTTGTGGGGAGGGTGGACTTTTAAAGCTTCTTTCTGAGCATCTTGGATCATCCTGCATGAGGACCATCTTCCTATCACCCAAAGAGGTTGATAAACAAAACCAGAAGATAATACTAAGGGTGCAGACAATAATGGATGCTGGGAAGTTTTGAAGAATACCCCTTTCACCAAAGTGCTAATCAGTGGTCTGAGGTTGTTTGGAGGCTGGAAGGGGCTGGACTTGAGGCACTGTGTCCAAAAGAATAATATGGTGGGACAACAGATTTTCATTGTGGAGGCCTTTTATAACCTGAACAAATGCATCTGCTGGGGACATACCAACAGAGGAAGACAAAGAACCATGGGACTGCCCCACATCCATCATTCTAGAGATGGAGAACCTCTCTGTTCTGATCTGGTAACCACACAGCCACAAGACCTACAGTCTTAACTCTGGACTTCACAGGTTCCTTTTGTAGGTGTCTAAGGCTCAATTCGGGCTTCCCTGGCAGCTCAGCTTATCTGCTGGCAATGCATGAGACCCCAGTTCAATTCCTGGGTCTAGAAGATCCCCTGGAGAAGGGATAGACTACCTACTCTAGTATTCTTGGGCTTCCCTGATGGCTCAGACAGTAAAGAATCTGCCTGCAGTGTGGGAGATCTGGGTTTGATCCCTCGGTTGGGAAGATCTCCTGGAGGAAGGCATGGTAACCCACTCCAGTATTCTTGCCTGGAGAATCCCCATGGACAGAGGAACCTGGTGGGCTATGGTCCATGCAACTGCAAAGAGCTGGACACAACTGAGCGAATAAGCACACAGGGCTCAATTCGTTATTATAGCCTTCCAAAAATGTTGGTGAGAATATCACATTGTTGGCACTTACTGACAGTTGATCTTGCAAAATCAAAACTGTTAATGACCTCATAGTTCTGTCACATCAAATTTATTCGTAAAACTCTTCCTCATTATAATGTAAGGTGATGGAAGAAAGGCAGTTATACTCCTGCATTGCTCTTGTCTACAGAAAGCTTAAGATTTCCCCACTCCTACCTCATGTTCCCGTTAGGAGCGCAAAAGTTATATTCTTATGTGAGCATCTCTTCAGGCAGGAAGTACCAAATGAGAGTTACAGCTTCTGCAAATTCAGATACCTCAGCCAGACCACAGAGATTCTGATTCAGGAGAGGTAAGTAGCCAGCATCTGTGTAGATTTTTAACCAATACATGCATAGAACCTAAATTTTAAATACAAAAGGATACACATATAACATATTTACTTCATCCAATCGTTTTATGGGGATAAATTTTCTGTGGAGACAATTGTTTTTACTGTCTTTCCCCCTATACTTTGTACATACGCAAAACCAGAGGAAAAAAGCATTGCACACAATTGATTCTTTACCTTGATGGTTTTCATTTAATAATATATATTGGAGATCATTTTATGTCCTTAAAAACACATATTCTCAAAGTTTTTCAATAGGTTGAAAACACTGATAAAAATCTTCATTGAAGAGGAGGTTCTTCTAATAGTCTGTGGGGGCAGTTCTGTGCTAGAACCACACAGATCAAAAGATGCCATTTAATTCACTTTCTCTTTATTCTTATCTACCAACCCAAATTTACCTGTCGCTCTAAGTTTGCCATAATTTTTTGTCATTTAAAATATAAAGCTCTTATGGACTGGCTAGTCTTACCTAGTGGTGCTAGTGGTAAATAACCAACCTGCCAGGGCAACAGATGCAAGAGTTTAATCCCTGGGTTGGGAGAAGGTTCCCTGGAGTAGGAAATGGCAACCCAGTTCAGGATTCTTGCCTGGAAAATCTCATGGACAGAGGAGCCTGGCAGGCTACGGTCCAAGACTGGCTAGTACACTGGACCCTTCGTCTTAAAGGATACAGGAAATATTTATCCCTCATAACATCAAGTCTTATTATTTTACTTTTGATGTTTATCATGAAGATAGTGAACTGAGTTGCAAAGTTTTTTAGTCAATATTTATACTCTAGAGAGTCTAAACTGTATGTTTAAGGGCAATATAGAACTCTATTATCAAAGATAAGCAAAAAAAAAAGTAAAAGCAGACATATATTAATAACTAAGAATTTGAATGTGAAAAGAATCTTGCTTTCCTCTTCAAATTTTCACTTTGTTCAAAAGCATATACTAAGCATATAATTAGAAGTTGAAGAAGAGTCATCTACATCTTCCAACTAATTTTATCACTTATTTGACTTGGCCCAAAATTAATCTGAAAATTACATTGAATAGCCTGAAAGTGAATACACACACACACACACATCAAAAAGCCTCATATCTGAGAATTACCAACTTAAGGTTAGTAACATGGGAACAGTAAAATAGTTTCCATCCTACTTTGGTTAGAATTTACCCAGCACAAGTACGTTGCTGTTTAAATATTTATCAAAGTGTTTAAATATTAAATGGAAAACCTCTCTGATACTAGACCTGCACTAAAACAAATTGAAATTTACTTCTAAGTTTCAATATTGATATTCTCTTTGGGAACAACTGAGAAAATGAAAATGACAAAAAACTTGTACTCAGGGACACCCTCAAAGCCAAAAAATATATTTATACACTTTTATTAATAACTCAAAATCTAGGGAATTTTATATATTCTTATTCCTCAGTTCAGCTAAAGAAAAACCCAAGATACTTCCTTATTCTTAGACTGCATGATTAGGAAACACAACTATGTACACAGTTGAATATTATTGCTTCTTTTTGGGGGGATAAAAAGCAAGATTTTTCAGAAATTTGGGTGTTTTTTTTTTTTTGGTATTTGATATTCCCTAAACATAAAATTTCTCCAGAGGCAGGTCAGGTGGTCTGGTATTCCCATCTCTTTCAGAATTTTCCACAGTTTATTGTGATCCACACAGTCAAAGGCTTTGGCATAGTCAATAAAGCAGAAATAGATGTTTTTCTGGAACTCTTGCTTTTTCCATGATCCGGCAGATGTTGGCAATCTGATCCCTGGTTCCTCTGCCTTTTCTAAAACCAGCTTGAACATCTGGAAGTTCACGGTTCACGTATTGCTGAAGCCTGGCTTGGAGGATTTTGAGCATTAGTTTACTAGCATGTGAGATGAATGCAATTGTGTGGCAGTTTGAGCATTCTTTGGCATTGCCTTTCTTTGGGATTGGAATGAAAACTGACCTTTTCCAGTCCTGTGGCCACTGCTGAGTTTTCCAAATTTGCTGACATATTGAGTGCAGCACTTTCACAGCATCATCTTTTAGGATTTGAAATAGCTCAACTGGAATCCCATCACCTCCACTAGCTTTGTTCATAGTGATGCTTTGTAAGGACCACTTGACTTCAAATTCCAGGATGTCTGGCTCTAGGTGAGTGATCACACCATCGTGATTATCTGGGTCATGAAGATCTTTTTTGTACAGTTCTTCTGTGTATTCTTGCCCTACCTCTTCTTAATATCTTCTGCTTCTGTTAGGTCCATACCATTTCTGTCCTTTATCGAGCCCATCTTTGCATGAAATGTTCCATTGGTATCTCTAATTTTCTTGAAGAGATCTCTAGTCTTTCCCATTCTGTTGTTTTCTTCTATTTCTTTGCATTGATCGCTGAGGAAGGCTTTCTTATCTCTCGTTGCTATTCTTTAGAACTCTGCATTCAGATGCTAATATCTTTCCTTTCCTCCTTTGCTTTTTGCCTCTATTCTTTTCACAGTTATTTGTAAGGCCTCACCAGACAGACATTTTGCTTTTTTGCATTTCTTTTCCATGGGGATGGTCTTGATCCCTGTCTCCTGTACAATGTTGTTGGTGTTGGAGAAGAGTCTTGAGAGTCCCTTGGACTGCAAGGAGATCCAACCAGTCCATTCTAAAGGAAATCAGTCCTGGGTGTTCTTTGGAAGGACTGATGTAAAGCTGAAACTCCAATACTTTGGCCACCTCATGCAAAGAGTTGACTCATTGGAAAAGACTCTGATGCTGAGAGGGATTGGGGGCAGGAGGAGAAGGGGATGACAGAGTTTGATATGGCTGGATGGCATCACCAACTTGATGGATGTGAATTTGAGTGAACTCTGGGAGTTGGTGATGGATAGGGAGGCCTGGTGTGATACAACTCATGGAGTCGCAAAGAGTTGGACACGACTGAGCGACTGAAATGACTCACTGACTGAAACATAAAGTTGGCATTTGAAAGAGTATATTTTGCCTATATAACAGGATTCATTGAATTTGCAAAGTTAAGTAGCTGACTTTCATATTTTGGATAAAATAGCAACTAATAGTTGCTCATTTTTCCACACCTTGATTTGTTTTTATTTTTATTAATTCTATTCTTAAAATGATAAACAGATCTTTTCTTTCATTTATATCTAGATGAATTTCCAGCCAGCATCCAAATTTAATCAGAAATGTGAGTCATAGAATGAATATGAATAAATAACAGGGCTAGAAATAGATTTTTTCTATTAAAGTACAATTGAAAAAGAACACTAACAATCTCAGTTTTAAATCAAGATATGCCAATTCCCTGGTAGCTCAGATGGTAAAGAATCTGCCTGCAACGTGGGAGACCTGGGTTTGATCCCTTGGGAAGATCCCCTGGAGGAGGGAATGCCAACCCACTCCAGTATTCTTGCCTGGAGAATTCCATGTACAGAGGAGCCTGGTGGGCTACAGTCCATGGGTGTGCAAAGAGCTGAACACGACTGGGTGACTAAGCACACATGCTAATTCCAGGGTATAAGTGACCTGGTCTTCATCACTTTCTTGCTCTATCTCTGACTTCTCATTTTCACAACATACTGATAGTTTTCACAAAATTCTTGTTCTGTCAGGCAGCCCATCTCATTGACACATGTTCAAACATAAATGTGTGCTCTATTTCTTAGAAAGGAAATTAATGTGTAAAACTTTATTATTGCTTTTCAGATTTCCAGGCATCCGAACCATACTTTTACAAATAAATGGATTTTTGTAACATGGGGGAAATAATGCTCAGCTATTTGAAACTAAATGAGAAATAATCACTAATAACAATTCTAGAAGACAACCACTGGCATATATTTCTTAAAGTTTATTTTCCTAATGAGGGCATGGCAGCTGGGAATATATGAAATTATGGAATTATTCTTAATTAAGGAAATCCTGTTTTTCAACAGAATAAAGCCTTAAATTTTTTTAAATTAAGATTTATTTACAGTTGTTGTTGTTTTTTTTTTTTTTTTTCTTTTGAGACCTCAGAGAGCTTTCTCACAGTTTATGAAGTGGTTGAAAATTACACCTTTATCCTATAATGTGCTAGGATACTGGTTCTGACTAAATTAGCAATATGTATACTTACCTGAGACACTTTAAAAGTAAAATACAAGTAAAAAGAAGATTTATGGCATATTAATTCTTCTCAAGCAACGTTATGCCCTAATGCAGACTACATCTAGGCAATTTTTCTTTCATCAGTCTGTTGTTATTTGAGTGAGTGAAGTCGCTCAGTCGTGTCTGACTCCTTGCAACCCCATGGACTGTAGCCTACCAGGCTCCTCCCTCCATGGGATTCTCCAGGCAAGAGTACTGGAGTGGGTTGCCATTTTCTTCTCCAGGGGATCTTCCCAACCCAGGGATTGGACCTGTGTCTCATGCATTCCAGGCAGACACTTTAACCTCTGAGCCACCAGGGAAGCTTGGAAAAATGCATACAAGTGAGTTCCCATTCAAAGATTCAAAGGATATTAATATTAGTCAGGCAGTGGCTGATGGTCAACTGTAAATAAAAAGAGTCCTTATTCTCAAAAAGCTTATTATCCTGAAAGCTAAAACACAGGTAAATACAAGTGATATTGGTTCGATGATAGGAGTATGTTTAGGGTAACAAAGACAGATGAGATCACTTCTAATGTGGAAGGCCAATGCAGTAGACTGAATGTGTGTGTGTGTGTGTGTGTGTGTGTGTGTGCTTAGTCATGTCTTACTCTTTGCAGCCCCATGGACTGTACCCCACCAGGCTCCTCTGTCCATGGAATTTTCCAGGGAAGAGTACTGGAATGGGTTACCATTTCCTCCTCCAGGGGATGCTCTGGACCCAGGGATCAAACCTGCATCTCTTTTGTCTTCTGCATTGGCACATTGGCAGGTAAATTCTTTAGTACTAGTGCCACGTGGGAAGCCCTGTTTGTGTCCCCCAACAAAAACAAAATCCATATGTTGAAATCCTAATCTCTATGTAATGATTTTAGGAAGCTGGGGACTTTGGGAAGTGGCTAAGTCTTCAGGGCAGAGCCCTCATAAACTAACTAATCCTCATGTATGGATCTATGTCCTTATAAAAGAGACCAGAGTGCTCCCTTGCCCTATTTCCACCACCAGTTCAGTTCAGTTCAGTTCAGTCGCTCAATCGTGTCCAACTCCTTGGCGATCCCATGAACCGCAGCACGCCAGGCCTCCCTGTCCATCACCAACTGCTGGAGACTACCCAAACCCATGTCCATTGTGTCAGTGATGCCATCCAACCATCTGATCCTCTGTCGTCCCCTTCTCCTGCCCTCAACTTTTCCCAGCATCAGGATTTTTCCAAATGAGTCAGCTCTCCGCATCAGGTGGCCAAAGTATTGGAGTTTCAACTTTAGCATCAGTCCTTCCAGTGAATATTCAGGACTGATCTCCTTTAGGATGGATTGGTTGGATTTCTTTGCAGTCCAAGGGACTCTCAAGAGTCTTCTCCAACACCACGGCTCAAAAGCATCAATTCTTCAGCACTCAGCTTTCTTTATAGTCCAATTCTCACATCCATACATGATCACTGGAAAAACCATGGCCTTGACTAGATGGACCTTTGTCGTCAAAGTAATGTCTCTGCTTTTTAATATGCTGTCTAGGTTGGTCATAACTTTCCTTCCAAGGAGTAAGCGTTCATGGCTGCAATCATCATCCACAGTGATTTTGGAGCCCACAAAAATAAAATCATCCACCGTTTCCACTGTTTCCCCATCTATTTGCCATGAAGTGATAGGACCAGATGTCATAATCTTAGTTTTCTGAATGTTGAGCTTTAAGCCAACTTTTTCACTCTCCTCTTTCACTTTCATCAAGAGGCTCTTTAGTTCTTCTACACTTTCTGCCATAAGGGTGGTGTCATCTGCATATCTGAGGTTATTGATATTTCTCCAGGCAATCTTGATTCCAGCTTGTGCTTCTTCCAGCCCAGCATTTCTCATGATGTACTCTGCATATAATTTCCACCATAGGAGGACGCAATAAGAAGTCAGCAGTCTGTAACCTAGGCGAGGGCTATCATCAAAATTCAACCATGCTGTCACTCTGATCTTGGAATTTCAGCCTCTGGGACTGTGAGCAAATAAAGCATTAGGTTGTTTATGGCACTCTGTCTATGGTGCTTTGTTTCAGCAGCCAGAACTAACATAGTGATGACTTCATAGCAGGAGTAACACAAAAATTGTGTTTCAAAATGGATATAAGTGCTCCCTAGGTAAATGAACAAGGCAGCACAAGCAAAGGCAGAAGCTTGAAGCACTGCATGCCTTTGGGGATCCCCAAGAGTGCTGGCTGACAGCACTGGGGCTGGGCAGGGCAAGAAGGGAGCAGTGGGAGTTGAAGCTGGAAATGCTGCTGCTGCTGCTGCTGCTAAGTTGCTTCTGTCATGTCTTACTCTGTGCGACCCCATAGATGGCAGCCTACCAAGTTCCTCCATCCCTGGGATTCTCCAGGCAAGAGTACTGGAGTGGGTTGCCATTCCCTTCTCCAGGGCTGGGAATGCTGGCCAAGGCCAGGTAGATTGCTGTGCTATGCAAAGAAGTTTGCGTTTAGATGGTACTGATGAACCTATTTGCAGGGCAGCAATGGGAACACAGATATAAACAGACTTGTGGACTACAGAGGGGCAAGAAGAGAGTAGGGCACATTGAGAGAACAGTCTGGAAACATATACATTACCATATGTAAACTTGATAGCAAGTGGGAATTTGTTGTGTGACATAGGGAACTCAACCCAGTGCTCTGTGACATCCTAGAGGGTGCAATTGGATGGGAGATGGGAGAGGGGTTCAGGAGGATAGTTCAGGAGGGAGGGGACAGATGTATACCTGTGGCTGATTAATGTTGATGTATGGCAGGAGCCAGCACAATATTGTAAAGCAACTATCTTCCAATTAAAAAAAAATTTTTTAAAACAAGACTTTATGTTGTTTGCCACTTGTTTTTGATATTTTTTAAACTGCTTTTTGTCCCTTCTCTATGTCTGCATGTCTATCCCTGCCCTGGAAACAGGTTCATCTATTTCATCTATAGATTTCACATATTTGTGTTACTATATGATGTTTGTTTCTATCTTTCTGACTTACTTCACTCTGTATGACAGACTCTAGGTCCATTCACATCTCTACAAATGACTCAATTTCATTCCTTTTTATGGCTGAGTGATATTCCAGTATATATTCCACTCATTCATTTGTCATTGGACATTTAAGTTGTTTCATGTCCTGGCTATTGCAATTAGGGTGGGACAAATTGAAAGATTAGGATTGACAAATATGCACTACTGGGGCTTCCCATGTGACTCAGTGGTAAAGAATCTACTTGACAATTCAAGAGACACAGGAGATGCATCTTTGATCCCTGGGTTGGGAAGATCCCCTGGAGGAGAAAATGGCAACCCACTTCAGTATGCTTGCCTGGAAAGTCTCATGGACAGAGGAGTCTGGAGGGCTACAATCCATAGTGTCATTAAGAATCCAATACGACTGAGGGACTGCATACACACACACACAAATATACACTACCACATGTAAAATAGATAGAAAGCTAATGGGAAGATGCTGTATAACACAGGGAGCTCAACTCTGTGCTCTGTGATGATCTATATGAGTGGAATAGAGGTGGGGTGGGAGGGAGGTCCAAGAGGAAGGGGATATATGCATACATATAACTGATTCACTTTACTGTATAGCAGAAATTAACACAACATTGTAAAGCAATTATACTCCAATAAAAAAATAAAAATAAAACTGCTTCTTGAATTGGACCTCCTTTCTTAGAAATATCATGTGGAAACCCAATATATAAATATATATATACATATAATATACATATAATATACTCCTCTTGATCTTGACCCAGACTTGTCTGTGAGTGTCCAGGAGTCTCCGGCGGAGGTGTGGGTCAGCAGTGGCCTGCTGCAGGATTGGGGGCACTGAGTGCAGCAGTGCATGCATGGGACCTTTTGAAGGAGGTCATTATCATCATTACCTCTACCATAGTTTGACTTCAGGTCAAAAAACAGGGAGGGAACATAGCCCTGCCCATCAACAGAAAATTGGATTACAGATTTACTGAGCATGGCCCCACCCATCAGACCCAGTTTCCTCCTGAGTCAGCCTCTCCCCTCAGGAAGGTTCCATAAGCCTCTTATTCTTTTCCATCAGAGGGCTGACAAAAATGAAGACCACAGTCACAGAAAACTAACCAATCTGATCACATGGACCAAAGCCTTGTTTAATCCAATGGAACTATGAACTTCCCTGGTGGCTCAGAGGTTAAAGTGTTTGCCTGGAATGCAGGAGACCCAGGTTCGATCCCTGGGTCGGGAAGATCCCCTGGCAACCCACTCCAGTACTCTTGCCTGGAGAATCCCATGGAGGGAGGAGCCTGGTAGGCTACAGTTCGTGGGGTCTCAGAGAGTCGGACACGACTGAGTGACTTCACTTTCTTTCACTTTCATGAGCCATGCTGGACCGGTCATGGTGGAGAGTTCTGACAAAATGTGGTCCACTGGAGAAGGGAATGGCAAACCACCTCAGTATTCTTGCCTTGAGACCCCCATGAACAGTACAACAAGACAAAAAATAGGACACTGAAAGATGAACTCGCAAGTCGGTAGGTGCCAAATATGCTGCTGGAGATCAGTGGAGAAATAACTCCAGAAAGAATGAAGAGATGGAGCCAACACAAAAAGAAACCGAGTTGTGGATGTGACTGTTAATGGAAGTAAAGCCCGATGCTGTAAAGAGCAATATTGTATAGGAACCTGGAACGTTAGGTCCATGAATCAAGGTGGAAGTGGTCAAACAGGAGATGGCAAGAGTGAACATTGACATTTGAGGAATCAGTGAACTGAGATGGAATGGAACGGGTGACTTTAACTCAGATGACCATTATATCTACTACTGTGGGCAGGAATCCCTTAGAAGAAATAGAGTTGCCATCATAGTTAACAAAAGAGTCCAAATACATACAATGGATGCAATCTCAAAAATGACAGAGTGATCTCTGTTCGTTTCCAAGGCAAAACATTCAATCTCACAGTAATCCAAGTCTATGCCACAACCAGTAATGCTGAAGAAGCTGAAGTTGAATGGTTCTATGAAGACCTACAAGACCTTCTAGAACTAACACCCAAAATAGATGCCCTTTTCATTATAGGGGACTGGAATGCAAAAGTAGGAAGTCAAGAGATGCCTGGAGTAACAGGCAAGTTTGACCTTGGAGTACAGAATAAAGTGGGGCAAAGGCTCATAGTTTTGCCAGTGGAATGCACTGCTGCTGCTGCTGCTGCTGCTAAGTCGCTTCAGTCGTGTCTGACTCTGCACAACCCCATAGACGGTAGCCCACCAGGCTCCCCCATCCCTGGAATTCTCCAGGCAAGAACACTGGACTGGGTTGCTATTTCCTTTTCCAATGCATGAAAGTGAAAAGTGAAAGTGAAGTTTCTCAGTCATGTCCAACTCTTCATGACCCCATGGTCTGCAGCACACCAGGCTCCTCCATCCATGGGATTTTCCAGGCAAGAGTGCTGAGGTGGGGTGCCATTGCCTTCTCCGATGGAATGCACTGGTCATAGCAAAATCCTCTTCCAACAACACGAGAGAAGACTCTACACATGGACATCACCAGATGGCCAACACCAAAATCAGACTGATTATATTCTTTGCAGCCAAAGATAGAGAAGCTCTATACAGTCAGCAAAAAAAGACTGGGAGCTGACTGTGGCTCAGATCATGAACTCTTTATTGCCAAATTCAGACTTAAATTGAAGAAAGTAGGGAAAATCGCTAGACCATTCAGGTATGACATAAATCAAATCCCTTACAGTTATACAGTAGAAGTGACAAATAGATTCAAAGGATTAGATCTGATAGACAGAGTGCCTGAAGAACTAGGGGCAGAGGTTCATGACATTGTACCGGAGACAGTGATCAAGACCATCCTCAAGAAAAAGAAATTTAAAAAGGCAAAATGGTTGTCTGAGGAGGGCTTACAAACAGCTGTGAAAAGAAAAGTGAAAGACAAAGGAGAAAAGGAAATATAAACCCATTTGAATGCAGAGTTCCAAAGAATAGCAAGGAGAGATAGAAAGACTTCCTTAGTGATCAACACAAAGAAATAGAGGAAAACAATAGAAATGGAATGATTAGAGATCTCTTCAAGAAAATTAGAGATACAAGGGAAAATTTCATGGAAAGATGGGAACAATAAAAGATATAAATTGTATGGACCTAACAGAAGCAGAAGATATTAAGAATAGGGGGCAAGAATACACAGAAGAACTTTTCAAAAAAATCTTCATGACCCAGATAACCAATATTGTGTGATCACTCACTTAAAGTCAGACATCCTGGAATGTGAAAGTGAGCCTTAGGAAGCATCACTACAAACAAAGCTAGTGGAGGTGATGGAATTCCAGTTGAGCTATTTCAAATCCTAAAAGATGATGCTGTGAAAGGGCTGCACTCAATATGCCAGCAAATTTGGAAAACTCAGCAGTGGCCACAAGACTGGAAAAGGTCAGTTTTCATTCCAATCCCAAAGAAAGGCAATGCCAAAGAATGCTCAAACTACCACACAATTGCACTCATCTCACATGCTAGTGAAGTAATGCTCAAAATTCTTGAAGCCAGACTTCAACAGTACATGAACTGTGAACTTCAATATGTTCAAGCTGTATTTAGAAAAGGCACAGGAACCAGAGATCAAATTACCAACATCTGTTGGATCATTGAAAAAGCAAAAGATTTCCAGAAAAACATCTATTTCTGCTTTATTGACTATGCCAAAGCATTTGACTGTGTGGATCACAATAAACTGCCGAAAATTCTTAAAGAGATGGGAATACCAGACCACCTGACCTGCCTCTTGAGAAATCTGTTTGCAGGTCAAGAAGCAACAGTTAGAACTGAACATGGAACAGACAGGTTCCGAATAGGGAAAGGAGTATATCAAGGGTATATATTGTCACCCTGTTTATTTAAATTATATGCCGAGCACTTCATGAGAAATGCTGGACTGGACGTAAAACAAGCTGGAATCAAGATTGCTGAGAGAAATATCAATAACCTCATATTTGCAGATGACATCACACTTATGGCAGAAAGTGAAGAACTAAAGAGCTTCTTGATGAAAGTGAAAGAGGAGAGTGAAAAAGTTGGCTTCAGACTCAACATTCAGAAAACTAAGATCATGGCATCCGGTCCCATCACTTCATGGCAAATACATGTGGAAACAATGGAAACAGTGAGAGACTTAATTTTGGAGGGCTCCAAAATCACTGCAGATGGTGACTGCAGCCATTAAATTAAAAGACGCTTACTCCTTGGAAGAAAAGTTATGACCAACCTAGACAGCATATTAAAAAGCAGAGACATTACTTTGCCAACAAAAGTCTGTCTAGTCAAAGCTATAGTTTTTCCAGTAGTCATGTATGGATATGAGAATTGGACCATAAAGAAAGTTGAGAGCCAAAGAACTGATGCTTTTGAACTGTGGTGTTGGAGAAGACTCTTGAGAGTCCCTTGGTCTGCAAGGAGATCCAACCAGTCCATCCTAAAGGAAATCAGTCCTGAATATTCATTGGAAGGACTGATGCTGAAGCTGAAACTCCAATACTTTGGCCACCTGATGTAAAGAACTGACTCATTTGAAAAAACCCTCATGCTTGGAAAGACCGAAGGTGGGAGAAGAAGGGGATGACAGGGGATGAGATGGTTGCATGGCATCACCTACTAGATGGAGATGAATTTTAGTACTCTCTGGGAGTTGATGATGGACAGGGAAGCCTGGCGTACTGCAGTCCGACGGGTTGCAAAGTGTCGGACACGACTGAGTGACTGAACGAACTGAACTGAGGCCTCTTGATTAAGTGTATGTGTGGTATCCAGAGTCACTGAAGTATACAAACACCTGTTTCAAATGCTTGTCACATAGATGCATCCTTCCAAAGAGCAAGCACCTTGTCTTGTGAAGATGCAGATGGCATGTCCACTCATTTCTTTGTCAGTAGGATAAGAATTTTATACTTATTTATATAAAAAGAATTAATTAGTACTACAACAGAGGAGAATGCAGCACTGGGGAGAAACTATTGTTATTTTCTTAACAAGAGACATCCTTGCCCCTGGCTAGGAATAGACCTGTTTTTGTTTGGCAGGGTCTGGAGAATGAGATTGGATGCTGTAGATAGTAAAACCAGCTAGAAAATGTATTACTCTTTTTTGAACACTCCAGTCTATGTTTTGCTTAGGTTATTTAAATTTTGAGTTCATGCTAGTAACAATAGAGCAGTTGGATACTATGAAGAAGAATGGAGGATAGAAGGAAAAGTAAAGGAAAGCTACATTGGGAAGAAAGCATTTGAGAAAGAGACACATGAAGAATCCTCATGTCTAATGAGGATTTTGCTTAAGTTTCTGCCACGTGGTGTGTTACGTAACATATTCTTCCCCTGTTTGCACCATCTCTATAAACCATCCATTTTGTTATTACTGCTTGGCTGAGTTTTGAGCTCTCTATGAGAGAAAAGTGCTGGAAATAGCTTCCAGGTGATTTAAGAGCCAAGGCTGAGGCTGCCTCAAGAAGTCTTTATGAGTGAATTTCATAAATGTGAAAGATTTACAATTTATCCTTAAATCTGTTTCTCCCATGTTAACATAGAAGGTACGTGTCACCTAAACTCACTGTTAAGATTGGAATGTGTGATTGTGATGTCAACTAGGGTTGTGCTGACATGTAATGCCCAACTTTCCCTGCTATCATACTTGATCTGTAAGTCATAGCTGCTTCCATCCCTTCCTCCTGCTTATCTACCTGTGGTACTAAATTAATACCAAGTTTGGACCACTGGGGGTTATTCTGAACATCAGTCTCCTACTTCCTCTTCAGTTCACTTCAGTTCAGTTGCCTCAGTCATGTCTGACTCTTTGAACCTCATGGACTGCAGCACGCTAGGCCTCCCTGTCCATCACCAGCTCCCAGAGTTTACTCAAACTCATGTCCATAGAGTTGATGATGTCATCCAACCATCTCATCCTCTGTTGTCCCCTTCTTCTCCTGCCCTCAATCTTTCCCAGCATCAGGGTCTTTGCAAATGAGTCAGTCCTTTGCATCAGGTGGCCAAAGTATTGAAGTTTCAGCTTCAGCATCAGTCCTTCCAGTGAATATTCAGGACTGATTTCCTTTAGGATGGACTGGTTGGATCTCCTTGCAGTCCAAGGGACTCCAAGAGTCTTCTCTAACACCACAGTTCAAAAGTATCAATTCCTTGGTGCTCAGCTTTCTTTATAGTCCAACTCTCATGTCCATATATGACCACTGGAAAAACCGTACCCTTGACTAGACAGACCTTTGTTGTCAAAGTAATGTCTCTGCTTTTTAATATGCTGTCTAGGTTCATCACAGTTTTTCTTCCAAGGAGTAAGCACCTTTTTTAAAAAAAAACTTTTATTTTTACTTTATTTTGCTTTACAATACTGTATTGGTTTTGCCATACATTGACATGAATCAGCCACGGGTGTACATGAGTTCCCAATCCTGAACCCCCCTCCCACCTCCCACCCCATATCATCTCTCTGGATCATCCCCGTGCACCAGCCCCAAGCATCCTGTATACTGTATCAAATATAGACTGGCGATTCGTTTCTTACATGATAGTATACATGTTTCAATGCCATTCTCCCAGATTACCCCGCCCTCTCCCTCTCCCTCAGAGTCCAAAAGTCCATTCTAAACATCTGTATCTCTTTTGCTGTCTTGCATACAGGGTTATTGTTACCATCTTTCTAAATTCCATATATATGTGTTAGTATACTGTATTGGTGTTTTTCTTTCTGGCTTACTTCACTCTGTATAATAGGTTCCAGTTTCATCCACCTCATTAGAACTGATTCAAATGTATTCTTTTTAATGGCTGAATAGTACTCCATTGTGTATATGTACCACAGCTTTCTTATCCATTCATCTGCTGATGGACATCTAGGTTGTTTCCATATCCTGGCTATTATAAATGGTGCTGCGATGAACATTGGGGTACACGTGTCTCTTTCAATTCTGGTTTCCTCGGTGTGTATGCCCAGCACTGGGATTGCTGGGTCATAAGGCGGGTCTATTTGCAAGTTTTTAAGGAATCTCCACACTGTTCTCCATAGTGGCTGTACTAATTTGCATTCCCACCAACAGTGTAAGAGGGTTCCCTTTTCTCCACACCGTCTCCAGCATTTATTGCTTGTAGACTTTTTGATCGCTGCCATTCTGACTGTTGTGAAATGGTACCTCACTGTGGTCTTGATTTGCATTTCTCTGATAATGAGTGATGTTGAGCATCTTTTCATGTGTTTGTTAGCCATCTGTATGTCTTCTTTGGAGAAGTGTCTATTTAGTTCTTTGGCCCATTTTTTGATTGGGTCGTTTATTTTTCTGGAATTGAGCTGCATAAGTTGCTTGCATATTTTTGAGATTAGTTGTTTGTCAGTTGCTTCATTTGCTATTATTTTCTCCCATTCTGAAGGCTGTCTTTTCACCTTGCTTATAGTTTCCTTTGTTGTGCAGAAGCTTTTAATTTTAATTAGATCCCATTTGTTTATTTTTGCTTTAATTTCCAGTATCCTGGGAGGTGGATCATAGAGGATCCTGCTGTGATTTATGTCGGAAAGTGTTTTGCCTATATTTTCCTCTAGGAGTTTTATAGTTTCTGGTCTTACGTTTAGATCTTTAATCCATTTTGAGTTTATTTTTGTGTGTGGTGTTAGAAAGTGATCTAGTTTCATTCTTTTACAAGTGATTGACCAGTTTTCCCAGCACCACTTGTTAAAGAGATTGTCTTTAATCCATTGTATATTCTTGCCTCCTTTGTTGAAGATAAGGTGTCCATAGGTGTGTGGATTTATCTCTGGGCTTTCTATTTTGTTCCATTGATCTATATTTCTGTCTTTGTGCCAGTACCATACTGTCTTGATGACTGTGGCTTTGTAGCAGAGCCTGAAGTCAGGCAGGTTGATTCCTCCAGTTCCATTCTTCTTTCTCAAGATTACTTTGGCTATTCGAGGTTTTTTGTATTTCCATACAAATTGTGAAATTATTTGTTCTAGCTCTGTGAAAAATACCGCTGGTAACTTGATAGGGATTGCATTGAATCTGTAGATTGCTTTGGGTAGTAGACGCATTTTCACTATATTGATTCTTCCAATCCATGAACATGGTATATTTCTCCATCTATTAGTGTCCTGTTTGATTTCTTTCATCAGTGTTTTATAATTTTCTATATATAGGTCTTTAGTTTCTTTAGGTAGATATATTCCTAAGTATTTTATTCTTTTCACTGCAATGGTGAATGGAATTGTTTTCTTAATTTCTTTTTCTACTTTCTCATTATTAGTGTATAGGAATGCAAGGGATTTCTGTGTGTTGATTTTATATCCTGAAACTTTACTATATTCATTGATTAGCTCTAGTAATTTTCTGGTGGAGTCTTTAGGGTTTTCTATGGAGAGGATCATGTCATCTGCAAACAGTGAGAGTTTTACTTCTTCTTTTCCAATTTGGATTCTTTTTATTTCTTTTTCTGCTCTGATTGCTGTGGCCAAAACTTCCAGAACTATGTTGAATAGTAGCAGTGAAAGTGGGCACTCTTGTCTTGTTCCTGACTTTAGGGGAAATGCTTTCAATTTTTCACCATTGAGGATAATGTTTGCTGTGGGTTTGTCATATATAGCTTTTATTATGTTGAGGTATGTTCCTTCTATTCCTGCTTTCAGGAGAGTTTTAATCATAAATGGATGTTGAATTTTGTCAAAGGCCTTCTCTGCATCTACTGAGATAATCATATGGCTTTTATTTTTTAATTTGTTAATGTGGTGAATTACATTGATTGATTTGTGGATACTGAAGAATCCTTGTATCCCTGGGATAAAGCCCACTTGGTCATGGTGTATGATCTTTTTAATGTGTTGTTGGATTCTGATTGCTAGGATTTTGTTAAGGATTTTTGCATATATGTTCATCAGTGATATTGGCCTGTAGTTTTCTTTTTTTGTGGCATCTTTGTCAGGTTTTGGTATTAGGGTGATGGTGGCCTTGCAGAATGAGTTTGGAAGTTTACCTTCCTCTGTAATTTTCTGGAAGAGTTTGAGTAGGATAGGTGTTAGGTCTTCTCTAAGTTTTTGGTAGAATTCAGCTGTGAAACCATCTGGACCTGGGCTTTTGTTTGCTGGACGATTTATGATGACAGTTTCAATTTCCGTGCTTGTGATGGATTTGTTAAGATTTTCTATTTCTTCCTGGTTCAGTTTTGGAAAGTTGTACTTTTCTAAGAATTTGTCCATTTCTTCCACATTGTCCATTTTAGTGGCATATAATTGCTGATAGTAGTCTCTTATGATCCTTTGTATTTCTGTGTTGTCTGTTGTGATCTCTCCATTTTCATTTCTAATTTTATTGATTTGATTTTTCTCCCTTTCTTTCTTGATGAGTCTGGCTAATGGTTTGTCAATTTTATTTATCCTTTCAAAGAACCAGCTTTTGGCTTTGTTGATTTTTGCTATGGTCTCTTTTGTTTCTTTTGCATTTATTTCTGCCCTAATTTTTAAGATTTCTTTCCTTCTACTAACTCTGAGGTTCTCCATTTCATTCTTTTCTAGTTGCTTTAGGTGTAGAGTTAGGTTATTTATTTGACTTTTTTCTTGTTTCTTGAGGTATGCCTGTATTGCTATGAACTTTCCTCTTAGCACTGCTTTTATAGTGTCCCACAGGTTTTGGGGTGTTGAGTTTTAATTTTCATTCATTTCTATGCATATTTTGATTTCATTTTTGATTTCTTCTGTGATTTGTTGGTTATTCAGAAGCGTGTTGTTCAGCCTCCATATGTTGGAATTTTTTATAGTTTTTCTCCTGTAATTGAGATCTAATCTTAATGCATTATGGTCAGAGAAGATGCTTGGAATGATTTCAATTTTTTTAAATTTATCAAGGTTAGATTTATGGCCCAGGATGTGATCTCTCCTGGAGAAGGTTCCATGAGCACTTGAGAAAAAGGTGAAATTCATTGTTTTGGGGTGAAATGTCCTATAGATATCACTTAGGTCTAACTGCTCAATTGTATCATTTAAAGTTTGTGTTTCCTTGTTAATTTTCTGTTTAGTTGATCTGTCCATAGGTGTGAGTGGAGTATCAAAGTCTCTCACTATTATTGTGTTATTGTTAATCTCCCCTTTCATACTTGTTAGCATTTGTCTTACATATTGCAGTGCTCCTATGTTGGATGCATATATATTTATAATTGTTATATCTTCTTCTTGGATTGATCCTTTAATCATTATGTAGTGGCCTTCTTTGTCTCTTTTCACAGCCTCTGTTTTAAAGTCTATTTTATCAGATATGAGTATTGCCACTCCTGCTTTCTTTTGGTCTCTATTTGCGTGGAATATCTTTTCCCAGCCCTTCACTTTCAGTCTGTATGTGTCCCTTGTTTTGAGGTGGGTCTCTTGTAAGCAGCATATAGAGGGGTCTTGTTTTTGTATCCATTCAGCCAGTCTTTGCCTTTTGGTTGGGGCATTCAACCCATTTACGTTTAAGGTAATTATTGATAAGTATGATCCCGTTGCCATTTACTTTATTGTTTTGGGTTTGGATTTATATGCCCTTTTTGTGTTTCCTGTCTAGAGAATATCCTTTAGCATTTGTTGGAGAGCTGGTTTGGTGGTGCTGAATTCTCTCAGCTTTTGCTTGTCTGTAAAGGTAAGCGTCTTTTAATTTCATTTCAGGAGCTATAAAATTCTCCTACATCAAGAAATGATTAGAATAGTACTGTTAACATAACCATTTTATACTTCTCCTGACCAGAAAAGTTAGCTTCTTAATTTCCTGTCTTAAATATACTGAGAGTATCAGATACCAGATTCAAGACAAGTGATGAGGTAGTCATAGAAATATGAGTGTTCAGGAAGGCTCAGCTCACTCCTGGGAACTCACCTTCAGAGAGTTCTGAGGTCCTCTTGTTATCATTCTTTTGGTAAAATGTAAAGGAGCAAGATTTGCAGGGGTTTTTTGCTGTTGTTTTTTACAAGCCCATAAAAAAAATAGTCAGACCATATGTCTAAAAAAGAAAATGAAAGTGTATTATTGATATGTGTGCCACTTGGGAAGCCTGATAGCTAAGAATCCAAATCCAAAGCAATGTTGAAAGAAAACACACATCACTCAGAAATCCTGTATAAAGTCAAATTCTGAATGAGCAGGTCTGGGAAGAGTGCAGAGGGTCTGCATTTTAAATAATATCACCAGTGATATGATTCTGCTACTAATACCTATGTATCACACTTTGAGAGCTTCCCAGGTGGTGGTAGTGGCAAAGAACCCACCTGCCAATGCAGGAGATGATGCAGATTTGATCCCTGGGTCAGGAAGACCTGCTAGGGGAGGGTATGGCAACCCACTCTAGTATTCTTGCCTGGAGACTCTCATGGGCAGAGGAGTCTGGCAAGCTCTAGTCTTGCCAGGGGTGGCAAAGAGTTGGGCACGACTGAAAGGACTTAACCCACATGCACACATCCCACTTTGAGTAGCAAAACTCTAGAGTCAAATTACATGAGTTCAAGTCCCGATTCTTGACTTCACCAAGCTGAATAACCTTGATAATTTATCATCTATATGACTTAATTTCCTCCTTTGTAAAGTGGGAATAATGATATTACTTACATATATGAGTTGTTGTGAAAGTTAAAAGACTTTATGTGTAGTAGCACTGAGAAGACTATCTGGCCTTTGGTAGTTGCTCAATAAATTAAATTCTTGGTGAATCAATTACTTAGCAGTAGGATAAAAGTAGGGGAAGAGCCCGTGCTTTTGAACCCAAATCTGTCTTCTTTTTAATTTGGCCAGGCTGTACAATTTGTGGAAGTTTTTGTTCCTCCACCAGGGATTGAACCCAGGCCCTTGGCAGTGAGAACACAGAGTCCTAACCACTGGACCAACAGGGAGTTCCCCCAATTCTTTTTTTTTTTTTTCCTATAAAATAGTGATAGTAAAAATCACATTAAAAAGTTTTTATTGAAGTATAATTGATTTACAAGATTATATTAGTTTCAGGTATATAGTATAGTGATTCTGTGTTTTTCCAGATTATACTCTATTAAAAGTTATTACAAGATAATGGCTATAATTCCCTGTGCTACATACACGTACTTGTTACTTATCTATTTTATACATAGTGACTTGTACTGCTTAATCTAATATCCCTAATTTACCCTTCTCTCCTTTGATAACCACTAGTCTGTTTTCTCTATCTGTAAATCTGTTTATATGTGTCACAATTGAGTCCAATATGTATATTACATTTCTTTTTGCATTTATCCATTAATAGGTATTTGGGTTGCTTCCATATCTTGGCTATTGTAAATAATGCTACTAGGAACATTAGATGCATGTATCTTTCATATTAGTGTTTTCATTTTTACTGGATATATACCCAGGAGTGGAAAAACTGAAACATATGACAGTTTTATTTTCAATTTTTAAAGAAACCTTCCTTTTGCTTTTTATAGCGGCTGCATCAATTTATATTCCCTACAACAGGGTACAAAAGTTCTCCTTTCTCCACGTTCTCTCCTACATTTGCTATTTGTGTTCTTTTTGATGATATCCATTCTGACATGTGTGAGGTGATACTTCATTGATCTAATTTCTCTAAGTCGCTTCAGTCATGTCCGACTCTGTGTGACCCCATAGACAGCAGCCCACCCAGCTCTCCCGTCCCTGGGATTCTCCAGGCAAGAATAGTGGAGTGGGTTGCCATTTCCTTCTCCCATGCATGAAAGTGAAAAGTGAAAGTGAAGTCGTGTCCGGCTCCTAGCGGTCCTGTGGACTGCAGCCTACCAGGCTCCTCCATCCATGGGACCTTCCCGGCAAGAGTACTGGAGTGGGTTGCCATTGCCTAGCAGTCTGTTAATGAAAGAAAAGAATGTCTTAAAATTCAGAATGGCACCAGGCCCCTCATCCATAAGATGTATTTTTCTAATAATTAGTAATGTTGAACATCTTTTCACATGCCTGTTGGCCATCTGTATGTCTTCTTTGGAAAAATTTCTAGTCAGGTCTTCAGCCATTTTTTGATTGGATTCTTTAAATTGTTTGATATTGAGTTGCATAAGCTGTTTATGTATTTTGGATATTAACCTTTTGTTGGTCATATCATTCACAAATATATCTTCCCATTCCAGTAGTTGTTTATTTTTTGTTTTGTCAAAGGTTTCCTTTTGTGTGCAAAAGGAAGGTTTAACTGGGTGCCATTTATCAACTTTTGCATTTGTTTCTTTTGGCTTAGCAGACATATCCAAAACTCTTTCATGTTTCCTCAAAAGAGTCATCTGCCCTTTCAGCGTCTAACTTTGTACCCTCGGTTGTCTTTGAGTCAACTCTGCAGAATCCTAATTAGGGCTCAAAGGAGGAAAATGGGGAGCCTCTGAAGAATGTAATGGATTCTTTTCTTTACCACCTAAGGGCAGGAAACGATCAGATTTATATTGAAGAAAATCACTCTGAGAGCATGTGGGAGACAGATAATAGGAGCTGGACAAACCTAGGGCTGGGGAAAGACAGTTACAGGCTATTATAATTGGCCAGGTAAGAGAAAAAATGAACCTGCGACTAGTGTAGTTGAGAGAGTTGCAAAGAAGGGGGGGTCAATACAAACACCATTAAGGAGGCTGACTTGACAAGACATGGCATTAAATAGTGGCTGCAGCTGTTGTTTAGGGAAAAGTATGGGAAGGTGTTTTGTTTTCTAGCTTGGGTAAGAAGATAAATCTTGGGGATGATTTGCAAAGATTTGTGAAGGGAGAAGGCATATGTCACAAAGGGTATGAATAAAGCAGAAAGGGAATAAGATGATAACAGGACTAACTTTGGACACATGGAAAGTGACTGCGGAGCTAGATAACCACAGGAAATTGGAAATCTAGGTCTGGGGTTGAGGAGACATACAGGTTGACCAGACAGATTGGTAAGTCAACAGCATTTGTCTGTTAAGGCTCCTGAAGTGAATGAGTCTATCCAGGGAAGTATGAGATGTAGGAAGAGGTAAATACAAAATGGGGACCATGAAGGAAACTGAGAAGGAAGGACGGAAGAAGAAGCAAAGCCGAAAGAGAGCTCTGGCAGAAAGCCAAGAGAGGCGTGCTTCACCGTGAGGGAATGTTCAATAGAGCCAAATTCCACAAAACAACATGTACACCACCAGAAACCGGTTCTGCCTCAGTGATTCACTGACTCTGTCAACACCACATCATGATTCCAGTCTCCCAGTGTCAAAGTTCAGCATCTTTCTTTGACTCATCCTGCTTCCTCATTTTCTATATTTAAGGCACTAAGATTTCCTTCCCATTCCTTGATATTCCTTCCTTTCTCTGTAAGCCTGGTACCATATCTATTCCCTTCAATACTTTACATTTTTAACTTGAAAGATTCGTTTTGTTTAGAAAGAAAATACATAGGGGTCCCTATGTATTTAAATATCAAGAAATGTGTAAGAATAATAAATATCAAGTTTAGAATAAGGATTACCTCTGCAGCGGGTGGGACTGTTATGATTCAGGAAGGGAGCAATTTCAGCTGCATAAATAATGTTCAGTACTTAAGTTGGTAAAGGATCATAGATTTAAGTGTCCTGATATTTAAGTAATACAAAAAAAAAAAACTATTTAAGAAATGCTTTATAATGACATCACCCTGATATTCAAGTTTCTAAGCTCTCACTTTGAGATCTTCTTATTCCCTGTCTCACCTTACTTCCCACAGTTCTTCGCAATGTTCTCTTCTGAGTCTAGCTCCTCTCTATATCATTCAAAAAGGTCAATGTCTAGTGCATTACTTTACCTTCTTTCAGTATTAGTGTCCTCCTGTCAGGACTTCATCTCCACTCAGATGAATATTCCTTTCCAAACTCTTTCCAGTCCTTTTAGCTCAGAAAACATTGTTGTGGATTTCTCCATTGGACATAAACTTCCCACCTTCTGAAATCTCTTGAGAGAGTGTGTATGTGTGTGTGTGCGAGAGAGAAGGTGGGGAGAGAGAGAGAGGGAGGGAGAGACATCCTTTATCTATCACTTTCAAATCTATTTGCATGATTTTTAATTAATTTATTTATTTTAATTGGAGGCTGATTACTTTACAATATTATAGTGGTTTTGTCATACATTGACATGAATCAGCCATGGGTGTACATGTGTTCCCCATCCTGAACCCCCCCTCTCACCTCCCTCCCCATCCCAACCCTCTGGGTCATCCCAGTGCACCAGCCCTGAGCACCCTGTCTCATGCATGGAACCTGGACTGGCGGTCTGTTTCACATATGATAATATACATGTTTCAGTGCTATTCTCTCAAATCACCCCACCCTCGCCTTCTCCCACAGAGTCCAAAAGACTGTTCTTTACATCTGTGTTTCTTTTGCTGTCTTGCATATAGGATCATCATTACCATCCTTCCAAATTCCATATATATGCATTAATATACTGTATTGGTGTTTTTCTTTCTGATTTACTTCACTCTGATATCTTTATCAATATAGTTCAGTAATTCTAATCCTGGTAACACATTAAAATTATCTGTGGAGTTCTTAAGAAATACTGGGTTGACCAAAAAAGTTCATGTGCTTTTTCCCCAAACGAACTTTTTGGCCAACCCAATGTTATTTTTCTGGGCTTCTACTCAAACAAACCTGAATGACAGGATTTAAGAAAACCTTCTAAGGCAATTCTAATAGCACAATTCTAGCATGATCATGCCTTGAAGACAGGGGCCACCTCTTCTTAAATTCCTCTACACTAGTACAGAATTTCACATCTGAGTACGTGAACTATGTGAATATGAGCTTAAATATCAGTTTCATTCAATGCAACCAGGAGAAGCTAATAATCTTAAAAAAACTGTTGCACTATTCTTCTTCTGACATTATAATATATAAAGAAGTCCTCTTAGCAGTAACTTGACCTTCAATAGTTCAGTGTCATGAATATTTGGAAGCAGATTACCTTAATATGCACACATGAACAGCTGGACTGAAATTGAACACTGACTGAGTGACGGTAAGTACTGGAGTCCAAGGAGGCAAGACCATAAATAAGTTCAAACATTAGTTCCAACGTTTGACGACTGATCCTTAATGCCAGAAAGGCTCAAAGTAGCAGTAGACAAGTATAAAAAATACAGCATGAAGAATGTAGGGCATTTAGTAAAAAGAATCACAGATGTAGAAAACAGATTTATGGTTACCAAGGGGGGAAGTGGGAGGGTAAGTTGGGAGATTGGTATTGACATATATACACTATTGACACGGTGTATAATAATAGATAATAAATGAGAACTTACTGTGTAGCACAGGGAACTCTACTCAATGCTCTGTGATTACCTAAATGGGAAGGAAATCTAGAAAAGAGTGGGTATATATATATACATATAACTGATTCACTTCGCTGCACTGCAGAAACAAATTATTGTAAAGCAACTATACTCCAATAAAGATTAAAATAAATAAAGTTATAGGTATATTAGAAAAAAATGGTAATGCAAAGGTGTTTAAAAAATTGATCAGGATAATATACAGTAGTGGGATAAATCCTGTTCTAATTCTCCAAATTAAGTCATAAATGTTTATAACTTGTGTGTTGCATTGCTCTCTACAGGCAAATGATATTTAAATGCCTAAAGTTGCTTCATCTCTGTTAGTTATGTCAAAATTATATGCTTCTATGTATTTGCAATAGTCTTAATGGCAAGAGTTAGGTAATTACTTATAACATTGATATACCATTAGAAAAGAGAAGGTATTTTTAATCCAATTTTTCAAAAGGAAATTGAGAAGATACATGAGATAACTTTTAATGTCTCTTCCAACCTTTAGAATCTTTCACTATACTATTTCTATCTATCTGTCTTCAAGCTCACCGATTCTCTCCTTGCCACGTCACATCTTCTGATAGACACATTTTTTGTTTCAGTTGCAATGTTTTTTGACTTCTTGTATTTCCTTTCCATTTTTTCTTAGATTTTCCAACTCTCTTGCATGTTGTCCACTTTTTCCCATTAGGGCCCTTATCATATTAGTCAGTTATTTTGTTTCATTAAAAAAAAAACCTTTTAGAAATTGCTTATTTTCCCTCAATCTTATTTCCATTTTCTGTATAAGAGTCTGTGGACAAAATCAGTTTAAGGTCACTCAGTGGCTGTTCCTACATGTTCAGTGGTGAGCAGTGGGAACTGCAGACTAGTCATCGATAGAAAACTGCTGAAAAGGCACACCTGCAGACCAACCTGCAACCTCAGGCTGAGTAGCAGTCAACTCAGAAACTGGGACAGTGCATTTATTCTGAAATGTCTCTTTGGTCCCAGCCTTTTCAGCAGCACCCTGCTCATCTTCTTCAATCTCTTTAGGATTTCTGGAGAAGCAGAGATTAGGCATGACTTCCCATGAGTGTACCTGGGAGATGGTGCCATCCATACACAGAACTTCCAGGGCAGTGTCACCACATCAGACTTGCTGAGTGATCTCCATTGTTGGTGCATGGGCGGCCACATCCACATAGCACAGAGGAGAGTCTGTGTCTCACAGAGCAAGAGAAGGCAGGAGGTGCCTCTATGAGAGGCTAGTTGTTAGTATTGGGATCAGTAACCACCAGAAGTGTCAGCTCCACACCGCCTGGATCTGGTACCAAGTTCCAGGAGTGAAGCAGTTAGCAATGGAAGTCACTCTGTGGCAGCAACAAACTTCAGCTCCACTCGTGGGTCAGGATTCTTGAATGATATACCACTGATGTCAGCTGGGTTTTCAAAGGCAACAATGGCACCAGCTGCCAGCTTCTCTCAGGTTTTCTTCAGATTTGTGATGTAAATGCTGGCTCAGTGAGTAAAGAATCTACTTTTAATGCAGGAGATACAGGAGATGTGGGTTTGATCCCTGGGTCTGGGAGACCCCCATGGAGGAGGAAATGGCAACCCACTCTAGTATTCTGGCCTGGAGTACCCATGGGGAGAGAAGCCTGGTGGGCTACAGCCAACAGGGTCCACAGAGTTGGCCCCAACTGAGTGCTCATGCTTGCCATCCCTTGCCTTTTGTGACTATTCCATTTAGAAGGCAGGACTGGTGTCACCTAAGTGGGTTTCTGCTGAGAGGAATTTGAGGACATCTTCCGCTATTATTTGCAGGAAACCAAGGGCTCTGAACATTGTGAAAGTTTTCCTCTAAGTTACAACAGAACCCAGAACAGTGTTGTGTGGACTCCTCTCTGGGCAGCATTTGTTGTTGTTCAGTTGCTCAGTTGTGCCCGACTCTTTGTGACCCCATGGCCTGCAGTACTCCAGGCTTCCCTGTCCTTCACCATCTCCCAGAGCTTGCTCAAACACATGTCCATTGAGACAGTAATGTCATCCGACCATCTCGTCCTCTGTCATCCCCTTCTTGTCCTGCCTTTTATCAGGGTCTTTTCTAACGAGTCAGCTCTTCACATCAGGCAGCATATAAAGAAAGACTAATCACAGTTATTTTCAGTTCTGTCTGGTAATCCCCAAATCTGTGTCACATCTGAGTTGAGTTCTAATGCTTGTTCTGTCTTCACTTTCTATTTTATTTCTTTTTCTTTTCTTTCAATTTTTTAAATTGAAGAATAGTTGATTTGCTATATTGTGTGGGAAGCACATTTTAAGGAAATGCATGGGAATTAATGTTTATTGAGTTCCAGCATTGTGCCAGACAATTTACATATAGTATATGTCGAAACATGTGTTCTCAGAAAACCTTGTAATGCTTTTATTCCTTCATAATCTATCCTTCCTTAAGGGAAGCAGAAATTATCCAAGGAACCACTGAAAAAATGTAAGCCAAATAAGAACACAACACAAGTCACTCCTGATTCTGACTTTTTTTTGTAATGTGGTTCAGTGCAGCTCATTAGCTCAGTCTTGTCTGACTCTTTGCGAGCCCATGAACTGCAGCACACCAGGCCTTAAGGCCTTGTAATTTTTTGTTGAGAGGTAAATATGATGTGCATGAATAATTAGAATGAGGTAAAGAGGGCTTTTCATACTGTTCGTATTGTTCAATTCTCCAAGCCAGGCTTCAACAATATGTGAACCGTGAACTTCCTGATGTTCAAGCTGGTTTTAGAAAAGGCAGAGGAACCAGAGATCAAATTGCCAACATTCACTGGATCATGGAAAAAGCAAGAGAGTTCCAGAAAAACATCTATATCTGCTTCATTGACTATGCCAAAGCATTTGACTGTGTGGATAAACAATAAACTGTGGAAAATTCTGAAAGAGATGGAAATACCAGACCACCTGACCTGCCTCTTGAGAAATCTGTATGCAGGTCAGGAAGCAACAGTTAGAACTGGACATGGAACAACAGACTGGTTCCAAATAGGAAAAGGAGTATGTCAAGGCTGTATATTGTCACCCTGCTTATTTAACTTATATGCAGAGTACATCATGAGAAACGCTGGACTGGAAGAAACACAAGCTGGAATCAAGATTGCCCGGAGAAATAACAATAATCTCAGATATGCAGATGACACCACCCTTATGGCAGAAAGGGAAGAGAAATTAAAAAGCCTCTTGATGAAAGTGAAAGAGGAGAGTGAAAAGTTGGCTTAAAGCTCCACATTCAGAAGACGAAGATCATGGCATCCGGTCCCATCACTTCATGGGAAATAGATGTGGAAACAGTAGAAACAGTGTCAAATTTTATTTTTCTGGGCTGCAAAATCACTGCAGATGGTGACTGCAGCCATGAAATTAAAAGATGCTTACTCCTTGGAAGAAAAGTTATGACCAACCTAGATAGCATATTCAGAAGCAGAGACATTACTTTACCGACTAAGGTCCGTCTAGTCAAGGCTATGGTTTTTCCTGTGGTCATGTATGGATGTGAGAGTTGGACTGTGAAGAAGGCTGAGTGCCAAAGAATTGATGCTTTTGAACTGTGATGTTGGAGAAGACTCTTGAGAGTCCCTTGGACTTCAAGGAGATCCAACCAGTCCATTCTGAAGGAGATCAACCCTGGGATTTCTTTGGAAGGAATGATGCTAAAGCTGAAACTCCAGTACTGTGGCCACCTCGTGTGAAGAGTTGACTCATTGGAAAAGCCCCTGATGCTGGGAGGGATTGGGGGCAGGAGGAGAAGGGGACGACAGAGGATGAGATGGCTGGATGGCATCACTGATTCAATGGACGTGAGTCTGAGTGAACTCCGGGAGTTGGTGATGGACAGGGAGGCCTGGTGTGCTGCGATTCATGGGGTCGCAAAGAGTCGGACACGACTGAGCGACTGAACTGAACTGAACTAAAGAGGGCTTTAGGATGAAGATTTATGTTAATTTTTGCTGGGGCAATAGTTTCTAGAAGATTCATATTCATCAAACCTCCTTGTTTTGGTTTTCCTCCGGACATTGGGCTTCCCTGAGAATGCCTCTTCAGAGGAAGTTTCTTCTTGTAGAACTAAGAGATGTAATCCACTGTTTTACTGGAGCCTTGTTGGTGTGGTAGTATGGCGTGGGCAAGGGGAGCATTCTATAATCCTTCAATTAAATTTCAGTGTTTTAATCAGCCTTGTCCTTGAACAGTGACCTTCACAGGTGTTTCTCTGTGATACAGCTTCACCCATCTGCTCACCTCCATGTACTCCCTTCCCTGGCTGCAGCCTTTCCAACCTATTTCCTTGAACCTCTGATCCCTGTTGACTATGTTTTTGTTTTTGTTTTCTCTCTCTAGGTGAACAGCTGACTCATTGAAAAATACCCTGATGCTGGGAAAGATTGAAGGCAGAAGGAGAAGAGGGCAACAGAGGATGAGATGGTTGGATGGCATCACTGATGCAATGAACATGAACTTGGGCAAACTCCAGGAGATGGTGAAGTACAGGGAAGCATTGTGTGCTGCAGTCCATGGAGTCATGAAGAGTCAGATACCACTTGGTCACTGAAAAACAAACAAACAAAAAAGGTGAAACAGGAAGCCAGTGGGGTGGGGGGAGTGGTTGGAGTGGGAAGGGATTCCCTTCCACCAACAGGAATTATTGTTGTTCAGTTGTTCAGTTGTGTCTGACTCTTTGTGACCTCGTGCACTGCTACATGCCAGGCTTCCCTGACCTTCACCATCTCCCAGAGCTTGCTCAAACTCATGTCCATTGAGTCCGTGAAGCCATCCAACCATCTCATCCTCTGTCTGCTCCTTCTCCTGCCTTCAATCCTTCCCAGCATCAGGGTCTTTTCTATTGAGGCAACTCTTTAGATCAAATAGCCAAAGTACTGGAGCTTCAGCTTTAACATCAGTCCATCCAATGAATATTCAGGACTGATTTCCTTTGGGATTGACTGGTTGGATCTCCTTGCAGTCCAAGGGACTCTCAAGAGTCTTCTCCAATACCACAGTTCAAAAGCACCAATTCTTTGGTGCTCAGCCTTTTTTATGGTCCAACTTTCACATCCATACTTGACTACTGGAAAAACCTTCAACTGGGATATGGTTCAGAAAAAAGTCCTTTTGCCAGGAGAATATCTCTTGTTATGGTTAGACTGTTGGTTTATTTCACAGTGATTACTCTTTCTTTCCCTGCCAGAGACACAGGGATCTTTCTTGGATCTTCACAGTGAAAACCTAGTTTAGATTAAAAAACTCAAATCCCTTGAAAATGTGGGGGCCCTCGTAAAAGTGCAGCCCCAGGAGTTTCTCACTCTTAACGCTAGTCTATATTCAGTTTCCAGCTGTTTAACAAAATTAACATTTCAGTGTTCCTATATGCGGATGACAACACCCTTATGGCAGAAAGTGAAGAGGAGCTAAGAAGCCTCTTGATGAAAGTGAAAGAGGAGAGTGAAAAAGTTAGCTTAAAACCCAATATTCAGAAAACTAAGAGCACGGCATCTGGTCCCAGCACTTCATGGCAAATAGATGGGGAAACCATGGAAATAGTGAGAGACTTTATTATTTTGGACTCCAAAATCACTGCAGATGGTGACTGCAGGCATGAAATTAAAAGAGACTTGCTTTTTGGAAGAAAAGCTATCAACAACATAGACAGCATATTAAAAGCAGAGATATTACTTTGCCAACAAAGGTCTGTCTAGTCAAGGCTATGATTTTTCCAGTGGTCATGTATGGATGTGTGAGTTAGACTGTGAAGAAAGCTGAGCGCCGAAGAAGTGATGCTTTTGAACTGTGGTGTTGGAGAAGACTCTTGAGGGTCCCTTGGACTGCAAGGAGACCCAACCAGTCCATTCTGAAGGAGATCAGCCCTGGGATTTCTTTGGAGGGAATGATGCTGAAGCTGAAACGCCAGTACTTTGGCCACCTCATGCGAAGAGTTGACTCATTGGAAAAGACTCTGATGCTGGAAGGGATTGGGGGCAGGAGGAGAAGGGGATGACAGAGGATGAGACGGCTGGATGGCATCACGGACTCGATGGACATGAGTTTGAGTGAACTCCGGGAGTTGGTGATGGACAGGGAGGCCTGGCGTGCTGTGATTCATGAGGTCGCAAAGAGTCGGACATGACTGAGCGACTGAACTGAACTGAACTGACCAGTTTACGGCTCCAGAAGCTTTTGGTCCAGGTCAGCAAGTCTTACCTGTGTCTCTCTGGATGAATTTGCCTCTTCAGACTTTTGCCTGGCAATTTTTCCTGAAACCTCAGTTCTCTGATGGATTCAAGAGAAGACATGGCTTTTCAGCTGGGTCAGCTTTTTCTTGTAGGGACAGCAGTGGCAACTTCCAAGGTTTTCATCTGTCAGAATGAACCGAGAAGCCTAACCAAGTTATACAGAATTGTAGATTTCTAAACTTGTAGGCACCCATAATAATTAAACACAAGATTTAAAAATGTTCTACTGGAACTAAATATCTTATCATTGAAAAATATTTTAAAACATTAGGAAAATTGTCAGTATTTAATATTTGTTGAAGGTTAATGTTTTGATTTTTGTCAGTTTTCACTGTTGACACAGTGAATGTTGTCTTTAGTAATTTCATTTATGAAACTGCTGCTTCTCAATTAATAAACACAGCAATAGCAATCACTGCCAATTTCATGAAATCTTCCTCTGAAGTTATATTACTTCTACTCACATTAATCGAGAATAATGTTTGTTCTTATTTTATTCTGTAGATTTATTTGGAGGATTAATATGTTTATTTGAATAACTCACGGTATCTGGATACTTTGATCAAGTTCAGCATTTCACTATACAGTGAAACTTTATTTATGAAACTACTTGCTTTTGTTTCTTAACCTAAACTACTTTTAAAATCACATTTACTGTCACAATCTCAGGATTATTTTGATTATTGAAGCTTTTGGGGAATAAAGGGAATGTACTGTTACTGATGGGGTTTAGAATATGTTACCTCCAAATATGGATGCACCCTTGAATAGTTTAAGTTGAAGGAATTTGAGAAATGAAATGTGCTAGAAAGACTCTTTGCTCTTCTCCTCTGAAGCAGGTCACAATGACCTCAAGTGAGAGGTGCCCTCTCTTTTTTTAAAAAAATAATTAATTAATCAACTAATTTTTGGCTGCCCTGTGTCTTTGTTGCTGCACACAGGCTTTCCCTAGTTGTGGCGAGTGAGAGCTACTCTAACTGTGAGGTTCAGGCTTCTCATCGTGGTGGTTTGCCTTGTGGAGTGCAGGCTCAGTAGTTGAGGTATACAGGCTTAGTTGCTCCATGGCATGTGGAATCTTCCTGGACCAGGGACTGAACCCATGTCCCCTGCATTGGCAGGTGTATTCTTAACTACTGGACTACCAGGGAAGTCCTAAAGGTGCCCTCTCTATACCAGGAGGTAAGGAGTATCCTTCTTTTTGAATGTGAATGAATAGGTCTTGCTAAGATTCTCCCAGTTTCCTACATTGAGCTCATATCTTTCTCGTCTTATGACATATTTCCACAACTTGTCACTCTTCATCAAATTCAGCATAAAAACATGCAGATTTATCTGTTTCTTTGGATCTTCACTTCCTTAGGAGGGCTCTTGTGTCACATAAAACTTACCTTTTTAAGCTAAATACATTTGTATGCTTTCCTCTAATTAACCTGCCTTTTGTTACAGAGATCCAGCCAAGAACCTGGAAGGGTAGAAGGAAAATGATATTTTTTCTTCCAGACATTACAAAGAAAGTTTTATTTTTGTCTTTTGTTTTCTTTTAGTTTGAGGTACTCACTGACAGATGTTGTAACAAATCATTAACATTATCCAAGTTTAAATGATTGTTATTTTGGCATATTGTAATGAAGGGTTTCCTCATTTGAGTGACTCTATGTTAATTTGATATCTTGTCTCACCCGTCAGACCAACTGTGGGTCAGAGATGGGTGTGTGTGTGTGCTAAGTTGCTTCAGCTGTGTTAGACTCTTTACAGTCCTGTGGACTGTAGCCCACCAAGATCCTCTTTGTCCAATGGAGATTTTCCAGGCAAGAATACTGGAATGTGTTGCCATGCCCTCCTCCAGGGAATCTTCCTAACCCAGGGATTGAACCCATGCCTCCTATGTCTCTTGCACTGGCAGGAAGGTTCTTTACCTCTACTCTTTGTTTAAGGTTGTGGTTTCAATTGGCCAGTCCTGGGAAGCAGTGTTGCCTCTCTGTAACTCAATCACATTGGTGGTTTCTTGACTTGCTCTGTAAGTATAGTCTTAAATAGACATAAATTTAAATGGGGCTATATTCTTAGTTCTCATGATGTACTCTGCATATAAGTTAAATAAGCAGGGTGACAATATACAGCCTTGACATACTCCTTTTCTTATTTGGAACCAGTCTGTTGTTCCATGTCCAGTTCTAACTGTAGCTTCCTGACCTGAAGAGGCAAGTCAGGTGGTCTGGTATTCCCATCTCTTTCAGAATTTTCCACAGTTTATTGTGATCCACACAGTCAAAAGCTTTGGCACAGTCAATAAAGAAGAAATGGATGTTTTTCTGGAACTCTCTTGCTTTTTCCATGATCCAGCGGGTGTTGGCAATTTGATCTCTGGTTCCTCTGTCATTTCTAAAACCAGCTTGAACATCTGGAAGTTCACGGTTCATGTACTGCTGAAGCCTGGCTTGGAGAATTTTGAGCATTACTTTACTAGTGTGTGAGATGAGTGCAATTGTGCGGTAGTTTGAGCATTCTTTGGCATTGTTTTTCTTTGGTTTTGGAATGAAAACTGACCCTTTCCAGTCCTGTGGCCACTGCTGAGTTTTCCAAATTTGCTGGCACATTGAGTGCAGCACCTTCACAGCATCAAAGAAGCACAAGCTGGAATCAAGATTGCTGGGAGAAATATAAATAGCCTCAGATATGCAGATGACACCACCCTTATGGCAGAAAGTGAAGAGGAACTAAAAAGCCTCTCGATGAAAGTGAAAGAGGAGAGTTTAAAAGTTGGCTTAAAGCTCCACATTCAGAAAACGAAGATCATGGCATCTGGTCCCATCACTTCATGGCAAATAGATAGGGAAACAGTGGAAACAGTGTCAGACTTTATTTTTTTCGGCTCCAAAATCACTGCAGATGGTGATTCCAGCAATGAAATTAACAGACTCTTACTCCTTGGAAGAAAGTTATGACCAACCTAGATAGCATATTCAAAAGCAGAGACATTACTTTGCCAACAAAGGTCCATCTAGTCAAGGCTATGGTTTTTCCAGTGGTCACATATGGATGTGAGAGTTGGATTGTGAAGAAAGCTGAGCACCAAAGAATTGATGCTTTTGAACTATGGTGTTAGAGAAGACTCTTGGAGTCCCTTGGACTGCGGGGAGATCCAACCAGTCCATTCTGAAGATCAGCCCTGGGATTTTTTTGGAAGGACTGATGCTAAAGCTGAAACTCCAGTACTTTTGCCATCTCATGCAAAGAGTTGACTGATTGGAAAAGACTCTGATGCTGAGAGGGATTGGGGGCAGGAGGAGAAGGGGATGATAGAGGACGAGATGGCTGGATGGCATCACTGACTTGATGGACGTGAGTCTGAGTGAACTCCGGGAGTTGGTGATGGACAGGGAGGCCTGGCGTGCTGCGATTCATGGGGTCGCAAAGAGTAGGACACGACTGAGCGACTGAACTGAATTGAACTGAACTGATATTCTTAGTTGGGCTTCCCAGGTGGCTAACTGGTAAAGAATCCGCCTGCAATGTAGGAGACCTGAGTTCCATCCCTGAGTTGTAAGATCCCCTGGAGGAGGGCATGGCAACCCAAGCCACTGTTCTTGCCTGGATAATCCCAGGGATGGAGGAGCCTGGTGGGATTCAGTTTACAGGTTCTCAAAGAGTTGGACATGACTGATGCAACTGAGCCTCCACATACACAATCTTAGTTGAAGTAACCTGAAACCCTGAAATTCTATGGGACAATGAAGAAGGTAAAATTTGAAGTCTAGTACTTCTGGATGCAGCTCCTGAAGAATGGAAACTAGGAAACTAGTTGGGATTTCTCACTTTTTCAGTGGAGTAAAATTTACAAAAAAAAAAAAGCGCCATTTTTTTTTTTTTTATCAGTCTGAATTCCCTGTATAGGTATCTGACTTGTCTAGGAAGAGAGTTTGTGAAATTTCTCCAAGTCAGTTCAATCTCCTGCTCTCACATAACTATTTCAAGCATATTCTCCTTTCTACCAAAGCTGCCAACAACTCCCCCCTTCTTCTCACTTTTAACTGATGAAGTTATTACTTATTTTATGGAAAAAAAATACCAATCTGCCAACCTTCATCTGTAATCATGTATCCTGTATTCCCTCCTGTAGTTAAACATGATGTCTCTTTATCACCTCTCACCTGTTCAAAGCCTTCACTCCTATGATTGTCCCCTCTCTCTTCCATTAAAAAAGAAGAAGAAGGGGGAAAAAAGGACAACAAGCTCACCTTGATTCCACATCTCCTTCAGCGACATTTTCCATTTCTCTGCTCCTTCTTACAGCCAAATCTTTTAAAAACAATTGTTTGTACCCATTGTCTATAATTCCTGGTTTGCCTCACTCCCTTGAACCTACTCCATTCTCCTTCTTATCTCTTTTTCTCCACAAGAACTGTTTGTTCAAGGTCACCAGTTACCTCTATGCAGCCAAATTCAACAGGCAATTCTCAGTGCTGATATAGCCTTACCTGTAAGCAGCTTTTGTCCCGAGAACAGCTTTTGTTACAAATGATCATCCGTTCCTTCCTGAAAGACTTTTCTTCACTCCATGTCAAGACCTTCCTTCCCAGTCTCCTTTTAGGAACTCATTTCTGCTTTACTTTGATAGTCTCTAAGTCACTCTACCCCAGAGAACTTTTTTTCTATGTATATTCACTTTTCAGATAATGACATTTAGTCCCATAACTTTTGTGCTATCTCTGTAAAAATTATAAACTTAATATCTGCCTACTCAACAAACAATTCCACATGGATATTCACAAGTTCCTCACACAGAGACTCTCCAAAATTGAGCTCTTAATTAAATCTTTTCCACCTTAAGTCTCTTTATTGTATACACTAGTGTTTTTGTTTGCCAGGTGCTAAATGCCAAAAACAGAAATGTGGTTTTAAAATAATTTTTAGAGTTAAAATTTGATTTTTGAAACATAGGGTGATTTTAGCTTACTTTAAGGTAATGAGAACTAACTAGTATAGGACTGTTTTCTTCCTTTTCTTTTTAAACCAAGAAACACTGATTCTATTTAATCATTTAAAAGATGAGTTGGATCATGAGTGACAGTAGGTCTGAGGGAAGGAGAGCTTTCTAGAGGAAAAAAAAAAAAGTGCCCTGTGACACAGGGAGTTGGGGGAGGGGCAGAAGTCTGTCCCTGGAGGTATGATCAGAGCTGTGGGCTCCACGCTCTGTTAAGGCTTGGCTTCCAGAATTCAGGTTAGTTCAGCCCAGTAGAGCCTTTGGAATTGGCTGCATCTTTGTAGTAAAAGATGCATTTTGGGTGGTGGGACAAAACTTAATTTCTGCGGACAAAACCTTTAACAATGACACTATCCACAAAGAATATAATCATAATAAGAAAAGGTTCAAGATGGTAACGGCCACAAAACGTGAAGCAGTGAAACATAAGCCCAGCGATCAAATCAAGCCTCCACTGCTAACGGTTCATCCACAGCAGCAACTGTGGCTCAAGCGCCAGCTTCTGTCCCTGCTTTGGCTCCCACTTCCGAACCGGTACCCGTTGCTCCAGCATTGAGCCCGGCCTCTTCTGAACTCGCACTTAAGACTGCAACTAAAAAGAGAAACCTGCACAGCTACAAGAGGACCACGCATGCCCACCAGCCCAATACCAACTGACAGCACGTGAGAAGAGTCCGAGTAAAAACGTATTCACTCATACAGTATCGGTATTTATGGAGAAAGAAAACACACTCTTTACATGAAAATAACTACCAGTTAAATAAATTTCTTGACCATTGAATGTTAAGACCCTGCTTAGATTGAGAAGCAGTGCGATTAGAGGGTATAGTTACCATACACAAACACGGTTTCTGGTTCACATTTTTTGCTTGTTTTTGGTAGTTTGGGTTGCAAAGTAATCACTATGGATTTGATTTTGATGTGTCCTTTGGGGTAATGTAACTTTTGAGACCAATGGAGACATACAAAGGCCACGTTTCCTCTCAACTTTCCCTCAGCAGAAGTGTGTTTACCAGCAAGATGTGGGTTCAAACAGTTGTCTTTCTTTTTTAAGCCCACAGAATGCTGGTTGAATTAAAAACAATCAATGGAAATGTTTCAAAACCAGGTTTCTGACATTCATAAGCTTTTTTCCTTTATTAGATAAATATGTGTGACAAATAAAGTCATTGATATTATAGTAACTTTGAAAAAGAGACAGAGAACTGTATCCAGCATCTTTTTTTTAAAATTATTAGCATTCTGGTATATTTATTTCCAAATATTTATATCTATACAACTTTTTTTACTTAGTTGTGATCATACCATATATAAAACATATCTTGCTTTTCACATGTATTTCCTGTATCATTATAAATTACCTAGGTAATTTAAGTAACTGCACAGAAATCTGTTATGTATCCAGCATCTTTTATTGCCTCAAAAAGATAGGAGAACTCTTTGGGGACCTGAATGATGCCTGGGAACATATTTTGAAAAATAAAAAAAATTAAAAAAGATTTTCATGACATATTAAAAGTAAAATCTTACTAAGCAAAAAATTTCCCCTCTGAATGTCCTTTCAGGTATGTAAATATGATACCTAATTATCTACATATTACCTCTTGGATATGGTACAAGCAGCTCAAATCTAGCACTCCCTGAATAAAATTCTTAGTTTTCTTCCTAAACCAAATTATGTCCAGTGTTTTTTCACATCAGTAAATGGTAGCACTAGTAATACGTACTCTAACTGATTTATGAAAGCACTTTACTAACCCTTTGTCACATATATGTTATAAATGATTTCTCAGAACTAAGCCCTCCCCTAAGATTTGATTCCACAATAAATCATGGAGAAAAGACTTAGTTTGAACCAGACATAAACAAAAATTCATACAAGATAAGTTAGGATATAATTATTCAATTTCAAGAGAGTCAGTGTTTTTGGAACATATTGAATTTATCTGGAACATTTAAAAATGATGACTTTTTACAAAATAGTTGTAAAGTACCAACACATTATGGGGAATAATTTGATTAGGCAAAATACCATTTATCTTTAATGCGATTGCTGCACTTCTGTCGAATTTAAGTCAGATTATAAACACTGATATACCACTTGACTATTGTGTCTCCATCAACAAGGACATGTCTATACAAGCAAGTTTCTATAGCTTATGTGGAATAACTCTCTAACCATCAGAGTATTGCTGCTCCAAGCCCAGGGTCTCCATTTATTCCCATTCCATTCCTTATGCAAGACACTCTGCAGTTCTAATAGCTCCTACTATTTAATTTTTTCAACCTATAGAGACTATGCTTTGGCCAGATCTGTATAAACACTTATTTTTCTTAAGAAAATAAACTAATTTCAAAACCACTCTTTGTGTGATTAGACGGCTGTGGTAGAGCCTTGTAAGTAGTTAAATGTTTCTCAATATCAGAAAAATATGCTTGACTTTTTTAAAGGATGTTTCAATTAAGAAAAATTAGCTTCAGTCATTGGAGAGGAAATGCGATGGCAGTTTATTTGAGGTTGATAATTTCATTTTTCCTTCTGTAAAATTGCTCCGATTTTTAAAAAGCATGAAGTTCCTAACCACAATTATTTTCTATCCTCTTTTCTCCACTGCACTGTCCTACATTATTGCACAGAATTTTTCAAGTCAAGTTGGCATATTTGCTTTCCTACAACAGCAGTAACAGAAATGTCTGGGAAAAAATGTGTCTGGGGACAAGCACAAGCCATCATATTTCCCACACTCTGTTCCTTATAACAAAGCTATTTGTAATCTTCGTAGACTTATTTTTCTGATTACAATGTCAACTTTCTGAAGCAATACTTGAATATTGGAAGCAAACTTTTAGAGTTGAATCCTAGTGAAGTGAATTCTAAGACATACTTATGTATTTTTTCAACAAGGAATCTATTTCATTGAATAAACTTTTAATATATATATATAAATGTATATTAAAGCACCTATTATTAGCAGAGAAGTGAAAGAAAAGGAAGCTAAAAGGAGATGGAGGTTTGACCAGAGAAGCAAGGAATCAGAATCTTGTCATGCCTGAAAAGAAAGAAAGAGAGGCTTTCTAGAAAGAAGTTTGTCACAGTATTAGATGTGTCAGAGTTCAGAAAATTAGTGACCAAAAGGATGATTTGATTAAAATTTTTTTTGATACCTTCAATGAAAGCAGTTTTAGGCAGGTTTGCAGGGAACATTTGGAACTCAGATAGCTAAGAGTTGGAGGTAAACAGGATGTTAGAAAGCAATAAGATGTTAGAAAATCTAGTGTAGAGAGTCCTTTCATGAAATTTGACAAGGAAGGAAAGAGAAACTAAGAAGTAACAGAATGGAGATGTGGGCTGGGACAGAGATTTACAAAATTACCTAACCTGGGAGACACTACAGAAGTTGTTTAAGAACGTAAAGGAAAGATCCAGAGAAAGAATGAAGATTCAAGTGAGAAAAAGGATAACCCATAGACCCTTAGATGGCAGGAGTGGATAGGACCGGATGGGCTTCATTTCTATAAGGAGAGCAATTCTACACCATTGCGACAGAAGTGAGGAAGAATCATTGGGTGACAAAGATAAAATTGGAGTCTATCCCTTGTATCTATATTAGGAGGGAACATTTGTACACATGCCTACTTGCTGTTTCTGAAAGGCCCAACTTCCTCCCTCCATATACACATGTTTCCTAGCCATATTGCCACACACAGCTCAGACATCATTTCTGGAAAGCCTTCCCTGGCAAGTGCAATCTGCTTTGGAAGTTTCTCCTCATACTCCCAGATGCTCCCTGTGCATTGCTCTAGGCTTACTCTGCCTTCTAATAGGCATTTATTTGTCAGTCTTCACCACTGGACTA
Organism: Oryx dammah; assembly: GCF_014754425.2. Classification (NCBI taxonomy): domain Eukaryota; kingdom Metazoa; phylum Chordata; class Mammalia; order Artiodactyla; family Bovidae; genus Oryx; species Oryx dammah. The sequence continues at coordinate 135,240,270 of NW_024070186.1, read as the reverse complement.
CATACACACTTTGAAGGTAGAGGCATATTTTATTTGCCTTTGTTTCTCAGAGCCTAAGGCATTTGAGGAACTTTGTATTTGTGCAACAATGACCACTTACATTTAGATGGAATTTATTGTCATGAATGTACTTCCTCTGAACACTATGAGAGGCAGGGCGTGAGAAAAGAGGTGAGTTCCCTGTACTCTCTTGCTGTGAATTTGTGCTCCTGGCTTGACTCACTATTCTTTCTTATCATCTCCTCCCTGTAGTTATCATTCTGAGCTTGGCTTTACTCCAGGCCCCATGACTATGGCCTCCCCTCTCTCTTTCTCCATTCTAAATAGTCACCCTAAGCAATACATTTTTCATTCCGTGTAGGGTTTAATGGAAAAATGCAAAAATATGCTGGAAAGGAATCCATGCCATGTGAGGTATTGAAAACAATCATGAAAAGCAGTTGAAAGTCTCATTTATAATTAATTCTGACTATAGGGGAACTCTGACTGGATATCTTTCTCATGAGAATATAGCCTGCCACCCTTCCCAGGAACTGCCCAGTCCTTATCTCTCTCTGGAATTCCTTCTCGACTTTTCTCCCCAGGCTGTGCACTCACTGCCCCCTATAAGGATTAAGGGAGGCAGAACGATGTTCCTTCCAAGGTGTCCATGTCTTAATCCTCAGGACCTGTGAATATGTAATGTGGCAAAGGGGAATTAAAGTTTCAAATCAGCTGACCTTCAAATAGACTAGCCTGGATTATTCAGGTGAATCCAGCGTAACCACAAGTCTCTTTATCTTTATTTTGTTAATAATTTTATTTAATATTTATTTTTTTATAGTTTGAGGGTACTGTGCTGGGTCTTTGTTGCTATGAGGGCTTTTCTCAAGTTGTGGCAAGCGGAGAGGCTACTTTCTAGTTGTGGTGAGCGGTCTTATATTGCAGTGGTTTCCCTTGTTGCAGAGCACAGACTCCAGGGTGCAAGGGCTTCATTACTTGAGGCACATGGGCTCAGGAGTTGCGGCTCCCATGCCCTAGAAGCACAGGCTTAATAGTTGTGGTGCATGGGCTTAGTTCCCCCGCAGCATGTGGGATCTTCCTGAGCAAGGATTGAACCTGTGTCTCCTGCATTAGCAGGCAATTCTTTACCACCTAGCCTCTAGGGAACCCTCCCTGCCCCTCCAAGTCTCATTAAAAGGGAAGAGGAGGCAGCAATGTCAGTAAGACTCCACTGATCATTACTGTCTTTGAAAATGAAAGGGGCCGCAACCAAAGAACGCTGGAGGCCCCTAGATGCTGGAAAGGGCAAGAAGATACCTTCTTCCCTGGAACCTCCTGACATCCTGACCTGTGCTGGTTTTCCAAGTTACAGAACTTTAAGATAATAAAATTGTGTTGTTGTCAACCATTATTTATAATAATTTTTGAAGCAACAAATAGAGCACAGATACAAGGACCAAGATAGAAAAATTCAAATTCATCTTGATGTGAAACATCTTAATTCTTTTGACTCAAAATCTGCTCCAGCCCAAGCTCTGGAATTTTACTTTGCCAAATTAAAGAGGGCACTAACAAACTTTGCTTCACAAAATAGCTGTCTATCCCTAAGATGTATGAAAAAGAGCCCTCTCATGCTCAAGGCCTCTTATCATATTTACGACATTTTAATTTCTACCACAAATACACTGTTTAATGCATGACTCCAGAAATAATATTATTCCTCTACCAGGAAGGCATTAAAATATGTTCGTGTATATTTCACTGTTCATTTTAAATAGAGATGTAAAAGTGAAGTGTTTTTTGAAGGGAAGGGAGAAGAAAAACATGAAAAATAGGACTTTTAAATTTTTGATTTGCCAAACTCTTCTAAGCTAACTCTTACAACTCAATGTTAAATAGCCACTTATTGAAAGAGCAGAATATTAATGTTTAATGAACTTGAACAAAAAATCACACAATTTACCCCTTTCAATTATTCAAATAGAGCTTCCTACACGGGACATGAATGGTATTCTAAAGCAATCCTTCTCAAACTTTAATGAGTAAACAAATCACATGGAGATCTAGTTAAAAGGCAGACTCTAACTCAGTATTTCGGAGGGGGCTGAGATTCTGAGGTTCTGGTTTTCTTTTTTTTAGGTTTATTTTATTTTTAACTTAGAACAACTCACTGCAGCACTATTTACAATAGCCAGGACATGGAAGCAACCTAGATGTCTGTTGACAGATGAATGGATAAAGAAGTAGATGTACATATATACAATGGAATATTACTTAGCTGTAAAAGGAACAAATTTGAGTCAGTTGAGCTGAGGTGGATAAAGCCAGAGCCTGTTATACAGAATGAAGTAAGTCAAAAAGAGAAAAATGAATATTTTAAATTAATGCATATATCTAAAATCTAAAAATATAGTACTGATGAACCTATTTGCAAGACAGGCATAGAGATGTAGATATAGAGAACAGACTTGAGATTCTGACTTACTAATATAATCCTAGATGATGACAATTTTGTTGTTCCCTGGACCACGTTTCAAGAAGCAAAGTCATAGGGGACCTTGAGAGGCACAATAAAATTAAATGCTTGAATTCTATGTTTCTATAAGCTAAATATATCAAAAGCACATACTCACTAAATCTCAGCTTACATATTACAGCAAGGAAAAAATTCTCTAAAATTATTATTTGAATTGAAAATCATTTTATGACAAGACCTTAAGATTATTAATTTCATTTGCAACTCTTTATAGCATCATTCAATGATTCTTTTTCAACAATGGCATAATCATGGCAAAATCTCTGTTCCACCTCTGCCTACTAACCCCAGACCCAGTGGAGTGTATTAACCATAGATTTCAAAATAGGTTTCTGCTGGCTTATTGTAAGAGCTTGTTCTTCTGTGTACCAGGAAATGGTAGAGTTAAGAGGTCAGATGCCACTAGCTAGTTCCCTTTGCCACCACCGTCATTGCCTGAGAGATGTTCCAAGTCTCCAGCAGAAGCCTTGTGTTGGGCCCCACTTTCAACATGTTGCAAGAAAAACAGTACCACAAATCTGATCCTGTTATCTAGATGTAAAACTTATCAACTCCCATTAACAATGCCTTCTAATCCCACCTCCCCCACGCTCCACCTCCTGCCCTGCTCTTCAGTCCTATCTTATTCCAGGCTCTCTCCCTCATTGTGTCATCTGCAGCCACACTGTTATTGTGTCATTCCTTTCAATATTCCATTTTCCTTCCACCTCAGGCCTGTAGTCATGATCTTCTCTCCCCATAAATACACCTCTCCCCAAACTCCTCACTTAGATTCTTAACTGTTTTTCCAATCTCAGTTCAAAAGTCACCTTATTGTCAAAGCCTTCTTTGACCTTTTAGACTAAGTCACATGTCCTTGCCACACACTGTCATAAGCTTCTTTAAATGCACTTATCACAGTTCATAATTATGTATGTGGGTGATTGTTGATCACATTTTTTCTCCCTAGATGACTATACGTTCCATGAGGGCAGGTCTATCTGTTCCCTACCCTCCTCCATTGAACTCACACTGCCTAACACAGTAGAAAAAAATATTAATGAAAGAATAAGTATAAAATCTCCTTTTTTTTAATGGGCTAACTTAGCTAACATTAGAATCAAGGATGTATTTTCTAACAGAAAAATGGTTGATTTAGAAATGAAATTTTGGAACATCTTTTCATTCACTGATGACAGATAATATGTTAAGCTGATCAGTTCTTACCTATGTGTTAGTTGTTCAGTCAGGTCTGACTCTTGTGACCCCATGGACTACAGCCTGCCAGGCTCCTCTGTCCATGGCATCCTCCAGGCAAGAATACTGGAGTGGGGTGCCATTTCCTTCTCCAAGGAATCTTCCTGACCTTGGGCTGGAATCTGGGTCTCCTGCATTGCAGGAGGATTCTTTACTCTTTGAGCCACTCAGGGAAGCCTGTGTTTACCTACCTGATCTATTTATTTATCCATCACCAGGGACTATGCATGATTTGGGAACATGTATCCAGCTGGCCCCTCTCCTTGGGCAGCTGAACTTAGCACATATTTCTTGTTGACTGTGCAATGCTTCAGTGACCTGAGAGAGGCTTGTGCACAGTTTTCAGTTCTGTTGAACCTATGATTACAATGGAGACTATGCAGTCAGGGAGTGGTTAGAATGTGACTTGTCATTTCTCAGATGGAGACCTGTGTGGACTGCCTGCTCTGTGTTTTAAACAATACCCTGATTAAATATTATTCTACTGCAGTCAAGCAAGACATAGCCTTTTGCCATCTCCTCTTCTCTACTAAATGTTGTTTGCAAATTCAACAATGATCAGAATCTGTGTTATGTAAATACTCAAAGAAAAATAACACTACACACTTCATAACGCTAGAGCAATAGCATTTCCATTGTAGCTGGACTTGAACACAAAGCAGACATTTTGATGTTTTCTCTAAACTCCCAAATAGAATTTTATTTGTTTAATTTTAAAAGAAATAAAAATAGTGACATAAAAACTGATGATTTCCATCTTAGTTTTAAAGAAATTTTTTGTTTATGTAGAGCTAAGAGGCAGTCTATGAGACTTCACAGAAAAGGCTTCACACAAAGCAATAGTTTCTAGCCAGAAAGGAAAAAAAAAAAAAAAAGGATACTAATTTTGAAGATTCATTCAGAAAACAAATATTTATTCAGTTCTGATTTTACTCCAGGCATCTTCATATGACAAATGTCCTTATACTCATGGAACTAATGTTTTCATAGCGGAAACTAAAATACTGGAGTGGGTTGCCGTTTCCTTCCCCAGGGGATCATCCCCACCCAGGGATCAAACCCAGGTCTCCTGCATTGCCGGTGGATTCTTTACCAACTGAGCCATGAGGGAAGCCTGAGATAATGCTAGATAGTAATAAATATTATGAAGAAATGCAGAAAGTATCAGGATAGAGTTAAGGAGAAGATTGATCCAAAAAGGGAATATTTGAGCTAAGACTTGAATCCTGGGAAGAAGAATGCCTTACAAAGTGCTGAAGGAAGGACAGAGAGACAAGGGTGCAGATGACTTAAAACAGAAAACATGATGGCATCTCAGAGGATGCCATCCTTTGAGAAAGAGTCAGATGGCCCACAGTTGAAGAGGAAGATTATTCCCAGATTATGCAAGTTCAATTTCTAATTACAACTGGAAATCATAGGAGAATATTAAGTAGGAATGATGTAAAGTTTTAAAAATTACTCTGCATAGTATTCCATTGTATATATGTACCATGTCTTCTTTATCTATTCCTCTATTATGGAAGCTTCCCTGGGTGGCTCAGATGGTAAAGAATCCACCTGCAATTCGGGAGACCTGGGTTTGATCCCTGGGTTGGGAAGAACCCCTGGAGGAGGGCATGGCAACCCACTTCAGTATTCTTGCCTGGAGAATCCCCAAGGACAGAGGAGTCTGGTGGGGGCCAGTCTCTGGGGTCACAAAGAGTCGGACACAGCTGAGTGACAAATGTCTGTTGATGGACATTTAGGTTGCTTCCGTGTTCTGATTATTGTAAATAGTGCTTCAGTGAACACTGGGATACATGTGTCTTTCTGAATTATGGTATATGTATGGTATGTGGTATATTTCTCTGGGTATATGTCCAGGAGTGGAATTGCTGTGTCATATCTAGTTCTATGCTTAGTTTTTAAGGACCCTCTATACTGTTCTCTGTAGTGACTCTTCCAGTATACATTCTCACCAATAGTGTAGGAGGGTTCCTTTTTCTCCCACCCTCTTCAGCATTTATTGTTTATAGACATTTTGATGAAGGCCATTCTGACCAGTGTGAGGTGATACCTCATTGTAGCTTTTATTCACAGTTCTCTAATAATTAGTGATGTTCCAATCTTTTCCCATGCCTCTTTGCTATCCATATGTCTTCTTTGCAGAAATGTCTATTTAGATCTGCTCATTTTTTGAGTGTTTTTTTTGTTTGTTTTGTTTTGTTTCTGTTTTTTTTTTTTTTGTATTGAGCTGCATGAGCTGTTTGTATCTTTTGGAGATTAAGCTCTTGCCAGGGACTGGGAGGTGGGAGGTGGAGAGGAAAAATGGGAAATTACTGTTTAATGAGGACACAGTTTCAGTTTGGGAAGGTGAAAATTTGGGGAGATGGATGATGGAGAGTTGCACAACAATGTGAATGTACTTTGTGTTAACTGTACAGTTAAATATGGCTAAAATAGTATGTTTTATACTATGTGACTTTTAACACAATACAAAAGTTTAAAAAGTTATTTTGGTGCTAATAGAAAATAAAGTATAATTTTACCAGAGAGGAAGGAGAGCGATCAATTTGGTTTTGGCATTAGACCAAGGCAGAGCTGGTAGTAGCTTGATGGGGCTGAGTTTATAAGACTATTAAAGAAAATTGCAAGTAACTTTAGTAGAAGTAAATGATGTTTAAAGAGTAGTAATTTCCAAATAATGTTTTCCAATAAGTGCAATTCTCATGAAATAACTATTTTCTATATGTAAGAAATTATATTTATATTCAGAGTCATAACCATACAGTATCAAATAGTATGATCTATCCATTTTCAAAAGTATGTTGAACTTTCTCTTCTTCATTTTTAAATAACAAACTCTGCATTCCTGAAAATATATACTCTTTATCCATTGTTATTTTTGGTCTCTGAAACTGCAACACAGAGAAAGTAACTCACAGACACAGAATGTTTTTATTAACAGTATTGAATGAAAAATATTTCTGGTTTAATCTTTCCACATTTGAACCAGGAGTGAAAAGTGAAACTAATATTTTCAAAAAAAAAAAAAAAAAAGAATTACTTCTCCCCAGTTGTTTTCTGAGCTTTACTACCTATAAAAGCAAAGAGTTTTCAATGAAGGCTAGAAGGTGGGTGGAATAGTAAGGGCAGTTCTCTTCTGTTGTTCTTATAATTAAAAATATTCCTAAGCATATATATACTTCCCAGAGGAGTGTATAATTACCTTCCGGAGGTGTCTTGTTCTCTTTTCTCTATTAAAACTCAACATATGCAGTAATAATTTTAATTAAAAATAATAGTATATAAAATATTCCATGAACAGTAAGAGTCACAGTACTTATGAGTGAAACAGGGCTAATATACATCATTTAAAGTCTAAAGAGAACTCATGCCTCTAGACTATTAGCCTAGTCTGATTCTGAACACTTTTCAACTGACTTTTTGTTGCTTTGTGTTTTCCAGCAATTTGAAACCTAGAAGCGGTAGGTTTCGTGGTAATCATAGTAGGAAATGCAAATTTAATTCTGGGAAAAAGCTCCCAATTTCCTTAGAGAATTAAAGGTGGAGTTTGTGTTGAACTCAGTAACTAAGAGAGAGAGAGGACTATAGCCAAGTGCTTTGGGGAAAATGTTCAGTTTTAATGGACATCAGTTACTGATATTATGGGAACGGAATCCTAAACATTGCTTTTTTTGGCAAATTATATTTTTATATAATTGCAAAAAGTAGAAAACTATAAGACTCATATGAATAGCTCCTGTATGTTCTTGACCTCGATTGAACAACTGCTTACAATCAGCACCATTTACATTCTGTATATCTACCTATCTCTCTATCTATCAGTCTTTTCTGAACTTTATGAGGATAAGTTGAAGATACCTTGCTGTTTGTCCCCTCATCTGGGTGCCTCTTTAGGTCAAGGTTCCTCATGAGTGAGACTCTAGTTAAGCTGATGACTAGGATGTAGCCTCATGGGAAGCCTCAGCCCCTGCTCCACTCATCACAGGGGTTACAGAGATGAGTAAGAGAAGAGGCACAGTCCTTTACTTTTTGTTGTTTGACCCTTCCTACACATGAGAAATCTGGAGGAGGGCATGGCAACCCACTCCAATACTCTTGCCTGGAGAATCCCATGAACAGAGGAGCCTGGTGGGCTACGGTCCATAGGGTCAAAGAGTCGGACATGACTGAAGTGACTGAACACGCACACACATCTGAGAAATAAAGCTATCTAAAACAGTTAATAAAATTATAGTCTTGCTTTCTCATTTATAGTAAACAAATTAACCCTTTCAGGAAGAAAATATAATTTTTCTATCTACAAGTTAACTTCAGAATCTATTAAAAAAAACCCAACTAATTGCCAACTATAGATGGTATGGTCTGGTAAGTACTAGGATACAAATTAAAGTCTGGAGACACAAACTTTCTTTCAATCCTGTATGATTCTGTTACTCCCTTTTATCTCTTCTTAATTGAAGTGAAGAACAAATAAGTTTTGAAGGATTACTTGGTTTCTGAAAGGATTTTATTCAATGTGTTCAAGACAGCCTGATACCTGTGGTTAAATCTAACTACAGATGAATACAGAAGGAAAAATGCTTCCTACAGTTGAGAAAATGTATTTATGAGTGTTAGAAATGCCTTTAGTTGCCTGAGTTGTTGTCTTTGAACAGGAATGGATCATGAGTAAAACATGACTCAGCTTAATTTACTAAAACTAGGAATGGACTCAAATTTGACTTCTTTAGCTGGTACCTCTAAGGGAAACTGTAACATGAATGATAGAGAATCACTCCTTTGTGAATGTTTCAATGTTTTTGAGATAAAAGAATGGGCTAAATGGCAGTGGGAGACATCAATGGATACGCTAAAGGGAAAAATATTTTTATGCAATATAAATAAAACATATTTTTCAAAATATTTTGTTGTGCCTTTGATTTAACTTAATCTAGAAAAAGCAAAGTAACACTAGATCACCTAAAAATATCTACAACTAGTCAACAAAGTCTGAATTGAATTTAATTTGTCACAGAATGATCAATGTTACTAAGCACTATAACTGCAGTAATAAATGTATCCCTCTACAACTATATATTGACTTAGGCAGTTAGCATATCAATTAGCTGTGTTTCAAAAGCAGACTTCCAAATTGATAATTTGGAACAGAGAAATTATTGCTTTATTGTAAACATTCTAGTTTCCAGACTGGCCTACAAAGCCTGTTTAATATAAGGTTATGTCAAGATATTATGCTTGTAATAAATATACTGATGAAAACACTTTTATAATTTCTGTGATTATTATAAAGCATGAATGGGAAAATATTTTTCTTTTCTTTTTTTTTTGATATTCTATTATTTGAGGACTACATTTAAGTGAGCAAAAATGGATGAAGCCTTTTTATAAATTCTGAAGGAAACTTATTTTCAAGGATTTAGAATTTAAAGAAGCCAGGCTTTTTTCTCCTTCCCTCTCCCTCTCTCTCTTTTCCTCCCTTCCTTTCTTCTTGCCTTTTTTTTTTTTCCTTTTGGAGCCTAATCTCACTGAGAAAGGGCTTCCCTGGTGGCTCAGAGGTTAAAGCGTTTGCCTCCAATGCGGGAGACCCAGGTTCAATCCCTGGGTCGGGAAGATCCCCTGAGAAGGAAATGGCAATCCACTCCAGTATTCTTGCTTGGAGAATCCCATGGATGGAGAAGCCTGGTAGGTTACAGTCCACGGGGTCGCAAAGAGTCGGACACGACTGAGCGACTTCTTCACCTCACTGAGAAAAACTATGGCTCAGTCATCGTGTCTGACTCTTTGCGACCCTGTGGACTGTAGCCCATCAGGCTACTCTGTTCATGGGATTTCCCAGGCAAGAATACTGGAGTAGGTTGCCATTTCTTTTTCCAGGGGATGTTCCTGACCCAGGGATCGAACCCGTACCTCCTGTGGCTCCTGCGTTGGCAGGCGGCTTCTTTACTGCTGCACCACCTGGGAAACTATTACTTGTGAGCCAGCTATGTTAACTGATATTAGTACTCTTGGTAGGAATGTGTCTTTTTTATTATATTTGTTATATTTCTACTTCTGTGATAACTGAGTTGTGATGTTCAAATGCTCTCTGCTTCCTTCAGAGTTCTATTTCCATCTTAGATGGGAAAGAATTTTCTCCTGAGCTTTAGTCCATTTGATTTATCTTTTACTATTTTACTTAGATTTCATCTCAGTGTTCCCTCCAAACAGTTCATCATTATTTCTTTTTTTAAATTATTTTATTTTTAAAATTTAGATTACATAAAATGCTTACAAAGGCATTCAACTCTCAACTACTTTATGCACTTTCTTAAATTCAGAAGAATTGAAGAAGTTTAATACAGCAATGTGTGGAATTTCAGACTTAATGGCAAAAAGATTCAGTAAGCATTAGAAAGTAAGCATAATTCTTATAAATATTTACTCACTTGTTTTTTTGATAAACCATCCATTAATTATACAGAGCTGCCTGCCTCACTTTTCTGTCTGAAAGTATCTCCTGTTTGGTGGGCACTTCTTGTTCCCTCCTTCTTCAACACTTTACCTACTGCTGTGGGTTCAGCTGTGAACCCCCAAATCCATATCCCATTGACTCCAGAATGAGGCCTTATTTTGGAAACAGAGTCTATGCAGATGTAGTTAAGATGAAGTCATACTGGATCAGGGAGAGCCCTGAATCCAACAGTGTCCTTAGAAAAAGAATGAAATCTGGACACAGGCACAGAGGAAAAGTCATGTGCTGGCTGACGAAGGCAGAGATGGAGGTGGTGCAGCTCCAAGCCCAGGTGTCCCAAGGATTTCTGGAAACTTGAAAAAGCAGTTTGATAAACTAATAGATATATTTTTTAATCATGATCGTTATGTTTAACAGGAAGTTAGCTGAAGTAATCACATAAAATCATGCCTAACTGAACTTGAGAAAACATATCTAAACATTTTACCTTTGTAGAATAAGCCATACATCAAATAATCTAAGAAATGGATACCAGTAGTTTTTAAAAGTTCAAGCATTATTTTGAACTTTTGTCCTTTACTGGTAAATTTTGCTTCCAACTCCTGATGTGACATTTTATAATATAGATTATATAAATTTATTTTATAATCTAAACTTATATAATATTATTTATATTTATCCTATATTAGCTAAATACTGACTGAACACTGGATGAAATAATACACTATTTCACACATTATTATCCTTGATTAATATAGTAACAAAACTCATTTTTTTGTGAAAAGCAACAGAATTTGTTTTGACATTATTTTCAAGTGACTCAAATTTCTGGTAAGAAAGTCATAACCAGCCAGTGTTAAGACACTTAAAAGAGGAACACATGTATATATCAGAAAGGGTGCAGAGTATGTGCTACTGTGAACTAGCAAGTTCCTTCTAGTTGTTTGGCAGAAGAACATCTGTCAATGGTATGTCATCAACAACTTGATTACATCAAGGTGGGGCTGAAATTCAGGTGGTACATTGTTTTGCTGGTACACCTCACCTAAGTTATGAGATACACGGTAATGTCTTGGTCACCTCAGCCTTTCCCCTGGTCTGCCATATCTTCTAGTGCTCTTTTTCAATGCTTTGGCCTTTATCCATTTTAACTGGTTATTTTTCATACGTGTGTGTGCTCAGTAGTTCGGTCTTGTCCAACCCTTTGCAACCCCATGGACTGTAGCCTGCCAGGCTCCCCTGTCCATGGAATTTTTCAGGCAAGAATACTGGAGCGGGTTGCGATTCCCTCCTCCAGAGGATCGTCCTGACCCAGGGATAGAACCCATACCCATCTCCTGCATTGGCAGGCGGATTCTTTACCACTGCGCCACCTAGAAAGCCCCTATGGTGTACCAGTTATTAAATATTTTTACACCATTCCTGAATGAAAGTGCCAATAGCATTTGTAGGTTTGGTATAGGCTACCCTGGTTTGTTTTCAATGCAAAGTTCACACAAATACAATTCCTACTTCAGACATATTTGACTTAGCTGATCTCTTGTTCTTTGACAGCTCTTCCACATTACTGGTGTAAAAATTATTTTGTCCGTCTCTGAAAGGTGTGGGTAGATGGAGGTCAAGCACCTCTCCCTAAACCTCCCCAACAATGCTAACCTGTTCCCTATAAAGCAGATTAATGGCAGGCGTCCCAAAACATTCCAACACTCATCGCACAAACAGGTAAAGTAACTCTCTCAGGATTGCAGTTGGGCAATTCTGCTCTTTACATAAACAGTTACTGATTCCCTCTTTGGAAAGAGCTCTGTTATGGCTGCTTTGGGAATGAAATCACCAGCTACTCAGCTCACAGCAGGAGCTGCTGCTGCTCCTCCAGTCTGACATTGCCAGTGACAGCGAAAACTCCAGTCCTTCCACTGCCCCTCAAATCCTCCATTCTGTCCTACTTCACTCTCTCTCCTGATCTTCCTCCATCTCACCATTCCCTACCCAGACTGTTAAGACAGCAGGAGTTCAGTGAATGGGAGAAAAAACAAGGGAAAAGTGAGGAAGACGTGCTTAGCAGATCTATGAAAGCATGTAACTCTGGCTTCACGTTTTATTGAAATAAGATTCTTCAGCACACATCCATCCACTCTCCTCATCTGATTCCACTTCCTGCGTTCAGCCCCTAAATTCTCTTATCTTGTACTTATTACGACATAAGGAGAAACATTTTCCCAATTTGAAAATTTCATGATTCCAAGTAAGCAGAAGTTTCCCCCCAACTAATGGAATGGATAAATCCCTGAGTTCTCTGGTAAGGTCATGACAGGACTCTATAGATTAACATTATAATTATTTTTGGGGAACTGATAGTTCAATCTGTTTGCATTATCTAAACACACAAGGATTACTTGAAACACAGCCAGTTCATAACACAGCCAGTGGAGTGGGTGGGTAGAAAAAATGAGCCTTCACAGTTAAACGAAATGAATGAACCACATGGATATGGATGCAATGTTGACTAGAGTATGATCATTGCATTGGAGCCCCTTCTGACCCCATCTGAGTTTTCAATGCTGCCAGTAGAGTAGCAATGGAGTAACAATCATATCCTGAAAATGTCTTGGCTGATACCCATTTTGAAATAGAGAGGTCAGAGAGGACACTGCCAGGCTTGGGAGGGAACAAGAATTCTTCCCCAAAAGGATCAAAATATATTTCAGGAAGAAAAAGTGAGTATTAGAGAACAGACACGATGCTCCAGGAGATGACACAGGCCACTAGGGGCAGGAGGGCACTAACTATGAAATGTTAGTGTTGTGCCAGAATATCTGAGTCTAGAGGCCTAGCGGTCCAGCATTGCATAGGCCTCAGATTCCAGAACAGTAGCAGCTAATCCCCATTCAATCCCCTTGAAATTTCATCTCTGTATAATCCACAACCTACTCTCAAATGCTTTCCATCAACATTTGACGTAGGAAGCTATAAATTATCCATGAAGATTCAGGTTTGTATGTGTGTACAGTGTTTGCTGATTTCCTCAGGATGTCTTGATCCCATAAACCAGAGTTAATTTAGTAAGTGGGGATTCATAATGTGAAGCAGAGCATGGTATGCTATGGTCCAGTGGTGAAGCCTGAAAGGTCACTTCAGGAATGGCATTATTAATTTTCAGAACACTCATGAGAGAAATAAATGATTGGCTAATTATATCTTACTGGGGTAATAATTCACAACTAAGTTGACATGCTTTTAAAAATCACATTATCTGAATCAGAGTTATAGATATGCATGTGTATATGTGTGTGTGCAGTGCTTCAAGGTCTCAGAAGTTTATTGGCATAAAAATAAAGTCATCAATTTCTAAGAATTTAAGATAAATTTCTGTTTCAAATCTATAGGATTTTACTTTCATTTACTAATGAGCTTTAGCATTTAAGGTTTTATTTCAACAATAATATTTGAAATGAGATGAGAAAAAGGGAGCTTTACTTTTAACTAGACTATACATGAATCATAATCATTGGCAATGTAGAGGCATATTAATTCAATAATAATTATTTTTAGATTCATCTAAGTTACATAATTATCATTTTTTAGAAATTAAAGCACAAGTGAAGAAGTCATTGTCAGTGAGTCATCTTTGAACACATTCTAACAGCAAACACAAATTAAGTGAGAACTTGTAATTCTAAAAAGGCAGTGAATCACCAACCATTGTAAAAACTTCAAAATCATATGTGCTTTACCAAATAATCTCATCCAGGGAGTGAAACCCTAGACAAACAAAAAGGACAAAAAAGAAGACTTGTTCAATAACTAATTTTGATCAATCATTTTTCTGTTAAACAATACCAATTACTTGCTCAGATTTATTTTGAAGTCTTCTTTTTATTTCAAAAACTAAATTTCAGTGAGCTTAGGGACAAAGAGAAGCTGAATTATAGTCCTCCCACTCCTGGCAGATATTTTTAAAATTACTCAGCTATGAAGAGTATTTAGAAAAAAGCCTTTCCACTTGTTTTTTCATTCCATTGGTTGACGTGTAGAAGTATAGATTATGGTCTGCTGTTAAAATGTTGGGTTAGGAATAATTTTTTCTAATTATTTACTTATCTTTAAAATAAAGAACTCAATCAGTCCATCATATAACATATATGTATACATTGCTTTCTATAATTTGAAAGCTCATTTTTCTTTATATATTATTTTAGCCTCACATTATCTCTTTGAGTATAAATAAGACACTGTAAACACTAGACTTCAGGTCTGCTAAGCCCCATCATCTAATTAAACTCTCTTTTAGTTAGATGACTTGATAAGCTTGAAGATTATTTTCTATTGTTCTTTTTAGAGATTGAGGTAGTCAAAACCTTATACGCACAGTTGCTATGAGATTTGCACAGTACTCATTCTTTAAAGTTTCAATTTATAGAAAAATAAAATTCATTTGAATCAATGCTATGTTGAGTAATATAAAGTAGTGAATAAGATTTAAACCCTGTCTGAATGAATATACATCAAATGAGTTAAGGGAATAAGAATATCACATAAGATATTCAGAGATGATACTAAGAACAAACTCTGGTGCTAATTTATAGCTTTAGTTTTATTATAAAAATTTGCATTTACAAAAAAAGATTTAAAAAATAATGTATGTGAGTGATATTGTATGATTTAAAAAGGAAATAAATCCATTTAGAACATAATCTGGCCTTGAGTATCAGAATTTGTAATGTTCCTATGAGTTTGTTTTAAAAAATACACAGAACAAGTTGAGAAGATTTTCTCTTTTCCTTCTTAATAGGAAGCACACGGTTTAAAACTTACTTTTAACTATTTTCATTTTAACAGTTTTGCCTGTCTATCATCCTTCCATCTACCCTTGCCCTTTGTGTATTATTTATTAATGCTTTAGTTCTTTTGAAAGTGTTTGTTTTATCTTAAGAGGAATATTTATTTCTCTGTTAGCTTAAAATGTGAATTTGGAAAAGGAAAAAAATCCCCAGGAAATAAAGACACTCAAATGACCCTTATCCAGAGACAGCCATTTGATTTCCGACGTAGTTTTCATATATTGTTGTTGTTCAGTCGCTAAGTTTTGTCTGACTATTTGGGACTCCAAGGACTGCAGAATGCCAGGCTTTCCTTTCCTTCACTATATATTTTTCAAATTGAGATAATATTGTATAGTATTTTGTAACTTCTTGTTATGAAACAGTCATTTTAAGTAAAATAAATAATCATTTAGATAAAATAGTCATTTAAAATTATTAAAAAGTGAACATTTCCAAAAATATCAGGATGCTTGGTATATCACTATTGCTCCAGGTCAACAGTTTGAGACATTCCATTTCTTTGATTCAATAAATGATTAACAGGATCAATTTCAGGACATAACTTCCTCACCTTTATTATAGGCATATGTTACTTTTCACTAGATGGGCTTTATCTTGTAAGTTTTAACTGGATAAATCTTTTATGGATGTTTGATAACCAAAATACGAATAATGTCTTTGTGCAGGAAACCCTTATAGAGGCAGTATGGGGAGAATTTCAAAAGCTAACCTGTGATATCAACTTACTCCTCCTAGTATATTAGTTCATGTGTAATATTAGACATGGAATAACTTCAAACTGCAGTTTTCCTCTTCTGTTAACTGGGCATAGCATTACTTATCTCAGTAGGTTTTTATGAGGAGTTCATATCACTATGAGAGTGGAATCACTTTGTAAATACATTGAATATGCTTTATTGGGATGAATTATCCATCTGATTTTCTTCTAGTAGCCCTTTCTGCACTGCAGAGCCTGAAAGATCCAAACCCATCATACCCAGTCCCTTTGGTATCTACCAATTCAGTTCAGTTCAGTCTCTCAGTCGTGTCTGACTCACTGCGAACCCATGAACACCAGGCCTCCCTGTCCATCACCAACTCCCGGAGTCTACCAAAACCCATGTCCATTGAGTTAGTGATGCCATCCAACCATCCCACCTCTGTCATCCCCTTCTCCTCCTGCCCTCAATCTTTCCCAACATCGGGGTCTTTTCAAATGAGTCAGCTCTTCACAAGAGCTGGCCAAAGTACTGGAGTTTCAGCTTCAACATCAGTCCTTCCAATGAACATCCAGGACTGATCTCCTTTAGGATGGACTTGTTGGATCTCCTTGCAGTCCGGGGACTCTCAAGAGTCTTCTCCAACACCACGGTTCAAATGCATCAATTCTTTGGTGCACAGCTTTCTTTATAGGCCAACTCTCACATCCATACATGACCACTGGAAAAACCATAGCTTTGACTAGACGGACCTTTATTGACAAAGCAATGTCTCTGCTTTTTAATATGTTTTCTAGGTGGGTCCTAACTTTCCTTCCAAGGAGTAAGCGTCTTTTAATTTCATGGCTGCAATCACCATCTGCAGTGATTTTGGAGCCCAGAAAAATAAAGTCAGCCACTGTTTCCACTGTTTCCCCATCTATTTCCCATGAAGTGATGGGACCAGATGCCATGATCTTCGTTTTATGAATGTTGAGCTTTTAAGATAACTTTTTCACTCTCCTCTTTCACTTTCATCAAGAAGCTCTTTAGTTCTTCTTCACTTTCTGCCATAAGAATGGTGTCATCTGCATATCTGAGGTTATTGATATTTCTCCCGGCAATCTTAATTCCAGCTGGTGCTTCCTCTAGCCCAGCATTTCTCATGATGTACTCTGCATATAAGTTAAATGAGCAGAGTGACATATACAGCCTTGATGTACTCCTTGTCCTATTTGGAGCCAGTCTGTTGTTCCATGTCCAGTTCTAACTGTTGCTTCCTGACCTGCATACAGGTTTCTCAAGAGGCAGGTCAGGTGGTCTGGTATTCCCATCTCTTTCAGAATTTTCCACAGTTTATTGTGATCCACACAGTCAAAGGCTTTGGCATAGTCAGTAAAGCAGAAATAGATGTTTTTCTGGAACTCTCTTGCTTTGTCAATGATCCAGCGAATGTTGGCAATTTGATCTCTGGCTCCTCTGCCTTTTCTAAAACCAGCTTGAACATCTGGAAGTTCACGTATCACGTATTGTTGAGCCTGGCTTGGAGAATTTTGAGCATTACTTTACTAGTGTGTGAGATGAGTACAATTGTGCAGTAGTTTGAGCATTCTTTGGCATTGCCTTTCTTTGGTATTGGAATGAAAACTGAACTTTTCCAGTCCTGTGGTCACTGCCGAGTTTTCCAAATTTGCTGACATATTGAGTGTAGCACTTTCACAGCATCATCTTTTAGGATTTGAAAGAGCTCAACTGGAATTCCATCACCTCCACTAGCTTTGTTCGTAGTGATGCTTCCTAAGGCCCACTTGACTTCAAATTCCAGGATGTCTGGCTCTAAGTGAGTATGAGTGATCACACCATCATGATTATCTGGGTTGTGAATATCTTTTTTGTACAATTCTGTGTATTTTTGCTACCTCTTCTTAATATCTTCTGCTTCTGTTAGGTCCATACCATTTCTGTCCTTTGTTGACCCCATCTTTGCATGAAATGTTCCCTTAGTATCTCTAATTTTCTTGAAGAGATCTCTAGTCTTTCCCATCCTGTTGTTTTCCTCTATTTCTTTGCACTGATTGCTTTATCTCTCCTTGCTATTCTTTGGAACTCTGCATTCAAATGGGTATATCTTTTCTTTTCTCCTTTGCTTTTCACTTCTCTTCCTTTCACAGCTATTTGTAAGGCCTCCCCAGACAGCCATTTTGCTTTTTTGCATTTCTTTTTCTTGGGATGATCTTGATTCGTATCTCCTGTACAATGTCATGAACCTCCATCATAGTTAATCAGGGACTCTGTCTATCAGATCTAGTTCCTTAAATTTATTTTTCAATTCCACTGTATAGTCATAAGGGATTTGATTTAGGTCATACCTGAATGGTCTAGTGGTTTTCCCCACTTTCTTCAGTTCAATCTGAATTTGGCAATAAGGAGTTCATGATCTGAGCCACAGTCAGCTCCTGGTCTTGTTTTTGCTGACTGTATAGAGTTTTTCCATCTTTAGCTGCAAAGAATATAATTAGTCTGATTTCAGTGTTGACCATCTGGGTGATGTCCATGTGTAGAGTCTTCTCTTGTATTGTTGGAAGAGGGTGTTTGTTACGACCAGTGCATTCTCTTGGCAAAACTCTATTAGCTTTTGCCCTGCTTCATTCTGTACTCCAAGGCCAAAGTTGCCTGTTACCCCAGGTGTTTCTTGACTTTCTACTTTTCATTCCAGTCCCCTATAATGAAAAGGACATCTTTTGGGGGTGTTAGTTCTAAAAGGTCTTGTGAAAGTGAAGTCGCTCAGTCGTGTCCGACTCTTTGCGACCCCCATGGACTGTAGCCTACCAGGCTCCTCTGTCCATGGGATTTTCCAGGCGATAGTAGTGGAGGGAACTTCCATTTCCTTCTCCAGGGGATCTTCCCAACCTAGGGATCAAACCCAGGTCTCCTGCATTGTGGACAGATGCTTTACTGTCTGAGCCACCAAGGAAGTCTTGTAGGTCTTGTAGGTCTTCATAAAACTGTTCAACTTCAGCTTCTTCAGCGTTACTGGTTGGGCATAGATTTGGATTACCATGATATTGAATGGTTTGCCTTGGAAACGAACAGAAATCATTCTGTCGTTTTTGAGATTGCATCCAAGTACTGCATTTCAGACTCTTGTTGACTATGATGGCTACTCTATTTCTTCTAAGAGATTCCTGCCCATAGTAGTAGATATAATGGTCATCTGAGTTAAATTCACCCATTCCAGTCTATATTAGTTTGCTGATTCCTAGAATGTCGACGTTCACCCTTGCCATCTCCTGTTTGATGACTTCCAATTTGCCTTGATTCACAGACCTAACATTCCAGGTTCCTATGCAGTATTGCTCTTTACAGCATTAGACCTTGCTTCTATCCCCAGTCCCATCCACAAGTGAGTGTTGTTTTTGCTTTGGCTCCATCCTTTCATTCTTTTTGGAGTTATTTCTCCACTGATCTCCAGTAGCATATTGGGCACTTACCAACCTGGGGAGTTCCTCTTTCAGTCTCTAATCTTTTTTGCCTTTTCATACTGTTCTTGGGGTTCTCAAGGCAAGAATACTGAAGTGGTTTGCCAGTCCCTTCTCCCGTGGACCACATTCTGTCAGACCTCTCCACCATGACCTGTTGTCCGTCTTGGGTGGCCCCATATTGGTGGGGTCCTGCCCCAGTAGATCCAGAGTAATTAGAAGAGGGGACGGAGTCGGCATCCTAGGAAAGAACTTATTTAATTACAGATATAAAGAGAGATTAGAAAAGAATAGTGTACTAGGAAAATTAGTGGAGAAAAAGAGGCTGAATAACTTTGTTTAATAAAACTCTAAGACAAGGAGTTTGCACCACCTACATAGGCCAACGGTGCCCTCTTGAATAGCGGAGGGTGCCCCACCTTGGGCTCCCTCTCACGTGGGTCTTAGAAGCCAGGGCAAGTAAGTAGACATGGCGAGACTCCATGCTCCAGATGGGAATTCAGCCAGAAAAGAGAATGAGAAAAGACCACACGGGGAAAACCAGTTTTTCCAGGAACTGGTCTCATTTCTTTATTTTCCAGGTCCACTTTTATACTTTTAGTTATACCTGGAGATAAATGTAAGAAACGGAGTCACATAGGGTCAGCTGCTTCTGACCCTTATCTAAAGACAGTATCCTCAGCATATCTTTGTTCTTACAAGGTCTTACATTTGTTCACAATATCTTCTGGTCTGGAGACTGATTAACATTTTATGTCCCCACCTTACTTTCTATTGATAAAGGTTAGTAGATCAGAAAACTTGTTTCTCCTTAAGATCTACTAAGTCTTAAGATAGTGATAAAGTTCAGTTCAGTTCAGTTCAGTTCAGTTCAGTCACTCAGTCGTGTCCAACTCTTTGTGACCCCATGAATCGCAGCACGCCAGGCCTCCCTGTCCATCACCAACTCCCGGAGTTCACTCAGACTCACGTCCATCGAGTCCATGATGCCATCCAGCCATCTCATCCTCTGTCGTCCCCTTCTCCTCCTGCCCCTAATCCCTCCCAGCATCAGAGTCTTTTCCAATGAGTCAACTCTTCGCATGAGGGGGCCAAAGTACTGGAGTTTCAGCTGTAGCATCATTCCTTCCAAAGAAATCCCAGGGCTGATCTCCATCAGAATGGATGGGTTGGATCTCCTTGCAGTCCAAGGGACCCTCAAGAGTCTTCTCCAACACCACACTTCAAAAGCATCAATTCTTCGGTGCTCAGCTATCTTCACAGTCCAACTCTCACATCCATACATGACTACTGGAAAAACCATAGCCTTGACTAGACGGACCTTAGTCGGAAAAGTAATGTCTCTGCTTTTGAATATGCTATCCAGGTTGGTCATAACTTTTCTTCCAAGGAGTAAGTGTCTTTTAATTTCATGGCTGCAATCACCATCTGCAGTGATTTTGGAGACAAAAAAATTAAGTCTGACACTGTTTCCACTGTTTCCCCATCTATTTCCCATGAAGTGATGGGACCAGATGCCGTGATCTTCATTTTCTGAATGTTGAGCTTTAAGCCAACTTTTTCACTCTCCTCTTTCACTTTCATCAAGAGGCTTTTTAGTTCCTCTTCACTTTCTGCCATAAGGGTGGTGTCATCTGCATATCTGAGGTTATTGATATTTCTCCCGGCAATCTTGATTCCAGCTATTGTTTCTTCTAGTCCAGCGTTTCTCATGATGTTCTCTGCATTTAAGTTAAATAAGCAGGGTGACAATATACAGCCTTGATGTACTCCTTTTCTTATTTGGAACCAGTCTGTTGTTCCATGTCCATTTCTAACTGTTGCTTCCTGACGTGCATACAGATTTTTTCAAGAGGCAGGTCAGGTGGTCTGGTATTCCCATCTCTTTCAGAATTTTCCACATTTTGTTGTGATCCACACAGTCAAAGGCTTTGGCATAGTCAATAAAGCAGAAATAGATGTTTTTCTGGAACTCTCTTGCTTTTTCCATGATCCAGCGGATGTTGGCATTTTGATCTCTGGTTCCTCTGCCTTTTCTAAAACCAGCTTGAACATCTGGAAGTTCACGGTTCATGTATTGCTGAAGCCTGGCTTGGAGAATTTTGAGCATTACTTTAGTGGCGTGTGAGATGAGTGCAATTGTGCAGCAGTTTGAGCATTCTTTCATGTTGCCTTTCTTTGGAGTTGGAATGAAAACGGACCTTTTCTGGTCCTGTGGCCACTGCTGAGTTTTCCAAATTTTGTGGCATATTGAGTGCAGCACTTTCACAACATCATCTTTCAGGATTTGAAACAGCTCCACTGGAATTCCATCACCTCCACTAGCTTTGTTCGTAGCGATGCTTTCCAGGGCCCACTTGACTTCACATTCCAGGATGTCTGGCTCTAGCTTAGTGATCACACCCTCATGATTATCTGGGTCATGAAGATCTTTTTTGTACAGTTCTTCTGTGTATTCTTGCCTCCTCTTCTTAATATCTTCT
Organism: Oryx dammah; assembly: GCF_014754425.2. Lineage (NCBI taxonomy): Eukaryota > Metazoa > Chordata > Mammalia > Artiodactyla > Bovidae > Oryx > Oryx dammah. The sequence continues at coordinate 135,218,573 of NW_024070186.1, read as the reverse complement.
GCTTCTGTTAGGTCCATACCATTATTGTGCTTTATCGAGCCCATCTTTGCATGAAATGTTCCATTGGTATCTCTAATTTTCTTAAAGAGGTCTCTAGTCTTTCCCATTCTGTTCTTTTCCTGCATTTCTTTGCATTGATCCCTGCAGAAGGCTTTCTTATCTCTTCTTGCTATTCTTTGGAACTCTGCATTCAGATGCTTATATCATTCCTTTTCTCCTTTGCTTTTTGCCTCTCTTCTTTTCACTGCTATTTGTAAGGCCTCCCCAGACAGCCATTTTGCTTTTTTTTGCATTTATTTTCCATGGGGATGGTCTTGATCCCTGTCTCCTGTACAATGTCATGAACCTCATTCCATAGTTCATCAGGCACTCTATCTATCAGATCTAGGCCCTTAAATCTATTTCTCACTTCCACCGTATAATCATAAGGGAGTTGATTTAGGTCATACCTGAATGGTCTAGCGGTTTTCCCTACTTTCTTCAATTTGAGTCTGAATTTGGTAATAAGGAGTTACATTCTTACATAGCAAGGACACAATGATTTATAACAAATAAAGAGGAATACAATGACCTGTAACAAAGAGAAAATTCATTAACTCAAAGTCTAGTATTGCTATCATCAAAACTACTATATTTCTTTTCCTACATTTCATTTACATTGGTTAACATACTCCCAGGTGCCTAAGGATATGGAGGCCTGGCGGCAATCATTAATTCAGCAATGAACCCCTTCACCAACATGATTTTTATCTTTAGAAGAACCCTATGCTAACTAAGACTTTCAAAACTCTCTGTGCTGTTTATGATTGAGAGGTTGTAAACAATCATGTACATAGTAGTAAGAGTGTGGATAATCCTGTCACACAAGCTAGTCTGCCAGCAGAGAGGTTTGACCTGAGACACTCCTTTTATATGCAGGAGGCTATTATCTGGAGCTCTAAGTTAATTTTCCAGAGAAAGGTGGTCGAGGATAGCCCCTGTTAATGTCAGAAGAGTAGGTGAAAGCATAATGCAGTAAATCAGGCAGACTCGTTTTGAGACAGATGCACAAGCAGATCCAGCAAGGCTCCCTTAAGGCCTGACTCGCCTTTACCTGTCGGGCCCCTTAACCTCCTGACCTTTGCCATGGGCGAGAATCCTCGTGCTGGCTCCCGGCACCATATGGCATGGCTTAGTTTTATTGAGTTAGACAAGGCTATCGTCCATGTGATCAGAGTGGCTAGTTGTCTGTGATTGTGATCTCAGTCTGTCTGCCCTCTGATGCCCTCTCTCAGTGCCTACCATCTTACTTGGGTTTCTCTTACCTTGGACATGGGGTATCTCTTCACAGCTGCTCCAGCAAAGTGCAGCTGCTGCTCCTTACCTTGGATGTGGGGTAGCTCCTGGTATCTATAGTTCTCTCATCTATGAGAGAGAACATAGATGCCAGATCCTAGGGAGTGGGAGTGAGCTGCAGACCTCTCCTGCTTGCTTTACATTTTGTTCTACTGTTGGACATACTTGAGGAGTAGAGTTAAAGTTGTCAGGAGGAAAGTGCACTGGAGAAGGCAGCTGGTCTCTGGGGGCCACTGTTTTAACACCAGTTTCCCGGAGCTGTAAGAGTTACTCTGGCAGTGGTTTTTTTTTTTTTTTTTAATCATTGGAGCAAAATAACCATGATTATTTTTTATAACTCAGTGGTTTCATCAGTGATTTCTGCTTCCCTGCTTTCCTGACTGTGGCAAGTTGGATCTGGAGACCCGATCTTCAATCTCCACTTTCAGTTCTTCTGACCAATTTATATAATCTCTTGATTTGATTGCTTTCCTGCTTAAATTATCCAGAGTGATTCCAGTTGCTAAATTGAATCCTGACTAATATCATCAATTATAAGGAATACCAAAACGCTAGCGATCCAGTGATGGTCTGGATCTATTTTCTCTCGAATCTATCTCTGGGTAAACATGAACTAAGTTGTGAGATTCCCTGGTGGCTCAGTAATAAAGAACCCGCCGGTCAGTGCAGAAGATGCAGGTTCAATCCCTGGGTCAAGTAGATCACCTGGAGGTGGAAATGACAGCCTCCTCCAATAGTCTTGCCTGGGAAATCCCATGGACTAAGAAGTCTGGTGGGCTACAAAAGAGTCTGACACGACTTAGTAACTAAACAAAGACATCCATAAACTAAGCTATAGAATTGAGATCCTTAAATAGTCCATGATTTTTTTTCCCACATAATTATTAATGTCTCCTTTCTTTATTTTAAAAAATTAGTTATTTATTGTCTATATCAGCCATCTGTCTCCCTCCTTATCACTCACATTGGGACTCCCAATTTGGGGCACTTAAGAAGTTTCACTGAATTTCAGTTTTGCTTGGGAGTCACTGATTGGTTTAATGATTTATTAAATAATTCTCATTTCTAGGCTGAAGTTGAAACCATCCCCCATTCGTGTTATTACATCCAAGGTATAAAACAGAGAGGATGGTTTCTGAAATAATTTTTGACATCCAATCAGAATGATCTTTTCTCAGCCTGTACATTCTTAAGAGGCAGAGAATTCTCAGATGACAATCCACAAGGACAATGAAGACAGGGAAGACTATTAGCCTTGTCATTTGTGAGCTGGACTGAAAGACATACTTACCAGCACAAAGTGAAATAGATTATTTAGAATATCCATTTCTTCACAAATAAAAAAGACCTATAGATAAACTAAGCTGAATGTATTTCAAAGTACTGTGCTGTGCTTCTGGGCATTAGGGTGTGTCTGGTGGCTATGTCAATTTGTATCATTTATTAAAGAAGAATGCATCAACGTTGCCATTCTGTATACTCAATAAACCAGCAGATGGTGTGTGACAATTTCTTCAAGGTGACATCAAAAACATTCCGTGGAATCCTTTGTTTCCTTCAGCATTAATATATTAGAGCATATTTTCATTTACAAAGTAAAAAGAAAACCAGATATTTGATTGACTTCTTGTGTCAGTTCAGTTCAGTTCCGTCGCTCAGTCGTGTCCGACTCTCTGCGACCCCATGAATCCCAGCACACCAGGCCTCCCTGTCCATCGCCAACTCCCAGAGTTCACTCAGACTCACGTCCATCAAGTTCGTGATGCCATCCAGCCATCTCATCCTCTGTCGTCCCCTTCTCCTCCTGCCCCCAATCCCTCCCAGCATCAGAGTCTTTTCCAGTGAGTCAACTCTTGGCATGAGGTGGCCAAAGTACTGGAGTTTCAGCTGTAGCATCATTCCTTCCAAAGAAATCCCAGGGCTGATCTCCTTCAGAATGGACTGGTTGGATCTCCTTGCAGTCCAAGGGACTCTCAAGAGTCTCCTCCAGCACCACAGTTCAAAAACATCAATTCGTAAGCGCTCAGCCTCCTTCACAGTCCAACTCTTACATCCATACATGACTACTGGAAAAACCATAGCCTTGACTTCTTGTGTAGAGATAAGTAAATGTTTAGGACACATTTAAATTTGTCTGGAAAACTGTGTCTGAAGTGTACTGAAAATGATAGAACAGAATTTAAAAAGCAAGGAAAAAAGGTTAATATGGGAAAAAAAAATGCGGATCATTATACTTTAATCCGGTTCCCCTGTAGCTCAGATGGTAAGATGTAGGAAATGCAGGAAAACTGGGTTTGATTCCTGAGTCAAGAAGATCCCCTGGAGAAAGGAATGGCAACCCACTCCAGTATTCTTGCCTGGAGAATCCCATGGACAGAAGAGCCTGGCAGGCTACAGTCCATGGGATCGCAAGGAGCCGGACACAGCTGAGTGACTAACACTTCACTTCACTTCATACTTTAATCTGGGGCTTTCCTGGTGGCTCAGATGGTAAAGAATCTGCCTGCAGTGCAGGAGACCTGAGTTTGATCCCTGGGTTGGGAAAGATCCCCAGGAGAAAGAAATGGCAACCCACTCTAGAATTTTGGCCTAGATAATTTCATGGATAGAGGAGCCTGGCCAGCTACAGTCCATGGGGTCACAAAGAGTTGGACACTACTGCTGCTGCTAAGTCACTTCAGTCGTGTCTGACTCTGGGTGATCCCATAGACGGCAGCCCACCAAGCTCCCCTGTCCTTGGGATTCTCCAGACAAGAACCCTGGAGTGGGTTGCCATTTCCTTCTCTAATGCATGAAAGTGAAAAGTGAAAGTGAAGTCGCTCAGTTGTGTACGACTCTTCACGACCCCATGGACTGCAGCCTACCAGGCTCCTCCATCCATGGGATTTTCCAGGCAAGAGTACTGGAGTGGGTTGCTATTTCCTTCTCCAGTTGGACACTACTTAGAGACCAACACACACACACACACACACACACACACACACACACACACACACAAACACACATTAAGCTAGCATGTTTTATACATATCATGTTATTGAGTCAGTTGCATACAGTAACAGCGGTATCTATATCTTGAGATAGTGTAATGTGTTTAACTTGTAATTCCTTTTGTTGTGTCAGCAATGTAAAATGTAGAGAGAGATAGAAGGAAGGAAAGACAAGAGACTGCTTTGGTTTAATAATGGCCTAATTATTGTGATGTTAATAATACTACTAGCTAAGCGTTTTGAATGCTTTGTTACTAAGTTTCCCAGATACTGTGTGAATTACTGTATATGAATTACATATCTAATTTAATCATGACACCAACTTGATGAAAGCAAGTACTATTCCTATAAACGTTTTATAGGCTTGTTGATGTTAAGAAATTTGCCCAAATTCAAGCTGCTCATCGTTCATGAACTTGGGGGAAAGAAGCAATAGCTTTGGCTGAAGAGCTAGTTATAAACTCTGTTCTAGACCTGCATTCCTAATGTCTTCTTGGCATGTTGCTATCATGGTGAGTGAAAAGTGAGGAGAGGGTCCTTTTATTTAGTTAAGTTGGACAACTGAAACCTTGTATGCATTTGAGCATGAAAAGAAAAGAAATCCATAGTATCATTAGGAAAAACATCAAATTTATGTACAGTAACACCCCAAACAAAAATCCCAATTTGACATACTAAACTTGAAAGTGGTTTAAAAAGAAGCCCTTGTGTAGTTTTTAATGGATAAACTCTGCCAATGATTAACACTCATCACTGAAATCACCACTGTAATATTACGTGTTGAGGCCTGGTGCTCAGTACATTCATGTTCATTATCTCAGTTAAGGATAATAGGTTTCAGGCAGTGGAAAAACAAGTACAGAATGGGGATGAAGAAGTGCCTTGCATGGGGAGATTGAAAAGAAACAATAATAAAACCAACTAAAGACAGTCTGTTTTTTATTATCACCAGGCACTAGCCTCTCCAAACAATGTCAGTGCTAAAATACTCCTGCTAGAAAAGGATCCCTTGGTCTAAATTCTAAGCAATTGCTGTGGTAATATTTGTGTTTTAACAACTTGTACGAGAGCTTCAAATTGGCGTGTTTTTAGTTACCCTTTAATGAGCATCATATTCTAAATGGAAGTAACTTTGCAAAATTCTCTGGATATAGTTGCCTCCTCTCACACAGATGAGTACACACACACACACACACACACACACACACACAAACTCAGGTATACAATTTCATTCTTGTACTTTAAGTTTGCAGCAGGTGAGTCGCATTTGAGTTTTCTTTGGGAGCGGTTTCTCCTCTAATACCTGTGAGAGTACATGTTCCTATATTTAAACAGTGGGTCGAAATAAATGACGACAGCACATTGTAAACATGAAGAAATAGAACCTATTTTACTTCTAACATTCTATGTTACCACTTGTAGATTTTACTCGTATTTAAATTTTAAACAGTGAAAAAGTATGAACTTCAAAGAGGAATATTTTTATTGAGGAATAATTGACATATGACTTTATATTAGCATCAGGTGTATAACATAATGATTCCATATTTGCATATATTGTGACATAATTACCATGATAAGTCTAGTTCACATCCATCAGTCACCCTAATAGTCACAAAATTTATCTTCTTGTGATGAGAATTTTTAAGACAGATTCTCTTATCAAGGTTCAAACATGCAGTACAGTATTATTAACTATAGTCTCAATGGTATAACTATATGACTTCTTTTATACCTGAAAATTTATACATTTTGACCACCTTCAGTCATTTTGCACACCCTTCCTCCTTTGCCTCTGGCAACCACCAATCTGTTCTTTGTACCTCTGTTTTTTATCTTTGTTTTTAGATTCCAAACAAGAGAATTCATATGTCATTTGTCTTCCTCCATTTGGCAATACTTCACTCAGCGTAATGCCCTCAAAGTCATTCACCTTGTTGCCCCTGGTAAGAATTCCTTCTTGCTTATGGCTGATAATATTCCACTGTATATAGATACCACATCTTCTTTTTACATTCATATATTGATGAACACAGGTTGTTTCATTATAAATGATGCTTCAATTAACAGAAGGGCACATACAGCTTTGCAAATTAGTGTTTTCATTTTCTTTTCATAAGAACCCAGAAGTGGGATTGCTGGATTATAAGGTAGTTTTATTTTTAATTTTTTGAGTAATATCGGTACTGTTTTCATGATGGTGACACCAATTTACATTCCTACCAATTGTGCACAAAGGTACCCTTTTTCCACATTCTCACCAACACTTGTTTTTTCTTGTCTTTTTCATAATAGCCATTCTAACATGTATGAGTTGGAATCTTATTGTGCATTCGATTTGCATTCCCCTGATGATTACTGATGCTGAGTACATTTTCATATGCCTGTTGGTCATTTGCATTTACTCTTTGGAAAAATGTCTATTCACATCCTCTGTCCATTTAAAAATCAGATTATTTGTTTACTATTGAGTTGTATACACATGTTATATATTTTGGATATTAGCCCCTTATCAGATAGCTGATTTGCAAATGTCTTCTCCTGTTCAGTGGGTTATATGTTCATTTTTTTATGGTTTCCTTCACTGTACACAAGCTTTTCAGTTTGAGACAGTCCAATTGTTTATTTTTGCTTTGTTACCTTTATTTTTTATGTCAAATCCAAATAATCATCTTGCATAAGCCCCTGGACTTACTATTTCCTCTAGCCTTATTCTTACTTCTAGTATTGTGAGATTCTTGAATACATTTGAATTTGTGACTTCTGAAGTATTCTATTGGTTTTCAATAAAAAGTTGCCCATTTTTCTAATGATACTAATGAGACCATATTAAAGGAGTCTGGGTAAAGCTACAAACAATGCCTGGTATATTTCTGGGCCTGAAGATCTTGTCAGTGCAAAGGGTTAAATTACAAAGAACAATGCTTTTCCTCATTTGTTTTGAACAATTAAAAACAAAATAGTAGGAACTTAAAACAATCAATGGTCAAAACTCAAGATCAAAATATGTCTAAGTAGCCACTATTAGTTCAACTGACATCAGAAATTAGACAGAAGTACCTTCTTGTTAGTCACAACTGAACCTGCTGTCTTATATTTTGGGACTTGAGATCCGGCATGGCTACCTATGTCTATATATTTCTATGAATAAGTCAAGTCAGGGCTTCTCAGGTGGTTCAGTGGTAAAGAATCTGCCCGACAGTGCAGGAGATGAGGGAGACATGGGTTTGGTCCCTGAGTTGGGAAGATCCCCTAGAGAAGGAAATGGCAACCCACTCCAGTATTCCTTCTTGGGAAATCCCACGGACAGAGGAGCTTGGAGGGGAATGGTCCATGAGGGTCACAAAGAATCAGACACAACTGAGTGACTGAGCACACACATGTATGTCACTTCACCTACCAGAATTCCAGTTTTATCTGTAAAAGGGACATGAAGAATTCCTATTTCACAAAGCTGTTGCAGGTCTTAAATGAGCTAACATGAAAAAGTAATTGATTCTTATTAGTCACTCAATTAAAAACCATTCAAAATATATCATCATAATGCATGTTAAATTATTTTAAGATGCAATTGACTTATTTTGAAACCTCAAATTGATTTAAAACTTCCATTTGTATAATTCAATTTAAATAGCATTATGTCTCTTTAAACATTACTATAGCTTTTCATAAGATTGTCTATTTTTCATTTTTGGCACTATATTCAATTAAAATTTTATTTGACAATTAAAAAAAATCAGGGTAGGAAAATTTTCTACCTACATTGAATTTGTGAGATGAAAAATTATAAATTAAAAAAGTTTTCAAGTCCTATTTACCAAATACTGCTTTTGAGGCAATTTTCTATTTTAATTTTCCTTTTATTAAAATGCTTATTTTCTTAAGTCATTTTGTGGTTAGTTTACTTTGAACATGATTCAGATATTTCACAATTTATGTATGGAAAAACAAGTTTTCCCATGTCTAGTTATTATCTGATTTACAGAAAATCTAATAGTGAAGTGGTCCCCTATTCAACATCAGTAAATTTAAACGTACCAGTTGAAATGGGGAAACAGATATAATTATCCAGATAAATTCATCCTTCCCTATCCTACAGAAGTACCAAAGAGATACTTTTACCCAGATTTTGAACAAAATGTTTTGTGGTGCAAATCCTTGGATAATTGCATCAATTTAGTGTAGGAGGAAACCTGAGGGAGGATATGTTCCAAAAATAACTTAAAACTTGTAAAATACAATTGCTTTACTGTGGTGTTGGAGAAGACTCTTGAGAGTCCCTTGGACTGCAAAGAGATCCAACCAGTCCATTCTAAAGGAGATCAGTCCTGGGTGTTCATTGGAAGGACTGATGCTAATGCTGCAACTCCAATACTTTGGCCACCTCATGCGAAGAGTTGACTGGAAAAGACCCTGATGCTGGGAGGGATTGGGGGCAGGAGGAGAAGGGGATGACAGAGGATGAGATGGATGGATGGCATCACTGACTCGACGGACATGAGTTTGGGTAACTCTGGGAGTTGATGATGGACAGGGTGGCCTGGCGTGCTTAGATTCATGGGGTTGCAAAGAGTCAGACACGACTGAGCAACTGAACTGAACATAAGCTTCCCTGGTGGCTCACTTGGGAGTCTGCTTACAATGTGGGAGACCCAGGTTTGATCCCTGGGTGGGGAAGATTCCCTGGAGAAGGAAATGGCAACCCACTCCAGTATTCTTGCCTGGAGAATTCCATGGACAGAGGAGCCTGTTCAGGCTACAGTTCATGGGATCACAACGAGTCAGACATGACTGAGTGACTCACACTTTCACTTTACTCTAACATAAAGCTCTTGGGAATATAAATTCATACTACCACTTGCAGTGAGCATTTTGGCAATGCTTATCAAAATGTAAAATTTTTAAATTTTACTTTGATTTAAGAATTCTATTTAAAGGCATTTATTCTACAGGTAAGTCTCCCACATAAAATGTTGTATGTGCAAAGATACTCATTATACTAATGAGGAAGAAGAGGACTAAAGTCCAGGGGGTTGTCTAGAGTCAGACATGACTGAGCACACACACATGTATCTGTGAAACTTGTTTAAAGAAATGTTATCTTTTTGGCATCTTTAGTGTTTACTGTATAAAAATTTAATGTGTCATAATCTAGCTTAAATCTGTATTTTCTGACTTCATATGTAGTATGAGAACTTTACCAGAGCATATTTCCATTTCTCCTCTCCCAGCCCTTGCACCTTTGTCATATATTTTGTTTTTCTGTCCTTAGTGGAATGCCATACTCCATGATGTATTTAATGGAATAATTGCAACAGTTAGAAAAAATGAGGAACCATTTTATGAATTATGTGGGATATGTTCCAAAATGTACTGTTGAATTTTAAAAAGTGAACAACAATATATAGCCTCCATGCGCATGTGCACGTGCGTGCGCAGAACTATTTACATATATGCTTACAGAGTAAAGCCCATCTTGGAAAATGCTGCAACGGTTCAGTAATTGGTCATAGTTCCTGTGGGGAGAGGAATTGGAGAACGTGCATCTTTTTCAACTTGTACCTCACTTATGCATTTTCGAGTACAACAAATAAATACGTAAATAAATAAATTGAGGTAGACAAAGAGGGTCGACACTGGAGTGGGAAACATGACAAGAAGTCTCTGCGATCAGATACTTGACTGTATCAATATCTGCGTCGTGAGAATTGTAGCTGGGAAACCAAAGAGGAGGAGCAGATATGAAATACTGAAGATTGAGCTTGGTTTTATGAATATTACATTTGAAAACATAGCTTCAGAGAAGTGAATTTAGAGCACAAAAACCGTAAAGAAATGGGTGTGAGATAATATTTTAAATTTGCTTATATGTAGATGTTAATTGAAACATGAAAGTGAAGAAGTTCACCCAGATTGTACAGTGAAGAAGGAAGAAAGGAAAAGATAGAATTCTGTGACTAATGAAATAAGAGATGCCACATGAAAGAAGACAATAAAGGACAGAAATGTCATGGACCTAACAGAAGCAGAAGATGTTAAGAAGAGATGGCAAGAATACACAGAAGAACCATACAAAAAAGATCTTCATGACCTAGATAACCATGATGGTGTGATCACTCACCTAGAGTCAGACATCCTGGAGTGTGAAGTCAAGTGGGCCTTAAGAATCATCACTGTGAACAAAGCTATTGGAGGTGACAGAATTCCAGTTGAGCTATTTCAAATCTGAAAAGGTGATGCTGTTAAAGTGCTGCATGTAATATGCCAGCAAATTTGGCGAACTCAGCAGTGGCCACAGAACTGGAAAAGGTCAGTTTTCATTGCAATTCCAAAGAAAGGCAATGCCAAAGAACGTTCAAACTACCACACCATCACACTCTTCTCACACACTAACAAAGTAATGCTCAAAATTCTCCAACCCAGGCTTCAATAGCATGTGAACTGTGAAATTCCACATGTTCAAGCTGGATTTAGAAGGGGCAGAGGAGCCATAAATCAAGTTGCCCACATCTTTTGGACCATCAAAAAAGCAAGAGAATTCCAGAAAAACATCTATTTCTGCTTTATTAACTATGCCAAAGCCTTTGACAATGTGGATCACAACAAAATGTGGAAAATTCTTCAAGAGATGGAAGACAACCTTACCTTCCTCCTGAGAAATCTATATTCAGGTCAGGAAGCAACAGTTGGAACTGGACATGGAAAAACAGACTGGTTCCAAATTGGGAAAGGAGTATGTCAAGGCTATATATTGTCACCCTGCTTATTTAACTTATATGCAGAGTACATCATGAGAGAAATGCTGGGCTGGATGAAGCACAAGCTCGAATGAAGATTGTCAGGAGAAATATCAATAATCTCAGATATGCAGATGACACCATCCTTATGGCAGAAAGCTAAGAAGAATAAATGAGCCTCTTGATGAAAGTGAAAGAGGAGAGTGAAAAAGTTGGCTTAAAACTCATCATTCAGAAAACTAAGATCATGGCATCCGGTCCCAGCACTTCATGGCCAACAGATGGGGAAACCATGGAAATAGTGAGAGACTTTATTATTTTGGTCTCCAAAATCACTGCAGATAGTGACTGCAGCCATGAAATTAAAAGACACTTGCTCTTTGGAAGAAAAGCTATCACCAACATAGACAGCATAGACATTACTTTGCCAACAAAGGTCAGTCTAGTCAAAGCTATGGTTTTTCTAGTAGTCACGTAATAGATGTGAGAGTTGGACTGTAAAGAAAGCTGAGTGCCAAAGAATTGATGCTTGTGAACTGTGGTGTTGGAGAAGACTCTTGAAAGTCCCTTGCACTGCTAGGAGATGCAACCAGTCCATCCTAAAGGAAATCAGTCCTGAGTATTCATTGGAAGGACTGATGTTGAAGTTGACAGTCCAATACTTCGGCCACATGTTTCAAAGAGCTGACTCACTGGAAAAGACTCTGATGCTGGGAGAGATTGAAGGCAGGAGGAGAAGGGGACGACAGAGGATGAGATGGTTGGATGGCATCACCGACTCTATAGACATAAATTTGAGCAAGTTCTGGGAGTTGGTGATGGACAGAGAAGCCTGGCATGTTGCAGTCCATGGGGTCATGAAGAGTCGGACATGACTGAGGTCAACTGAACTGAACGTGAGAGATGGAAAGGAAATCAAATTCTGCAAAGAAGTAAGAGATGCTGTGATGTAAAAGAAGCACAGGGAATGTGAATAGTGTGATGACCAAAAGTAGAAACCAATTTAGGGATTAGGAGATAGTCCATGGCAGAGATTTTTGATCTGCATCTACTGTCTCTAGATCCAGGGATCCTACAACATTTAAATATATAATGCATATGTTGGCTGGAGCACTTAGTAGCCTCTGTACCTTGTTGTTCTGGGGCAAGTCCTGCCTATGGGGACCACTTCTCACCCTTCCAGAAGCCACTGTCTGTTGGAAACAGTAGCCTCCAGCTCACCAATCTCCCATCTTCTGAATCTGGAGATTAATTTATTGCCCATCTTTTTTCTTTTTCCCTTTTTTTTTCTAAAATTGGAGGATAATTGCTTTACAATAATGTGTTGGCCTCTGCCATACATCAACACCAATCAGCACAGGTATACATATGTCCTCTCCCTCCTGAACCCCCTCCCATCTCCCACCCCAAAGCAATATTTGGCTTTCTCTTTCTTTCTGACTTACTTCACTCTGTATAAAAGGCATGCTCACCCTTTTTTTGTATTCTTACCTGACATCTAAGTGGGATTTTAATGTCTGTGATAATTGTTAAAAATATATGTTTCAAACTTTCATAGATAGAAGTTATATATTAATTTATAGTATATGTAATATATAAACATTAGTGTATGTGTGCATGTAAACGTGCTGGTTGTTAAGTTGGTATATGTGTGTATGTATATATATATATGTATATATATGTATGTGTATGTATATATATGTATATATATGTATATGTATGTATATATATTCCTTTTAAACCACCTTACAACCAGGATACTGTAAAAAAAAAATCTGTTTATCTCTTATCCATGAACAGACTGTGGTCAGGGACATGACCAGGAGTGTCACTTAATTGGAAAACACTGACAGCTGAAACCAAGTGATAGGTTCTGTTTGAACTTTTTAAAGATATCCGTTGAGCTTCCCTGGTGACTCAGATGGTAAAGAATCTGCCTGCAGTGCAGGAGACCGAGTTTTGATCCCAGGGTTGGGAAGAGCCCCTGGAGAAGGGAATGGTAACCCACCCCAGTATTCTTGCCTGGAGAATTTCATGGTCAGAGGAGCCCGGAAGGTTACAGACCAAGGGGTCACAAAGAATTGGACATGACTGAATGACTTTCACACACACACACACCAAGATATCCATCATGCTTTTTATATGGGTCAATTTGAAAAAATATATTTGCCAAAGACTTGTTATTATCTAAGAATTCAGCACAGTATTTCTCACCACTTTCTCCATCACTGCACCCCAAAATAAATGAGCTTTGTCCTTATGTGTAAGCTTTCTTTTTCTGCAAAAAGGAGAAGAAATGACAAAGAATATGACTTAGCTACTTGTGGAAGTTGAAATCAGTGATTTTCAATGAAATAAATCTGGCTTGTTCTCTACCAATTGCCTAAATAAAGAGTGGGAAACCAAAAGATCTCTGCCTTTTAGTATTTGGTTAATTCTTGAAGATAATTTTGCTAACCTCAGCATTAAACCTAAGATTAAAATATTTGCAAACCACAGCTTGATTAAGGCCAAAAAGTGATTAAAATAAATGATTGTACTGAGATTATATATATTCCCTAGGCACTAAATTTATCAGAAACAAGAAAGCTGCCTAGACTATCTTCGAAGAGCCAAATTGCATTTCTGTACTTTTCAGTGTATCTTAGCAACCCACAGAACAGAATCTGTATCCTTGAGTGAAGAGAAGATTCATACTCTCATATACTATGTTTTAAAAAAGCATTAAAATTCATGATTTTTTATTACATATCTGGATGAGATAGTCCTTCTCAAAAATATCAGAAAGCCATTTAATTGTATTATATTTCATGGGGAAAATGTACTTTAATTTTTGTTGTTGTTGTTGTTTGTTTATACAATTTACATAATATTTCAGAGGGATGAAACAAGGTTTTTACTACAGGGCTTATATATAATTACTGAGTATAAACAGACATTTGTATAGATAAGAATGTCTGTATTGTTTATGTAACTCTATCATTAGAGATAACAATTTTTAGGGAAATTAAGTATCTTGGTTTTTCCAGTCATTAAGTACAGATATGAGAGTTGGACCATAAAGAAGGCTGAGCACCAAAGAACTGATGCTTTCAAATTGTGCTGGAGAAGACTCTTGAAAGTCCCTTGGGCAGCAAGGAGATCAAGCCAGTCAATCCTAAGGAAATCAGCTCTGAATATTCAATGAAAGGACTGATGCTGAAGCTGAAGCTCCAGTACTTTGGCCAATTGATGTGAAGAGCCAACCCATTGCAAAAGACCCTGATGCTGGGAATGATTGAAGGCAAAAGGACAAGGGAGTGGCAGAGGATGAGACAGTTAGACATCATCACTGACTCAATGGATATGAATTTGAGCAAATTTTGGGAGATAGTGGAGAACAGGGGACCCTGGCTTGCTGCATGCAGTCCACAGGGTCACAAATAGTTGGACATAAGTGACTGAAAAACAAGAATAATATCTTGGGATAAACATTATATATGCATATTCATTCATATAAATCAATTCATTATGTATTTATTGAGCACCTATTGTGTGCCACACATGGTGCAAAGAAGTTAAGAAATTCAGGTAAAAATGGCAGTTTCTGTCTCAGTGCATAACTTTCTAAAGAAGAAAACAAAAAGAAAAAAAAATTGTGCAATGTGATGAGAGCAATGATAAAGATGTGTCCTGGGATATTGTATGCATTGAAGTACAAACACAATAGATACACAGGTTTACAAAAAAAGAAAAAAAGAAAAAAAAATCCTTTTATTGTGTAATATAAAATTTGAGCTATTTCACCCTAAACACTTAGAACATATAAACATTTTACTTGTTAAGAAGGGATTAAAAAAAAATGCCACACTTATCTTGATTTCTCCTTTACAGAAATTTGGGTAATTTTCCCCCTTTGTAGAGCTATCACTGATATTATAGTGTATTTTTTGCATATTTTACCTTAGCCTTAAATTTTCACTAAATTGTCTTATAATATTATGTTTGTCCCATGGGAGAGCAAAACAGATACCTGAAATTGAGAGGCTCTTTTTAAATGATGAAAACAGAGTCATAAAATAATTTATCTTGATTCCTTTTTCCTATAGTTTAAATGTTGTCTTGTTGTCCTTGATAAAATCAGTGTGATTGAACATTTTTTTTTCCAGAATTCTTTTTAGTTTTAAAAACTCTGTCTACAGCATGAGTTGATCTAAGTAGACCACTTCCCTTCCTCCAGATCTTTTATTATCATTTATCAATTATTCTTAAAACATTTTCTTAATAGTTTTTTCATCTATTCTCAGAAAGTGCTTGTGAATATTAAAAGAATAATTTATCCAGTGTTTTATAAACCTCACCCATGTTTCTCAGTGTACTGTTTACCTTTCCTTACCATGGACCAAAGAGGGAAAATTTCAAATAGTTGAGAATTGTCCAAACGAGATGATTCAAATCATGTATAATCCTAAAAATTAGTCTAATCTGTGTATAATTACAGCAAGTCATGAATAAGTCTGGGTTTCCCCGGTAGTTCTAGTGGTAAAGAATCTGCCTGCCCATGCAGGAGGTGCAAGAGAAGCAGGTTTGGTCTCTGGGTTGGGAAGATCTTCTGGAGTAGGAAGTGGCAACCTGTTCCAGTATTCTTGCCTGGAAATTTCCATGGCCAGAGGAACCATGGTCAGAGGAAGGAAAGTCCGTGGGCCACAAAGAGCTGGACACAACTGAGCGACTACACACGTGATTAAGAGTAATCATTGATTTCGTAAGGTTTTACTGTGTTACAAGTAATGTTTTCTCTGCTGCTCTGTTTCTAATTTTGTTCCAATAATCTGTAGCTCCTGTATGTATCCTGTTTTCTCCTTGTGTCACTGTAGACAGTGAGTTCAGGATTTAAAATTTTAAGTCTGTCCATCCACAATTGTTTCAGAGGATGGCTCACTTTTACATCATTCTCTCTAGACAGCTTTCCATCAGCTAATAAGCAAGGGTCCAGGCAAACCTCTCTGAGTTCTGTCCTCTCCTTTCTAATTCCACTGCCACATCCACTGCCTTGGATCAGGCCATTGGACTGGTCCATGTGTCACCTATCTCTATACTTGCTCATCGTTTTTCTTCTGGCATTCTAATCAAACAAGACTTTCTCAAACCTAACATGAAGCTTTCATTTTAAAAAGAGGTCTGCATTTGTCTCAAGCTACTTTCTCATGATGTCTGACAAGCTTCCTTGAACAGGAAGAGATAAGAGGTGTTTCTGGCAATGATTGGCCAGTTTTGCTATAGAAATTCTTCCATTACCACTGTATTAATGGTCTTGGACAAAGTGTGGTAGAAGGAAGCCACAGGGAGGAAGGAAAAGACAGCCCAGTTTTAGGGGATAAACTTTCAGGAAGGGAAGCTTATTACAGCATCAAAGAGCCCAGGTTTGTAGATAGAGACTTTTAGAGTTTGTGTTGTGACAATGAGACTAGGAAGAGAGGACTGTGATTCTGCCAAAGCAAACGTGAGGCCAGGCCTGTGATGCTGTGTGTCCCAAGAGGCTGAACTAGAGGGAGCAGATAATAAAGTTTCACATCTGTACTTTGATCCCAGTTAATTTATTTTTTATTGAAGGATAGTTGCTTTACAGAATTTTGCTCTTTTCTATCAAACCTCAGCATGAATCAGCCATAGGTATACATATATCCCCTCCCCTTTGAACCTCCCTCCCATCTCCCTCCCCATCCCACCCCTCTAGATTGATGCAGAGCCCCTGTTTGAGTTTCCTGAGCCATACAGCAAATTCCCCTTGGCTATCTATTTTACATATGATAATGTAACTTTGCATGTTACCCTTTCCATACATCTCACCCTCTCCTCCCTTCTCCCCATGTCTGTAAGTCTATTCTCTATGTCTGTTTCCCCACTGTTGCACTGTAAATAAATTCTTCAGTACCGTTTTTCTAGATTCTGTATATATGTGTTAAAATATGGTATTTATCTTTCTCTTTCTGACTCACTTCACTCTGTATAATAGGTTCTAGGTTCATCCATCTCATTAGAACTGACTCAAAGGTGTTCTTTTTTATGGCTGAGTAATATTCCATTGTGTATATATACCACAACTTCTTTATCCATTCATCTGTTGATGGACATCTATGTTGCTTCCATATTCTAGTTATTGTAAATAGTGCTGGAATGAACAATGGGATCCCAGTTAATTTAAATGGAGCCCAGATAACAAAAAGAAGTGGCGAAATCCACCAAAGTAACAAACAATTCTAAACATGGAAATCCTCTGTACATAGGGGTAACAATGCTTCCTGGTATGGTTGTTAGTGGGAGTAGTAACTCACATTCTCCTTCCCTCATCCTCTCATCTTTCTCTTCCTCTCTTCATCTCTCCTCTTCTTTCTTTTTCATTTATTTTTATTAAATACTGAGAAAATACTATTTACACCATTCACAATATGTGAATTATAATAATATGAATACTCTGAACCCACTATTTCATTAAAATGGAGAATATTGCATTATTTTTAGTTTCCTATATGCTTCCCTTCACAGAGTTAATAGTGGTAAGAATCATGTTTACCATTCTTATGGTTTTCTTTGTAGCTTTTCCACATTTTTGTAACCCTAAACACT
The DNA here is from genome assembly GCF_014754425.2 of Oryx dammah. Classification (NCBI taxonomy): domain Eukaryota; kingdom Metazoa; phylum Chordata; class Mammalia; order Artiodactyla; family Bovidae; genus Oryx; species Oryx dammah. The sequence continues at coordinate 135,200,905 of NW_024070186.1, read as the reverse complement.
AAGTTCCAAATGATGTTTAGGTCTGCATTTTTAAATTTTAGGCAATGAAATCATGTAGTGTGCATTCTTCTGCAGTTTTCTCTCCAATTTATCTTCTTGAAATGCATTTTTGTTGTAGATTGTTACTTATTTCATTTTTGTTGATGGAGGGAATTGTGGTAGATATTTGGGTTGCTTCTAGTTTTTGTTTTTTTCTACTAAAAACAGAGCTTCTAGGAGTATTTTGCTATGTATTTCTTGGTCCATAGTTTCTCTAGGGTATAAATGTAGGAGAGCAATTACTTTGCCACACCTAGGATAAAGACACCTCTAGATGCAGTCAAATTGTTTTCAAAGTGACAATATATCCTGCTGTGTGTAAATATTTGGTGTTCCACATCCTTGATAAGTCTTGACATTCTCAGTCTTTATAATTTCCAATCAGGTAAATTTGAAATGATATCCTACTGTGGAGTTCTCCTGAATAGTAATGAAGTTGAATATCCTCTATATATTCATCGATCCTTCAGATTTTCTATTCTCTGAGGTGTCTTTTAATCCTTTTCCTCATTTTTCTACAGAGTTGCTTCTCTTCTGTACATTGAACAAATTGCATTGCAAGGGATCTCTGCCATAGAAATTTATTTGCTGTAAATATCTTCTTCTCCCAGGCTGTGATTTATATTTTTACTCTCTTTGCACCATTGTTTGATGAACAGACATTCTAGAATTTAAGGTATTCAAATTTGTCAACAGTTTCATGCACTTTTCTTCTTAATTAATAAATCCTTCTATATCATAAAAATATAAAGATATTTTTGCTATTATTTCCTAAATTTTATATCTTTCTTTTTAAAATGTATTTATTTTCTTGAGAAACCTATATGCAGGTCAGGAAGCATCAGTTAGAACTGGACATGGAACAACAGACTGGTTCCAAATAGGAAAAGGAGTACGTCAAGGCTCTATATTGTCACCCTGCTTATTTAACTTCTGTGCAGAGTACATCATGAGAAACGGTGGGCTGGAAGAAGCACAAGCTGGAATCAAGATTGCTGGGAGAAATATCAATAACTTCAGATATGCAGATGACATCACCCTCATGGCAGAAAGTGAAGAGGAACTAAAGAGCCTCTTGATGAAAGTGAAAGAGGAGAGTGAAAAAGTTGGCTTAAAGCTCAACATTCAGGAAATGAAGATAATGGCATCTGGTCCCATCCTTTCATGGGAAATAGATGGAGAAACAGTGGAAACAGTGTTAGACTTTTTTTTTTTTTTTGGCTCCAAAATCACTGTATATGGTGACTGCAGCCATGAAATTAAAAGACGCTTACTCCTTGGAAGGGAAGTTATGACCAACCTAGACAGCATATAAAAAAGCAGAGACATTACTTTGCCAACAAAGATCTGTCTAGTCAAGGCTATGGTTTTTCCAGTGGTCATGTATGGATGTGAGAGTTGGGTCATAAGGAAGAATGAGTGCTAAAGAATCGATGCTCTTGAATTGTGGTGCTGGAGAAGACTCTTGAGAGTTCCTTGGACTTCAAGGAGATCCAACCAGTCCATTCTGAAGGAGATCAGCCCTGGGATTTCTTTGGAAGGAATGATGCTAAAGCTGAAACTCCAGTACTTTGGCCATGTCATGTGAAGAGTTGACTCATTGGAAAAGACTCTGATGCTGGGAGGGATTGGGGGCAGGAAGAGAAGGGGATGACCGAGGATGAGATGGCTGGATGGCATCACTGATTTGATGGACATGAGTCTGAGTGAACTCCGGGAGCTGGTGATGGACAGGGAGATCTGGCGTGCTGAGATTCATGGGGTTGCAAACAGTCAGACACGACTGAGTGACTGAACTGAACTGAACTGATTTTTAATTGGAGGGTAATTGCTTTACAATATTGTGTTGGTTTCTGCCATACATTAACATGAATCAGCCATAGGTATACAGATGTCCCTTTTCTCTCGAAACTCCTACCACTTATCCCATCCCTCCCCTATAGGTTGTCACAGAGCACAGAATTCAAACTTCCTGAGTCATACAGCAAATTCCCACTGACTATCTAATGTTACATATGCTAATGAATATGTTTCAATGCTATTTTCTCAATTTGTCCCACCCTCCCATTCCCCCACTGTGTCCACAAGTCTTTTCTGTATGTCTGTGTCTCCACTGCTGCCCTGCAGATAACTTTATATCCAGATAACTAATTGTCAAAATAGAGATATCACTTTGCCAACAAAGGTTTTTATAATCAAAGCTATTGTTTTTACAGTAGTCATGTATAGGGATGTGAGGGCTGGATCATAAAGAAGGCTGAGCCCTGAAGAATTGATGCTTTCTAATTGTGGTGCTTCACAAATACGTGAACTGTGAAATTCCAGATGTTGAACCTGGTTTTAGAAAAGGCAGAGGAACCAGACATCAAATTGCCAACATCCACTGGATCATGGAAAAGCAAGAGAGTTCCATAAAAACATCTATTTCTCCTTTATTGACTATGCCAAAGCCTTTGACTGTGTGGATCACAACCAACTGTGGAAAATTCTGAGAGAGATGGGAATACCAGACCACCTTACCTGCCTCTTGAGAAATCTGCATGCAGGTCAGGAAGCAACAGTTAGAACTGGACATGGAATAGACTGATTCCAAATAGGAAAAGGAGTACGTCAAGGATGGATATTGTCACCCTGCTTACGTAACTTATATGTAGAGTACATCATGAGAAACGCTGGGCTGGAAGAAGCACAAGCTGGAATCAAGATTACCAGGAGAAATATCAATAATCTCAGATATGCAGATGACACCACCCTTATGGCAGAAAGTGAAGAGCAACTATAAAGCCTCTTGATGAAAGTGAAAGAGGAGAGTGAAAAAGTTGGCTTAAAGCTCAACATTGAGAAAACGAAGATCATGGCATCTGGTCCCATCACTTCATGGGAAATAGATGGGGAAACAGTGGAAACAGTGTCAGACTTTATTTTTGGGGGCTCCAAAATCACTGCAGATGGTGATTGCAGCCATGAAATTAAAAGATGCTTACTCCTTGGAAGAAAAGTTATGACCAACCTAGATAGCATATTCAAAAGCAGAGACATTTGCCAACAAAGGTCCGTCTAGTCAAGGCTATGGTTTTTCCAGTGGTCATGTATTGATGTGAGAGGTGGACTGTGAAGATAGCTGAGTGCCGAAGAATTGATGCTTTTGAACTGTGGTGTTGGAGAAGACTCTTGAGAGTTCCTTGGACTTCAAGGAGATCCAACCAGTCCATTCTGAAGGAGATCAGCCCTGGGATTTCTTTGGAAGGACTGATGCTAGAGCTGAAACTCCAGTACTTTGGTCATCTCATGCGAAGAGTTGACTCATTGGAAAAGACTCTGATGCTGGGAGAGATTGGGGGCAGGAGGAGAAGGGGACGACAGAGGACGAGATGGCTGGATGGCATCACCAACTCGATGGATGTGAGCTTGAGTGAACTCCGGGAGTTGGTGATGGACAGGGAGGCCTGGTGTGCTGCAATTCATGGGGTCACAAAGATCTGGACACGACTGAGCTGAACTGAAAGCTTGAAAATTATTCTGTTTTCCAAAATGCCTACTAATTTACAAACCATATTAGTCTCAAATCTTATGGGGCATATATATTTATATTCTTTTGTTTATTACTATTTCTGTGACTTCCCCTTATTTCCACTTTAACAAATGTTTCCTTTGTCATATTCTGCTGTTGCTGCTACTGCTAAGTAGCTTCAATCGTGTCAGACTCTGTGCAACCCCAGAGACGGCAGCCCACCAGGCTCCCTCGTCCCTGGGATTCTCCAGGCAAGAACACCGGAGTGGGTTGCCATTTCCTTCTCCAATGCATGAAAGTGAAAAGTGAAAATAAGTGAAGTCGCTCAGTTGTGTCTGACTCTCAGTAACCCCATGGACTGCAGCCTACCAGGCTCCTCCGTCCATGACATTCTCCAGACAAGAGACTGGAATGGGCTGCCATTGCCTTCTCCGTTTCAAACTTCTAATTCTATTCTATCCAAGAACAAAAAAGGCCATATTCATAACACTGAGGTCTATAATTTTGGTTGAAAAGGATGAGTTTAAAAAAGTTCCTAAGCTATAAGGGAAGCCATAATCTGGAAAAAAGGAGAAATAAATCACTGTTGTGGGATTTTTAAAAAAAGGAAATTTCCAGATGATGATGTCATTAAGTCAAGTAGAATGAAAGTGATTTGGGAAGGTTGTTCCCTGGGGCAGTTCTTATAAATGAAGTGTCCTTATGAATGAAAGAGGGAGGCAGCTGTGTCAAAGTCAGAGATGCAGTTGTGGCCATCAAAACAGAAGTCTATGATGTACCATTGGCTTTGAAGATGAGTGATTAGCATTGAAACATACACATTACCAAACATAAAACAGGTAGCCAGTGGGAATTTGCTGGTTGATGCAAGGAGCTCAACCCAGTGCTCTGTGACAGCCTAGAGGGGTAGGATGGAGTGGGGAGATGCGAAGGAAGTTCAGGAGGGCGGAGACCGATGTATACCTATGGCAGAGTTATGTTGATGTACAGCAGAAACCAATGTAACATTGCAAAGCCATTATCTTCCAATTAAAAATAAATCAATTTTAAAACAGGAAACAATCTTGAGCCTGGGAAAGCCTCTAGAACCTGGAAACGTTAACGAAACAGATTCTCCTTCAGAGCCTCAAAAATAAATGCAACCATGTAGATATTTAGATTTAAGCCCAGTGAAACTGATGTCAGATGTCTACTACATACAACTATAAGATAATAAATTTCTGTTGTCTTAAGTTGATGTGTTTGTGGTAATTTGTTATAGCAACAATAGGAAACTAGTACTAAGGGCACAAGAATATATTTTAAGGAAATAAGTAATTTTTTTTTTTAAAAAGCAGAATCCTATGAAATAGGAGACAGTGAGCTATAAAGATTTCTAGGAAAATAATTACAGTTCTCAAGCCAGAGTATCAGAAAACACTTCTACTCCTTGGTTCTGCAAATATCAGTTATAAATGCTTACTAACTCATACCTAGTTTCAGATTATGTGAAAGGTTTAACTATCTCTAGTTTTATTTTACAGTGAAATTCATTTTAGCAGAAAAAATAAACTACACATTTGCTAAACTCTGAAGATAAGACCATAAATAAGGCAGTGTTTCTTATTCCCTTAGTTTGAGGCATACAATCTAGTATAGTGTTTTTCTGTTTGACCATAACCCATAGTAGAAAATAGATTTTCCATTGCCATTCAGTTTATATACCTACAACTGAACTAAAGGTTGATATGCTCTAATTTAATGTTCTATTCTCTTCTAGTCTATTTCATTAAAAAATGCTGCATAGAAACCATTAGTTTGAGTTTATAACCTTCTAATGGCTGTGAAAAACACTAGTTTTGTAAGTTAGGTATGTAGAGAAATAGTTGAATGTGTCATACACTATAACTGAGACGAAAATGACAACCATGGTAATTGCAAGAAAAATAGTATTCACTAACATTTGGAAGAAAAATTATGACCAACCTAGATAGCATATTGAAAAACAGAGACATTACTTTGCCAACAGAGGTCTGTCTAGTCAAGGTTATGGTTTTTCTGGTGGTCATGTATGGATGTGAGAGTTGGACTGTGAAGAAGGCTGAGTGACGAAGAATTGATGCTTTTGAACTGTGGTGTTGGAGAAGACTCTTGAGAGCCCCTTGGACTGCAAGGAGATCCAACTAGTCCATTCTTAAGGAGATCAACCCTGGGATTTCTTTGGAAGGAATGATGCTAAAGCTGAAACTCCAGTACTGTGGCCACCTCATGCGAAGAGTTGACTCATTGGAAAAGACTCTGATGCTGGGAGAGACTGGGGGCAGAAGGAGAAGGGGACAACAGAGGATGAGATGGCTGGATGGCATCACTGACTCGATGGACGTGAATCTGAGTGAACTCTGGGAGTTGGTGATGGACAGGGAGGCCTGGTGTGCTGCGATTCATGGGGTCACAAAGAGTTGGACACGACTGAGCAACTGAACTGAACTAAACCAGGTAATCACAGTTCAGAGATAGCAGTATAAAAATGTCAAGTCAAGTATCATTTTAGTATAGGCATACCAGGGTTTTCAATTCATAAGAAATATTAAAGATGACTTTTGAAAATAGTAAAATGAAATTGTACTTGAGTTATGTGATTGGGTAGGAGGAGGCAAAATGTGCCAACATCTATGGATGAGGATGGAGTCAAGATGTGTTAAGAATGGCAGAAGCCAACACTTTTGGTGTAGCCTGCGAGGTCCACAGCTCCATTTGGTGATGCACCTTTATTTCAGAGGGGACACTTTTGCTTGACCCAAACCAGAAATCTGTTTTCAGAACATCTCAACACTCTTGATATTCCAAACTTAAAAGCACAGTGTATGTGACCATGTTTGCTAGAAAATGTCAGACAGGCCTTCATCTAAAACTTGTTTTTGTTATTAACATACCATGGGCTAGCAAGGTTACATGATCATTAGTCAATGCCTACCTTTAATCACTGGGAGCTGTCAATATTTGCCCAAAGAAACTGACAACTGTTAAATGATCAACTTAGTTTCTTTTAGTTCTACAACAAACTTTACCCTGTGTACAAAGGAACTTGTAGCACTTTATCTCTTAAGCCCATATTTTTCAGAGAGGTGTGCTGTTGAAAACACTCCTGTGGAGTTTAGTAATCTGCATTTCAGCAAGCACCCTCCTTGTTCCCCAAACACTGCCGTTTGAGAACACTCGCTGAAACTGGGGAAGCTACTGCCTGAGTGCACTGGCAATCCCATCAGATCTACTACAGTCTTATCTCCTTTCTCCCTCTCCAGCCTCAAACTCTAAAGGCAAGGCAGTTGTCCTAATCATTGCTCTGAAAACCATGGCATTTTCCTTTTCACCACACCTAGAATTCTTCTCTTTGACAAGTATTTTCCTCTTAGGCCATAATCTAAAATTTTTCCTGACTCTGGTAGCATCATAAGGACTGAAAGTAGAGAATGAGCATATACTATCAACCATTTGTTATTTATTATTTTAAATCTTGATCTTCTAAGAAAGGCTAGAAGACAATGTCAACAGTGCTGAAAACATTATGTTTAATGTATTATCTTCCCATTCTCTCCTCTGATTCCTCAGATTCCCTTCTGTGCTGACAATTATCTTCCTACATAAAAAGCCCTTATCTCTGTCCCTCCCCAATTCTCGCTGAATACCTAAGTAACTTCTTTTTCTGCAATGTCCTGGAACTCGTAGAGTGGATACAAAAGAGTGACTGCAAATAAATAAGTCACATGCACCTTTCTTAGAGGTCTGACATTTACAAAGAGAGAAAGAGAGAAAAGTTGTGGACAAATAATGGTGTCTACCATTCCAGTAAACAATGAATGTTTTCCTTCCAAAAAGCCATCAGCTACTGCTGCCATCCCTGTCATCCCTCCCTCATGCCAACAGTGCATGTTGGAGGGAACTCAGATGGAGAAAAACAAGATACTGGCCTAAGACAGTTAGAATGCATGTCAAAGGGATAATTTCAATGAACCCAGACTCTTGCATCTTCCCGTACATATAAAGTTATTTAACTTATATGCAAAGTACATTATGTGGAATGTCAGGAGGATGAGTCACAAACTGGGATTGAGATTACTGGGAGAAAAATGAACAAGCTCAGCTATGCAGATGATACCACTCCAATGGCAGAAAGTGAAGAGTAACTAAAGAGCTTCTTGATGAAGGTGAAAGAAGAGAGTGAAAAAGCTGGCTTAAAACTCACCATTCAAAAAACTAAGATCATGGCATCCTGTCCCCTCACTTCATGACAAATAGATGGAAAAAAGTGAAAACAGTGGCAGATTTTATTTTCTTGGGGTCCAAAATCATTGCAGATGGTGAAGACAACCATGAAATTAAAGGACACCTGCTCCTTGAAAGGAAAGCTATGACCAACCTAGAGAGCATATTAAAAAGCAGAGACATCACATTGCTGACAAAGATTTATTAGTCAAAGGTATGGTTTTTCCAGTAGTCATGTTTGGAAGTGAAAGTTGGACCATAAAGAAGACTGAGTGCCAAAGAATTGATGCCTTCACATTGTGGTGCTAGAGAAGGTTCTTGAGATTCCTTTGGGCAGAAGAAGATCAAACCAGTGAATCCTAAACAAAATGAACTCTGAATATTCATTAAAAGGACTGATGCTGAAGCTTCAGCTTAAATACTTTGGCCACCTGATGTGAAGAGCCAACTCACTGGAAAAGACCACTGGGAAGATTGAGGACAGGAGGAGAAGGGGGCAACAGAGGATGAGATAGTTGGATGGCATCATGGACTCAGTGGACATGAGTTGAGCAAACTCCAGGAGATAGTGAAGGACAGGGAAGCCAGGCATGTTGCAGTCCCTGGGATCACAAAGTTCGATACAACTTAACGACTGAACAACAAACCATGACACATAAAAATGGGCTAAAATCATTAATTTACAATGTCTGTTTTTTTGTGATCAGCAGTAATTCTTTTGATGTTCAACTGCATGGTATTTTGTTTTTTTCTCACAGCAAAAACTCCTATGTGTCCTGACTCTTAGCTCTGGTAGCTCAGTTGGTAAAGAATCTGCCTGAAATGCAGGAAACCCCAGTACAATTCCTGTGTCAGGAAGATCCGCTGGAGATGGGATAGGCTATCCACTCCAGTATTCTTGGGCTTCCCTTTTGACTGAGCTGGTAAAGAATCTGCCTGCAATGTGGGAGATCTGGGTTTGATCCCTGGCTTGGGAAGATCTCCTGGAGAAGGGAAAGGCTACCCACTCCAATATTCTGGCCTGGTTACCCACTCCAATATTCTGGCCTGGGGAATTCCATGGACGGTATAGTCCATGGGGTAGCAGAGTTGGAAACGACTGAACGACTTTCACTTTCACAGAATTATCTGAGCGGCTGTCTCCTGGGCTATAGTCCTCAGTAAGTTCCTAGAATAAAATATAAATTTCAACTTTGAGGCTATATGTTTTTGCTTTTTTTCAACTGGCAAGAGAAGGAAGGAAGAGAAGAAGGAGGGAGGGAAGGAGGGAAAGAAAAAAAGAGCCCCTTAAATCCTTAGAGAATAAAATGAATCCTTCCCATGATGATGATTAAGATTTAAAAACAAAGAAAGCTTTGTGATTCAAGACTGCTCACTCCAGGTATTCCTGAAACACTTCTTCTTTCCTAATTTCAGTTTTTATCATACTGTCTCAATCCCGTGAAGAGCAATAGTTATTTTAAATGGAGCCTGGATTTTTGGAAATGTTTAAATCTAATACCTCCCTCTCATACATGGCATAGAGCTGATTTTTTCCTCTCCTGTGAGTTATATATACGTAGGACACACAGAGATTGCAATAGTAATATTACCTAATTTATGTAGAGAAACAATTTTATTATTCTCTTTTAAAATGTTTCAAAATTCAATTTCTAAAATCTCCATATTGCCTATTTACAAGTAGACAATACTCTTCTGAGAGGTCTTCCTTCATCCCTGTTCTTCGTTTGCAAGTGCCACCAAAAATTAAAAGAGATTATCTGTAGTGATCATTATGATAATTATCTCTTTGCTTAGACTAAAACTAGGTATACAATAAGTGTTTAGAAACCCCTGGATAGACAAATACATGAATTATTGCTGCTACATAGATTTATTTTTTCCCATCGTGTGACTGGATTCCCTGGTGGCTCAGTGGTAAAGAATCCACCTGCCAATGCAGGAGACACAGGTTCAGTTCCTGGGTCAGGAAGATCCCGTAGTGAAGGAAATGGAAACTCACCCCTCTATTCTTGCCTGGAGAATCCCATGGGCAGAGGAGTCTGGAGGGCTACAGTCCATGAAGTTGCGAAGAGTTGGACACGGCTGAGTGACTGAGCATGTACTAATGTGACGAAGTGATTTTCCTTCCTTTTTGACATTAAGGCATTTTTTTACAGAAATGGAAAAACATTATTTAATGTGAAAAGCCACTATGATGATCTATTATAATCTTCACCCCAAAATAGAAAGGAACAATTTGTCTTTCCATGTAGTATCTAAAATTGTGGGTAGCAAATTTCAGTTGCTGAATGTAATTTCTGTGCAGATCCTATTCAGTTTGTTCTTCTTGGATGGCTCTGAAGCATTCCTCTAGCCTTCTACCTCTGAGTTTTGTTTTAAGAACATTCTTGTCAGTTGAGATTAAGATAACATTTTTCACTGAAGACAAAAGTTGAGAAAGAATTCTAGTCACTTGAACTGAAGAGTCCGCTGTTCTGTTTACTCCATCTTTTCTCTGTTCTTCTGCAGAGTGTGGAGTGTGCCCCCAAGTGACTAAGAGTCAACAGGTATAATTCCTGGTGAGTAAGGAGTTGCACAACATCTGCTTACATACAACAAAGGCGAAGTGCTGAATTTCAGGTTAGCTTTCTGTCATTCTATTAAATATTCTAGAAAAACTTTCAAATGAGTATTTCAGGGTGTAGGAAAGATTTCTGCCATACTGTTCAATCTCTGTTCATTTTCTTGTGATTTAATGGATCTTCAGAAAGGTAACTCTGCTCAGGGTGGTGGTGGTGTTCAGTCACTAAATCGTGTCCAACTCTTTTGTGAACCATGGACTGCAGCCCGCCAGGCTCCTCTGTCCATGGAATTTCCCAGACAAGAAATGACTGGAGTTGGGTAGTCATTTTCTTCTCCAGGGGATCATCCCGACCCAGGGACAGAACCTGAATCTGCTGGATTGGCAGGAGTTGTAAGGTAGATTCTTTATTACTGAACCATCAGGAAAACTTTTCACCAAAATATCTAGAATTTTCTTGACTCTAAAATAATCAGAGGTCTTTGTTAAAATAGTCATACAAAATATTTACTTCATTCTGGATTCCTTTGTCCACTAACCTACTTTTTTCTGAAGTGACTTCAAGTTCAGTTTGAGATCTGCTCATAAAGAAAATTCTTTCATTTGACAAATATTTGTATGCATACAGTGTGGTAGTAACTATTACAAAGAATGGGAGTTTGGGTTGACATGTACACTCTGCTATATTTAAAACCCCTATCCAACAAGGACCTGCTGTACAACACAGGGAGCTCTGCTCAATATTCTGTAATAACCTATGTGGGAAAGAAATTAGAAAAAGAATAGATATGTGTATATATTTAACAGAATTACTATGATGTACACCTGAAACTAACATGGCGTTATTAATCAACTATACTATAATATAAAATTAAAGTTTTTGAAAAAAGGGTGGAGAACAAGGCAGAGAAGGGACCTGCCTTTACGATACTTTCATCCTAATGAATTTGTCCTGAAACACATTAGCCCACAATTCTGAACAAGTTGTTTCCCAAATTCTGCCTTCCTGTATTTTCCCAGTGTTTCTCAAGCAATCTCTATCTCAGAAAGGAATAAGACAACTTTAAATAAAAAAACCACTTGGGATGTTTACTAAAAGTTTAGATTCTCAACCTGTGAAGCCTAGAGATTCTGTTTCAATGGACAGGACTGACTCAGCAATTTTTATTTAAAAATATTTTCAAATATTTTTAAAATATGCCTTAAAAATTCTTTTTAAAAGTGTGATTTTTGGAGGAGAAGCAGAGTAGAAAAAGCAGAAAAGTTTTGTAATATCTGAAAATTGGAGTGGTAGAATAGTTTAAAAGCAATTTTATTGTTGATTTGGTGAGTACCTTAAGTTGTCTTTGGACGAAAATCATCAAAGACAGCTTATTCCAGTGCAGAAATGAACTAATAAAGAATAATGACTACTCTTCCCAAATATTTGACCACTGAATTTTCTTCCAACTCATGCAGAGGAAAATTTAAAATAAAACACACAAATGTTTAGAATTGTATAGAACTTACAAACATAAAATGAATGCACACTTTTTTTTTCCATTTACATGCTAATAATATAGCATCTCTCTGGTCTTTGATAGCTTGCATAGAACTACAGAGAACGTTTTTTATATGAATAGAAAACTCCACTACTGTGTAATCACATGATAATATATTTCATGCATTGACAGAGTCAGAAGGTATGGTTACATATGAGTAACTTCGTTTTCTCCTTAACGTAGTACAAATACTTCAAAAAGGATCTCTAACCATGTCTTTCTAATCTGAGATAGAAATTTGCCTAACAGATACAGTCTGTTATTGCTTAAATAAATTTGAATGGTAGCATTTAGTGTTTGGCACACTTTACTTTCCAGAATTTCCTTTACTGAAAACTAAGGTTTGAGGTTTCTTCCCAGAAATATTCACATTTCTAAAGACAACAAATAAAAGAATTAATTTTTATTACCTTCTTGCCAACTGTCTAAATTTTCATCTATTTTTTCCTTCATTTTAGATTTAACACAGCCATTGTCAAATCAATAAAAATGCCTCTTATATTTACCCAGAAATACAGGTTCCATTTTCTAAAGTAAAGAAATAAAAACAAAAATAAACAATGGGACCCAACTGAACTTAAAACTTCTGTACAGTAAAAGAAATCATTGACAAAACGAAGACAATCTACTGAATGGGAGGAAAATAATTGCAAATAATATGACTGATAAGGGATTTGTTGTTGTTTAGTTGCCAAGTCACGTCTGACTCTGGGACTCCATGGACTTCCAGGCTTCCCTGTCCTTCACCATTGTCTGAAGTTTGCTCAAATTCATGATAAGGGACTAATATTTAACATATATAAACACCTCAAACAACTCAACATCAAAACAAACAACCCAGTTAAAAAATGGGCGTGAGAACTGAACAGACATTTTTCCAAAGAGAAAATGCAGCTGGCCAGAGGCGCATGGAAAGATACTCAACATTGCTAATCACTGAGGAAATGCAAACCCAAACCACAACTTGATATCACCTCACAACGGTCAGCATGTTTATCATCAAAAAGAACACAAGTAATAGTTGGCAAGGATGTGGAGAAAAGGAAACCCTTTTACACTGTTGTTGGGAATGTAAACTGGTGTGGCCACTGTGGAAAACATAAGAAATTTCTCAAATAACTAAAACTAGAACTACCGTCAGTCAGTTCAGTTCAGTCGCTCAGTCGCGTCCGACTCTTTGAGACCCCGTGGACTGCAGCACTCCAGGCTTCCCTGTCCACCACGAACTCCTGGCGTTTGCCCAAACTCGTGTCCATTGAGTCGGTGATGCCATCCAGCCATCTCATCCTCTGTGGTCCCCTTCTCCTCTGCCTTCAGTCTTTCCCAGCATCAGGGTCTTTTCCAATGAGTCAGCTCTTCACCTCAGGTGGCCAAAGTACTGGAGTTTCATATAACCAGTAATTCTACTTCTGGGTATATAGCCAAGAAAATCAAAAACATTAATTTGAAAATATACATGTATTCCAATGTTCATAGTAGCATTATTTACAATTGTCAAGATCAGGAAGCAACCTAAGTGTCCATCAACAGCTGAATGGATAAGGAGGTAAAGTATATGTGTGTGTGTGTGTGTGTGTATAGGGCTTCTCAGGTGGCTAAGATGGTAAAGAATCTGCCTGCAATGTAGGAGACTTGGGTTTGATCCCTGGGTTAGAAGGATTCCCTGGAGAAGGGAATGGCAACCCATTCCAGTATTCTTGCCTGGAGAAACCCATGGACAGAGGAGCCTGGAAAGCTAAGTCCATGGAATCACAAAGAGTCAAACATGACTGACCAACAAACACTTTTACTTTTCATATATGTGTGTGTGTATATATATATATATATATTCATACATGTTGGAGAAGGCAATGGCACCCCACTCCAGTAGTTTTGCCTGGAAAATCCCATGGACAGAGAAGCCTGGAAGGCTGCAGTCCATGGGGTTGCTGAGGGTCGGACATGACTGAGCGAATTCACCTTCACTTTTCACTTTCACGCATTGGAGAAGGAAATGGCAACCCACTCCAGTGTTCTTCCCTGGAGAATCCCAGGGATGAAGGAACCTGGTAGGCTGCTGTCTATGGGGTCTCACAGAGTCAGACACGACTGAAGCGACTTAGTAGTAGTAGTAGTATTCATATATGTAGGGCTTCCCTCATAGCTCAGTTGGTAAAGAATCTGCCTGTGATGCAGGAGACCTGGGTTCAATCCCTGAGTTGGGAAGATCCCCCAGAGAAAAGAATGGCAACCCACTCCAATATTCTTGCCTGGAGTATCCCATAAGACAGAGGAGCCTGGCAGGCTATAGTCCATGGGGTCATAAGAGTTGGACACGATTTAGTGACTAAACCACCACCACAACCATTCATATATGTATGTGTGTGTATATACATATATAAGAAAGGCAATGCAAAAGAATGCTTAAACTACCACACAATTGCACTCATCTCACATGCTAGTAAAGTAATGCTCAAAATTCTCCAAGCCAGGCTTCAGCAATATGTGAACCGTGAACTCCCTGATGTTCACGCTGGTTTTAGAAAAGGCAGAGAAACCAGACATCAAATTGCCAACATTCACTGGACCATGGAAAAAGCAAGAGAGTTCCAGAAAAACATCTATTTCTGCTTTATTGACTATGCCAAAGCCTTTGACTGTGTGGATCACAATCAACTGTAGAAAATTCTGAAAGAGATGGGAATACCAGAGCACCTAACCTGCCTCTTGAGGAATCTGTATGCAGGGCAGGAAGCAACAGTTAGAACTGGACATGGAACAACAGACTGGTCCCAAATAGGAAAAGGAGTACGTCAAGGCTGCATATTGTCACCCTGCTTATTTAACTTATATGCAGAGTACATCATGAGAAATGCTGGACTGGAAGAAACACAAGCTGGAATCAAGATTGCCGGGAGAAATATCAATAACCTCAGATATGCAGATAACACCACCCTTATGGCAGAAAGTGAAGAGGAGCTAAAAAGCCTCTTGATGACAGTGAAATAGGAGAGTGAAAAAGTTGGCTTAAAGCTCAACATTCAGAAAACGAAGCTCATGGTATCTGGTCCCATCACTTCATGGGAAATAGATGGGGAAACAGTGGAAACAGTGTCAGACTTTATTTTTTTGGGCTCCAAAATCACTGCAGATGGTGACTGCAGCCATGAAATTAAAAGACACTTACTCCTTGGAAGAAAAGTTATGACCAACCTAAATAGCATATTCAAAAGCAGAGACATTACTTTGCCGACTAAGGTCCGTCTAGTCAAGACTATGGTTTTTCCTGTGGTCATGTACGGATGTGAGAGTTGGACTGTGAAGAAGGCTGAGAGCCGAAGAATTGATGCTTTTGAACTGTGGTGTTGGAGAAGACTCTTGAGGGTCCCTTGGACTGCAAGGAGATCCGACCAGTCCATTCTGAAGGAGATCAGCCCTGGGATTTCTTTGGAAGGAATGATGCTACAGCTGAAACTCCAGTACTTTGGCCACCTCATGCGAAGAGTTGACTCATTGGAAAGACTCTGATGCTGGGAGAGATTGGGGGCAGGAGGAAAAGGGGACGACAGAGGATGAGATGGCTGGATGGCATCACGGACTCGATGGACGTGAGTCTGAGTGAACTCCGGGAGATGGTGATGGACAGGGAGGCCTGGCGTGCTGTGATTCATGGGGTCGCAAAGAGTCGGACACGACTGAGCGACTGGACTGACTGACTGAACTGATATATACTTTTCATATATATATACATACATATATATACCAACAATGGAAAACCACTTAGCCATACAAAGAATGAAATTCTGCCATGTTCAGCAACATGGATGAACCTGGAGGTCATTATGTTAAGTTAGATAAGTCAGGAATAGAAAGACAAATTCTGCATAATATCATATATGTGGATCTAAAAATACAGCAAACTAGTAAATATAACAAAAAAGAAGCAGACTCACAGATATAGATGACAAACTAATGGTTATCAGTGGAAGGGAAAGGACATTACAGAGGTGGGGAAATGGAGGTAGAAACTACTGGATATAAGGCAGGCTGAATGGTGTATTGTCCAACATGAGGAACTTAGCCAGTATCTTCCCGGCCCAGGAACTGAACCAGGGTCTCTTGCATTGCTGGCGGATTCTTTACCAGCTGAGCTACCAGGGAATCCATATATATATGGATTATATATATACATATATATATATAAATCTTTGTTCTTTGTTGTTCTTTATATATAAATAAAGAATAATAAAGGACAATATAAACTAAAAAATCTTTTATGTTAGGACAATAAAACTGTTCTTAAATTGGATTATGATAATCATCACAGCACTTGGTCAAAATATTAAAAGTACAGAATTGTATAATTTAAAAGGGTAAATGTTATGGTGTATAAGTTATATTTCAATAAAACTGTTAGAAAATGTTTACTAGGTTTATTTTAATTGCTAGAAGTGTTTGCTAAGCTTTTGGTGGCAAATCTGTGGAGAAAAAAAGGGAAGCAAGTAAAGAAATAGATTTTCCCATATTTCCTCCCTCTATTTCCGGTTTTACTTTTTTAAGACATAGTATCATCATATAGAAATCCTCCTTCAGAAGAAAGGAGTACTTCTTGTAAGCTTAGAAATTTTAGTTAAGATGGATATCTTAGATAAGTATAACCAAAAAATGTGTCTGAAAACAATGGCTATAATTTTACTTACTTATAATGTGTTTTCTTGGAAGGCTACATTCTGTATCTTTGTAAGTTTCTGAGTGGCATTTCCATTACATCTGTGAAGGATTCTCTAGAAGACATATCCACACAGAGCATGAAATTGGGCTTATGGAATTTTAAAAGGCCCACGTAATTCTGAATTAAGACATCCAATACATGGAGAATGACACTTACTAGAACATTTTGCCAAAAACTTACCATATAAAAGATTAAAAGAAGTACGTTTCTAAAGCGATTCTCTCTTATTCATACATAATTTACTAAATGTTATCAGTATCATTGTCTTCTCTCCGTGGTAGTCATGACATTACTGTGAAAACAAAGACCAGTCTGAGCTTCAGAGACTGTTGATCCCATGAGGCACACTAGTGTCATGGCAACACGGGATGCTATACTTAAAGTCCATCTCAAAGAAGTGAGTTTTAGAAACCTTAACTAGGCTGAGAACTTTCCTAACATGCAAATTGTTTAATGAATCCCTTCTGGGTTGTTCCTCCTCTGGTCACTTAAGTAATCCATGTCCCGTAAGTAGTTATTCTCAGAAGAACTGAAAAAGTTGATACTGGTATTTAACTTTGAGAATAGCATTTGATGATTTCCTGAATTCTTGCTGTATGAACTACACATAACCATCGGTGTCTGAAAACTTCCACGTGCATCAAGACACTCAAAGTCTGAGTATCTTGAACACTGCAGAGTCGTTCACATCCTCCTAAAAATGTGGTATCAGTGCTAAGCTAGGATTGCATAGATTCTAAAAGTCACAATGGAGAGTATGTATTTCTAGTATTATACTAGACCTGACACACTAAAGTAACTATAAAACATTCTGAAGTCAAAGGATAGTGAAGGGTGTTAGGCAGCAGCAATAATTAGCCAAAGACCCATTGCTCAGAGAAGTAAGAAGGGAGAAACCTCCAGACAAAAGTGATGAAGATATCTATGATTATTCACTCTCTTCCTGCACTTGTTAGCTTGAACATTTAATACAGGTTCCCAGATCTTTTAAGTATCTCTCATCTAGGGCTTCTTCATGGTAGGCACTGTGCGTGTCTCCTCAAACATGTACAGTGCTCAGGCGACTTTCAAACTGAGATGTCAAGAGACTTTTTCTTTTTTCTTTGAGAAAGTGATAGAAAAAGTTTCTATTACCAGAAGCATCATATTCATGAAGAATTCTCTCTCAAGAGTAGGATGCTAAATTGATCTTATTTGGCTGCCTAGAAATAAGATGGTTTTGCTTTTTTTTTATGCTTACATTTTTTGTCCCCATCTTGTGGTATGTGGAATATTAGTTCACTGACCAGGCATGAACCTGCTCCTCCTGCATTGCAAGCATGAAGTCTTAAACACTGGATCACCAGGGAAGTCAAAGGATGGTTTTAAAACACAGAAGGAACCTTCTTCAGAATCTAAAGGTATCATCACAAAATGCATACATTAAAATGAAATACTTGTAATCTGACTTGATAAACTATCGTACACTAGAAAAAAAATTAAATGGTATAGGTTCAGTGCTTTGCATGTATAAGAAAGTAGCCAATATATGTTGTTACTATTGGTAGAAATTATTAGTAACTAATATTGTGATGACTAGTAGAAAATGGACAGGGATGACTATGTATTTTCTAGTTTTGCTCTTACCAACACCTAAATATTTGGGTGTCATATTTGATGCTTGCTTGATTTCAATATCTGTAACAAACATGATTTTAATAAAAATGATTAAATTTGTGAGTGCTTAGGAAGAGAATCATCACATAGAGCATGGCACAAAGCTTTTTGCAACAGGTCATAGACTTTTTACCACTTGGTGAAATCCCTGCTTTGCAAGAAAAATTTTTGAGATAGAAATAAACATTTTAAAGACTAAAATAGTTTTCATAATAAGCTATCTTTAGATGGTGAAATGCAAATCTGTTCAAAGATACCTTCTCACATGGAAGATTTTAGTAAATTATAATTCTTGAGGAATCAAAAATGCAAAATACAAAATTTAGAAGAGGCAGAAATGGTACAAATATCACTATCTCATTTTACAAAACAAGAATATGCTAAGGAGTTCTCTAGACAAAACATCAAGAACCACTATCATGGAAATCCAGTCATTTTAAAAAGTCCAAACTTTGTTGCCAGTATTCATATATCATTTTTAATTATTTATTTTTAAATTTCTGTAAAAGATGCACAGCATAAAATTTACCATTTTAGCCATTTTATTTATTTATTTTTGGCTCTGCTGGTTCTTCCTGGCTGTGTGGGCTTTTCTCTACTTGCAGCTAGTGGGGTCAGTTCTCTAGCTGTGGTCTGGAAGAGAAGCAGTGGCTTCTCTTGGTGCAGAAGACATGGGCTTTAGTAGTTTTTGGTACCTGGGCTCAGCAGGTGTGGTTCTGGAGCTCTAGAGCACAGACTTAATAATTGTGGGGCATAGGCTTAGTTGTTCTGCAGCATATGGGATCTTCCCAGACCTGGGATTGAACTTGTGTGTCCTGCATTTGCTGGCAGGTTCTTTACCACTGAGCCACCAGGGAAACTCTCATTTTAAACATTTTTAACTGTACAGCTTAGTATATTAAATTCACATTTTTGTGAACCGTCACCACCATCCATCTCAAAAACTTTTTTCATCTTATGAAACTGAAATTTTGTACCTATTAAAAAATAACTCCCCATTCATCCCTCCTGCTTGGCCCTGGCATCCACCATTCTACTGTCTGTCTCTATGAGTTTAACTTTGTAGGTACCTCATATTTGGGGTATCATACAGTATTTATTCTTTTGTGACTGGCTTATTTCACTTAACATAATGTCTTCATGGGTCATCCATGTTATAACATGCGTCAGAACTTTCTCCTTTTTAAGGTTGAATAATATTCTCTTGTATTATATACCACATTTTGCCTATTCATTTATCTGTCCATAGGCATTTACATTGCTTTCATATTTTGGCAGTTGTGAATAACACTGCTATCAAAGTGGGTATACAAATAACTGTTCAAGTCCCTGCTTTCCTTTTGGGTGTACCAAGAAATGAAGTTTACCAGAAGAACTTGCAGTGTTTCAGAATTATGTTATTACACAATTTACAGTAATTCTACAGTTAGTTTTTTGAGGAACTACCTCAATGTCTGCCTCCTTCTACGTCACCCTGGCAATGCACAAGGGTTCCAATTTCCTCACATCTTTTCCAACATTTGTTATTTTCTGTTGTCTTTTTTTCCCCTTTTTAAATTGTATAATAATTCTCCTAAGTGAATGGTATAACATTATGGTTTTGATTTGCATTTCCCTGATAATTATTGATGTTGAAGATTGGCTTCCCAGGTGGTGCAGTGGAAAAGAATATGCCTGCCAATGCAGGCGACCCAAGAGATGTGGCTTCAATCCCTGGGTTGGGAAGATCCCCTGGAGTAGGAAATGGCAACCTGTTTTGGTATTCTTGCCTGGAAAATTCCATGGATAGGATCCTGCACACTACAGTCCATGGGGTCGCAAAGAGTTGGACATGGCTAAATGACTGAGCACATACACACATCTTTTTATGGGTTCATTGAGAGATTATTTTATTTTCTTTTGAGAAATGTAAATTCAAGTCTTTTTCTCATTTTTAAAATTGGATTGCTTGGTTTGTTGTTTTGTTTATATAGTCTGAATATTAACCCCTTATCAGATATGTAATTGGAAATGTTCTCTCCCATTGTATGGGTTGTTTCTTCACTCTATTGATAGTGTCCTTTAATGCACAAAAATTTTAAATTTTGATGCAATCCACTTTATCTATTTTTTATTTTCTTGATCAAATATTTATCTTAGCAGAATGATTTTCAGTTGAATTGGCCATGGTTATAATCAGTTGTACTCAAGACAGAGATTTCCACATAGACCAAATTAAAGTAAGAGCAGAGTTTGATTGTATTCTCTGCCATTCATGCATTCTGCAGGATTGGTACACAGTTTCACCTGATTATAAGCAGTTTTTATTTTTCTATTTTTTTCATTTGATTCCTCTTGCATTTTCAAATAAAATGATTACTTTATTTTAAATCCAAATTTATGTCCAAAAAGATTCTGAAACAGATATATATATATTTTAGTTGCCATTATTCCTGCTTCTTGGATGTACTATATCTGAATTCTCCAAAATTTACCTCTAGGGCTGGACAGTTTTCCAATCCATTTGTTTTACAGTTACTTTACTTCCTAGTCATGTGTTGTTTAAATACAGGAGAGGTGCTGAAGTGTTCCAGAAGTCTACTCTGTCTTTAGGGATTCCAGATTTTCAGGAAAAGAGGCAATTTCAAAAACAATGTGGAGGTTCCTCAAAAAACTAAAAATAGAACCACCATATGATCCTGATATTTCATTTTTGGGTATATGTCTGAAAAAAAGTAGTAATTGGAAAAGATACATGTACCTATTGTTCAAAGCAGCACTATTTACCATAGCCAAGATATGGAAGCAGCCCAGTGTCCATCAGCAGATGAATGGATAAAGAAGATGTGATATATATGTACACACATATATGAAATGGATATATATATATATATCCATGGAATATTACTCAGCCATAAAATGAATGAAATTTTGCCATTTTCAGCAACATAGACCTAGATAGTAGGCTAAGTGAAATAAGTCAGACAGAGAAAGAAAAATACTATATGATATCACTTATATTGGAATCTAAAAAACAAAACAAATGTATATATCAAAACAGAAATAGACTCATAGACATAGGAAGTAACCTAGTGATTATTGGTGGGGAGAGGAAAGTGGCGAGCGACAATGTATGTACACAGGATCGAGAAATATGAACTACTTTGTATAAAATAGATAAGCAACAAGGATATATTATACAGCACAAGGAATTATAGCCATCATTTTGTAATAATTTTAATGGAATTTAATTTATGAAAATACTGAATTACTATGTTATACACTTGAAACTAATATAATATTATGAATCAACTATATTTCAATAAAGAGACAGTTTCAAAGACCTCATGATAGTCTGAGTGTGTTGCATTGTGCTTTAATTATATTTAGGTAATGGGCCTCCTCTGGTGACTGAGAAGGTAAAGAATCTGCCTGCGATGCAGGAGACCCACGTTCAGTCTCTGGTCAGGAAGATCCCTTGGAGGAGGTCATGGCAACCCATTCCAGTACTCTTGCCTGGAGAATCCCATGGATAGAGGAGCCTGAGGATCTATAGTCCATGAGGTTGCAAAGAGTTGGACATGACTGACTAACACTTTCACATTTCAAAGGTGGTCCTCCCAGATTTAATCAAATGCCTGCTCTAATGGATAAAGCTGAACAGTTTCAACCATGGCTTGCAGCACATCAGGCTTCCCTGTCCATCACCAACTCCCAGAGCTTACTTAAACTCATGTCCATCCATCGAGTCACTGATGCTATCCAACAATCTCATCCTCTGTCATCCCCTTCTCCTCCTGCCTTCAATCTTTCCCAGCATCAGGGTCTTTTCCAATGAGTCAGTTCTTTGCATCAGGTGGCCAAAATTATTGGAGTTTTGGCTTCATCATCAGTCCTTCCTTCTAATGAATATTTAGGACTGATTTCCTTTAGGATGAACTAGTTGGATCTCCTTGAAGTCCAAAGGATTCTCAAGAGTCTTCTCCAACACCACAGTTCAAAAGCATCAATTCTTCAGTACTGTTTTCTTTATAGTCCACCTTTCACATCCATACATGACTATTGGATAAACCATACCTTTGACTAGGTGGACCGTTGTTGACAAAGTAATGTCTTTGCTTTTTAATGCTGTCTAATTTGGTCATAGCTTTTCTTCCAAGGAGCAAGCGTCTTTTAGTTTCATGGCTGTAGTCCCCATCTGCAGTGAATTTGGAGCCCCCACTCCCCCCACAAAACCATTAAGTCTCTCACTGTAAATAAATACCTAAAGTTTGACATTGTTTAAATCAGAGTTAAGACTATGAGTGGGCTCCAAATCCTAACATATTACATGTAAAAGTTTTTTAAAAGGTGTATTTTTTAGGAAGAGTACATATGAGGAAAAAGACAGCTTGTTTACAAGTTGGCCAAGGGCTAGATGGTAGGTCTTCAGAATTTCTTGATAAGCGCTTCAGTACAAATATATGGATACATTTAACTATTTTTTTTTGCATTTTAAATGAATTTTTAAAAAAATATACTCAGGACTTTGACAGGATTTTGGTTTTCCAGCACTCCCTGTTGAAAACTAAAGCTCAAAGGGTTGATATCCCTATCAGCTGAAATAAGCCAGGCACCAGCTGTGAGCTCTTGTTGAAAAACAGAGGAGTTAGAGGTCAGACGAGTTCCAAGACAGAAGAAAGAGATGTGAAAACAGGATGTGGGTCTGCACTTCACACAACTGAAAGTTCAGATGAACTACATTTAAAACTAAAAAAGAAAATTTTAATGAAGTTTCAATAATTAATTTTCAGATATCTGGGTTGGAATGGATTTCTAACACAAAAGGAAGATATTATTACCAAAAGTCATTATACAAAAATTGCAAGTAAAATTGAAAAGCATACTGAGAAAATAATCACCTCAGACATGAGAGCTGACATTTTTTACATTGATTTCTTTAAAAAAATCCAAGACACGAGGTCCTAAAAATAGCCAAAATATAGAAAAGTAGCTATCATATACTTCAGACCTTGACTAAGTGACTTAGTCACCAGAAAAAATGCACAACTCCAAGATGATCATTTTATGTTGACAGTAAAGTGAATCAAAAACAAACATGTGACATAAGGGACCCTACCTAGTTCATTCTCTGGATCATTCCATCTTCCCAGTTAGTACAGTTGCTTGGATTAGAGGTGGTTACAGAGTGCCTGCTATTCCTGAGCCATTTCTCAGAGGACTGAGTTGGTAAACATAAGGTTATTAACGGTGGTGTGCTGCCATCACGTTTGTGGCAGTACAAAAATACAGCTTTCCTGAAGACCTAGCAACTTAAGTTTACATTGGGATGTATTCTAAAGGGAACATGTCTCCATACCCTGAATTATTCTGTGTCAATTGTGACATAATTCCCAGGGGTTGACTTATTCCCTCAGGGGTGAGAAAAAGCATGTTTTTGGTATTCTTTCTTTTTTTTTTTAAATTAATTAATTAATTAATTTATTTATTTATTTTAATTTTTTTATTTTACTTTACAATTCTTTCTTATATATTCTTTTCCTCAACAATCTGTTTAGGTCTGAACAAACAAGGAGAGTTAGCAAAATATACATGTGTAGACTTTCTTAACCTCTCCAGTGATATCATTACAATTTCTTTCCTACGTCAACTCCATAAACTAGCAACAGACCAACCAGTTAGTTTTCTCATATTTACCTAAATTGATATTGTTCACTTACCAGCTATTATCATCTCTTCCTCTAGTAGTTCTAGGTCATTTGTTTTCTCTTTCTAAGGAATTTTGGTTCAATCACTCTCTTTTTCTGTTGTCTTAGCCATAATTTTAATCCTATAATAAAAGCAAACTAGAGTTTAGGACAAAATGTATTTTTCTCACAAATAAGCACAGTGTCTCAGACTGAGGTCACCAAAAGGTATATTCAGGTTCCTAATTTTTCCCATGAATTTTGCTTCATCTAAATAACCACCTTATAATGCAATTGCATGAATGCCCAAGACTGTATTAGGGTATGATGTTGTGTTCGAAAAATGGAGGCTGTATCACTGTGTAAAATTTTAAAATCACTTGAAATAGACAAGTCCTGAGTCAATGGTTACATCTACACCTCAATCACATGGCAAATGGCTGCTTTATGCAAACATTTCTGATACCAACCTGTAATAAATCAGTGACAATAAGTGGGCACTAAATATGAAATGAAGCAATTTGCTGTTTTCAATGCTAGCAATCAATAAAATAGAAAATATTTAATGTCAGTTTCAACAAACGACAGTGCTAACCTGAACTTTAAGTAAAAATAACTTTGTTCATTATACATGTGTTAGATTGGCACTTGAAGATTGTTTGTTGGGTAAATTGTCATTATTCTAAACAGGTAAATTTTTGAAGCTGTTCTGCTTCTTATACTATGCACATATAAATAGATCTTACATTTGCAGGGTATATGTAAAACTACAGAAATATCAGCTCTAGGACTAGATTTAAGTTGTCATAGATTTACTAAACCAGTATCATCTGTCATTATTAAGTATTTTAGATGTTTATTTTGGCTGTACTTAACTTGAAAAAAATTGTTTGATTGTATGGTTGTACTTTTGCTATAAAGTATTCTTAGTTTTACTTGTATTTAACATTATATCCAAAGGAATTTAATCTAAGCATTTAAAAAAAAATTGAACCCAAATGTTATTCAAGATTGAGAAAAATGCTTTTGCAAAGAAAAGGAAAGGATATATTTCCTTTGTTTAATTCTAAAGGTTATTAAGAAATTTCAAGTAAAATAAGTAGTCTTGTGAAAAGATGGAAAGAACCCACACATTCAAGCTGTATTAACACTAGACTTAGCCAGATAAAATATACATTTTTGAAATAAACATTTTATTTGGTGATTTTTCCAATATCACAAAAGTAGGTTGTATGATTCTTTTTTGACAGCATATTTTTAAATAAAAAATATTAACTTCAAATCTGATTTTAGGCAAGTACTAAAGTTTTGTATTATAAAATGCAGCCATATGACTGCTACACCACATTTCTTTTCCAAAAATTTATTGTAAGCTAAAATTCTCATCTGTTTTCCTTGACTGCCTTTGATATACGTTTTCAAAATACATGCTTTATTAGTCAGTCAGTCAGTTCAGTCGCTCAGTCCTGTCCAGCTCTTTGAAACCCCATGAATCGCAGCATGCCAGGCCTCCCTGTCCATCACCAACCCCTGGAGTTCACCCAAACTCATGTCCATAGAGTTGGTGATGCCATCCAGCCATCTCATCCTCTGTCATCCCCTTCTCCTCCTGCCCCCAATCCCTCCCAGCATCAGGGTCTTTTCCAATGAGTCAACTGTTCACATGAGGTGGCCAAAGTATTGGAGGTTCAGCCTCAGCATCAGTTCTTCCAAGGAACACCCAGGACTGATCTCCTTTAGGATGGATTGGTTGGATCTCCTTGCAGTCCAAGGGACTCTCAAGAGTCTTCTCCAACACCACAGTTCAAAAGCATCAATTCTTCAGCGCTCAGCTTTCTTCACAGTTCATCTCTCACATCCATATATGGCCACTGAAAAAACCATAGCCTTGACTAGACGGACCTTTGTTGGCAAAGTAATGTCTCTGCTTTTCAATATGCTATCTAAGTTGGTCATAACTTTTCTTCCAAGGAGCAAGCGTCTTTTAATTTCATGGCTGCAATCACCATCTGCAGTGATTTTGGAGCCCCCCAAAATAAAAGTTTGACACTGTTTCCACTGTTTCCCCATCTATTTCCCATGAAGTGATGGGACCAGATGCCATGATCTTCATTTTCTGAATGTTGAGCTTTAAGTCAACTTTTTCACTCTCCTATTTCACTTTCATCAAGAGGCTTTTTAGTTCCTCTTCACTTTCTGCCATAAGGGTGGTGTTATCTGCATATCTGAGGTTATTGATATTTCTCCTGGCAATCTTGATTCCAGCTTGGGCTTTTTCCAGCCCAGCGTTTCTCAAGATGTACTCTACATATAAGTTAAATCAGCAGGGTGACAATATACAGCCTTAACGTACTCCTTTTCCCACTTGGAACCAGTCTGTTGTTCCATGTCCAGTTCTAACTGTTGTTTCCTGACCTGCATATAGGTTTCTCAAGAGGCAGGTCAGGTGGTCTGATATTCCCATCTCTTTCAGAATTTTCCACAGTTTATTGTGATCCACACAGTCAAAGGCTTTGGCATAGTCAATAAAGCAGAAATAGATGTTTTTCTGGAACTCTCTTGCTTTTTCCATGATCCAGCAGATGTTGACAATTTGATCTCTGGTTGGTCTGCCTTTTCTAAAACCGGCTTGAACATCTGGAAGTTCACAGTTCATGTATTGCTGAAGCCTGGCTTGGAGGATTTTGAGCATTACTTTACTAGCAGGTGAGATGAGTGCAATTGTGCAGTAGTTTGAACATTCTTTGGCATTGCCCTTCTTTGGGATTGGAATGAAAACTGACTTTTTCCAGTCCTGTGGCCACTGCTGAGTTGTCCAAATTTGTTGGCATATTGAGTGCAGCACTTTCACAGCATCTTTCAGGATTTGAAATAGCTCAACTGGAATTCCAATACCAAGATGGTACAAAAGAATGATACTAATACTCTTATAACTAATATCAATGCAACTATTCAAATCTTGTATTTTTATAAGGTCTAACAACTTATAAAATGCTTTCTCTTATATTAATTTTCACAATGATATTTTGAACAAGGTCCATCACTCATAGTCTACAGGTGAAAAAATAGAAGTAAAGAAGCTTATCTCAGATGATAGAGTTGGGGATTAATTTAACTGAGAAGCCTAATTTGGCCCTTTTCCACAATTACTTCTTCTCCCCTCTACCATGTTGCTTCACAACCATTTTCCAGCTCTCCTTCTGCCCTTCCTGTCTCCAGTTTCTCTCCTGTTCCAGGTCTTCCTTTGTACAGCTACAAGAATGATCTGCTTACAGAAATAAATCTGCTCCTGTAGCTCCTCTTCTCATAAAACAGGGAGCTCTCTTTATCTCTCTCTCTCTTTTTAATTGTGGCAAGAAAATTCAACATGAGTTTTACCTTTTTTGAAATTTTTTAATTGTATGATACAGTTTTTAAAGTATAAGCACTACATTGTATAGCAGATCTCTAGAACTTAATTATCTTGTGTAACTGAAAGTGTATTCCTGTTAAGACAATTCCCCATTTCTCCATGCCCCAGCTCCTGGAAATCACCATTCTAATGTTTTGACTATTTTAGGTATTTAATACAAATGAAATCATGCAGTATTTGTCCTTCTGTGACTGGCTTGTTTCATTTAGCATAATGTCCTCTAGGTACATTCATGGTTTTTGAAGGATTTTCTTCTTTTTTTAAGACTGAGTAATATTCCATTCCATGTATATAGCACATTTTCTTTGTCTGTTCATCTGTTGATAGACATTTAGGTTGTTTCATATCCTGGCTATTTGAATAATGCTGCAATGAACATGGGAGTGTGGGTATCTCTTTAAGACTCTAATTTCAGTTCTTCTGTCTGTATATCCAGGAGTGAAATTGCTGGATGATAATGGCAGTTTCATAGTAATTTTTTGAGGAATCTCCATACTGTTTTCCATAGTGAGTGCATCATTTTTACATCTCTTCCAACAGTGTAAAAGAATCCCAATTTCTTCACATTTTTGACAGCACTTATTTAATTTTTTTATAGTAGCTATCCTAACAGGTTGTGAAATGATATTACACTGCCATTTTGATTTGTATTTCCCTGATAATTAGTGATGTTGAGGACCTTTTCAGATACTTTTGGCCCTCATCCAACATCATATAGCTTCTTTGGGGAAATATCTATTCAAGTTCTTTGACCATTTTTTTAACCTCAAGTTATGTGTTCCACTTTCAATTTGGTTTTACTACTGAGTTGTAGGTATGCCTTATATATTTTGGATATTAACTTCTTCCTTATCAGATATGAGTTTGCAAGTATTTTCTCCTGTTCCATAGGTTGCTTTTTCACTTTGTTAATTGTTTCTTCTGTGGTGCAGAAGATTTTTAATTTGACATAGTCCTGTTTATCCATTTTTGCTGTTGGTTCCTGTGCTTTTCATGTAACATCCAAGAAATTGTTGATGAAAGTTCAATGAACAATAAATTTATGAAGAAAAACAGGAATTTTGTTTGAGTGAAATTGATGGTTTTATCTTGGAAGACAACTCTTGGAAAGTTCTGAGAACTGTTTCATCTGTTAGAACGTAAAACAAAGGATTGCATATCAAAACAACATACTGATATTTTATACAAAGTTTGTTAAAGATGCGTAGTCCAGCTAAGCACTTGCAAAGTGAGAAACAAGTCACCATGACCCCCTACACAGCTGTGAAAGAACACTTATTCATTAAAGAACTTATATTACTAGAATCAGGAGAAAGAGAAAAAATTGATCTTTATAGTGGAGCAGGCCCTTCCATCTTTGAGGAGCTCTGGACAGAGGATGAGATGGTTGGATGGCATCACTGACTTGATGGACAAGAGTTTTAGCAAGCGACGGCAGTTGGTGATAGACACGGAAGCCTGGAGTGCTGCAATCTACGGAGTTGCAAAGACTTGGACAATATTAAGCACCTGAACTGACCTGAAGATGCTCATTGCACATTAACAAGGGATAGAGGAGGCCCAAACAGACACACAGAAAGAGATGTTTTATGTTTAGTTTTTTTTTTTTCTCCTTCCTTAAAATATAAATTTCTTTCATCAAAATAATTACCAAGACCCATGTTAATGATCTTTCTCCTATGTTTTCTTTTAGGATTTTTAGAGTTAGTTTTTCTATTTAAGTTTTTAACCCATTTTCAGTTTACTTTTGTATATGGTGTAAGTAAGGGTCTAATTTCACTCTGTTGCATATGGATATCCAGTTTTTTGAGCACCATTTGTTGGAGACTATCTTTTTCCTTTGTGTATTCTTGTCTGCCTTGTCAAAGATCAGTTTTCCAGTGTAGGACTGTTTTAAAAAAATCAGTAATTTTAGTGTATATACAAGTACTTTATTTTCCCTTCAAGTTTAATATACTATCAAACAGTTCCTCATAATTTCATGTCTTTGAAGTTCTCAGTTTTAGCATTTGCAAACTATTCCAACAAGTAAATATACCATCAGTTATTTAATGCTTCCCATATCATTCAAAATATGAATAATTTAGTTTTATAGGTCTTTTAAAATCATATTTGCAGCTCCAATATTTTCATCAAGATTGGGTATGTTAAAAAATATTCAATAAATCAGTACTAAAGAAATCTGCTGTCTAGGAAATTTATGTTATCTCCATACATCTTCCTGTTTTGATTAATTTTAATCCCATGTACAGAATATTAACTGAAAATTTGCCATAGAGTTGGGGGAATGGGAAAGATGGAAAAACTCTGAAGATTTTAGTCTGAAGCTTTTCCTTGAAAACATATCAGATGATAGTTCCCAGGGTTATCATGGCCATTCCATATAGATGAGTGTGTGTTTGTATTTGCACCTCTCTGAAATATATCATTTGACCCTGTTAACTATAGAGACTACTTATCAATGCTACCAGTGGAATAGACAGAAGGCCATACAAGTATCTTTTCCAAAACATCAAATGCACTATGTGTGATTACATATCAAGCTTGTAGTATGAAAGCTTGATATTTCTTTTGGAAAGGGCAGTACTGTCTTGGGGCTCAAGAAAATGTCACAAGATGAATAAATGGGAACTAATTATAGAAGTTCTTGCTTAAATATTTGACTTTACTTACCAACATCAGGATTTGCTTCAGTGTATCAGTGGAAACTGAGAGTGGGGAATGGGGTAAGAGGTGAGTGGGAAAAACACTTTTCATTTCTATATATACAAATAGTAAAGCTAAAACTAGCTGAGCAAAACATGACTAATATGTGTTTGTTGAAATAAATTACATATTTCAAAAATATTGACATTAGTACTTAACATTAGTTTCCATTGCATAATAGGAAATATAATATGGAAGAAAGTCAAGTACAGGGGGAGAAATAAAGGATCTGGATTTATACTTGGGTTCATAACCCATCTCTAATCCCTATCACTGCTGAGGGCCTAAATAAGTCTTTTAACTTCTCTGATTTTTAGATTTCTAACCTTTAAAATATGAATAATATTGTTATCTTTGCCAAACTGACCTAAAAGTAAAATGAGACAACTTAGCATTTGGTACTCAGTAGGTATTTGAAAAATAGAAGCTACTATTATATATGACGTCATATACTGGTATCCAAAAAATAAATAGGAAAATGGGTTTTGTCTAAAAAGGCATGAGGAACACACTGCAAAGAATATATTATCATGGCACTACTGCTTTCTTCTTTTTTTTCTTTTAGTAATCTGTAACCAAGTTTATCTGATACTATTTTAAATATACAGGTCTCTCTATTTGTTTACATAATGCCTCTCAGTGTTATTTGGAGACATCCAATGCCTGACTACCTATTATATGGTGGGTCAATCAATTTTTTTCTGTTCCCACAAATAATAAGAATCTCTAAAACTCCACCAATGTTTGCATAAAATTTAGGGTAATATCTGCTATGACAGTGTCTACTTGACTCATTAAACTTGAAGGTGCTAACCTGAGTCTCATAAAGTGCTCTTGCAAATAAGGTCTCCTAACCAAAGCGCCAGCTAAGGTCCCTCTAGTCAAGGCTATGGTTTTTCCAGTAGTCATGTATGGATGTGAGGACTGTGAAGAAAGCTGAGTGCCGAAGAATTGATGCATTTGAACTGTGGTGTTGGAGAAGACTCTTGAGGGTCCCTTGGACTGCAAGGAGATCCAACCAGTCTATTCTGAAGGAGATCAGCCCTGGGATTTCTTTGGAAGGACTGATGCTAAAGCTGAAACTCCAGTACTTTGGCCACCTCATGCGAAGAGTTGACTCATTGGAAAAGACTCTGATGCTGGGAGGGATTGGGGGCAGGAGAAGAAGGGGACGACCGAGGATGAGATGGCTGGATGGCATCACTGACTCGATGGACGTGAGTCTGAGTAAACTCTGGGAGATGGTGATGGACAGGGAGGCCTGGCGTGCTGCAATTCATGGGGTCACAAAAAGTCGGACACAACTGAGCGACTGAACTGAACTGAACTCAACCAAAGAGCAGGAACTTCCTAGGTGGCACTAGTGGTAAAGAACCCGCCTGCCAGCGCAGGGGACACAGGAGACATGAGTTCAGTCCCTGGGTCGAGAAGACCCCCTGGAGGAGGGCATGGAAACCCCCTCCAGTGTTCTTGCCTGAAGAATCTCACGAACAGAGAAGCCTGACGGGCTACCGTCCACAGGGTCGCAAAGGGTTGGATATGACTGAAGCGACTTAGCGTGCATGCAACCAAAGAACATAACTCTGTTCAGATTCCCCTTTATAATTGGAATATTTTTTCCCAAAGACACATGTAGAGAGAGCTTTGGTTATTCAACCCAGAACAGCAAATTCACAAATAAAGGCTCTTCCTCTATGCCTTGTTCCTTCATCTGGACCTAAGGGAATCTCAAACCCTTTTGGAAGCCAGCAAAAACATATTGATGATGTCAAAGTGGAGATGGGAAATCAGAGGGAAGAGGCAGTGAAATTTGATACATAGACCATTAAGGTCAAATTTACTGTATTACCATCTAGAATACACATGAGCTGTCTTTGAATTTGGTTAATTTATATAAAGCTCTTTCTCTCATCAAAATATAAAGGCTCCAGGACTAGTAGGCAAAGACAGAAATGAGCTTCGAAGTCCTAAGATGAAGTCAAACACATCAGTGATTTAATGACGATCCCTGCAGAGTCTGTAATAAGTGCTACATGACCAAGATGTAGCAATTTCTATTCAAAATGGTCCCCTGTAGATGATTTATTATACATTGTGTGAAAATGACTTCCTGCATCCAACATAAACTGTTTTGTTCAACAGATGACCATTTCTGCTCTTAACGCCAAGACATGCCTGATTAGTGATGACAACCTCCCAGTCCTTTTCTGATGGACAGATGGTAGGCCATGGCCTGTCCTTTGCTCCATATGGTCATATGGATGCTTCTTCACACCACCTCTAATGGGACTGAGTGAAGGCTTACAGACTTGGGAAAACAGCTTGTGAAAAGGTCACTCCTATTTTGTTGATAGATCTCTATTATGAAAGAATAATAGAGGTGGGGATATTTATTCTTCTCTGAAAACAATTTTCTGACTTCTTTTAAACCAATTCCTGTTGGTAAACTGCTCCGTTAAAACATAATCAAGGGGATAATTCCCAGTAATATTTATATGAGCCAATAATCGGACAAGACAATTATCTTAATTTTTAGCTTCAGGCTTCCTTCATATTTGAGGTCATTGATTTTAAACATCGGTATTTGAATCAAGTGTCAGGAAAGCATCCTCTGACTCTAGCTATTTTCTCGGCTGTATTTTTTATGTGTTGTATAGCATAATCTCTGAACAATTTGTTTAATAATGTCCCCTTA
Source organism: Oryx dammah (assembly GCF_014754425.2). Taxonomy (NCBI): domain Eukaryota; kingdom Metazoa; phylum Chordata; class Mammalia; order Artiodactyla; family Bovidae; genus Oryx; species Oryx dammah. The sequence goes on along the minus strand of NW_024070186.1, from coordinate 135,168,163 downwards.
CTATATTCCATTAAATATTCAAATGTCTTATCTGCCTATGGAACTTCTTTTCCTTAAAATGGATTCTTGGCGTTTCTAAAAGTAAATACAGCCCTGGGGAAAAAATAACTTTGCATTTGTTATGTAGCAAATTATGTGCTTTGATCTCTTAACAGATGATATAGTATCAACTACTCCAAGTTCACATTGTGGTCTCAGTTTGGAACTGAGCTGCAAGAAGAGCTCAGTGTATGGGGGTCTGTCTGCAAGAGTCTTCCCCATTCCTGCTTGTTAGAATTGATACAATACCTCAACCATACTAATTACAGTATTTACCATATTCATTCCTCCATTTGTGCTTAATTTTCCGTACAAAGTACAGTTCCCTAGAGCAGCAGTTCCCGAGATTTTGGGCACCAGAGACCTGTTTCATGAAAGACAATTTTTCCATTGACCCAGGAGTACGTGTGTGTGAGGGGTTGGGTGGGGGTGGGGGATGGTTTCAGGATGATTCAAGCACATTACGTTTATTGTGCCCTACATTTATTAACTTATCAGCTTCCCTGGGCACTCAGATAGTAAAGAATCTGCCGGCAATGCAGGAGAACAACAGTGCAGGAAAACTGGGTTTGATCCCAGTCAGGAAGATTCCCTGAAGAAAGGAATGGCAACCCACTCCAATATTCTTGCCTGGACAATTCCATGGGCAGAGGAGCCTGGTGGGCAAGAGTCCTTGGGGTCGCAGTGAGTCTGACACAACTGAGTGACTATCACTTTTCATATTTATTAAAGACCTCGTTGTAAGGCCAGGTACAATAAAACTCAGAAAACAGGTAGAACACTTCTGACAAAAAAAACGAAGCAAGATCTTTTTGATCCGCTTCCTGGAGTAATGAAAATAAAACCAAAAATAAACAATGAGACCTTATTAAACCCAGCTTTTCTTTAATGACTTCTGTGTTACTTGTTGGAGAGCATGAATTAAATGGACTCTTAACAGCATTCATTCAGATGTTATATTTCATGAGGTTCCTAGAGATAACAGTACATATTTCCTTTACTGCTAACGATGGTGGTGTTCAGAATATGCCAGCTCAAAACATCCTTCTTGGCCTATCAATTATTTTGAGCTTAAAACACTTAAGAAACAATAGGTATAGAAAGTGCATATTTCCCATGAGAAAGGTACCTTATCAGTAAGAGGAGAATATTTTTATAACCTGAAACTGGGAATCAATTCCGAAATGGATCTGTACAAATAAACCTACTAAAATAACCACAACCTTCTATTAATTTCCCCTATATAATTTCTAGTAAATTCCCCACAATTTACTGCCCCTAAAGGCTTGACTTCTTTCTTTGTCTTGTCCTTTCTCCACAAATTTATGAATTTTTGTTAAAAAGTTTATAAACTCTCAGTCCTAATTGCTCTTTTGAATCTTCACTTTTTTCCTATGACGGCTCCTGGGTGCACACAAAAGTGTGTGTATATATGTATATATATATATACACACACACACATATATATAGTATGCTTTTCTCCTATTACTCTGTCTTGTTTCCAGTTAATATTCAGGCTCAGGGCAGAACCTAAGAGTGTAGAGGAGGATTCTTTTTCCTCTTCTATACTGGCCCTGGTCCAAGTTCCTAATCATGTCCATTTATTTGGAATTATGTGTTTAAGGAGTTAAACAGCTAGAATGTGATATTATCCCTAATTACTATCCTCAGTTAAGAAAGTACATGGAAGGGATGCTCTTGATTTCTCAAACGTGAACCCCAACAAGCCAGAAAGATGTGTATGAGCCAGCCTGTGTGCCATGTGCTTAGCCACTCAATCATGTCTGACTTTTTGCAACCCCATGGACTGTAGTCCACCAGGTTACTTTGTCCATGGGGCATCTCCAGGAAAGAGTATTGGAGTGGGGTTGCCATGCCTCCCTCCAGGTAATATTCCCAACCCAGGGATCGACCCAAGTCTCCCACCTTGCAGGCAGATTCTTTACCGTCTAAGCTACCAGGGAAGCCCATGAGCCAACCATACAGCCTTATGGAAGTGTATGTTTTTGCAGTGACTTGTATCTATAGAAGTCATCTTTCCTTCTCAGGTTGGAGGTAAAATGCCTCACTCTTAAGTCTTGGAGTCAAATAATTTCTAAAATTATTTTACCTGGATGTTGTGAGGTTAACAAGTAATAAATAACCATTGTTAATAATAAAATGAGATGAATTTCCTTAGAAATCATAACAGGTTATCACTATAAAGTAACTTTGAAGGCTATTTTGTAAATTCAAGAAGGGATGAAAGCTCTGATATAGTTTATAATCATCAGCTGGCTGAATTTGAACACATTTTTCCCTAATGATGGGTGTGTATGCGAATGTAACCAATCTTTCCAAATGACCTCAAACATTCCAGGAATGCAACATGACCCTTCCCAAAGATGGACGGTCAGCAGGGAGCATTATCATGTGGGATAGAGATGCTTCATCTATTTCCCCAGAGGATATGAAATGAAAGGTTCATGTGATTCTATTTTCAAAGGTTCTGTTTTGGCTCCCTTCTGGGACTCCCTTGTATAATGATGATGGCTTCTTTTCAAAATGTGTTGATGCTAAGATATTTACTATATCTTAGAAGAGGAAGCTATTTACAGCTCCCATATTGTAAAAACTTCCTGCTTAACTGCTCCTGTGTTTTCTATATTTGAAGACAAATTTGAAACACTAGTTAAAATTAGAAATTACACAACTTTCGGAATAAATAGGGCTTTTAAAAATCCACAAAAACCCTTGGATTTGTGTTCTGTTTCTACCACTAACTAGTTTCTTGATCTTCAATGAGTAATAGTCTCTCTCTGCCTTGCTACTTTCTAAACTTGAAATGTAAAGCATGCATAGTAGTTGCTGTAAGGATTTAATAATAAAATTATGCCAAAGACTCAAATGAGCTTTGGTGCCAAAGAATAACCAGAGCTGGATATTAGTTAAAGTGGTAAAAGTGATTTTATTCAGAGCCATTGCATTAAGGAGAAAAGACCTCACTATAGAACTGAGCTCTATTCCAAATACCATATGGGCAAGTGGCCATTTATAGCTGAGAAGCAGAGAGGGGGTAAGTGGATGGAAAATTACTGAGAGGAAGCATCAGGAAGAGAGATTCTAGCTAGATTGACCTGACGGGATCTTTCCTAAAGACAGGCCATGGTAAGGACTTTCCTGGTGGCCCAGTGGTTGGGAATCCACTTTCCAGTGCAGAGGAGGAGGGTTCAATCCCTGGTTGGGGAATTAGAATCCCACATGCCATGGGGCAACTAAACCCATGTCCTACAACTACTGAGCTTCTTCATTCTAGAGCCTGTGTGCCGCAGCTAGAGAAGTCATCTCACTGCAACAAAGAGCTTGCATGCCACAAGGAAGACCCAGCACAGACAAAATAAAAATTAAACCGTTTTTAAAAAGAGACAGGACATGGTGATTGGACATCACCTGTGGGATGGTGGAGAATGAGAAACTCAATGACATGTTGAGAGTGCACAGATATAGAGGATGGGGGATGCTTGCGAAACTGATCTAGCAGGCATCATGATAAAACTGGAGTTTACAAAGAAGTGCACGGGGCTTCCCTGGTGGCTCAGAGGTTAAAGCGTCTGCCTCCAATGCAGGAGAGCGGGGTTCAATCCCTGGGTCGGGAGGATCCCCTGGAGAAGGAAATGGCAACCCACTCCAGTACTCTTGCCTGGAGAATCTCATGGACAGAGGAGCCTGGTAGGCTACAGTCCATGAGGTCGCAAAGAATTGGAGACGACTGAGCGACTTCACTTTCACTTTCACAAAGAAGTGCACAGGTGAGGTGAGGGGAAGGTTCATGAGCCTGGAGAGTTTCAGTTGCTCAGGAGAAGGTTCAGTTGTTTAAAGAATAAAGCTTGGTCAAGTAAAGAATCATTGTCATCGGTCACAGTCTGCTCTCTAAGTCTTGGTTCATATTCTTCCGATCACCTAAATGGGCTTCCCTGGTGGCTCAGATGGTAATGAATCTGCCTTCTATGTGGGAGAACTGGGTTTGAATGCTGGGTTGGGAAGATCCCCTGGAGAAGAAACTGGCAAACCACTCCAGTATTCTTGCCTGGAAAATCCCGTGGACAGAGGAACCTGGTGGACCACGGTGTGGCAAAGAGTTGGACGCAACTGAGTGACTAGATGACATAACATTATCTTAATATTTGGGGACTCATATTTTATGAATCTGTAAGAGAAATATGTTTTTTATTTCTTTGACAAATTAGATTATTTTAGATTTCCAGAAAAGTAGTAAGTTAAAAAGGGCATTGAAAATAATTTTAATATTTGTTAAAAAAACTAAAATTTTATTTATAGGATTAATGCTACAAGATTATATTGGAAATCTATGAAGAGATTCTACAGTTATTGAGAAGCATTAGTAAAAACTTTGAAATTTAGATTCTTTCTGTTTCAAAGAGTATGAGAGTTCAAAATGTTATATAGCTTCTGTGCATTAATGCTTCACCTACTCCCACAAAAGCTTCCCATTATGCCTTGACAGCTTGTCATCCATTTGACAGAAATTTTACCCTTTGAGAACAATCAAATTTCAAGTTGTGGAAGTTTTTTTTTTTTTTTGAAACAAGTGTTTTGGTTTTATTCCTTTCTTTCTGCATGCGTAGAGTAAGAGGAAATTCAAATCCTTAAAGGTAAAGAATTTAATGAGATAAATCTCATCATGTGATCCAAGGTATATTTTTTTAAACATTATACTCCAAGTGCTTTGATTTGCAATTAGTTTACAACAAAGGGATAGCACATACTGAATTCAGGTTGAAATATCCTTTGCTGTGGGACTGGTTACAATTTCCTCTTTGAGAATGGCTTTGGATTTCCATGGCATTTCATGCTATTCTTAGTTTTAAATCTTTGATTACAATAATAGCTCACTCATCTTAATTTCTCTCCAATCACCCTCACTTCCACACTTAAGAATCAAAAAAGCAAATGTGAATAGACCAGGATGGCTTGGGATAAATAAGAAATCTTGGGAACTAGATAAGTTATTAATCCATTTTTCCAACTAGACCAGTCACAAGTTTGACTTAACATGTATGACTGGTAACTCTAACTTCCGGCTTATGTATAGTTTTATATTTCGACATTCATTGGTTAATTCACACCTATGTTACTCTCTTAGTGTGTTCACTTATACTGATGCTACAATATACTAGTAGGTTCTGTGAATAAGAACTGCTGATTCTAGAACTCAAGCAAATGATTTAAGTCAGATGATAAAAGGACAACACATCAGAAAAGTTATTTTGAAAGAAAACTTAAAGCATATTTCATAAGCTTCAACTTTTCATTTCCAGAAAGAATTACAAGTACTTCAAATATCTATAATTACAATAGAATTTGTAAAGGCAGCATCTCGTACAAATTTTAAGTGACACTAAGAGCTTTGACCAAAAAAAAAAAAAGAAACCAAAAAACTAAAAATCATTAAATATTAGAATCATCTTCTGGAAATTTGATAATTACATACACATACATTGCTTCTATGTTGCCATATTTAATTCAGAAATAGAAATTTTGTCTGCCAGGTGCTGATCCTGCCAAGGTACTTTTTTTTTTGTATTTTTAGAGAAGAAAACTAAACTTCTGAGTTTACTAAGGTCATGCAACCAGACAGAGGAAACCCAGAGTCTAATCTGAAAGTGAAAGTGAAGTCGCTCAGTCGTGTCCATCTCTTTGTGACTCCACGGACTGTAGCCTACCAGGCTCCTCCCTCCATGGGATTCTCCAGGCAAGAGTACTGGATTGGGTTGCCATTTCCTTCTCCAAGGGATCTTCCCGACCCAGGGATCGAACCCAGGTCTCCTGCATTCGAGGCAGACGCTTTAACCTCTGAGCCACCAGGGAATCTAGCTTTACCTAATATCACTGCTTTACTTGTTCCACCATACTCCATGACTTATGGACAATTAGGCTGAGATCTCTGCCCTCAAAAGATGCTGTCTGAAGGAAAAAATACAAACACGTAGACCACCATTTATAATACACATGAAAAGTAGGATACATTTTGCTAGTTTCACGGGAACTTTAAGAAAAATTGTTTTATTGTTACTTTATACTGAGCTAAAATTGACCTATAACATTGTGTAAGTTGGACTTCCCTCTTGGCTCAGCTGGTAAGGAGTCTGCCTGCAATGCAGGAGACCTGGGTTTGATTCCTGGGTTGTGTTGGGAAGATCCCCTGGAGAAGGAAATGGCAACCCACCCCAGTATTCTTGCTACCTACTCTAGTATTCTGTCCATGGGAATAGAGGAGCCTGGTGGGCTGCAGTCCATGGGGTCTTGAAGAGTCAGACATGACTGAGCGACTTCACTTCTTCTATGTATTGTGTAAGCTTAAGGTGTACAATGTGATAATTTGATACATTTACATGTTGCAATAAGAGGACCCCTGTAGCGTTAGGTACAACTATCACATCACATAAATGTATACATACATATATATATATATATATTTGGTGAGAACACAATCTAGTCTTTTAGCAGTTTTGAAGGGTACACTATTGTTGACTGTAATTATGTTATACATTGTATCTTCAGGACTTTTTCATCTCCTAACTGCAAGCTTGAACTTTTTGAGGAGATCAACTGAATCTGTCTTGGAACCTCAGGGAAGATTTTGTTGAGGAACAGGCTTGAGAAGGAATAGAAACATTCAAGACAAAATGGGAAGTAGGACATGACGGCAAGAGGAAACAGTACATGTAAATCACCTGAAACAGAGGAGAACATCTCAGAATCACAAAGAAGTACATGTGATGAAGAACCTAGAAAAGAAGAGGATGTGTAGAGACTTCAAGTCTTTAGAGATCATGCTGAGAAATTTGGACTCTATACCACGAGCGATTAGAAGTTTGGGGAGGGTTTTAATCATGAAAGAAACTTCATTTACTCAACAAATATTTGAGTGCTTATTTTTCCCAGGCAGTAATCCTATTCATAAATTAGAATAATTTCAGAAAATAATATAGAAGACAGATCAGAAAAGAAAAAGACTAGAGGCTATTTCAAAACATCTAGGTGAAAATAATGAGACACAATTGAGAAACAGACTAAAGCTATTTCACTATTGGATTAACTGTTGTCAGAGGGTAAAATGACTGTGAAGATGATTTTAGTAGCTATCTCTTCTCATCTTTCTCTCCCCTACTTGTGTGCGTACATGCTCAGTCACTCAGTTGGGTCTGACTCTTTGTGACCCTATGATCAGTAGCCTGCCAGGCTTCTCTGTCTATGGGATTTCCCAGACAAGAATACTGGAGTGGGTTGCCACTTAGTTCTCCAGTCACTTCAGTTGTGTCCAACTCTGTGAGACCCCATGGACAGCAGCCCATCAGACTCCCCCGTCCCTGAGATTCTCCAGGCAAGAGTACTGGAGTGGGTTTCCATTTCCTTCTCCAATGCATGAAAGTAAAAAGTGAAAGTGAAGTCTCTCAATCGTGTCCGACTCTTAGCAACCCCACGGACTGCAGCCCACGGGGCTCCTCCGTCCATGGGGTTTTCCAGGCAAGAGTGCTGGAGTGGGGAGCCATCGCCTTCTCCGATGCTACTAACACTTTAATTCATATCTCCCCCACTTTTGTCTTATTTTCTTCACATTTCACAAACATTCATGTAGAAGGGTAGATATGAGGAGACAGGCAAAGTAGTTCAAGTAATTGTGTTCTATCATACGTGAAGTGAAGTGAAATCGCTCAGTCATGTCTGACTCTTTGCGACCCCATGGACTGTAGCCTACCAGGCTCCTCCCTCCATGGGGTTCTCCAGGCAAGAGTACTGGATTGGGGTGCCATTTCCTTCTCTAGGGGATCTTCCTCACCCAGGGATCGAACCCGGGTCTCCTGCATACCAGACAGACACTTTAACCTCTGAGCCACCAGGAAAGCAGGTTAATTTTTCAAAAATCTTTATCCATGCTCCCAGGACTCAGGTTCTGTGGTTCATAGTAGAAAATAGATTTCTAATTTTCTTGTTAGACTTTATGTTTTGGAGCTCTTTATGTTCAGAGTAAAACTGAGTGGCAGGTACAGAGATTTCTCATATGCCCAAACACTTGCATAGCCTCCTGCATTATCAACATCCCCTACAGTGTGTACATTTGTTGCCATGGATGAACCTACATGGCTACATCATTTCTTCCAAAGTCTTCAGTTTGCATTAGAATTCACTCTTGGTGTTGCATATTGTATGTGTTTCCGCAAATGTGTCTGATGTATATCCAAAATTGTAACATCATAAAGAGTAGTCTCACCGTCACAGAAATCTGCTGTGCTCAACCTATTCATCTCACCTGACAACTACTGATCTTTTTACTCTCATTGTTCATCTTTTCCAGAATGCCACAGATCTGGAGACATACAGTGTGTGGCATTTTCAGATTGGTTTATTTCACTCTGTAACATGCATTTAAGTTTTCTCTATGTCTTTTGCTAATTTATCTTCAAGAAGGTTTTATTTGGAAGCTTATACAAATACAATATTTCATATCATTAATATGTTTACATTCTTTTTCTCATTATAATGAGATAGTTTAAAACCAATTTTTCACTAAATACCATATGATTGCCTTCAAATTCTGTTTATTTCTGTGTGCTATAAAAATATTATCATTTCTATGAATTTCATAATGTGAAAAAGGGTTGAGAAGTACTACTTTAAACTTCAGATGAGGATTTTAAACCTGGGGCTTCTCGATGGATTTCAGTGGGTGGGTAAAATATGCAAGTGCCTGTTTTCCTGGAGAGATGGTCATTAGCTTTATCAGATTCTTCCATGTCCTTTCATGACTTAATAACTCATTTCTTTTTAGCTCAGAATAGTATGCCATTGTCAGGCTATACCACTGAGTACTGTCTACTTTATCCATTAAAAGATTTACTATTAATTGTAGTCATTTTGGAGAAGGCAATGGCACCCCACTCCAGTACTCTTGCCTGGAAAAATCCCATGGACAGAGGAGCCTGGTAGGCTGCAATCCATGGGGTCACTGGGAGTTGGACACGACTGAGCGACTTCACTTTCCCTTTTCCCTTTCATGTATTGGAGAAGGAAATGGCAACCCACTGCACTGTTCTTGCCTGGAGAATCCCAGGGATGGGGGAGCCTGGTGGGCTGCCGTCTATGGGGTCGCACAGAGTTGGACACGACTGGGGTGACTTGGCAGCAGGCAGCAGTCATTTCAAATTCTTTGCCTGATAAGTCCAACATTTCTGCCACATCAGAGTCTGGTTCTAATGCTCCTTCTGCCTTTTAACACTGTTGGATTTTGTCTTTTGATATGCCTTGTAATTTTTCTCAGTAGCTGGATATGATGTATGAGATTAAAGAAACTGTTGTGAATCAGACTTTAGTAATGTGGTGGGGAAGTGTGGGGGGAACGGAAATGTTCTTCAGTCATATGATTAGGTCTCAGTCTTTTAGTGAGCCTGTGTGCTCGACTATGAACTTCTAAGCACTTTCCAGAAGCCACACCCTACCACCCTTCAGGTGTGATTGGATAGCCAGGGTAGACAGGAAATGTGTATTTCCATTTCCAGGTGGCTTGCATGATAAGGAGTCCACCTGCCAATGCAGAGGAGACATAGGTTCTCTCCCTGGGTCAAGAAGATCCTCTGGAAGAGGAAACGGCAACCCACTCCAATATTCTTGACTGAAACATCCCATAGACAGAGGAGGTGTTGCGAAGAGTTGGACTGGGCAGCTGAGCATGCACGTACACTACCCCTGGGTCAATTAGGCCCTGATGAAACCAAAGCAGGTGAGCTCTGGTTAAATAGTTTCTCCTGAGGGCAAACCTTACTAAAGAAGAAAATACGGTGTGCTTCATTTCATGATGGTTCCTTTTCCGTTTACTCTGCTGGAAGCACAAGACTTTTCTCTACTTTCTGGGATAACCTCGTGGAGCTCCAGGAGGTAAAACACAAATTGTAGGGGCCCACTGAAGCTGGGTCCCTCTGGAGGTTTTATCTCTCAGAATTGCACACATTAATCATTCCACAAGTCGTCAATTATAGTTCAGAGTTTCCTACCTTGGAGCACTGGTTCTCATGGAAGTTTCTGGTGCAGTAAGTCGTGATTCTCTTTTGGAGCCAGCAGTTTGCTCTGTGGTCTTTCTTGTCTCAGGGATCTAAGAAGAGTGGTTGGCTTTTCAGTTTATTCAGCTTTTACTTGTTAGGATGGATGGGCAATGTTTACACTTCCTACGTGCCAGACCAGAATTGAAGAAGTCTCTGACAATAGACTTTTTTTTCTATTAATTTTATTAAGCAATGTATGAGGAGTAAGTAACTAGAAATAACTGTATAATTCAATGTTATTTGACATTCCTAAACCCCTACAAATTCCTAATTATTTCAGAGGGTGAGGTCATATCATGAGTCATATCTTTTTTATTGTTTTTACTGACTTTTCCCTTCATCTTCTTACAAAAGATCACACTACTATCTCATTGCCTCTCTGGTGACTGTCAAGGACATGGGAAACAGAGTGTAGGCTTCTCATCGTACTGCTGTCTCTCCATCAACAAATAGCACCAAAAAACTCTGGGGAATTGAGTTTTCTCCACTTTGTTACTCACCTGATATTTTATAGTTTAAGGGCCAGAACTTTACTATACTATGGAGTTAGAAGAAAAAAGAAATGTGTGGTGACACTGTATTCAGTTTAGTTCAGTTCAGTTCAGTCGTTCAGTCATGTCTGACTCTTTGTGACCCTATGAACCGCGGCACGCCAAGCCTCCCTGTCCATCACCAACTCCCGGAGTATTATAGGATTGCAAAATTTTTGGTAAAGTTGTAATTTAAGAAAAGAGTTTCTAGACCTATTAGAGGCATGCAGAGTTTGTGGGAATATGTTGAAGAATTCTCTGTCTTTTCATACCCATGTGCCCATAATTTGTTTAGTACAATGCTTGACACTTAGGAACCCTCAAATGTCGGTGGATACCAAACAACATGCTAAGTGCTAGAGAATGACCTTCAACTAGCGCAGCAGGATATCCTGTTTATTCTTTTATGCTCATAAAACTGACACAAAGGCTGACACGTAGGGAGGGTACCCTGGAGTTCATACTGGAGAATTCTGTAACATCAATTTATGAAGAAGATATTTGTTTCTCTATTCGTATAGATCTAGCAATTCCATTTAAACCATGGACACAGATATTCCCACACTATAATCTACTTTATTAGGATTATTAACCTGCAAGTGGATGTATGATCTGAAAACACTTCCCCTCAGTCTTTGGGCAAAAAGTTTTAATGTTCCTTGTCACAAGATCAGACGTTTTTATCTGGATATAGACTTTCAGGGGTTTTTCTTTCCCAAGGTCTTAACCTGGGATTCAATAATAAGTTTTATATACTGAAGGCTGACAATCAAGGAACTACCTGATACAGCTTTGGGGCTCTTTATTCAAAATTGTATTAGAACAGATGTTTCTGGTAACAATAGTATCTTTCCCTTTGGTAGTGAAGGCAGAAACCCTTACCTAGAATTATCACAAGTCAAGCTTCCCTGGTGGCTCAGTGGTAAAGAATCCATCTGCCAAGCAGGAATCCTGGGTTCAGTACCTGGGTTGGGAAGATTCCCCCCTGGAGAAGTAAATGACTACCCAAGCTCCAGTATTCTTGCCAGGGAAATCCCATGGACAGAAGAGCCTGGCGGTAGTCCATGGGGTCACAAAGAGTCAGACGTGACCTAGCAACTAAATGACAACAATCACACGTCAAAATAATTTTTGGTTAATTTATACCTGAGCACTGGAGGAAGAAATGGCAACCCACTCCAGTATTCTTGCCTGGAGAAACCCATGGATGGAGGAGCCTGACTGGCCATTATCTATGGGGTCACAGAGAGTTGGACATGACTGAAGTGACTAAGCACAGCACAGCATACCTGAGCACACAAGAAAAAATAAATACAACTGTTCTCTTCCAAGTAGAACTTGGTGGAGAGGGGTGGGCTAAGTCACAATTATCACCACCACCACCAGCAACAAACTTCTCACTCCTATTGCTATCTGTACTACTCATTTGGTACTTACTGTTTTATCTTTTATTATCCCTTAATAGCTCAAACATTTGTTTCTTTGACTTTATTGGGAATAAGCGATAAATAAGATTCACTTGGTATTCTCTCTTTGCAAGCTGAGAAAATTATCGCTAAGTGGCTGGAAATGTCAAAGCCAAGTAAATGTGCTTTGCTTGCTTACATATCCAAATATTCAATACATATAACACATGAACTGAGGCACAGAGTTCAAACTTTTCCCACCCTTCATGAGGGTGTATAAAGAAAAGAGGTTTAACAAAACTTCATCACACAGTTTCTGGAATTAAAAGAACTGGGCTATTTGCCACACCCCACAGCTTGGAATGTAGACAATCAGGATTTAGGATGTGTAAGACTCCAACCAAATTAAAATGATGCAAATCATTGCCTCAGATGGTGGAGAATGTCTGTCCTCCTCCTACGCAAAATGCTTGGGAAACAGGAAATACAAGTTCAATGAGGATGACCTTTCTGTGGTAGAAAAGTAATTGCCATGTGCCAGAGACCAGTGAATGAACATTATTGATATTTCTATGATCAAAGGATACTTAGCTTTGCTATTGTGACAGCTATTTGACTGCTTCCTTGCCAAACAACACAAGCTAATATGTTCATGGTGACTGAACAATGACAATGGAAACACTTGCTTTTGATCCCTGCTGCCGTGGATGAAAAAGCCAAGATATGTCCAGGGTGGAACTAAATCATAGTTCTCTCAGAGGCATGTACAAATTGGCAACACTGAAGTGCACTTTAGTCAATGTGGGAATTATGCTGGACAAAAAGATACCAGAAGTTTTAGTGCTCATTGCATTTTAGGACTGTTTAGTGTCCTATTAGGGGATAATTTCCCACACAGTGTAATCTTGTTTGTAGGCGGCATTTTATTTCCTGCTACATAGAACACAGAGAACAGGACACACCCTGGCCCTTAGGAAGTGATAATGATTTAATCCTTTCAATTGGATTTTTCAAACATGACCTGGACTGTATTCAGCGATTCAAACAAGGATAGGAACAATTTACTCTGAGCATTAGCGCCCATATCTGAGCCAGTGAAATGCTAAGAGATGCTCTTTCAGAAGAGCTTTCTATCAATATAGTTATTCCAGATATCATATATTTAGATAGACATCAGTTCAGTTCAGTCGCTCAGTCGTGTCTGACTCTTTGCGACCCCATGAATCACAGCACGCCAGGTCTATCACCAACTCCCAGAGCTCTCACACTCACGTCCATCGAGTCCGTGATGCCATCCAGCCATCTCATCCTCTGTCGTCCCCTTCTCTGCCTGCCCCCAATCCCTCCCAACATCAGAGTCTTTTCCAATAGATATTCTTAAATATACATATCCTTTAACATGTATATATTCTTAATACATATGTTTCCTTAAATACACATGTATTCTTAAATGTCTTTCTCCTTATTTTATTTCCTATCTATGTATCTGTGTATCTATCTATCTATCATCTTAAGCTAGACACAAGATATTTCTGTTACTTATTATAAGACAATGTCCTAATTGATACAGAGTATAGATAAACACACACAAAATATCCCAGGGGAAATATGGAGAAATGGGATTGATAATCTGGTCTAGATATATGCAAAATCCTATAATATTCTGTCATGGGAATTTAGTTCAGTTTAGTTCAGTTCAGTTCAGTCGCTCAGTCGTGTCCGACTCTTTGCGACCCCATGAATCGCAGCACGCCAGGCCTCCTTGTCCATCACCAACTCCCGGAGTCCACTCAGACTCGCGTCCATCGAGTCCGTGATGCCATCCAGCCATCTCATCTTCTGTCGTCCCCTTCTCCTCCTGCCCCTAATCCCTCCCAGCATCAAGGTCTTTTCCAATGAGTCAACTCTTTGCATGAGGTGGCCAAAGTATTGGAGTTTCAGCTTTAGCATCATTCCTTCCAAAGAACACCCAGGACTGATCTCCTTTAGAATGGACTGGTTGGATCTCTTTGCAGTCCAAGGGATTCTCAAGAGTTTAGTAATCTATGGTAAAAGAGTTGTGAAACCGCTAATTCCAACATCCTGTGTTCATTTGGGAACAAGCTCTGGGAGACAGCATGGTGGCCACCAAAGTGTAACAGCAAGGCTTCAGGGCTCATGGTGGCATGGATCCTTCTGATAGAATTAAATGGTTGAAGAAAGGGAATGACAAATTCAAATATCTAAATTTGGGAACTAGAAATAGATATTTACTTGTTTTTTCCCCACCTTCCACTAAGCATCCTCTGGTCTCAGATTCCCTTTGCCTGTCTGATGGTTCTTTCTCAGTTGTTTAAAGATTTTTCTGTTACCATGTCACTTTAGTGATTTCCTTGAAGAGGAAGTTCATTATCCTCATGTCTCACCCTGTCCCAACCTCATTCAGACCTGCTACTAGAGTTAGGTGTCAGTATAATGAAGGAGATAAACTACAGATAAAATCTTGCAAGTTAGGTTGCAATCATGCACATGAAAAGGAATCAAAGACTTGTTGATTTATATTGGAAAAAAAATTGGAGGACATGTATAAAAACAGAGCTTAGGGTGCTCAGACAAGACTGAAACATTTTTAGATCATTGGAACCAGTTGCTAAAATGAAATTCTCTCTTGTCATCCTGTAAACATGGGTTCTTACATAACTTTGTTAAAACTCATGATTGTTTTGAAGAAACTAGTAGAGTTAATCATTATCTCCAAGTGACTATTATAAGGAAGCACATTTGAAAAATTACTAGTTTAATGGATCTTGTAATTTTGGATACTTTGTTAACTGTTCTCTTTTCAGTCCCTTCCTATCCTCCCCTTAGCTGCCTACACTTTGTTTTATTTTCCATCACAACTATCTGTGATATATTCAGTCTCACTAAGTTATGAAAAAAGCTTAAGGAACAGCCTTATGTGTACCTTTAAAATTCTTCCATACTCTTCTCTGAAATCCAGGACTTTTCTTCCACCTGGCTACAGCAAGAAGAGAGAGCTGAGAGTGAAAATATCAAAACCCGTCTTCATATACTCATATACATGTCTCTTCTAGACTGCTCCATTCCTAACTCACTTTTCTTTTCCAATAAATTAATTTTGTTTCCTTTCACTACTAGAAGTTGCCCTTGAAACGGTCCTAACACTAATACTTTTGATAAACTGTCCTTGATAATAATTCTCTGGGAACTGTTTTAGAGAATAGAAACATTTCTTTCCATAGATTGTAACATATAGCAATTTAATGTCTCTCAAAACAGAAAAAAATAATGGCAGTAGTTGTTTTCATGAAAGAAAAAAAGAACAAACAGATAATCAGAGGTTTAAAAAAGTAATCTGCAAAGGGCCATAAGATATACAGAATTAAAATTTTTAAATTTACTCCAGGTGGATAAAATAAACTTTAATGTTAAGAAGTAGTATGGAAGCAACAATAGGATAAGACTGAGAAAGGAAACATAGAGTCAGAAGAACATATTCTCTTGGACAGTCTAAAAAAAGAATACATGATAAATGGATTGTGGTTGTTGCTGTTGTTTAGTCACTTGTGTTCAACCCTTTGCAACTCCATGGACTGCCGCACACACACTACCGCACACTCTCTTCTGGAGTTTGCTCAAACTCAGTGATGCCACCCAACCATCTCATCCTCTGTCACCCCCTTCTCCTCCTGCCCTCAATCTTTCCCAGCATCAGGGTCTTTTCCAATGAGTCAGCTCTTCATATCAGGTGGCCAAAGTATTGGAGCTTCAGCTTCAGAATCAGTCCCTCCAATGAGTATTCAGGGTAGGTTTCCTTTAGGATTGAGTGGTTTGATTTCCTTGCTGTCCAAGGGACTCAAGAGTCTTTGCCAGCAACACAGTTCGAAAGTATCAGTTCTTCAATGCTCAGCCTTCTTTACGGTCCAACTCTCACATCCATACAAGACTACTGGAAAAACCATAGCTTTGACTATATGGATCTTTGTAGGCAAAGTGATGTCTCTGCTTTTTAATATGCTGTCTAGGTTTGTCACAGCTTTTCTTCCAAGAAGCAAGCATCTCTGGCTGTTATTCACTTGTTTTAAAAAATACAAAGACATAATATTAACATATACTCTAAGAATGGGTGCTATATACATCTGATAAATTTATACAAAGTATTTCAAATGAGTATGGGAAGTTTACTGCATGTACCATCATTCTATAACTTGAAAGGTGTATTCAGAGTTCTCCAGAGAAACAGAATCAATGGGGTGTATACAGAGGGAAAGATCTATTTTCAGGAATTGACTCCTATGGCTGCAGGACCTAGCAAGTCTGAAATCCATTGGATAAGACTGCAAAGCTAGAAATTCAGCTAAAAGTTGATGTTGCAATATTGTGTCTAAAGACTGGAAATTCGGGTAGAATTTCTATATTGCTTCTCAGAGACAGAATTCATTCTATTTTGAAAAAAAACCCCTCCGTCTTTGCTTTCAGGGTCTTCGACAAACTGGGGGAGGCTCACCCATATTCTGGAGGATAAACTACTCAAAGTCCACTGATTCAAACGTTAATTCATTTAAAAGGTACCTTCACAGCAACATCCAGACTATTGTTGGCCCAAGCAACTGGGCACTGTAGTCTAGTCAAGTTGACGTTTGAAATTAACCATCATAGAAGGCTGGGAGAGAAAGAATAGTATGTATCTAATCTAGCAATAGTTGCTTGCAGTCTTTTCTTTCAGGGCCATTGTTTGCCATTGATTTTACTAAATGTTTGGAGTGACTTTGAAAATCTTGGATACAGATTCCTGTCTAGTATGTTGTATGAGAATGTTCAGCCATGGCAAATTTTACCAGGGAACATACTTGGATACATTAGGCCCATTCTTTTCTGCAAGTCAGCATCTGGTGCTCATGCTTTGCTTACTCATTTAACACAGCATCCCACATATAAAAACAGTGTAAAGCACAGAGTGGACAAGTGCTAATCAAAATTATACAAATAAGAATTGTGCCTTCAAAAAGGAAAGAATGAGAACATTTCGTTCTGACATATTGAGAATCAGAAAAATGAATTAAATAGGAAGACATACTAGGATATTTTAAGTAGAGTAGCAGATTATAAGCCTACATATTGTCATGTGTTACAATTCACTTCTGTTGCTTAGCAGAGCCTACTCTTAGTTATATCTGGAAACTATATGTCAAGAATTTCTAAGAGCATCATAAAAAATCAAACGCCACCAAAACTAATGCACAAGCCTGTGTTGTATCTTCAGAAATTGGGTCTGCTTCTCTCTGATATGACTTTATAATTCGTGTGCCACTCAGAATTATATTTGTTCTACATCTTACAATCAGTCTCCACATACAATGAAATAGAAAAGTCATCTTAACAGATTGGCAAGTGGGAAGATAGCAAAAGAAAGCCAATGAATAACCCAGAGCTGGGTTCCGATGAAAAGGTTTTATTTTTGCTTGCTTTTGTTTTGCTAATGAATAAAGATGCAATATTTTGCTCTGCATTCTTTAGTGTGATAACTAAAATTCCTTTTGGCATCACACACCATTTTGTATTTTCTCAGTAGTTCGTGAATGTCCTTTCTCTTTGAGATACTGTCTGTGTCCAGTCGAAGGAGCACTCAGCTGAAAGGAGAATGAAATAAACTTAAAGACCCAAAATTTCTTTAAAAAAATTAAATTGAAGTCTAATTTCTTTACAATGTTGTGTTAGCTTCTGCTGTACAGTAGTATGAATCGCCTGTTGTCTACACAGTGGGAGAAGGAGAGAGTGGGACACATTGAGACAATAGTATTGACATATATACACCAAATAGTGAAAAGTAGATAATGAACGAGAAACTGCAATATAGCATGGGGAGTTTAACTCGGTGTCCTGTGATGACCTAGAGGGGTGGAAGAGCGGTCAAGTGTGATTCGGGGTGAGAAGGAGGCTCAAGAGAGAGGGGATATATGTATACAAAATAAACTTTCTAAAATGCTGGTGGCCTGGGACACAAATTTATTTCAGAGATTTAGCTGCTCTGAAGATGAACTGCAGTGTGTGGATGGGCAGATTTACCTGAACTTGACATCAGAATATAACTATTAGGATCCCAAACTAAAACATGTGCCTGGACTCCACCCGTGATGACTTTATCCTTGAGAGGCTCTCGAAAGTGCTGATCAGGCTCTTAGCAGCTAATATCTCCAGAGGAAAATCTGTCACCAAATGTGGAGTCAAGTTTCTTGGCTTTTACCTTCTCTTGGATGTTGATCTGACAATTCTTCACTATCTTATGGGCTCTCCAGTGTAATCTAGCTAGTGGTTTTTATATTATGTCTAGGTTTTCTCCTTTAATAGCAATGTTGGTTCAAAATTTGCAGCCCTAGTTACCATAAGTAGAGTGCATCCCATTTCTCAACTTTTTTAATACTCCTCCCTGTCTCTCTTAAATTCAGATGTGCACAATGACCACCATATTGAAGTCCAAAGCCAGGTGTTACACAATATAATTTATTTACTATAATGTGAATAATGTTGGTTTTAACCTTATTTATCTAATTTTGCTGAGGCCTAATTGTGCTTGTTTAGTGATTTCCTTTGAGCCTCTGGCTGAGGCTTTCTTTCAATTTAAAAAGCCTCCTTACCTTAAGGTTAGTTATTCTTCTACCCATATAAGAAGGTCTAGCTCAAAATCAATTCCATCTATGCCTTCTTCCTCTACCTCTCTGTGATCACGTCCTAATTTGAAATACTATTTTATTTATTCTCTGTCTGATACACACACTGTTTCTATTCACTCAGGGTTAGCAAGTTTGCTGGACAAGATAATCTTGTTTGCCACCCTGGATTGCAAATTCTCCTGAGATGGGATTTAAGCCATTAGTATAGTATCTTCCTCTGAATGTATTTGAGTACTTCAGATACAATAGGGAGTCTCGCACTTGTTAGAGAGATTGCTTTGACTATCTCATCGCAAGTTAGAGACTTTCTCTCTTTGGATCCCATAGAAGCTTCTGAACATTACTTAATTCAGTGTGTTTCACTGAGAGAATTTTAACTGGTATGTGATATTTTTTCCAGTTTTTATTAGCTAAAATTTTTAATGCATATATGAATGAAACTTTAAACCCATGATTTTACAAATATGGTTGTGGCAATGTGGACATCTTAAGTAACAAGCATGTTAATGAGCAGATAAAGGGAATCTGCAAAATTCCTACAGATGGTAGGTAAACGTGGTAGGCTGATTGCAAGATTAATTTTCTTCTGTTTGCAGTGTGACTTGGCAGCTCCTCCCAAGCTGTCCTTTTCCCCACCTTTTGACTCTGGACTGGCCTTTCAAGTTGTTTTGGCCAGTAGAACATGTGTGGCAGGAATGACAAAAGGTTAGTTCCAGGCCTGGGCTTCAGATGCCTTGTCTATTATTGCTCCCTTGAAATCTTGCTGAGCAGTTGGAACAAGCAGAGGCTAGTGTGCTCGATGGTGAAGGAGCAAATGAAGCAGAGCTAGGTCTCTCCAGCTATGAACCTCCTTGGTCAACCAGCTCTCAGATATCTTCTCAGTTCAGTTCAGTTCAGTCACTCAGTCGTGTCCCACTCTTTGCGACCCCATGAATCGCAGCACACCAGGCCTCCCTGTCCATCACCAACTCCCGGAGTTCACTCAGACTCACGTCCATCGAGTCCGTGATGCCATCCAGCCATCTCATCCTCGGTCGTCCCCTTCTCCTCCTGCCCTTTCTGGTCAGCTACAATGCTTAAGCGAGCCAGCCAACATCAGCCACAACTGGCTCAAATCAATAAAACCATCCAGCTGACCCAAAGATCAGGAGTGGTGATGGTAGAGGAAATGATCATATACCACTGAGGTTCTGTTAAGAGGTATTATTGTGATGATGGATAATGAATATAGAGCATGACCAAAAGCTGGGAAACACTAAATATGTACTTTACAAAACTATTGTCTTTGATCTTTTGTTATGTTTTTCATAACAGAGCATGATTCAAAATCAATTCCAGAACAAGCCGTGGGAGAACAATAGACTAAGGAATTTTTTTCTCCATTGTAATTGAAATAAGTAAACTTTAGAGTCTATTTCTTCTGCTTTTCTTTCTTGTACAATCTTTTCCCAAGTATATATATTTTTAATCATTCCTGTTAGATTCTAAAAAAGTGGATAGGTAAGAAAGGAAAATGAATGAGGTTTAAAGATACTATCTATCAAAGGGAGAGAGGAATTCTAGTCAAAATTGCTTTAATAAATTTATTTTCAATTTCATATTTTATTTTTTAGAATAGTTTTAGATTTATAGAAAAAAATTACAAGGACAGTGTCGAGTGTTCTCATATACTCTACACCCAGTTTTCCCTATTAATAACATCTTAGTGTGCTACACATGTTAAAGATTAATGAATTAACACATTATTATTAACCTGAGGTCTCTATTCAGATTTTCTTACATCTTACTAAATGTCCTCTTTCAGTTACAAGATCCCATCTAGGATAACACATTATATTTAATCTTCATGTCTCCTTGGAATTTGCGTTAATAAATATTTGCTAATCTCCTTAACTGCTTAAAAGTTTTGAATCCAACTGTGATTGGTCAGTGGTCCAATGCCTTCCACTATTAAAGAGCTGAACTATTGTTTCTCTCTTTAGCCAGGTCAATCTTCTTGAAGGAAGTCTTATATTTACATTTCAGCATGACGTGGAAAAGGAGGAAGATTGAGTTTGGAGCCAGATGGTTCTTGTTTCTGTCCTGGCTTCACTGTTGTCTTTGTGGCCTTGGATGAGGTTATCTATGAGTCCCAGTCTCTTCCTCTATAAAATAAGAGTGATATTTCTAAAAGAGATTTGATACTAAACATAAAGTGTTTGTCACCAAAAGCTATATGGAAATAGTAGTTACTTTCTCCTAGGCAGCTTCTTACTTCTTAGGCAATGAGTACCTGCAGGTACACGTATTCTTGACTGGTTGACACATTTCTCCAACCATCTTATCACAGTCCATTTGGACTATTATAGCAAAATGCCATAGAACGGGTAGCTTATAAACAACAGAGATTTGTTTCTCCAGTTCTAGGGGCTGGAAGTCTGAGGTTAGGATGCCAGCATGGTCAGGTTCTGGTGAAGTCTCCTTTTCTCCTGCAGACTACTCTTTCGCTGTGTTCTCACATGGTGGAAAGGGAGCTGGAGAGATCTCTGGGCTTTCTTTTGTAAGAGCACTTATCCCATTCATGAGAGCTCCACCCTCATGGCCTAATTACTTCCCAACACCTCACCTCCTAACACCATTACAGTGGGTGTTAGGATTTCAACATATACATTTGGAAGAGGGCACAGCCAAAAACAGTCTATTGTTATCTAGTCACCAGGTTGGGTTCAACTCTTTGCAACCCCGTGGATTGCAGCACACCAGCCCTTCCAGTCCCTCACCATCTCACAGAGTTTTTCCAAGTTCATGTCCATCGAATTGGTGATGCCTTCCAATCATCCCATCCTCTGTCACCCTCTTCTCACTCTTCCTTCAATCTTTCCCAGAATCAAGGTCAACTGTTTGCATCAGGTGGCCTGTGTATTGGAGCTTCAACTTCAGCATTAGTCCTTCCAGTGAGATTTCAGGGTTCGTTTCCTTTAGGATTGACTGGTTTGATCTCCTTGCTGTCCAAGGAACCCTTAGGAGTCTATAACATATCCCAAAACACAGTGACATTAAACTGCTATGAATTCTCCTCTTCTAAAGTCACTTCTATGAAACTGGGGGCAGAGACTTGACTTTGACTATAGCCATATCAATTTATATTTACTGAACCTGGTTTCATTACTCTGAAGTATTCATTTGATTGAATTTTCCAATATTTTCCCAGTATTTCCCTAGGTGTAGAAGCTAGTTTAAATATAGTAACCTTCTCAGGATGGTTAATTTTTTCTTATTTATTTTTAAAATAATTGCTTACATTTTATCTTTTTTAAAACTGCAGATATGACTTTCCAGAACCATCTTGTATTCCTACTCACTGAAGTTTTATTAGATGTATACTGTACTTTGAGACTGCAAACTTGAATATCAATATAAACTAGAGCCCCAAGACTGGAAGGGACTTTGAAAAGAAAATCAGTACATCTTTGTCTGATCAGAATGATTTAGAATCATATCCTTCAAAGATTTTGGACCACCTAAGCTCAGACTCCTTGTATTCATCAGGGTTCTCCAGAGAAACAAAACCAGTATAAATGGATATATTATATGGAGTTGGCTCATATGATTATACAATCCAAAATCTGCAGAGGTCATGTCCAGTTTGAAGACTATCAGACAGGAAGAGCTGATGGGTCAATCTGAAGTTTCATATGCAGGATAATTCTCTATTACTTGAAGAAAGTTAAGCATTTTGTTTTATTCAGACCTTCAACTGACCATAAGAGGCCCACCTACATTATGAAGAGCATTCTGCTTTACTCAGTCTGCCAATTTAAGTGTTAACCTTATTTAAAACATCTCTAGCAAAACACGTAACATTTGACCAAATATTAGGGCCCCTGTGGACCTGTCAAGTTGATACATAAAATTAATCATCACATTTCTCATTCTTCAGAGGAAGATCTGAGACCTAGTGAGGTACAGAGATCTTCTCAAGATACAAGTAATGACATGTAAAATATGAGCCACTGATGTGCTGATAAATGTTTACAAATCAGATTTCCAAAGGAGAAAAAAAAAGATAGGGAAAAAAGGCCTGGATGTAGCACTTACTAGTTACCATGGTGGAAATGAGAGTAGTGATGAGAAGGAAAAAAAATAAGATGCAAGAGGGGTTTTGCAAAGATTAAAGATGCCCTGAACTGAGCAATATAATCAAAGCAACTCCTGCACTTAGGGAATAAAAAGAAGCAAAGAGCTAAGTCTGAAGTCATTGACTCAGCCTGCATTAAGTGACAAACTACATCACATCAATTCTTAAGGGGTCTGAGGTACATGTTAGTCACTCAGTCATGTCTGACTCTTTGCGACCCCACGGACTGTAGCCTGCCTGTCTCCTCTTTCCATGGAATTCTCCAGACAAGAATATTGGAGTGGGCTGCCATTTCCTCCTACAGGGGATCTTTCCAATCCAGGGATTGAACCTGAGTCTCCTTTGCAGGCAGATTTCTTACTATCTGAGCCACCAGGGAAATCCAACATCACATCAACGCTTAAGGGGTCTGAGGAGAAGACCTCAAATCAGAGACAGGAATCCAGTTGGATAATTCTTACTATTAGAAGAATTGGGGTCATTTCGACTTACAGAATATAGCAACATTTTGTCATTAAAAACTTTTTTTTTTTTAAATAAGAAATAAATTCAGTCTCTGTAGAATCCAGGTTGGTTCACAGACACTGGAAAGTGGGCCTTGGCAGTTTCTTTAAGGTAGTCAAGCCAGTTTTCATGGCCTCTAATTTTACTGTTAGGGAAATAGGCACAACACAGTGTACTTTTAATTATACATTTTAAGATTTCAGAACTAAAACTGGGGAAAATATTCCAATTTTAAATGTCCCACTTTAAATTGGCTTTGCTAACATTCTCTCAAATTCTGAATAATTCTTTTTCATACTGAAATTGAGAATGAATTATAGATTGGAGAATAAGTTCTATTGATGCTTGAAGTGCAGATGATTAAACAGCCCACACATGCAAAATTTAATATACAAAATTTATAGTAATTTACATCAAATTACATTACACAGAGGTCAGAAAGCATCAGATGTTGCATAGGGACTAAACGACAACAAAGAATCCTAGGATTTTCTTGAAATCTTCTTCTTGTCCCTAGAAGTTGTCCCCACATGCAAATGTTGCAATCTGGAAGTAATTCTGGAAGTTTCTTTAGTTAAGAGTTAAAGGTCTGATGAAAAAAACAACAAATTCTTATTTAAACTGCATATGGAATCAATTGTTCTGTGTCTGTGTGCCAAGAAGCATCCTACAAACATTTCTTCTCCCAAAGCAGAATACTCTGTCTTTGCCCCTGTGTGCTTGGAGAAGGTAGTGAATTAGTAAATCTGTGGCTCTACCAACAACCATTATCAGGAAATTCTTGTTAGGTCTGCAAATTCTTAGCCACATCTAAGACTTATTGAATCAGAAATGCTGGTTTGAGAAGATTTGAGAAGCACTGCATAGATGATGTTTTTCCTCTATACAGAGCCAACTTTCCTTTATAAAACCGACACCCTAGAAGAACCAGTTTCTCATTCTCCTCTTGAAAGGTGATATTGAAAGCAAAACATTTTTGGCAGCAAAAAACTGAGGGGAGAAGTGTTCTGTTGTAGTGAGAAGGTAGGTTATATACCTTCAACTAATCCCTTACACTTGATCTTTCTCTCTTAGCACCAAACAAGACCTTCTTAGCACCCACAACTTGAAGGATGATGAACTACTGTGATGTTTCTTTTTCTCCTGAAGGGTTTACAGTATTAAGCACATAATTGTACTCATGGTTATGGTTTATCGCAGTGAAAGGAAGCAGAGCACAATCTGGGAAGAGAAAAGGCATCTGGGGAAAAGTATGGAAGGAGCAAGGTACAAGCTTCCAAAGTCCACTCCCAGGAGAGTCACACAGGATGAACTTAATTCTGGCAGCAAGAGTTGCAATGACACATGTGAAGTGTTGTCAGCCGAGTTCATTTGAGACTCATTGCTCAGGGTTTTTATTGGGAGCTGATATCGTAGGCATCCTCTGCCTAGCGTCTACCGAAATTCTAGACTCCCAGAAAGAGTCTATCTGGGAGTGCTTATCATAAACTATTGTTTCTCTATGCAATGGGCCACTCTTATCTATTTCAGGAATAGAGGGAACCCTTCCAAAGTTCAAAGTTCAGGTGCCAGCTAAGGTCTGATTGTGTAAGCACATGAGTCAAAGGGCAATAGTTATACCTGTTATGTCAACTCTTTCTTACAACTCCTTTCTGCTTCCTTTATCTGCAAAATGGTAATAAGGACTTACCATATACTATGGTAACATATGATTGCTATAAAAATTAAATGAGATAGTCTATGTTAAACATAGAACTCTGTCTCAGAATGATCCCTTAATAAATGTTAGCTAAAGTTGATATAGTTTGTGTTGAAGAAGACGCCTAGGCACTAAAACCAGATGTCAGCCCTTGGGAGTAGGTCATAGTTGATTTTTTTTCTCTTCCCAGCATTCACTACATTGTCCAGTACACAGGGGGTGCTCTTTAAGTGTATAATGAGGATGATAGTGATCTACTCTCTGTAAATTGAAAAAAAATGCACAACCTAAAAGTTGAGAGTTATATTTTATTTGGCAGACAAAACTGATGACCTACGTCTAAGATGCAGTATCTCAGATAGCTCTGAGAGACAGCTCCCAAGTGCTATGGGAGGAATCAAGATACACACGAGATCTTGCAACAAAGACTAGGCAGTCAGAACATCAAAACATCACTATGAAAGAAAACCAGACATCACTAGTGAAAGAATTTAGTACTTTTCTACATATGGGAAGATGTGAGAGTCTGGGTTCATCGAAATCTTTCCTCCTGTATGCACCTCATCTCTCTGGGACCTGTGTCCTGAGCTTTCTCATCCGGAGTCTCCCCAGAATGCATTGTGGGGGTGATTGTAGAGGCTTCTGGCTGGATGGCAGGCATCCTGTTTCCAACCTGAGTTTCCTCAGGGCTCACAGTCAGGCAGCCGTAAGGTGATGGCTTGATGGCCGCAACATCCTTTGCTTACTGAAATGGCAGGCAGCATTATTTTCATTGACACATCCAAACTAATCCCTGTTTTACCTTTCAAGTCCTCCCCTGTGAACTTTCTTATAATTATTTAGTCCTAAATTAGTCTCCAGAATGCTCCACTACATAGAAGACTTACTATCCCTGGTCACCAACAATGGACTTCTCTCTAAAGTTCTGCACAAGAATATGGGTATATTCTCGAACACTGAATCTTTTACCTCCTGCCATATTTGACACTTTTCTGAGCTCAGATTCCAGGACAGGACATTACTTGTCTCACACCTGGAGCTTTCTAAAGTCTAAAACTGGGTTAATTATCATAATTTCTAAAAGATTCCCTCTTGTTTCTGTTAGTCATACCATCCAATTTGCATTTGGAGTTGTTTTGAATTCTTGCCTATGTAAAGTCATCAGGTCTGGCTTACTGCTGATGGTATAGAGCTCTCCTAATTTTGAGTTGTTACTGACCATCATATTGTAAAACTTCCTCAGAGTAAAAATCTTCAACTGGTTGTTTCTTGTATAGCATTCTTAAATTTTAGTGCATCTTGCATACACCATCTTGAATAGGGTGGGTGGTCATCACAAAATCCCTTAGTTATTACAGGCATGCCTTGTTTTACTGTACTTTGCTTTATTGTGCTTCGCAGATAATTGCATTTTTTTTTAAACAAATTGAAGGTTTGTGGCAACCCTGCATCGAGCAAACTATTAGCACCATTTTTTTTTTTTAACAGCACTTTTCTCTCTGTGTCTCTGTGTCACAATTTGGTAATTGTAGCTATAATTCAAACTTTTTCATCATTATGATATTTACCATGATGATTCAAAGTCATTGATTTTGGGTGCTATTATTGTAATTGTTTTGGGGGGTCTATGGACTATATCTAGATAAGAAGGTGAACTTCACTAATTGTCAAAATGACAACAAAGCATTTAGGATATTACATAAACTTAGTTGATAAAGGTTGCATTTAAGAAGACTGACTCCAATGTTGAAAGAAGTTCTACTGTGGGTAAGACACTATCAAGCAACATTGCATGCTCCTGAGAAATCATTCCTGAAAGGGAGAGCCAATCAATGAGGCAAACTTCATTATCTTATTTTTTAAAATTGCCACAAGTCACCCCAACCTTCAGTAACCACCGCCCTGATCAGTCAGCACCATCAACATTGAGACAGCACCCTCGACCAGCAAAAATATCATGTATGACTTGTCAAAATCTTGGAGGATGGTTAGCATTATTTCATAATAAAGCATTTTTAGATTAAGGTACGTGCATTGTCTCTTTGTGAGGGACAAGGAGGCCCGGTGTGCTGCAGTTCATGGGGCTGCAAAGAGTCAGACACAGCTCGGCCACTGAACAACCACAACACGTTGCCTTTTAGCCATAACGCTATTGTGCACTTAACACACAACAGTAGCACATGAACACAACTGTTGCAGGCGTGTCCAGCTGCTTTGGTCAGGTCCACTTCTTTGTGACTCCCTGGACTGTAGCCCACCAGTTTCCTCTGTCCGTGGGATTTCCCGGGCAAGAATACTGGAGTGGGTTGCCATGCCCTCCTCCAGGGGATCTTCCCTACCCAGGGATTGAACCTGCATCTCTTATGTCTCCCCCATTGACAGACAGGTTCTTTACCACTACTGCCACCTGGGTAGCCCAAACACGACTTTTACATGCACTTACAGCCCCAAAATGTATGTGACACAGTTTCTTTCCATGTTCATTTCATTGCTGTGGTTTAGAACTGAACCCACAATCTCTTTGAGGTCTGACAGTACTAAAAATATCTCCTGTGGGTCAAAACTACATGTTAAGTAAATTTTAATTCTTTGGCCTACACTTGGTATCTATATTACTTTCTTTCTAAAAATTCCCTACCTTCGGTCAAAAAGAGACCCCAGTGCCATCTGTGAACAAGCTGTTCTCTGAAGTAGTTTAGGCCAGTAGTTTCTTCAGGACCCAATTTCAGTCCCTTTAATTCTCCTCTAACATCAATTTTCAAAGAAGGTAGTGTCTTCATAGTATATTTTCCTTGGGAGAGCAGACTGATCATGTCATAGGATGGACATACAAAGTAAAATCCAAGTTACAAATTAGGATTTGAGATGCTAATCATAAATTATGAATCAGGGAGAAGCAGCCTCTGAAGTGCTCAGTTTAATCAGTTACCAGGGCTCAAGGTGGAGGCTGGCTAGCAGAGAGGTCAGTGTGGATGGCCAGTGGCCACATCTGACCGAGGGAACAGTTTCAAAATCCAACCCATGATCTGATGAAGGGGCTGCAAAAAGCACGCTGATCTGCTTCTCAACAGGCAAGAAAAGCATGCACTACATGAATACTGTGAATCGGGAGAGGACTGACAGGGGCCCCTTGAAAGACCAACTCACTCACTTTTAAAGCGAGGATCATGAAACACAGAAAGGTCAAGGGACAGCACCCTTCCACTGGCTATTTTGTGAGAATTTTTAAAAGGCCTATCTCACTTGAGATGCTTTACTTTCACTAGCCAAGAATGTTCACAACACCTATACAAATGCGTGACAACAGTGTACCACGTAGCCCAGCCAGCAGGGAGCCTGTAATAGCCTTGATCCACAGATGAGATCATGGGCTTTCTTAATTTTAAAAATTTGTTTATGATCATTATTTTTGGCTGTGGTGGGTCTTCTTTGTGGTGCACAGGCTTTTCTAGATGCAGTTCACAGGCTTACCTGCCACCCAGCATGTGGGATCTTAGTTCCCAGACCAGGTACCAAACCTGCGTCCCCTGCCTTGGAAGATGGAATCTTAACTCCCCAACTGCCAGCGAAATCCCCTTAATGGGCTTCTTTAGATTCAGACCAGTGCATGTGGACCATGATGTCTCCCCAGTGCGCTATTGTGGCCCTGGTAATTTTTTTTTTTTTATAGCCCATTCCTGCAAGGTTTTTTAAAAAGTCTCAAATTGAGTATAAGTCACTTGGTAAAGGGAATCATTTCTTCCATTTTCTTTGGCTCCCCCATAGTGACAATATGCTGTTGGCTCTTAGTAAATGTGTTCTGTGTAAACACTGCCTACAATGTATTAGGCCTCAGAGGCTGTTTCTCAGCCATTTAGCTACATTGTCCTCCAGGGCTGTTATATCCTGCATAGTTCTTACTCTTATTAATAGCAGCAGTTTAATGAATGGGTGTATAGTTAAAAGAAAAAATGCTCTCGAGGTTCAGCTGACGGTTCACTTTTGCTCTTATTCTTTATCCTTCCTAAATTGACCATCCTCAGAGTCTGTCTGTGTCCAACCATTAGTTGAGTGCTGCGGATTATTCCTTCAATATGTCTTTTTCATCAGCTCCTTTGCTCGCTTTCCCTAAATTATTTTTTCTCCTTGTAAAAGTATATTCACAGTTGCACTAATAAGTCAAAGTAGATTAGAGAGGGAATCAGGTTTCATTTCATGTGTGCAGGCAGTTGTGTCTGATTCTTCGTGAGCCATGGACTGCAGCTCGCCAGGGTCCTCTATCCATGGGATTTTCCAGGCAAGAGTGCTGGAGTAGGGTGCCATTGCCTTCTCCAGTGCCTGTTCCTTACAGTATTAATATTGCTTTGTATCTATTTGTGTTTCTGTTTTCTGAAGTGAACAGTAATTACTTTCAAGGCAAGACTGTGCCATATTTACTGCAAATGCAGAAGCTCACCCAATCTTAATAAATATTTTCTAAATGAGTAATCAAAGCTTCCAATCCATGATTCAAACATTTTTGAACCCAAGAACTCTGGCTTTTGCCTTTCTTTGGCACCACTGGTTTAAATAAATCAACAAATAAAGAAAAAAGTTTGAACAAACATTAAAAACAAACAAAGCAAGCAAATAATGAAACCTTATTTGAAGTGTGCACATTAAACTACATGCAATAAAGGAATTCAAGAGGCTGTGTTTAATAATAGCATTCTCAGTCCAAGAACCAAAAGCTACTTGATTTTGCTCAGTGTGCATATCAGTCAAGCCCAGCACTGCATTCACAGGGGCAATTTCAACATATTTTTTGAAATATGTGCTAATAAAAATTGTGCAAACTAAAAAGTTTAAATATTTAAAGAGAAATTCCTAATTGCACAAGTGTCTGCATTTTCTTTTATTCATGTTTCTAAATTATAAGGTCTCTAACATTAACATTTGCATCATGAAACAGACAGAGTTAGTTTACTCACTTTGAGGTGACTCAGGCTCAGGATAAATAATAAAGTCAAACTTTATTACCTGAACAATTTTTTCAATCTCAGTATTTCATTTCATATTCAAATATTACAGTGAGTCATTTGGTGCCAAGAAGCATTTGTGATGTGTTTCCCTCAATGGCCACTGGATGGCAGTGCTGTATCATAATACCAATGGTATTTGGTTTGGCTATTTTGTTTTTGTTACTTCTAGGTGTCAAATATGTGATTTCTGAAAAGCAAAAAGTTAAAAGGACTTTTTAGAATAAAGATAAACAACCAAAATATTTTTAAAATATAAATCGAATATAATATACTTCCCCTATTTAAAATAAAAGATATTTTACTATATATTTTCTTTCTCAGTCCTAGATTTCTTCATAGTGGCCAAGAACACAGATTTCATAATCAGATATGGTATTAAATTTTTTTCTTTAGAAACAACCAGGATTTTATCTTAGGCAAGTTGAAAATCTTAAAGTTTTGGTTTCAAGTGTAAACACTAGGTAAAAGTGTAAACACTAGGTATGTAGGTATCTACACTATCATGTATTTAGAGGATTACCAAGGGCTTAGGCCACACAGTTCTCAATAAATACTAACTGTAATAATAAAGTAATATTTATTGTTAGTAGCAGTAAATCAACTATACTTTAAAATAAATAAATAATGTTTATTATTAGGTTCAGAATCTTGGCAGGTTAGAAAGGGTCAAATAAAAAGCCCTCACCTTGAGTTTAAGGAGGAAGAGAGAAAGAAAGGAAGGAAGACAAAAAATGGGGGACTCCCTTAACAGACCTTTGCAAGAGAAGCAGTGATATACAGTGAAAAAAGCTCATCATTTTCAGAGCCCTTGAGACCAGAGTTGAAACACTAATTCTACTGTTTGCTTGCTTTGAGACCATGAGTTCATTATTTTACCTCACTTAGTCTCAGTTCATTGGTAAGTTGGGACTCAAAATGCAACCCTTTTAGGGCTAAACACAAGGTAAAACAAGCTAGTACATGTAGACTGCTTGACAAATTGTATGTATTCAAGGTTGCTATTTCTCTTGTTTTTAGACCTTTATAAAAACCTGCTAAGAAACTGCATGTTGAATTTTGATTTTATTATTTTTCTAGGGCATGAACTCTCTCAGACATGTCTAGAACATACGGACCCGGCAAACTCCTATATGTTTCTTTGTGCAAATGTTAATGTTTCCATTAACAATTTCCTGAATTCCAAAATTAAGATTTCCATAATTTAAAAACTTTTATCCACACCTATAAATTATCTTCAACATTCAGCATTTTTCTTTAAACTTCTATTTTGTGGGTAAGGTGTTGAAGAGTACTGGGATGATGAAGGAAGGCAGTGTAAGGAATCAGAAAAGACATAGACGATTAATCCACTGAATGGAAATGCAGTCACTGCATGACCTATGTTTAATAAGATTATAAGAAATGAACTCTTTCAAAATGATGTCTGAGGATTTTTTCCTGGTGGTTAAGAGAATTAAATTATGGGCTAAAGGAAGTAGAAAGACAAACAAATTGTGTCAAGACTAGTTGATCAATGTTGTCTAATAGGTTATATGAATCATGGTAAAGAATACTAAGAATGTTCTGTTTGCCTATCCTTCAATATATAAAAACTTCCCATGGATTCTAGTTTGTGTGTTCACTGAGAGGAAAATATTATATGATATTCTTCCCATTAAAGAAGATCTATGCCCACGAAAAGATAAATCCTGGGATATTTAATCCCAACAACAGTATCAGCTACCTACTCATTGACCATATTTCTCTTTGTTTTCAAAGAGAGCAGTATATTTCAAAATGTTGGAAAAATTTATCCATCATATTGTCAAATCAATTTTTTTTTTTAATCAACGAAGAGACTGAGGTCTTGAGAAAGGTCATGAGTTATTCCTGGCTGCACAGGTTCTTGGTAGCACAACTCATGTAATTCCTAATCCAACATTTCTCCTGTCTTGGCATGGTCTCAAGAAAAATTAGATGCCAGTCCATTTATTTATTTACCTTTAACTAACCAGAATGCCTTTCTTTATATAGCAGACTAAAGAGTTGCTGATGGTAAAAACCAACAGACCATCCAATGAAAGCCCACTTAATGGATCCCAATTCAAAGGTCACTTTGACTGGACAGTTTTAGAGATCTGGAGGGATTCCTGGTCCTTCTATTTCTTATGTATTTAGGAGACAAGGTGTCAACAACCTAAGATACCTTTAGAAGGCTGTTTTAGCAGCTGCTCATCTTGAAAACCAAGCTGAGGGAATCGTGGATTTAAAGCCTGATCTAGGGGGAAAATTGCATGGAAAGACAAACACTTAACTGAATTGGTTATCCTTTCAATCTCACCTTTTCTTCCTAGGGTGGTGGAAAGGTGTTTGGATTGCTCACTCCCACTGGCCAAAGAGGCCAGGGCTTCTACCGGTCTCACCACGAGATGCCCTGTGGGCAGCAGTACTGAGTCTGTCATCCCAATTTATTACTGTTTGGTTGCTAAAGTGCTGCAGAATTTGAAACATCTTAAAGAATCCACTGTCTTTTGGTAGGCTTTGTTTACCAGAGTTTCAACATAGGAACAGTACATTTTAAATGCCAAATAATAACAAAAACAAACCAATTAGTTTTTTTTTTTTTTAATTATTGCATTCTTTTAAAAAGAGATTTCAGGGGGAGGGAAACATAATCCAAGTGACATTAGAGTGTGGTTGAGAAACCATACTATCTTTTTTTAAAGGTTGCAGGCAATGTCCCTACTTTGCAATTTACTGATTAAATGCTAATTTAAAGGCAACATAAAATACACTTTTAGTTCCATTATAAATCAGACTAAAATATCCTTTGGAAATGGATGGTTAACCTTCTCATTTAAAGATGAGTGTGAGGCTAAAATAAGTTTAGTACCTTATCATGGCCAGTTACAGTAAGGGGTAAAGGGAATGCAGATCCTATAATTATTCAGCTGGCACAGAGTTTTCTATTAGAAGCTATTCTTGGTTGGACCTGTTTTGAGGTTAGTTCATCTGGGAGATGGAAGGAATAAGGCAAACTGCTCTCATACTGTTGAGTTTTTGTTAAGGATGGGGTGGTAGCTGGGTGGAGAATACCTAACTTGACCCTGTTTGATAAAGAAGATGCCATTTGAAATTACCATGGATTGGATCAACATAGAAGCAGGTCTGACACAAAGGAAAGATCATGAATTATGATGGGGCTTCCAGTATTCGACTATGGATTTGTTTGATTGGGTGGTGGGGCGGGGGCCGTTACCTGATCGCTTAACTCTTTAGTTTCCTCAAGTATAAACAGAAACAAAAACATAAAGCTCAGAAGAGTTTTTTAAGGGCTGAATTTTTGTAGAACCCGTAAAGCATCTAGCAGAATTATTCACTTATATTTGCTGTTTGAAAAACATTAAAGCTAATTTACCAGCCTTCTAAGGCAATGCACCATTTGAATTTAAACCTGAGATTAAAGCCAGTTATGGGATAAGCAAGAGGAGAGGGAGGCTCTAAGTCTGGTATTTTCTACAATTTGACAAGTGAACCATAGAACTTTACAAATACGAGGAGCATGTCAATGTTCTCATTTAATTTGTCCAGGAAACAACATGCCTTTTAATAAGTTAACGAGTCATAAGGCCACTAAGTCCGCATTTCCTAAACATTCAGTCTAACCTTGGCACATCTCAATTGCAGCAGTGACTAGAATGTAATAGGAATGATTAAGGAGGCAACAAAGAAGCCTTCTGAAAGCAGTGCATTGTAACTGACAAAGGTTATCTCATTACATCTTTTTTCCTTTTGTGTTATGGTTGGAAGCAAGATGATTCTCATTTGTTCAGTGATTATATTTTCTGCATATTATTGATCTGAGGCAAACAGCATTCAGACAAGAAAGTGCTTTCCTAAGCTTTTGTCCATCACATACCATTCAGCTCAGTTCAGTTCAGTCGCTCAGTCGTGTCCGACCCTTTGCGACCCCATGAATCGCAGCGCGCCAGGCCTCCTTGTCCATCACCAACTCCCGGAGTTCACTCAAACTCACGTCCATCGAGTTGGTGATGCCATCCAGCCATCTCATCCTCTGTCATCCCCCTCTCCTCCTGCCCCCAATCCCTCCCAGCATCAGAGTCTTTTCCAATGAGTCAACTCTTCGCTTGAGGTGGCCACAGTACTGGAGCTTCAGCTTTAGCATCATTCCTTCCAAAGAACACCCAGGGCTGATCTTCTTTAGAATGGACTGGTTGGATCTCCTTGAAGTCCAAGGGACTCTCCAGAGTCTTCTCCAACACCACAGTTCAAAAGCATCAATTCTTCGGTGCTGAGCTTTCTTCACAGTCCAAATCTCGCATCCATACATGACCACTGGAAAAACCATAGCCTTGACTAGATGGACCTTAGTTGGCAAAGTAATGTCTCTGCTGTTCAACATGCTATCTAGGTTGGTCATAACTTTTCTTCCAAGGAGTAAGCATCTTTTAATTTCATGGCTGCAATCACCATCTGCAGTGATTTTGGAGCCCAAAAAAATAAAGTCTGACACTGTTTCCACTGTTTCCCCATCTATTTCCCATGAAGTGATGGGACCAGATGCCGTGATCTTCGTTTTCTGAATGTTGAACTTTAAGCCAACTTTTTCAGTCTTTCACTTTCATCAAGAGGCTTTTTAGTTCCTCTTCACTTTCTGCCATAAGGGTGGTGTGATCTGCATATCTGAGGTTATTGATATTTCTCCCAGCAATCTTGATTCCAGCTTGTACTTCATCCAGCCCAGTGTTTCTCATGATACATTCTGTTTAGAAGTTAAATAAGCAGGGTGACAATATATAGCCTTGACGTACTCCTTTTCCTATTTGGAACCAGTCTGTTGTTCCATGTCCAGTTCTAACTGGTGCTTCCTGACCTGCATCCAGATTTCTCAAGAGGCAGATCAGGTGGTCTGGTATTCCCATCTCTTTCAGAATTTTCCACAGTTTATTGTGATCCACACAGTCAAAGGGTTTGGCATAGTCAATAAAGTAGAAATGTATCATTAAAATATATCAAATGAGCACTTTTGAGACCTCTCTGACTGGTATTCTTCCCACAGTGTTTTGCCTCGTAGATGGACATCGAGAGAACAAGGAATCTATTGGTCCTAACAGGATGTCTCCTGTATAGCAGGTGGATTCTTTACCCACTCAGCCACTGGGGAATCCCAATAACAATATATTCTCAATTAAATGTAGGCCTTGATGACTTCAGGATTCAGTATTCAGGAGCTTCTTGAGAAATATCAAGAAATATCACTGTATAAGATGTAAGTGTCCTCAGGGAGCTCACAACTTAATGTTTGTTTATTAAGCTGCTACAGCAATTTACAGAATTGATGTTTTAGGTAAGAAAATGAAAGAAAAAGAGAATCGGCAAACTAGTATTTGCAGAGAAGCAAGTTTCCTGTTTTAAAAGAGTAATTAATTCAATATACAAATGCTTGCTACAATGTAACCAGCAGAAACCTATTGGAAGAGAAAGAAGAATTCCTTTTTTTTTCTTTTTTTTGGTGAAAGTTTGCTAATTTAAAATTTTCCATCATAGATCATTCATTTCTACTAAATAAAGTTTGTGTCAACAGACTATTTAGAAGCTTGAATAGAATGATTTTGATGGGGTTCAGGACATACTACTCCAAAGTATGGCACCTAAGAATAGCGAATATTTTAAGCTGGAGGAGTTTGAGAAAGCAAGAGAAGCAGGAAGGTTATGTGACCTCCCCTAACCCATCATATCCCTCTATCGCTGTCTACTCTTCCTCATTCTTGGATATGTGTTAGTTGCTCAGTCGTGTCTGACTCTTTGTGACCCCATGGACTGTAGCCCACCCGGCTCTTCTGTCCATGGGATTCTCCAGGCAAGAATACTGGAGTGGGTTGCCATTCTCTTTCCCAGCGGATCTTCCTAACCCAGGGATTGAACTTGGGTTTTCTGAATTATAGGCAGATTCTCTTCCTAAACCTAGAATGAAATACTTAGGTTTGTTTCTCTGAGTCTTCTTTTTGTTATGAAGGATCTCATGTGATATAAAACTTAGATTAGATTTATATACTTGTGAAGTGAAATATTTTCTACTCTAAATTCTACTAGTAAACAAGCCTTTTCCAAATGTAAATATCTGGGTCCAGGTGAAACAAAGCCAGCTGTTTGGAAGCCATCAGTTACTCCTTCCCAGTTAGCACTGAGGAGCCGGGAGGATGTGAGAGAGGAACATCTGCTTCAGTTGCCATCTCTGACAGTAAGCAAGGAGTTAGTATGTGAACAATAAAGAAAGCGGGATTGGCCCCGGATAGCTAGATGCACAGGAAAGAAAAAATTTCAGCAAGCTGGGAAGCCTGCATCTTCCCATACATAGAAGATCACTAAATCTCTTCATGTGAGAGATGTAGTTTTCTCTTAATTAGCAGTCATCTCTTAATTAGCAGTAATCTCTTCGTATTCAGATTACCTGCCCTTTGCTGCAAGCTTATTCATAGCCTGGTTCCTCCCTCGCCTCCTTGGAGTCAGCTCTCTCGGGGTCACCTGAGATGCTGTCTCCCGGGCTTGAGTTCTAACATTCCCAACGATTAAAAGCTAACTCTCAACTTTTAGGTTTTGTGCACTTTTCTAGTTGACATACTTTTCTCCTGTTTATCTGTCTTTGTCAGTTTAATTTTCAGACCCAGCCAGGGACCCTGGGAGGGTGAAAACTCTTCTTCCCTACTGATTTCTTCATTTTTCTTTCACAGCTGCTTCCTTCCTCCTTCCCTTCCTTCCTTCCTTTCTCCTTTCTTTCTTTGTTGCTGAACCAAACTTGGGTCAGCTCACCCGCACGGAGTAAAGTCAAGCTACAGACTCTGAGTTCTTGCACCTTTAGTTCCCTATAAGGAGTCCAGATAGTGCTCAAAAAATCCCAAACTCCCTAAAGGGTTTTGGGAAAACGTTTTAAAAAATCAGGTGAGGGAGGGGCGACCCAGGCTGTGTGATCAGCTTGTGCACACTTCTCTGATTGCTTGATGGTAAGGTGACAGGGTGGTGTCACAGGGGTTAATGTTACCCGTCTTTAGGTGCTAGTAAGTCTGGGGTCATCAAGCAGTTAATTTCTTCCATTTGGTGGGGGTTTTAGTATCTGCAAAACAACTCAGGAAATATGCATCAGATATTATTACCTGTCAATAGGTACTTGAGAGAGGAGCTAAAGCAGAGGATGTGGGGAGGGGTCTATCCTGGGAAGGCCGGGTCCTGCTCCATTACACTTCTTTCCTTCCTTCACTGTTCAGCAGTCCTTAAGGATTATTATCCAGGGCCTGAAAAGTTACAAATGCATCTTACCTGCTCCTGTGTATGGTGAGAGACAAGGAGTAGGTTAGAATGTTTCAAGGGAGCAGTCATTAAAGGCAGTAGGGAATGCAAAAGAAAGAGCAGATGAAGACATGAGTATTTTAAAAATTGGAAACAAAGGTGGACTATTTAACCTTAAAATTTTTATTTCTAGAGTCTTGCTATATCTTCAGTCTTGAGCCTCTATTAGTGGTAATTATGGACAGATTTCCTGGTGGCTCAGTGGTCAGCACCCCACTCCAGTACTCTTGCCTGGAAAATCCCATGGATGGAGGAGTCTGGAAGGCTGCAGTCTATGAGGTCGCTGAGGGTCGGACACAACTGAGTGACTTCATTTTCACTTTTCACTTTCATGCATTGGAGAAGGAGATGGCAACCCACTCCAGTGTTCTTGCCTGGAGAATCCCAGGGACAGGGGAGCCTGGTGGGCTGCCGTCTATGGGGTCGCACAGAGTCGGACACGACTGAAGTGACTTAGCAGCAGCAGCAGCAGCAGCAGTGGTAAAGAATCAGCCTGCCAGTGCAGGAGATGCAGGTTCGATTCCCGGGTCAGAAAGATCCCCTGGAGAAGAAAATGCAATTAATTCTGGCATTCTTACCTGGAGAATGCCCAAGAGAGGAGCCTGGCCGGCTGCAGTCCATGGGGGTCACAAAATAGTGGGACACGACTTAGCAACTAAGCAATAATGAATAGATTAAGTAAACTCAGCTTCCTACACATATATGAGGTGATGTGCCTGGAACATCCAGAGAAAAGCATTTTGAGGAGGAAGCCATGTTTGGGGCGGGCCTTTACACGGCAGAAAAACCCCTCTTCTTCCATCTTCCTAGGTTCAAGACTGAGGACCAAAAACATTACCTGCTAAACACAGATCAATAAGAAAAAAAAGTTTTAAATACCTATAGGTGTGTGAGAGTTCACAAAAACAAATGTGGCTCTAGGAGGCAGTCACATGGTTGAGCCTTTTATATTGGCCAAACATAAAACACCCATATGATGTTACAGAAAAACCCAAACAAATTTTTGGCCAACCCAATATCATCTTAGGTTAAACGATGGCAAAATAGGGCTTCTGGTGAAAAAGGCAGGTTATGAGGAGGTGAGGGGAGATGTCTAGTATATAAGGGCTCTGTTGTTAGGCAGAGAAAAGTCTCTCAGGTGGTGGGTTGTCTCTTGGGAGCAGATCTCTTTCAGGAATAGAGACTTCTCTACAAATTTCCCTTCTCTACATAAATTTCCCTTTACAAAAGGGAATTTGTAATTTTTTTTTTTTTGGAAGTTAGAGGCAGGCAAAGAGCTTTCTCTGTGTGTGCTTGTTCTGTTACTTTAGTTCAAAATCATCCATATTCCAAAGAGGCATATTTTGAGATGGAGTATTCTAGTATTTGTCACCTTGAATAAACTATAGAATGTATCAATAGTTAGGTGGAGAAGACCATCAAGGAATTTTCAATCAGAGATAACATCATGAGTTAAGAAAAAAGAGAAACGTATGAGAGAATACAGGTCACTTTGAAGAGTAATTCTATTTAACAATCTGGGACTTTTTTTTTTTTTTAATGAAATGAGTGAAACCACATGTTTGTCCTCAAAAACACAAAGATGGGGTGTGGGCAACACAAGTTACAAAGATGATAATTTGTTTGCATAAAGGAAATTTAATATTCCTTGATGTTTAAAAAGAAATTGCAGTTGAAAAATTTGCTATTACTTGTAAAGGTCAGAAATGTGGGCGTGAAAAACAAATGATTGGAAAATGTAGGATCATTGTAAAATTTGCAGTAGTATCAAAACAATGGTTTGCAAATGCTTCTGATGTTTAAGAAGTTTCATCAGAAGCACTTTTTCTAAAGGTCCCATATTTTCTGAGACCGGTGGGGTTTGCAGACTGACAGTAGTAAACTCAAGTGAGGTTGGAAAGTCAGGCTGGAATCATAAACTTTGAAGGCGATTCTCAAGAGTTCTAACTTTTGTCTATAGGCAGATGAATGGGTGATCGATCAGCCTTCTAGAAAGGTCATTCAGGCTGAGGTTTGGGTTGGACTGGGGAGGAGACTTGTACCAAGGACATCCATGGGTAGGTTATATAAGTCCCTGCAAACAGCAATGAAGCACCGAGTAGCCCTCCTAGCAGGATTAGAGAAGAGTGAGCAATGGATCCTGAACACATTGCAGAATTAGGCTGCCAAGTTGGGACATGGGTGTTGAAGCAACAAAGAGAGTCAAAAGAATTTTCTGCCTTTTGGCACCAGTAACAATAAAGATAGAAGTCATATGCTAATAGCTTCATCCATAAGTGCATGCTAAGTTGCTTCAGTCGTGTCTGACTCTGTGCGACACTATGAGTTATAACCTGCCAGTCTCCTTTGTCCATGGAATTCTCCCGGCAGGAATACTGGCGTCTGCTGCCATGCCCTCCTGCAGGGGATTTTCTCAATCCAGGAATCAAACTCCTGATTATTTATCCTGCATTGGCAGGCAGGTTCTTTACCATTAGTGCCACCATAACTTCTTCAGTGCTTTTCAGAACTGTTTCTAATTTAGTGAATGAAAACAGGAAAAAGCAAGAAAGGTTAATTAAAATTTGTTAATAGTCTGCAAGGCTACAAAGCACAAGGGAAGGAAGTGATAGGAAATAAAAACATCAAAATTTGATAGAAATAATAGTTTATGGAAATGTCTTGAGTTTAATTTCATTATATCAGAGGTTTTATAACACAAGGAAATATTAAGAGGAATATAGTAAGATCCTTTACAACAATAATGTGGGACAAAACTTTAGAAGTATTAGGGCCCTAGCTGGTGAGTATAAGCATCCAAATGGTGAAAGATTTGAGGCTTATTTCTGTTTTTACCATAGAATTCCTCTCAAAATTGACACCAGTTCCTATTACTTTCACTTTTAAATTTCTATTCTGAAGCTATTTTTAAAATTAATTTGTTTTTTAATTGAAGGATAATTGCTTTACAGAATTTAGTTGTTTTCTGTTGAGCCTCAAACTGAAGCTAGGTTTAATATTAGTGGTTAGACAAATAAAGTGGTTATTTGTCTTCAGTTACATCCTTTATTAGAAACTGTTGATTGCATATTGTTTGAGAGCTAAATGTTTTCAGATAAATTTATAAAATTATAAATTTTCAAATAAAATAAAATTTTAAATAAAATTATTTAAAATTTATTCTTTTCAAATAAAATTATAAAATTACAAATCTCCAAATGTGAATAAGAATTAATTTAAAAGTGTCAGTATAAAAGTTCACTGTATAGCAGCATTTATGGACCCTATCAGATCCATACATTCTCTTCTTTTTTTTAAAAAAATTATTTTTAAAATTTATTTTTGTTTGGAAGATAATTGCTTCACAATGTTGTGTTGGTTTCTGCTGTACACTAATGTGAATCAGCCATATGTATACATGTATCCCCTCCCTTCGGAGCCTCCCTCCCATCCCATCCCACCCCTCTAAGTCATCACAGGACGTGGAGCTGAGTTCCCTGTGCTATATGACAGCTTCTCACTGGCTACCTGTTTTACACATGGTATATATGTCAATGCTACTCTCTAAATTCTTCCCACCCTCTCCTTTCCCCACTGTGTCCATAAGTCCATTCTCTATGTCTAGACCAATAGTTTTGAACAGTGTATACTCTAATAGTTGGGTATTGATTGTAGTAGTACCAACAGTTGTGCATGCTGGTATCTAGATAGAGAAGGGGTAGGAATAGCAGCTCTGTAGGGACAGTAAGCTGTTACCTCTACACTATCACACTCTGGGGTTTTTTCCTTTTTTTTTGGCTGAGCCTGAGAATTAAACTGAGGTTAAGTGTAGCTCAACCGGTAAAGAATCCACCTGCCATGCAGGAGACCCTGGTTCGATTTCTGGGTTGGGACGTTCTCCTGGAGAAGGGATAGACTACCCATTCCAGTATTCTTGGGTTTCCCTGGTGGCTCAGATGATAAAGAATCCACCTGCAATGCAAGAGACCTGGGTTTGATCCCTGGGCTGGGTTGGGAAAATCCCCTGGAGGAGGGAATGGTTACCCACTCCACTATTCATGCCTAGAGAATCCCATGGACAGACCAAGGAGTCACAAAGAGTTGACTGAGCGACTACCACTTTCACTTCATTCTAACTGCTCACTCCTGGCCCAGTTTGGTTAAGATGCTCTGCTCTCCACCATCAGTCTAGGAGATAAGAGAATTCATGTTGTAATAGAGGATTTTTCATGGATTCGGCAGACTGCAAGGTAGAAGGCAATCAAGTTATTGAATGTATGTGTGTGTGTGAACAACAGTGACTTTCTCCAATCCAAAAGCACAATTTCCAGAAAAACCTGAAGATTCCTGGAATGATACGTGTCTTGAGTATGCCTGTATCCCAGGACTGCTATGAATATATTCGCTGTGAATGGTGCAAGATGTTTGAGCCACTATTAGTAAGTTCTGTTGTTAACATCCTTCTATTCACTGAGAATGTCTAAAAATATTTATTAAATTCCAGTGTAAAAAATACTATGCTAGAAAGACAGTGCATTAAAAAAAAATGGAATCAAGACCTAGTTCCTTCCTGAAGACAGCTATTAAACTAATATGGAAGACAAGGACAGGGATGAGCTTACATATGGCACATCATTGGATAAAGATCAGTTTCCAAATGGGAATCAGGGAAGATGTCAGAACTTTACTGGCCTTTTTCTCTTTACTGTGTCACATTTATTTTTATTGAGGTGTATTGATATTTTGTATTCATGCATGCTAAGTCACTTCAGTCATGCCTGACACTTTGCAACTCTATGGACTGTAGCCAGCCAGGCTCTCGGTCCATAGGACTCTCCAGGAAAGAATACCGGAGTGCGTTGCCATTTCATTCTCCAGGAGATCTTCCTGAACCAGGTCTTCTATGCCTCCTGCACTGGCAGTTGGGTTCTTTACCATAAGTGCCATCTGGGAAGCCCGTTGATATTTTGATGGTGGTTTAGTCACTAAGTCGTGACTGACTCTTACGATCCCAAGGACTGTAGCCCGCCAGGCTTCTCTGTCCATGGGCTTCTCCAGGCAAGAATACTGGAGTGGGTTGCTGTTTCCTTTTCCAGGGGATCTTCCTGACCCAGGAATCAAACCTGGATCTCCTGCATTGCAGGCAGATTCTTCACCTATTTAGCTATGAGGGAAGCTCCAATTAATATTTTACATAAAGGTAAATAAGAAGAGCTTAAGTGTTAGAGTTCAATGTTATTTGACAGATGTATGAATCACATTATGTAAACCCCCACACAGACTATAACATGGGTTATATTCTAGAGAATTTAAAAATACACTTCAGTTTCTTCTTTTAACTCAGGAGTTAATTAGGATGGTGTTTTACAGTTTCTTTTTTTTTAAATTTTATTTTTACTTTACAATACTGTATTGGTTTTGCCATACATTGACATGAATCCACCACGGGTGTATACGAGCTCCCAATCCTGAATCCCCCTCCCACCTCCCACCCCATATCATCTCTCTGGATCATCCCCGTGCACCAGCCCCAAGCATCCTGTATCCTGTATCGAACATAGACTGGCACTTTGTTTCTTACATGATAGTATACATGTTTCAGTGCCATTCTCCCAAATCATCCCACCCTCTCCCTCTCCCTCAGAGTCCAAAAGTCCGTTCTACTGTTTCTTATAGTCTGATTTTTTTTTCTTGTTTACTTTCTACTAGTAAAATTTTGTGCATATCCATGTGTTTCATACAATTTCTACCTTTAATAATTTATTGAGTCTTTTGTGGCATATTTTATTATTTTTCATAAATATCCTCAAGGCATTTGGAAGAAAAATATTTTGTATAGGTAAATGTCAAAATTCTGTATATTGTTTTTATAGCAGTTAATTGGTTGAGTACTTATTGTATACTTATTACATCTTAAGTACTTCATATATATAAATTTATTTAATCATCACACAGTTATAACCTTTACTTTTTAATGAGAAAACTGAGACTGAGAAATGTCAAGTGTATTGCCCAAAATCCAGCTAGGTAAATGAGGGAAACACACTTGGTACTCAGGTTGTAGAACGCTTTAGGTCATATCCTTAACCATTTCCTTTGCACATATTTCTGTATTATTGTATTATTACTTTTATATTTTTGTCTACAAAATAAACATATTAAATATATCAGTTGGTTTATATACTAAACGTGCTTCTTAAATGACCAAAGACTGAGAAAACTTGAAATGTTTCTTACCCTGATTATATATTATCAGTTTTACTTTGTTTCATTAGATTTTGCTGTGTTTTTTTTTTTTTTCTTTCGTAGTGCACATAAAAGTTTGGTATATTGCACATAAAAGTTCACACCTTTCACAAATCCATTATGGATTTTACCTTTAAAGGATTAAGTGGATTGATAAATATAAAATACTTGGCACATAGTAACCACTCTGAAAACTACTTATTATTACATAGTGTCTTCTCCGTTTTTAGGTTTCCAGTCTTGATTTTGTCACCATGAACTATCACTTTCTTTTTATATATTTTTTGGCAGTCTGCGTTGATTTTCCCCAGTGGCTTAGTGCTAAAGGATACGCCTTCAATACACGAGATGCAAGAGACGTGGGTTTGATTCCTGAGTCAGGAAGATAACCCTGGAGAAGGAAAAGGCAACTTGCTCCAGTACTCTTGCCTGGGAAATCCTATGGACAGAGGAGGCTGGTGGCAACAGTCAATGGGATTGCAAAGAATCAGACATGCCTGAGCATGAGCACACATAGGTATCAGGCTTTGTATCTGCTTTTCTCTAGTATGTGTATCAGCTTGACTGGATATGAAATTCTTGGATCATAGAATGATTTTGAACTCTGAGGACATTGCTCCATGAACCTCTGTCATTTAGCATTGCAGAAAACCTTGAGGCCAACTAGTTTACATTTTCCTTTTGTAAATCACTTATATTCATCCTGCCCCTGACACCAAGTTGATGTTTGTAAATTTTTTTCATCTAGTCTTGAAATTTAAATATTTCACCAGAATATATCAGGTTTAAATCTTTTTAAAGTAAATATGTCCTTTACATTTGGAATTACATGGTTTTATTCATCACAGATTAATTTTATTTTCTAATGTCTTTCATCTTGTTTTCTATTTTGACCAATAACATTATATTGGTTTCAGGTGTACAACTTAATGATTTGATATGCACGTATATTGCAAAAT
Organism: Oryx dammah; assembly: GCF_014754425.2. Lineage (NCBI taxonomy): Eukaryota > Metazoa > Chordata > Mammalia > Artiodactyla > Bovidae > Oryx > Oryx dammah. The sequence continues at coordinate 135,123,572 of NW_024070186.1, read as the reverse complement.
GATCATCACAGTAAGTCTAATTAACATCCATCATCACACACACTTTCAATTTTTTTCATGAGAACTTTTAAGATCTCTCTTGGCAACTTTCAAATGTACAATAAAGAATTATTAACTATAGTCACCAAATGGTACATTACATCCCTGGGACTTTTTTTTTTTTTTTTTACTTTCTTTCTTTATTAATGAAGTTAATTTTGTTTGGCTGCACTGGTTCTTTGTTGTTGCACGTGGGCTTTCTCTGGTTGCAGTCTAGTTGTGGTGTGCAGGCTTCTCATTGTGGTAGCTTCTCTTGCTGCAAAACATGAGCTCTAGGATGCTGGCTCAGTAGTTGTGGCTTGTGGGCTCAGTTGTTCTGTGGCATCTGGAATCTTCCTGGACCAGGGACTGAACCTGTGTCCCGCCCCTGCATTGGAAGGAGGATTCTTAACTCCTGGACTACCAGGGAAGTCCCCAGAACTCACTTATTTTATAACTGGAAGTTTGTTCCTTTTGACAACCTTCATTCATTTCTCTCCTTTTTTTTTTATTTTTACTGTTCCATCTGCTGAGTCTTTTCTTCTAGACTTTTTATAAAAATTATTTTAGATTTACTGGAGTTGTCTTAAAATTTTTTAATTTTTCTGACAATATTTTCTATTTTCTCCAGAAGTTCTGGAAGAATTTCTCTAATCCATTGATTCCAATTCTACAGAATCTCATCTTCTGCTTATGAACTCCGTTGCATTAGGAAATTTAATGATCATATTTTTCATCCTAAAGCAACTCTTTCTGTTCTCAGATTATACCTATTTTTATGACTTCATGCTTTTATACTTAATAGACAAAATGTTCTTTTGAGTCTTTTATGAATTACATATTAGAGATTTTCTAGTTTTTCCTGGCTTTTTTAAAGATGATATTTTTTTTCCTGTCTGTTGAGCTTAATTGCCTTTTTTTTAACTACAGAACTTTTTATAATTTTCTCGTTGCTTACCCTAACAAATAAGGATGTATGGGTAGAACGGAAAATGAGAGGGTGATTGGATAAGTAATTGACAATGGAAATTGTAAGTGTGTCCATATTTGGAAACAGAGGATGAGACGGTTGGATGGCATCATTAACTCAATGGACACAAACTTGGGCAAACTCCAGGAGATGGTGAGGAACTGGGAGGCCTGGTATGCTGCAGTCCATAGGGTTGCAAAGAATTGGAATGGCTTGGCGACTGAGCAACAACAACCTTATTTGGAGATTTATGTGATTTCTTGATTGTTTTGATCTAAACCAAGAAGAAAGGGAGGAACAAGGAGGAGAGAAGAGAGGGAAGGGAGAAAGAGAGGGAAAAAAGTAGGAAAGAAGGAGGAAAAAAAGAAGGTAGGATTAGCTCTACTGTAGTTTTATACTGCCAAATTATAGGGCCATTACCACTGAAGAGTAGGTATGAATCACAGCCAAGGGCAACCACATCAGGAATTTTGCCCCTGTGCCAAAGATAGTCTATTCCCTCTTTGTTTGCTGGGATAATGTCCCTATTCTCTAACTGGGAAGGCTTTTTTCTTTAGAGGCCAGCTGTGGCACTGCCCCCATCCAACTTGGCCTGCTCAATAGTTCAACTGTAACTGGGAGCAAAGTATGCAGAGTAATCTCACCCTTGTTAGCTCTAGATTTGCAACCTCCTCCACAAAACTTCTCCCACTGTCATGATGCCCGTTTTTCACTCCAGGCTCTGCTGTTCTGTACTTCGGGTCAACTTACGAACGGTGAGTTGGCCATCAGTTCCTCCACCAGAGTCCCAATACAGCAATAGATTCTGCAGAAATTGCTCAACTTTCCCTCCCAATAGTTTGGTTTCCTTCCCTGATTTTCAGAGCTGATCCTGATTTTCCACCATTTTTGAATTCCTTTGGACTTTCCATTGGGAATCTGGGAGAATGAGAAGCTAAATGCAAAGATTCAGACCGGAAGTCTATCTTTTTAATTTTCTGTTTGAATAGCTTATTTTCAAGCATTGTATCACAATTACCACTCTATCAAATCAATGAAACATGTTGATACATCTCCTAATTTCTGTGATTCTAAACTCTTGTCTACAGACTAGCCGCTATGGACACATCTGTTTTATGTGTGGAGATTCTCAAGTCCCACCTCAAATAATTCTAACAGAGTACATTTTAGTCTTTTTGTTATGAGAACAAATGTAAATTTAATTTTCTTTTAGGATTTCATGACAGTTGTTAAGGTAACTGGAGACCCCCTGAAATGTGGCAACAAGAAATTATTGCTCTAACTGTAGAATGCTTGTAGCTACATCTGAAGAGGGCACTGTGAGAAAAGGAGATAGTAATCTCCTACAGATTCTTTGCCAGAGTTCTTAGATCTGGAGAACTAATTTCATCATGTGTTGGTGATTATTTGGGCAAATCCCATTGTGCCTTTCGAGACGATAGTTAGGGGGGAAATGGAGAGAAACAGCTGGAGGCTTTGCAAGTACTTTCATGAGCAGGATGTTCCAGGCCGGGGGGCGGGTGGCATTTTATAAGAATTTAGAAATTAAAAATGTTCTACTTCATGAATACATTTTTAATAATGTTACTTGGAAATTTCAATACTGGCTTTATTCTCTAGGGTGACAAGCACAGATACACCTATTACTAACAATTTAGTTGACACTCTGGCTTTATTTGGAGAAAGAAAGGTTGGCCATTTAGATTAACTCATAATTCAGATCCATTGATATCGATTGCTTAGAATGATGTATGCAAATATAAGAAAACAGAACTTATTTTAAAACTTTTTTAACTTAGAAATTCAGCCCTCTGGCGTTTAATCATCTGGTTCCCCTTCTCTTGCCAGCCAAAACTAACAGCCAGAGCTCCTTAAGAAGAGGGATTAGATGTGAAATCCTGATACATCTCATTCAGTTTGAGCTCTGTATCAAGAACAGAAGGACATTTGTTGTCCATCTGTCTTTGAAAGAAATGGGAGACTTTGGTGATAGCATGGTAGGCAATGCAATAGAAGGTTCTGAGTCTATTTTGTGGTGTATTTTTATTCAAACTTCAATCTCATGATAGAGATATATACCACTCTGTGCTCTGAAATCACCAAAATAAACTTGCTTAAGGCTTCTTTATAATTCTGGGCTAACTAAACAATAACACCCACATCTCAATGGTCTGTGTGATTATACACACAGACTGCAGGTTTTCTGTTAGGTTTACCACTCCCCTAGGAACTTTAAATCTCTCTGTAGCCAGCCTCTAATTTCTTCTCAGTCTTATTCTGTTTATAAGTGCAACTTGGGATTCAAAGCAGAAAAGCATTTGCAGGGTTAGATTTAGAACTCCACTTATGAGCACAAAAGACATTAAATGCAAATCCTTTGTGTAGATCATTGCATTAAGATGAGAACAAAAACATTTATTAAATTTAATTATAGAAGGTGAGCATATAAAATAGGTGGAAAAAGAGCAATTTAGATGTTAAGCAAAAGTCAAGGATAACTGCACAAAAGGCATATAGAACAACAGCAAGAATATGTATGAGGATCTGCCCAGCGTTTTGAAGCCACTGGGTCATCCTAAGACACGGTGTTCACACACTGTGGCCTTTGGCACTATGTTAGTTCTCTATTTCCACGAAACAAAATCTCTGTAGATTGAACAACTCAGCATGATATTGACTGATTATCTTGTAGTTCCAGTGGATCAGCAATCTGGCATGTTTCAGTTTAGTTTCTGGCATGTTTCAGGTTAGCTTCTGGTTCAATGTCTCCCAGGACTGAAATCAAGGTCTTACCTGGCTGCATCCTCATCTGGGGGCTCAACAGTGGAAATCCACTTCGAAGCTCCCTCAGGTTGTTGGTAGAAGCCATTCCTGCATCTGTATAACTTGAGATCCACATTCTGTTCCAAGCTGTTGGTCAGGGTTACTCTCAGCAGCTGGGAGCTGTCTTCCATACCCAAATGGCTCCTTCCATAGGCTTCTGTAACATGACAGCTTACTTCTTCAAAGCCAGCTTTAAAGTTTCACTTGATTAGGTCCAGTCCATCAATGCTAACTTCCATTTATTTATTTTTTTAATAAAAAAGATGTTATTTGATTATCTTCAGAGAAAATATAAAGCAAGACATAGTAATATCAAAAGAAAAAGAATGATGAAGCCATAATAATTCACATCTGCCTTTTTTTTTTCCAGATTTTATTTTTTTACTTTACAATATTGTATTGGTTTTGCCATACATCAACATGAATCCGCCATGGGTGTACACGTGTTCCCAATCCTGAACCCCCCTCCCTCCTTCCTCCCCATACCATCTCTCTGGGTCATCCCAGTGCACCAGCCCCAAGCATCCTATATCCTGCATCAAACCTAGGCTGGCAAGTCATATTTTATATGATATTATACATGTTTCAATGCCATTCTCCCAAATCATCCCACCCTCTCCCTCTCCCACAGAGTCCAAAAGACTGTTCTATACATCTGTGTCTCTTTTGCTGTCTCACATACAGGGTCATCATTACCATCTTTCTAAATTCCACATCTGCCTTTTGTACAGTGACTTCTTGAATTCTAGTAAGAGGTGAAATGTAGACAGCCCATAGGCCCCTTCCAATGATAATTTCCTTTTGAATTAACTCAAAGCCAATTGATTAGGGACTTTAATTATATCTTCAAAATCCCTTCACCTTTGCCATCCAATGGAAATGAATCAAAGATTGATAATTCATCCTAATCACAGATTCCAATGGCCCTCCAAGAGGAAATTATACAAGGCTTATAAACCAGGGGATAGGATCTGCGGGAATCATCTGAGAATGCTGCTATGCTATAGTATTTATAGCCTTGCATGCTTGCTCAGTCTCTTCAGTTGTGTCTGACTCTTTGTGACCCCGTGGACTGTAGTCTGCCAGGCTAGTCTCTCCATGGGCATTCTCCGGGCAAGAATACTGGAGTGGGTTGCCATGCCCTTCTCCAGGGGGCTTCCTGACTGAGGGACTGAACCCATGCCTCTTATGTCTCCTGCATTGGTAGGTGGGTTCTTTATCACTAGTGCCACCTGGGAAGCCCTTCAGTTCAGTCGCTCCACTGTGTCTGACTCACTGTGACCCCATGGACTGCAGCACCATAGGCCTCCCTGTCCATCACCAACTCCTGGAGCTTACTCAAACTCATGTCCATTGAGTCGGTGATGCCATCCAGCCATCTCATCCTCTGTCGTCCCCTTCTCATCCTGCCTTCAATCTTTCCCACATCACGGTCTTTCCAAATGAGTCAGTTCTTCGTACCAGGTGGCCAAAGCATTGGAGTTTCAGCTTCAGCATCAGTCCTTCCAATGAATATTTGGGGTTGATTTCCTTTAGGATTGACTGGTTTGATCTCCTTACTGTCCAAAGAGTCCCTAATTACATGCTAAAAGTCCTTTGAAGCTGCTGGATGACATAGGGAAGATAAACTATCCTGGTCAGATGGCCCCAGGCACTATGTGAAAACAAGAAAATATGTTTTCCTAGAACACTAATTTTAACTCAGAATGCATTTCTCTGTGGAAACAAGGTTTTAGATAATGTTGTGGCTACTAAGTTATGCTACAGATTCTTTAACAAAAAAATCCCCATAATGTTGAATAAATGCATTTATATTTAAAATGTAAATGCATTTATATTTTTCATAAATGCAGAATAGTTCAAAATGACTGCATGTCTATATTTCCTGTCTACCATCTCTTATTTTTGGAGATCTGACCTAGGTATTTTGGAGATTTGAGTCAGGATATTCTGTTTTGGAGTGTAAATTGTTATCCTACATTCTAAACTTATTTTGGGGTAAGAGTTAACTATTGTGTAAATCAGTTTGGCTGTTTCTTGTATGACTCAGCAATTCCACTCTTAAGTATATACTGAAGACCAAAAAACTTGTACATGAATATTTATAGCAGAATTATACATCAGGGCCAAAAGGTGGAACAAACTCAATGGTGATGCACTAATGAATGGAAAAATAAAACGTGTTATGTTTATACAGTGCAATGCTACTCCAACTTAAAAAAGGATGAATGAAATTCTGACCTTAGCTGCAATATGGATGAATCTTAAAAATACATTTTTCAAAATTTCTTAACTGAAAGCCATATATAAAAGACTACAGACTACATGATTCCAGATATATGGAATATCCAGAAGAGACAAATACATATAGACAGAAATGGATTACTGAAATATAAGATACTTGTTTAGGGTTGAGGAAACTGGGGGTAGGGAGACAGTAGCTAAATGGTATAGGATTTCTCTTTGTGGTGACAAAGATGTTCTAAAATTGCTGGGGTGGTAGTTGCATATATTTGTGAATATACTGAAAATCATTGCATTACATTCTTTAAATGGGTAAATTGTAAGGCATGTGAATTATATCTCAGTAAAGTTATTGATAGATGGAGTTAATAAGCACTAAAAGGAAATCATGTTGCATAAACAGAGGTAAAGTGTGAACTTCAGACCATTTTCTCAAAATGTAAGATATGGAGCCTGATTTATGACAGAGTGACTTGCCCCTGTTGAAATCTTTTTCAGTCACTGAAAATATATATTTAAAAAAATCATTTAGCTATTTGGCTGCTCTGGGTCTTGGTTGTGGCACGTGAGATCTTTGGTCTTCATAGAAGCAGCATGCAGGATTTTTTATGCAGGATTATTTTTTCTTTTTTTCTTTTTTTTTTTTTTTTTTGGTTGCAGCATGCAAGCTATTAATTGCAGCATAAAAAATCTAGTTTCCTGACCCTAGATCACACCCACCGCCCTGCACTGGGAGCGCTGAGTCTTAACCACTCGACCACCAGAGTCCTTTTTCAGTTTTTGATCTAAAGAGCTTTAATGAATCTATACTGTTTCTTAGTCAAATTGAGAGAATTCTCTGAGAGGCAGGTGCAGGCTCTGATCTTAGACTCCAAAGAGAACAATAACTCACCTTTGTAGTTGAGGTTATTTTCTTGTTTCTCTTACTGCAAAGCATTTTCACGTGGAGGGTTGGGGAGAGGATGAAGGTGGATGCTTACAGTAAGTTTCTGAGGCATCCTTGGGCAGCTTCACAGTAGCTATAAAGTCAAACTTCAGGTATCTTGGTCATAGGAGAAAGAGAAGTTGTGTTCTGGAATTTTGTAGAGCTAAACTGGACTAACAACTTTGAGGGAGAAAGGAAAGAAAAGAAAGCCAATAGCAATGGGCAAGTATGAAGGGAGGAGTCTTATATGTGTTCTTGTTATGGAGTGTTCTCCATGTTAAATATTTGCCACGACTACTTAGTGGATTTGATGATGTCATTTCCATTTTATAGATAAGAAGAGGAAAGCCTGCAGAGAGGGTGACATTTAGCAATGGTGGAGATGTAACTTAATCTCAGGTATTTAAATTCCTTAAGGCTTCATCCTTCCTTCTCTTCTCTTTTCACTCTGCATCAGTGATTCTCAATGGGAGGCGATTTGGGGCCATGTCTGGAGACATTTTTGGTGTGGCCACTGGGTGGCAGGAAAATTACTGGCTTCTAGTTAGTTGCACAGAGGGGTTCCCTGGTGGTTCAGTAGCAAAGAATGAATCCTCCTTACAATGGAGAGTTCAATCCCTGGATTGGGAAGATCGCCTGGAGAAGAAAATGGCAACCCACTCTAGAATTCTTGCCTGGGAAATCCCAAGGACAGAGGAGCCTGGCAGGCTATAGTCCTTTTAGCCACATAAGAGTCAGACATGACTTAGTGACTAAACAATAACAGCAGTTGCACAGAGGCCAGCTAAATATCCTGGAACATAGAGCATAGCATTCTACAGCAAAGAATTCTCTGACCTCAAATCTCCACTGTGCTAAAAATGAGAAATTCTACTCTATACATAGCCTAATAGCTTGCTAATGTACATGTGTCCAGCAGAATTCCATAGATGTTTCTAATTTCCACATTTATATTTCCAGGCCAAATGTCTATCAAGAGATTTGGACTTACAGATGAAGCCGTTTTCTAGAAATGTCACCTCATCTATTCTCAAATTCAAAAATATTTAGTCAACACATATTTGTTCAATATTTAGATTTGCAATTGTGGTGTTAATAACACAACTTTGGTTTATAGTGTATTCCTCTGAATAAGGATATAAATAAAGTTTAGACATTGATACCAGTAGGTATGTCCCTGAATATGTTTCCATCTTATTATCTTTTTTTTTTAAATATAGGTGAATTTTGCAGATTGTAACCTGTGTTGTTTTAAACATCTTATATATTAGTAATTTCTGCAGATTTTATTAGAGGTTTGGTTAGATTCAACTTTAACTTTTCAAATTAATTCACGGGGCATGTTATGTTCTTCTACCAAAAGGCACTTACAGGTTTTTTGTTTTTCTCTGTGGTTTTGGCAGCTGTTTCTGATCAATACCTAACTCTGTTAATTCAAGTGGTGAGGTACTAATTAAATAATCCCTTCCTCATTTATTAGTTGGTTTATTTCTTTAAAGAGAAACTTTTTCTCATCTAGTAATGGTTACCTCTTGGTACATTTCATATGGGAAAGGCAAGGAAAATGCTTTATTCTTTCTTTTTATTTAATAATAGTCAAAATAATTTTCTGGTTCTCTAAAGTGACAACCAATTAGCTTTGTTGCACTATCATTGTAGACATATAGACAAACTTATTTGACATGTTTTACTCCATTTAGTTATTATAATTATTGACACTCCAATTGTCTCCTCCTTCGTGAGTGAGAGCCTTTTCAACTTGGCTCCTTAGTCCCTCCAGATGGACTAAATTTCATATACTGAAACTTAGTGGTGTCTTCATCTATACTGTGGTGTCTTCATCTATCTGATTCTGTTTGATTTATGGTTTGCATAAACCTTCCCTATTTATGTTTTGAAGATCAAATTTCTTATCGTTCCTGAAGCTGTTACTGATTTGGTCTTTAAAACAATATATTCTTGTCCCAGAGGGAAAAGGTATCAGAAAAATGCGTCAGAAAATGCAGGAGTCTGTTGTCTTGATCTAATTTCTCTGTCTCTCTCTCTTTTTTATTTCTTATTAAAATTTCAGTTTGATTGAGGTATAGCTGACAGAAAGAGTTCTCAGATATTTAAAGTGTGCCTCGTGGAGATTTCATCAGCACCTAAACATTATGAAAGGATTTTCCTCATCTAGTTAATTAACACATCCATCATCTCACATATTTGTATTTTTGCAGGGTGGAGGTGAGAACATTTGCTTCACTCAGGTCTGACTCTTTGTGACCCTATGGACTGTAGCCTGCCAGGCTCCTCTGTGCAGGAAATTCTCCAGGCAAGAATCCTGGAGTGGGTTGCCATACCCTCCACCAGGGATCTTCCAGACTCAGGGATTGAACCAGCATCTCGCATGTCTCCTGCATTGGCAGGTATGTTCTTTACAGCTAGCACCAGCTGGGAAGCCCCTTCACTCTCTTAGAATAAAGCAAAGAGAGAAGGAGGTGGCATAGAATGAGATGGTTAGATAGCATTACTTGGCTCAGTGGGCCTGAATTCGAACAAACTCCAGGGGATAATGGAGGACAGAGGAGCCTGGCGTCCTGCAGTCCACGGGGTCACAAGGAGTTGGACACGAATGAGCGACTTTTGAACTCTTAGCAGATTTCAATTATATAATACATTGTTATCGACTAGTCACCATGTCTTGGTCTAATTTCTGATAGAGCTTTCTAAAATGTAAATCAAATTATGTCATTTCCATGATGGAAGCTTGTAATGGCCTGTAGCTCCCATCAGAACCAAGTACAAACTCCTTTACTCATATTATTATTTTTGAAATTAATGAATTTTAATTGAAGGATAATTACAATCTTGTGGTGGTTTTTGTCATACATCAACATGAATCAGCTACAGGTGCACATTTGTCCCCCCACGCCGTGAAACCCCCTCCCACCTCCCTCCCCACCCCATCCCTCTGGGTTGTCCCAGAGCTCCGGCTTTGACTGCCCTGCTTCATGCATCAAACTTGCACTGGACATCTATCTTACATGTGGTCATATAGATGTTTCAATGCTATTCTCTCAAATCATCCCACCCTTGCCTTCTCCCACATAGTCCAAAAGTCTGTTCTTTACATCTGTGTCTCTTTTGCCGCCTTGCATATAAGATTATTATTACCATCTTTCTAAATTCCATATATATGCATTAATATACTTTATTGGTGTTTCTGACATTTCACACTGTATAATAAGCTCCAGCGTCATTCACCTCATTAGAACTGACTTGAATATTTTCCTTTTTATAGCTGAGTAATATTCTGTTGTGTATATGTACCACAAATTCCTTATGCATTTGTCTGCTAATGGACATCTAGGTTGCTTCCATGTCCTAGACATTGTAAACAGTGCTTCAGTGAACACTGAGGTACATGTGTCTCTTTCAATTTTAGTTTCCTTGCTGTGTACGCCCAACAGTGGGATTGCTGGGTCATATGGCAGTTTTATTTCCAATTTTTAAAGGAATCTCCACACTGTTCTCCATAGTGGCTATAGCAGTTTGCATTCCCACCAACAGTGTAAGACAGTTCCCTTTTCCCCACACTTTCTCCAGCATTTATTGTTTGCAAGTTTTTTGATGGTGGCCATTCTGATCAATGTGAGATGATACCTCATTGTGGTTTTGACTTGCGTTTCTCTTATAATGAGAGATGTTGTACATCTTTTCGTGTGTTCATTAGTCATCTGTATGTCTTCTTTGAAGAAATGTCTGTTTAGTTCTCTGGCCCACTTTTTGATTGGGTTGTTCATTTTTCTGGTATTGAGCTGCTTATATATTTTAGAGATTAATTCTTTGTTGGTTGCTTCCTTTGCTATTATTTTTTTCCAATTCTGAAGGCTGCCTTTTCACCTTGTTTCTAGTTTCCTTCATTGTGAAAAAGCTTTTAAGTTTAATTAGGTCCTATTTGTTTATTTTTGTTTTTATTTCCATTACTCTGGGAGGTGAGTCATAGAGGATCTTGCTGTGATTTTTGTCAGAGCGTGTTCCACCAATGTTTTCCTCTAAGAGTTTTATCATTTCTGGTCTTACATTTAGATCTTTAATCCATTTTGAGTTTATTTTTGTGTATGGTGCTAGAAAGTGTTCTAGTTTCATTCTTTTACATTTGATTGACCAGTTTTCCCAGCACCACTCGTTAAAGAGATTGTCTTTTCTCCACGGTATATTTTTGCCTCCTTTGTCAGATATAAGGTGCCCATAGGTGTGCGGATTTATCTCTGGGCTTTCTATTTTGTTCCATTTATCTATATTTCTGTCTTTGTGCTGGTACCATACTGTCTTGATGACTGTAGCTTTGTACTATCGTCTGAAGTCAGGAAGGTTGATTCTTCCAGTTCCATTCTTCTTTTTCAAGATTGCTTTGACTATTCAAAGTTTTTTTGTGTTTCCATACAAATTGTGAAACTATTTGTTCTAGTTCTGTGAAAACTAGTTGATTAGTTTGATTAATATATGTCTTGGGGTGTTTGATCTTGGGTTTATCCTGGTTGGGACTCTCTGGTTTTCTTGGACTTGGGTAGCTATTTCCTTCCCCATTTTAGGGAAGTTTTTTATTATTATCTCCTCAAGCATTTTCTCATACCCTTTCTTTTAGTCTTCTTCTTCTGGGACACCTATGATTAGAATGTTGGGGCATTTAACATTGTTCCAGCAGTATCTGATGTTGCCCTCATTTCTTTTTATTCTTTCTCCCTCTCTACTTCTTTTATTTCTACCATTCTATCTTCCACTTCACTCATCTTCTCTTCTGTCGCAGTTATTCTACTGTTGGTTCCCTTCAGAGTGTTTTTAATCTCAGTTATTGCATTGATCATTATTGATTGACTCTTCTTTATTTCTTCAGGTCCTTGTTAAGCATTTCTTGCATTTTCTCAATCCTTGTCTCTAGTTTATTTATCTGTGACTACATTTTGTTTTCAAGATTTTAGATCATCTTTACTATCATTATTCTGATTTTTTTTTCAGGTAGACTTCCTATCTCCTCTTTTGTTTGATTTGCTGGGTGTTTATCATGTTCCTTCACCTGCTAAATATTTCTTTACCTTTTCATTTTGTTTAGATTGCTGTGTTTGGGGTGCCCTTTCTGCAGGCTGGAAGATCATTATTCCTCTTAATGGTGGATTCTGCTCCCTGTGGGTGGAGTTGCACCAGTGACTTGTCAAGGTTTCCAGGTTGGGGGAACCTGTGTCTGTGTTCTGGTGGGTGGAGCTGGATCTCCCCTCTCTGGAGTGCAATGAAGTGTCCAGTAGTGGGTTCTGGGGTGTCTATGGGTTTCATACAGCTTTGGGAAGCCCATCATTTAGTGCTCAGGGTTATGTTCCTGTTTTGCTGGAGAATTAGCATGATGTGTCTTGCACTGGAACTTGTTGGCTCTAGGGTAGAACCTGGTTTCAGTGTAGGTATAGACTTTTGGGTAGGCTCTTGTCTATCAGTGTTTCCTGGAGTCAGGAATTCTCTGATGTTCTAAAGTTCTGGAGTTGAGCCTCCAACTTCTGGGTTTCAGTCCTCCTCTTAAAGTAGCTGCAAGACTTCTCCATTCATACAGCACAGAAGATAAAACTGCTAGGTTAGTAGTGAAACAACTCTCCACAGACAGGAATACCCAGAAAGATTCACAGAGCTATATAGAGAGGAGAAGAGCAAGGAGCAAGATAGAGGTGACCCAGAGGAAGACTCACAAAGGGAGAGAGCAATCAAGCCAGTAATCAAATCCCTAAGTGCTTTCCACAGCCAGGAACACCCAGAGAGATTCACATAGTTATATAGAGAAGAGGAGAGGGAGGAGGGAGATAGAAGTGACCCAGAGGAGAAAAGGGAGAGTCGAAAGGGGCGAGCAATCAAGCCAGTAATCAAAAATCCCTAAGTGAAAATGGATACTAAAGGTTAGATTCTTAAAGGTACAAAATTGATAATAAATATCAAAAAGCAAAGATTAAAAACCTAGAATAGAGGTTAGACTCTAAAAAAATACAATATAAAATTACAAAACAAAATCAATCTCAAAAATTAAAAAAAATATGGAATTTGTTTTTAAAAATAGTTTTGTTTTGTTTTGTTTTTGTTTTTGTTTTTAAGAAAGGTAATAGTAGGCTGGACTTCCCTGGTGGCTCACACGGTAAAGTGTCTGCCTACAATGCAAGAGACCCGGGTTCAATCCTTGGGTTGGGAAGATCGCCCCTCTCCAGTGTTCTTGCCTGGAAAATCCCATGGATGGAGGAGACTGGTAAGCTACAGTCCATGGAGTCACAAAGTCACGACTGAGTGACTTCACTTTCTTTTCTTTCTTTAATAGTAGGCTATAAAAATGAAAGTTAAAGGAATAGTAAAGAAGTAAATTTTTAAAAAAAATTAAAGAGTGATAATAGTAAAAATATATCTAGGAATTTCTCTGGAGTTGTTGTGGGTAGTGTGGGGTCTGTTCAGTGTCAGTGAGCCTGTGAATGTGCCAGGGGTCACTGTTTGGTGTTAGGGCCTTTCTCGGAAAAGGTCCTTTATCTTGTCTCTCTGGTGATCCCATGGTTTGGGTTGTTATGTCACATTAGACCCTTCAGATTTTCCTCAGGGCGTTCAAGCCTGGTCCTTACACTAAGAACCTACAATGCAGCCCGGCCTCCCTGCCCAGCCCCCACTCAGTGGCAGCGCATGCAAGCGTCTGGGCCACTTCTCCTGGTATTTGTGGTTAGGCACGTACTGTGTGTGTGTGTGTGTGTGTGTGTGTGTCCCTTTCGGTTATGGTGCCCTCTGAGATTCCAAAGCTCCCCACCGACACACCTGTGAGAGGGTTTCCTATTATGTGGAAACTTCTTTTTCGCGACTCCCTGTCCAGAACGGGTCTCTGTCAGTAAGACCTTTGTCTGTTTTTGTCTTTTGTATTTTGTCCTATCTCCTTTGGAAGAGATTGGGCTGCATTTCTGGCTGTCTGGTATCCTCTGCCAACATTCAGAAGTTGTTTTGTGGAAGTTGCTCAACATTCCAATGATCTTTTGGTAAATTTATGGGGGAGAAAGTGGTCTTCCTGTCTTATTCCTCCACCATCTTCAGCCCACTCCCAACCAAATACAAGCTCCTTAAAGGGCCCCTCATGCTCTGAATCCTGCTCCGTTTTTTCTTGTCTGGCTACTCGGTCTCGTTAAACTTTAGCCACCTGGAATCTCTAGTAGTTTCTCAAACTTGCCACTGTTCCTCCAGGTGACTTATTATTTTTTTGCTCATTATGCTGTTTCTGCTTGATCACTTGGAGTACTCTCTACCTCTTACCTTTGTCTGCTTGATTTCTATTCCTCCTTGGGTGTTACCTTAGATATTATTTTCTCTACAGAGTCTTCTCCGAAAAACAAGGTGTCTGTGTCCCCTAGTTTCCCTGGGACAGATCTAGATGGCGCCTGATGAAGACCTATCAATGAATGTCTCTTTTTAATGCCCTCTTTCACTCTCACAAGGGTGCCATTTTGGATGATTCGTTATTGTATCATCATATCTCTGAATGCATAATTCCAGAACTGTGTTTTGTACCCCTCTTGTGGCTTCCCATGGCATTCTTATATTGCACCTAGCATTTTTTCACAAGCAATGACAATATCCCATTTATTGTTTATCCTTGTTGTACACTTATTTGTATACCCCCCCACCCCAAATTCATATATTGAAACCTTAAACCCCAGTGTGACTGTATTTGGAGACAGGGCCATTAAAGAGGTAATTAAGGTTAATGAAATCACAGGGGAGCCCTACTCTAATAGGATGGGGTCCTTATAAGAAGAGAAGGATATAACTGAGACACATGCACACAAGGAAAGACCAGATAAGGAGACACCGAGAAGGCAACCAGCCACAAGCCAAGGAGAGAAGACTCGGGAGAAACATGCTGACGTCTTGATTTTGAGTTTCTAGCCTCTAAAACTGTGAGAAAATCGGTTTCTCTTGTTGAAGCTGCTTAGTCTGTGGTATTTTCCTATGCCAGCCCTAACAAACTATCAGTATTCTTCACCACATCGGTTTATTCATTTTTGAAATCCCTACCACTGGCTGTAGTGGTGTGTTCTCCGTGAGCACTATCTCATCGGGATTCAGAGAAAGAAACCCATGAGGAATGATATATCAGTTCAGTCACTCAGTCGTGTCTGACTCTGTGACCCCATGGATTGCAGCACACCAATTCATGATATATATATATATATATACATATATATGTATGTATATATGTATAGCGAGGAATTTATTTGGGGGAGTTGACCTTATGTATCAGTAACTGTAGGAGCCAGTTAGAGTTGACCAAAGTCTGTTGTCTTTACATACGAGTTAGGAAGAGAGGCACTTGGGGAAGACGGTGACGAGCAAGGGGGAACCAGAACCCCTGGGGATGAGACTGGAACTCACAGGAATGGGCTAGAACCCCTGCTGGCCTGTCCATCTCCAGTTGCAAGGTGCAGGTGATCCGTAATGGCAGCTGCATTCCTTTGACACAGATCTAGGCATTCACCCGTCCTGTGGTTGGAGAAGCTGAGATGGAGAACAGGAAGGGTAACGGGCAGTTCTGACTCACCCAACCCCCCACCATGATGAACTGGCAGGTGGTACTATGTGTGAGTTGCAGTTGTTCCTGCTAGAGAAACTGCACAGATCTTCCACATATTAAAGAAAAACAAGAGTGCTGCTTCCACTTCTCAGGTATTATGCAAACATTACTTGTGGTCCATATGTAAGTCGCTCAGTCGTGTCCAACTCTTTGAAACCCCATGGACTCTGGCCCACCTGGCTCCTCTGTCCGTGGGGATTCTCCAGGCAAGAATACTAGAGTGGGTTGCCATGCCCTCTTCCAGGGGGTCTTCCTGATCCAGGGATCGAATCCTCATCTCTTCTGTCTCTTACATTTGCCACTACAGCTACCTGGGAAGCCCACTTGTGGCCCATAGTAACTTGAAATTATACAGTGAAGAGAATTCTTGGAAAGGTGTTTCCATCTTAACTAGAGCTGACACAGTATGAATCCATTACAGGCACTGGTGGTGGTTTAGTTGCTCAGTCATGTCTGACTCTTTAGTGACCCTTTGGACTATGGCTCACCAGGCTCTTCTGTGTAAAATCCTCCTTAGGATTTCTTAGGCAAGAATACTGTAGTGGGTTGCCATTTCCTTCTCCAACACAGGCACTGCTGCTGCTGCTTCTAAGTCGCTTCAGTCGTGTCCGACTCTGTGCGACCCCGTAGACGGCAGCCCACCAGGCTCCGCCATCCCTGGGATTCTCCAGGCAAGAACACTGGAGTGGGTTGCCATTTCCTTCTCCAATGCATGAAAGTGAAAAGTGAAAGTGAAGTTGCTCAGTCAAGTCCGACTCTTAGCAAACCCGTGGACTGCAGCCCAACAGGCTCCTCTGTTCATGAGATTTTCCAGGCAAGAGTACTGGAGTGGGGTGCCATTGCCTTCTCTGAATACAGGCACTAAGCATTGCTAAATAAAAAGTGATACTGAAACTAGTAACATCATCACAGTGTCATGATCTTCCTCCTGGAATGGAGAGGGCCCTGAGAACCCACTTAGCACCTAGTCTAGGAATTTCATGTATCAGTCTTCTGGGAGCAATAAAAAACCTTATTATGAGGTTGGTACTTTATAACTAAAATAATAGGGAAGGATCATGCATATTAAAAATGCTTCAAAAGAAGATTGAGTCATGATAACTAGTTATAGGGTTAATTCATAATGTAGCTAAAATATAGAAGATTGACAGAGAAGAATATCAAGTCATGACTTGATATTCAAAGACCATGGTCTTTGCTACACATTCATCCTGAAATTAATGTGATTTCAGATGACCTGGTTTGTGAAATTAGCCAGATTACTTTTTTTGGTTTTGATTTTGCCTCTTCCATCTGTGATTGTCTTTTCACTCAGTCAACATGAATGAAAGAGGAAATTTTCTGAAGCATGTAATATACTGTGACATTGAAACATTGTGTTCTCTCAGTTTCCCAGGGACCAGTAGTTTGAAGTGGAACAAAACCCACCATTGCTGTTGATTATGTACATTGAAAGACAATGTAGTCTTCAAAACATTAGCTCACCAAAATGATTTATTGCCTTAGCATCTAAAGAATGCTCTGTAACTGGTGACTGTAGGTTCTAGATAAGTGATCATTTGCATGAAAACTGCTCAATTCCTTTATCTCTGAGACACAAAGACCCCATCAACATGGGAGATTTTTCTGTTTGGCTGGCCAGGGTCATTTCAGAAACCACCTCAGGATGGTGGATCTGTCATTCATTCTTACATCCTCCACTTGGTACTGTTGGAGGGGAGGTATAGTTGCTGGAGACAGAAGTGCACATTTGAGGTTTAACCAAGTGATGCTTTAAGGACTGAATAACAAGCACATGAATTATTTTGGCAAAATGTCTGCAGTGGAATAATTCAGTAAAATACTATTGTAATAGGGTAAGATTTTATTTATCCAATTAAATCTTGGGCATTATTTTTCTTTAATGTGCATGATTGGCAGGTTACCAGCATTTCTCTTTTAATTGGTTTTGACTATGAAGAATGATTTTTTTTTTTTTTTAATTCTTTCTAGCTGCTTCACTAGAATTGAAGGGAGAAGAAAATGGCCCATGACCCTCCTCTCTCCTCTTGATGAGGTAAAAGTCACAAAACCAGAGATGCATATGGATACTGTTGACTATTTCTTTTAATACAAACATAAGGATAATAACCAACTCTTTGCCCTCAACTAATTTCATATAGTTATACATGGATGCTGTATGTGGGCTTGGCAATTATATGAGAGTGAGAGGAATTTGCATCCTCTAAAAGTGAAGAGATAGGAGGGAAATGAGCTGAAATAAGAGAAATGAGAAAATGGTAATAAATCACATATCATAATCAGAAAGATAAATCAGTGGCAAGGATCTAACAAGTCTCTAAAGGTCCATAAAACTCCTTGCTCGCTGCCAGCATAGCAAAGTAAGGTATCCCATCAGGTCATGCTTCTCTGGGTCTTGTAAGAAATGTTGCAGCTCACCTCTCTCTCCTCCCAGCTCATCAACTCTCGTCGCCCTTAGAAATTAAATGAGCTCTCTCTCCCAGGTACTCATTTGGTCACTGGAAAGTAGAGACTCACTTGAACCACTAGAGGGCGCTCTCTTCCTTGAAAAGGAAAACAGCCATCTATCTAACTTGCATACTCAAAGTTTAAACTTGGAATGACACAGGAAAAAGCCAAGCGGGACCTCAAATTGCAGTTTTCAAAGATGTTTTAGTGTCTGCAGAGGGGCCCTGCCCCTGGGGAGTCTGACCTTTCCAAGATCCTGAGAGAGATGTGGCAGATATGGGCTCTGTGACATAAATATGCTTTGAACTACCCGAGTGGACTTCAGTGATAGCTTGAAGAAAGAAAGCTACAGGCTGAAGAAAGCACAGTGACAGTTCAGATCCTGAAGGCCAATTGCCACAAGCTCCTGTGGAATTTGTAACTCCTGCTTTATGGTTATTCTGAAGAAATTAACATTTTGACATTTCAATCTTTAGATGTCTAGAAAAGACCCTGATGCTGGGAAAGATCGAAGGCAGGAGGCGAAGGGGAGGACAGAAGAAGAGATGGTTGGATGGCATCACTGACTCAATGGACACGAGTTTGAGCAAGCTCCGGGAGCTGGGGATGGACAGGAAATTCTGCAGTCCATGGCATTCTGCAGTCCATGGGTTCACAAAGAGTCGGACATGACTGAACAACTGAAGCAAGACGTTTGAAAAGAATGAGCGTGAAGCGACTCGGACACATATACAAACGCAAACACATTCATATATGCCCAGACACATCGTTGTTTAATCCTCACGATTTATGAAGGAGATGTTTGTATTCTCACCTTACATACATAGAATCACACTTGGGTAAATTAATTCATTTCTTCAGCTATTAAGTAAAAAAAGCCAAGATTTTTACTCAGTTCAGGTGCTTTTTCTTTTGCTTAAGTATCCTGTGGGAATAGCCAGAATTTTGGAAGAAAGTGACCTATTTTAAATATCTGATAGCTCAGAAATATAATACAGAAGAGAGCCATATCAGACAAAGTTTGTCAAAACAGATGTAAGGAAGTTCAGGGGAAAAAATTAGTAGTTTTATATGGAGAGATTGCAAAGGGAAGGTCTCTGGGAAAGGCTAGAAGATTCACAGAAGTGAAATTTTGCAAAAATACAACATTGCAACGAGGGAAAAAGAGAGACACACCAATGATATAGAAAGTTCTCTAGAAAACTCGGATTTTACAAGATCCCTGAGGAAAGGGGAGTCGTAAATCATCAGGAGTATATAGTGTGAGTCGCTCCATCGTGCCCAGCTCTTTGGTACCCCATGATCTTTGGGATCCCATGGTCTGCAACCTGCCAGGCTCCTCTGTCCCTGGGATTCTCCAGGCAATAGTACTGGAGTGTGTAGCCATTCCCTTCCTCAGGGGATCTTCCTGACTCAGGGATCAAACCCGGGTCTCTTGCCTGGCAGGTAAATTCTTTACGGTTGCGCCAGTAAGGAAGCCCCAAGGGCCATGTAAAAGAGTGAAGCAGATCCGTGGAGAGCCTGTGAGGTAGCCGAATCCCTAATATGAATGCATTCACGTGAAAAGGACTAAGGACACGGCAGTGTCCAGGCTACATGAAGAGGTAACCCAGCTATGTAGAGCAGATTTATATAGCTGATGGATGCGAGGGAGAAAGCAGATCAACACTTACTTTTATAGATATTATCAGCCTTTTAATTAATTTTTATTATTTAAAAAATTTACTTATGTATTAGATTGCGTCAGGTCTTAGTTGCAGAACATGGGTTTAGTTGCCCCTCATCATGTGGAATCTTAGTTCCCTGATCAGGGACTGAACCTGTATCCCAGTATTGGAAGGCAGAATCTTAACCACTGGGCCACCAGAGAAGTCCCTTCAACCTTTTTTAAACATATTGAGTGGTCTATTAGAAAATCAGATCAAATTTGGAAAGTGAAAACACAAAACAAAATTTGAATGGAGTGAAACAACTGTAATTAAGGGGGCATTGGAGCCGAGAGAAGACTGAACAGGCAAGCTTCCAATCCTTGCAGTGTAAGAGACATGGGTTCCATCCCTGGGTCAGGAAGACCCCCTGGCGAAGGAAAAGAATTCTTCCACTCCAGTATTCTTGCCTGGAAAATCCCATGGACAGAGGAGCCTGGGGGCTACAGTCCATGGGGTCACAAAGAGTCAGACACGACTAAGTGATTAAGCAACAACAACACAGTCCAGAGAAGACTGAGCAGGCAGTACTGTTGCCTGGAGCAATCCTACAGCCCTCTGCTACCCCTGTTCTGTACTGACAGAGCCCTGGGATCTTCAAGTCTCGGGTGGTTTTGTTTTCAAAGGAGAGTAGACGTCTTCTGTGCCCTAATAGGCGAATCCGGATTACTCTGAACTCATCCCAATAATACCGTTCATTTTCAAGGGACTGGTTTAAAGATGGATGCATGACATCATTTTAGCCAAAGAGACATGGGGAAAAAGTCTTGTTCAGGGGGTTGCTGGTAATGTTCCTCTTTTTAAAACAAGACATATGGAAAGGAGGTGTCCTCTCCCTCTCTTACGGACTTTAAATACTGTTGCTAAACGTGGGATGCCCAGAGCTCCTACAGTCATTCCAAGTCATTGAAGGAGGGGCACTCTTGATCTTACTGATGTAATTTAGTGCCTGAAATAATCATGGAAATGCCTCCCTGGGTCTTCTTGTCATGCAGTGTTCTTTCCTTATTTGAAGACTCAAAAGATAAGTCTTCTCTTCCTTGCTGACAAAGCATCCTAACGGGTACACAAGTGATCATTTCATTTACAAAAGAAAAATTCTGTTAAATGAGAACGACGTGACTTGAAATCCTTGATGTAGAAATACTTAGTGTGTTTTAAGAAAGAGTAAAGCAAATTAGATTCAGAAGTAAACCAAATTGTTTGGACATTAGAGAGGCTACTGCTCTCAGGTTGCGATCTCAGAGTCAGGGTTAGTGCTCAGAACAATGCAGTTCCCTGGTGGCTCAGCCGGTAAAGAATCCACCTGCAGTGCGGGAGACTGGGTTGATCTCTGGGTTGGGAAGATCGCTTGGAGAAGGGAAAGGCTACCTGCTCCAGTATTATGCCCTGGAGACAGTCCATGGGCTCGCAAAGAGTCAAACATGACTGAGTGACTTTCACTTCAACATGCTGACCACATGACCAGTCTTTAGATGGTACAATTTAAACGTATTGAAAGAGTTGCTACCGCAAAGTATCTTCCTCATTAGTCTTCCAGAGTGCCTGCCTTGTCTGATTTCAATTCCACCTTTGTATATCTGTCTTACTAATCTGGGGTAAGAAATAGCAAACTGTATTTCCCAGACTTGGTTGCCAGCTGGCTTCCTGTTAGGTTCTGCTTAGAAACACTAGAATAATGGGAACACAAAAGAAAGAGAGAAGGACTTCCTTATTCCTACTTGCTATTGCCGCTGCTAGCCTCTTAGCAGTGACAATTCACTGCAGCAGTGACATTTCATCCGAGTAGGAACAGTTTGTCTTAACAATGGCATCTGGTTTCAACCTCCAGTTTCTTTGTATTCTAAAGCTAGTTAATTGCTCCCCTCCATTAAGTACCAAGTGCAACCAGGCATTGCCACCTCCTTAGAGGTCTGAGTCTCAGATCTTCAAGGTCCCTACTCTCAGAGACCTTACATTTCTAGCAATGTAGCCTCTTCCTTTTTATTCCCTAAGCTTCGTGGGCAGTAGCTTACATGTAATCTCCAGGTAGTCTTCGGTGTTTTCTGTTGCTCTGTCAGCCCTCAAATACCTGTATAACCAGCTCCAGTACTAAATCTTTTTGCTGGAATACTTAATATTTTCTGAGGACATCTGACTGACACTGCTAGGAGACTCTCGCAGTTAAAGATTTATGCAAATTCAGCTGGGGTCTTTTATAATTTGTGTGGGAAGATCAAGGAAGGATTTATGTTGAAAGATACCATTTGCAAATGACCTTGAATATGGGTAGGATTTGGGCTTCCCTGGTGGCTCAGGCAGTGGAGAATCTGCCTGCAAAGAGGGTGACCAGGTTTCAGTCCCTGGGTCAGGAAGATTCGCTGGAAAAGGGAATGGCTACCTACTCTAGTATTCTTGGCTGGAGAACTCTATGGACAGAGGAGCCTGGCAGGCTACAGTCCACGGGGTTGTAAAGAGTGGGACGTGACTGAAGCGACTGAGCAAATACACGCACACACACACACACACACACACACACACACAATGATTTGAGGAAGTAGCATTGTAACAGATATTAGTGGAGAGTTCTTTAATGTCAGGATCAGCATTACTGAGCGTTTAAAGGCTGTTAAGCAGCTGGGTGGGAATCTTAGGAGGTCAGATTGAGCATCTCTAATTTGGAAGATAATGCAGTGAGTATAAGGAAGTTTTGTGAGATAATAGAGATAATATGAATGTCATATTCTTCGAGTTTTCTAACCAAATTTAACCTGCTTTGAGTTTCCAACCATCTGACTGGCAGGACATCCAGTATCAATCATTATTAGAACTTACTCTTTACTTTCAAATAAGAAGCTAGGGCTCACATAGTTCTGTGGAAATGGGAGAGATTTTGGTTTTTAATGCCAGATGATCACCATCGTTTTGTTCATTTTAATGCTGGGCAAGTCTATCGGGAGCTGCAGAGATGCTCTGGCTGGTTTCCAGAGATACGTTTTCACACGGTCCTTTTTGCCACAGGGAATTTGTAGTTGCTCTCAGGGGCCAGAGTGTGTGTTTCCAGCCTCTTTGGATCTACATTCATCCCCCATCAGAAGTTCAGCTGCCTCCTGAGCTTTGCTTGGAGTAGAATACAGATTCTGCATATGCCTTGTGATAGACAGAATGATGATCCCCCAAAGATGTTAGCTGTTTCCTAGAACTTATGAATATGTTACATTATATGGTAAAGGAGAATTAAGACGGCAAAAAGTATTGATGCTTGCTAATCAGCTGACTTAAAGATACTACCCTGGACTATCTGAGTGGGCCCAATGTCATCATAAGCATCTTTAAAAGTGGAAAAAGGAGGCAGAAAAGATTAGAATGATGGGTTGTGATAAGGACTCAACCTGAGGCTATTGGCTTTGAAAATGGAGGAAGAGGACCGCAAGCTAAGGAGTGTGAGCAGCCTCTGGAGGCTGGTGAAGGCAAGGAAATGGACTTTTCCTGGAGCCTCCAGAGAGTGTATTCTTGCTGACATCTCAATTTTAATCCAGTGAGACCTCTGTTGGGCTTCTAAATTACAGAACTGTAAGATAGTAACTGTAATTTTAAACAGTAAGTTTAAGTTCATTTCCTACAGCTGCAGTGGGAATCTAATGTACTCCCAGAGCTGCCACACCGCTTTCCCCTAGACATGAGAAGCCTCACTGACACCTTCATTCCTGACTCAGTTGGCCTCCCTCCTATCTCAGTTTCCACATACTCACACTTCTCTCTTTCAGGGCGATTCCAGAAGCAGAGGGACATTTCAGTACAGACCCTGAAATACAGAAATCTTTTCATTCTCCCTACGAAAAGCCTAGATTTTGCAAGAGTTAGGAAACCTTAGTCCACAGGCCAAATCTGGCTGATTGCCTGTTTTTGAAAATAAAGTTTTATTGGAACACATTCATTTACATATTGCTTATAGCTGTTTTCACGCAAAGTTAAGTAGTTGTAACAGAGACCATATGGCTGACAAATCCTTAAATATTTACTATCTGGAACTTTGCAGAAAAAAATATGCTGACCTCTTCCTTAGAAACAAAATAAGGCTAATCTTGAGGTGGAGATGAGGATAAGTATGGGGGGGAGGAGAATTTACTTTTTAGTTGTTATCCTACAGCAGCAATGAGTGAGACAGAAATTAGTATCAGTTGATTAACTCATGCTTAGTGTAATGGACTGAATGGTGGCCCCAAAGACATCAGGTTCTATCTCTTGAACCTCTAAATGTTACCTTGTTTGGAAAAGAGGTCTTTGAAGAGGTAGATAAGCTAAGAATAATTGAGATGAAGAGATAATTCTGGGTTATCCTGATGGGCCCTGAATTTCACTGTAAGTGTCCTTAGAAGAAAGAGGTAGAGGAGGATTTGATACACAGAGGAACAAGAAGGGAACATGGAGACAGAGGCAAGAGTGGAGAGATAGAACCCACAAGTCAAGGCCCCCCAAGGAATGTCAATAGCCACCAGAAGCTGGAAGAGGCAAGGGATGGATTTTCTCCAAGAATTTCAGCAGGAAACATGGCTCTGCTGATACCTTGATTCTGGTCTTTGTCTTCTAGAACTCAGAGAACATAAATTTCAGTTTTTTAAGTCATTGAGATTGTGGTTATCTTGTTACAACAGCAATGAGAAGTTAATACAGATGGGAAGACCATCTTGAGAAGATTGCAAACTTTTAAACAGCTCATATGATTGAAGTCAGTAAAAAATTTATTTGCTTATGAATTCCAGACTCATTACTTCACATAATATCTGGCTTTGGTGGGAGAAATGCAGGGAAATGTAAAGGAACAAGCTTTGGGATTCGCAGACTTCGTGGGTATTCAAATCATTTAACAGTGTATAAATTATTTCACGGTAATACAGTCAAAGTTCTTAGAGTAAATCATTTTGATTCCCACTTCTGTCTGGCATAGAGAAATAATCAGCATTTCAAAATGAGCCCTTGGCTGTTCTATCATTGCCTCAATAATGCTTATGGAGCAGACGGTATGCCAGCTTATGTTCCCTTGCTTTTTACTATCAAATTTTTCAAAATCAATATATGTACACATATCATATTGTATATATTTAGGATGCTTCTCTCACCCCTATTAGCATATTTGATATGCTAAATATGCTAAATATTTAGCCCTGCTTCTCTGAAAACCATTTACAACTGACTTATTCTTATAGATGGGTACATATTTGAACTCTTAACATCTGTAATATACTTTTCCAGATTTATACACGTTATTTCTTCCTGAGATAGTTGCATGCCTTGGTAAAATTGAGAAGAATAAGATGATCTGGTTGGTGTTTTGATGGTTTAATGACAATTTTTTAAAAAGTAATCATAGTATTCATTTCACTCTACCAATTCAAAGTTAAGTTTCAAAACTTATCTACAAGGGGCAATAATCCCCCTTCCTGGTAGCGTGCACCTCTTGCGTGCCATATTGAATTCTCTTTGTCCAGTCACAGATGCATGAACTGTTGTGCACAGGCCAGACTTCTCATAAGGATGCCCTAACAGGGCATGGACTCAGGCAATGCAGGTCTGCTGTGGCTCGCCTTCTGCCCTGGAATCTCCCTGAGGCTGAGAATGTCTGCTTCTGAGGCTCATTCCATCAGGCTTTCTCAGAAAGTCCCTCCACTTGGGCAACCTCTTGCCATGGCCAACTCAACAATGCACCTTTGTCAGGACCCTCCATTCTTTCCTGTTTACCATCCCTCTTCCATCCCATTTCTGAATAGTCCATTCATGCAGCAGCTTTTATTTTAGGCTTTAGTTTGGGGGGAAAACCCCAGCCAAAGCATTAGAATACTGCAGTCAAAAGGAAACACAGCTGGATATAATTTTTAAAAGTACTCACAAAAGTAGAGAGAGGGGAAAAATGGAACTGACGAACCCTTCACCTCATGTGTCCTTTCCCCAGAGTATCCTTGAAGCAGTCGCCTAGACTAGGTTTTTATGGGAGGGTGATCAAAAGGTGATTTTGCTAGTTAGTAATAAATTCTCCTCATCAGGATTATATCCTTTATAGCTCCTTCTTACCAACAAAATATGAGAGATCCCATTTCCCTATCACCACCCCAACAAAGTAAATTGTCAAAGTTGTGGGTTTCTGCCAATCTCATCTGTGTAGTTTGACTGACATTCTCTTATGTGAGCAAGATTAAGCAAATTTTAATGTTTATTTGTGAATTTCTTCTTATCTTTTGCCTATTTTTCTACAGGTTTTTGTCTTCTTGTTTTTCAGAAGGCCTTTCGTATTGGGGAAATTAGCAGTTTATCTGTGATATAATTTGAAAATACATTTTTCAAGTTTTTTTCGTTTTATTTTGTTTTGGTCTTCTCATGCATTTCTTTTGACCATAGCTTATAAAGACCTTGTGTGCATGCTAAGTCGCTTCAGTCATGTCCAACTCTTTGTGACCCCATGGACCTTAGCCTGCCAGGCTCCTTTGTCCATGGAATTCTCCAGGCAAGATTACTGAAGTGGGTCGCCATCTCCTTCTCCATATAAAGACCTTGCAAAGTAATTATTGGAGAGGAGATTTGTATAAGAGATTATATTAAGTAAATAGTGAGAGTGAATGAACCTTTCCTAAATATTTTATGGAAGATTTGCAATAAAATTTTCAAGTTTTCAAATGATTTCATGTCATTTTGTCTAATTGTCTAGGTCCTTGTCTTATTCTTTGTCACCATTTTTTCCCTTCCTCTCTCTCTTTTTCCATTTCTCCTTCCTACTCTCTCTTTCCACTCTCCTTCCTTCCTTTCTCCCACCCTCCAATCCTTCCCTGCCTGCCTTCTTCCCTTCCTTCTTTCACTTGCCAGGTACTACGCCAGGCCCTAGATATATTACGATGAGCAAACAGGAGAGTCCGATAGAAGAACAAACATTAATCACTAAGTGACATCAGTGAAATGATCACTCTGACCTGTGCTAGAAGGAGAGGCACACGATGTAAGGCTGTAACTGTTGGGGGTTCATCTAAGCAAGGGAGATCAGAGAAGAGGTCTTTGAAGAGCTAACAATTAAATGGGACTCTGCAGGATGAGTAAGAATTAACTAGAACAAAAAAAGCAAAGGTGCTGGTCTTTTGGGGTACAGGAAATAGCTTCTGAAAAAAGTCTTGTGGAGAAAGAAAGTATGGAAGTAGAAGAGGCTGAGAGTGAGGCCAGTATGAGTGGAGCAGGGAGTGATGAGAGCCTGGAGTAAGGGTAAGGATGAAGGCGATGTGAGAACAAAGGTGATGTCAGCATAAAGTGATGTTAGGATAAAGGTGATGGGTAAGAGACAGAAGTTGTGGGACCACAATAAGGAGCGATGTCTTTATCCTAGGACCACTTCAAAGCCATGGAAGAATTTAAAGAGAAGAGAGTGGGTGTGATCAGATCTGAATTTTGAAAAGCTCATTGTGCCTCCTGTATGAAGAAGCCCAGATAGGAATCAGTCATTGTGGTTTAGGAGAGGACAGAGGGTGATTAGGGTGGATGTCACCAGGGGTAGACCTAGAGTATTTAACATTGAAATGTCTCATTTTTTAAAATACCTCCCCATGTGACAAAAGTCCTTTCAGAAATAATCATCAAATAAAACAAAAAGCTTATAATGATAATGGCTAGGAAAGAAATATAGGCAAGGAGGACTTTATTTCACTGAACTTTGTATCATGGATAAAAAAAAAAATTGAGAGATAAAATAATCTTGCACCAAAATGAATAAATGCACAAGTACTCATTTAATTGTTTTTATATCTATTTAACAGTTTAAACTTTAATCATTTGGTTATAATTCTATCATAATATTTTATGTAAATAATTTTCTGACAATTAGTAAGGGAGTTTTATTAAAACCAAAATTTAGACTGTGACTCAGTGACAAAACTTTTCTTGATTCATTGCTTAGTTTTAAATCTGCTACTAATTTTAAAAATTTCAATTTATGATACTATTCAATATATTAATTATACAATTTCAATAAATTAAAAATTGTACTTAGCAAATGGAATGTTGTAACTCATGGCTTGCATTCTATTTCACTTTTTAATGTTTTAAGCACAAATATAAACTCCAAGTAGTTATTTGGAATAACAGAACTATATTAACTCAAATTCTGCTTCTTCGTTTTTTTTAGCTATCAATGTGCTTTCATTATATATTTTGAGTCTGCTGTTTAAGTGAAGCAATGAAAGATACCTACAGCACCCAAAGAGAGCTCAACCAATTTTTGAAACATTACAAAGTTGTTTTTAAATGGAAGCATACACTGAGTCCACAAGTGTTCAGAGCTGACTGTACAACTGGGAATTATCCAAATTAACTTCTCTGTAAAAATCGCAACATTTATTAAAGGATAAGTAATAAAACTGTGTGAATTCGAAGCTTATGCATGTTATTATTAAAACTTAATAGTGGCCAGAGAAATTACTTAGAATGTAGATCAGTGAAAGATTTCAGGCAGGAGGCATACTTTTGTCACTGACATTGTTAGAAATGGCAATAATAAAAAGCAGATATTTTAAAATTCTCTGTAGACAACAGAATCTTCTTTGTTACCTCCACCTGAAGAAGACCTCACCCACCACTTGGCCCACCCATGGGTGACAGTGAATGTGGAAAATGGGTAAATTCACAGAAGAAGTAGTTCAAAAGGGAACTATGCCTAGTCTCTGCTCTTGGAGAGCTTGTGCTGTGGGAGGTGGAGGAGGAGGCATATAACAGTGACTGGAATAACCTCTTCCTGACTTTCTGACAAGAGGATGTCTGGGAAGAGTGAATAGTTGAGAACGTATTTTTGTGTAAGACTGACAAAGAGTTTCTCCTTGGCCAAATTCTAGCCAGGCTTCTCTAAGCACGCTTTCAGATTAGGCCCAAACTTGGCCTATATAGATGTGAAGAAAACATTAATAATTTCCAGTGACAATGACCTTGGTCCCCCACCCCCTTAAAGTGGCTGCTCGAGAGAACTCAGGGCCGCCCGAAGAGTCCACTGTTTGTCCCAACCAACACCTGATGGCAGGACCTCTGTCTCCCCCTCCCCCATGGTTATGTAGAAGCCTAAGTAAGTACCAGTTAATAACCCAGATGGGTTTCACATGCACCAATGTCCTTTCCCTACTTTTTAAAATTTTCTCTTCCTGAACTCTGTCTCCCTCGCCCTCATTCTTCCTCTAAAATGTCCAGTCATCACTGTACAAATCAGAATTGAGTTCAGTTGAGTTCAGTTTACTCTGGACTCTTTTCCCACTTGCAGTAGCTTATTACCAATTCAATTTTGGCCTTCACACTTCAAGTAGTGTCCGTGTGTACATGCTAAGTCGCTTCAGTTGCGTCTGACTCTGTGGGATCTTACGGACTGTAGCCCTCCAGGCTTCTCTGTCCGTAGGATTCTCCAGGCACGAATACTGGAGTGAGTTGCCATGTCTGCCTCCAAGGGACCTTCCTAACCCAGGGATCAATCCCACATCTCTCACGTCTCCTGCACTGGCAGGCATGTTCCTTACCTCTATCATCACCTGGGAAGCCCAACTAGTGTTCAGATTTATCTTTTTATTTTTGGCTGCATTGGGTCTTTCTCTAGTTGCAACAAGTGGGAGCTCCTCTCTAGTTGTGGTGCATGGGTTTCTCATTGCAATGGCTTCTCTCATTGTTGAGCACAGGCTGTAGGTGCACAGGCTTCTGTAGTTGCAGCACACAGGCTCAGAAGTCACAGTTTGTGAGCACAGGCTCTGTAGTTGTGGTCCACGGGCTCAAGGGTCCTGCAGCACACGGAATCTTCCTGAACCTGGGATCAAATCCATGTCCTGTGCACTGGTAGGCAGATTCTTAACCACTGGACAACAAGGGAAGCCTTGACTTTTTAATCTTTAACAAGACTTACAAATCATTCTAAATACATATCAGAACAAAAGTAGCCACCTGGAGCAGAGGCACCCCAGGCATAAGATTCACAGGAAAATTCTACTATAAATAGTCCTTCAGATGAAATATATTTGACTCTGTTGAATGTGATTACAAATAGAAGCTGGACCAGGAAGAAGATAGGTGGAAGCTGAAACAGTTTATCCACTGGCAGAAACCAGCTATAGAGATGAAGATTTTAACTACCAGCTTTGGAGTTGACAGAGCTAGATGGAGAGGGGAACTTATAGAATATGCTAGGTTAATGATAATTGCTAAAAAGTAGATTTGTAAATAACTTTGAGATTTTTAATTGACAAGAATCATTAGATCAAACAAAAGCTTACAGTTTTCCAGAAAGTTGTCTGAGATGGGATTGAAGAGCTAAGGCACTAGTGGGGATTTTTTTTAAAGTCAAGCAGTAAAACACCTGTATATGCTACTTTGCCAAGTTAGAGCTCCACTGTATCAATAAATGTGGGAATTTGACAGCAAGTCATATATACACAAGGCTTCCCTGGTGGCTCAGAGGGTAAAGAATCTGCCTGCAATATAGAAGAACTGGGTTGGATCACTGGGTTGGGAAGATCCCCTGGAGGAGGGAATGGCAATCCACTCCAGTATTCTTGCCTGGAGAATTCCATGGACAGAGGAGCGTGGCGGGCTACAGTCTGTGGCGTCACAAAGAGTTGGATACTACTGACCGACCACACTTTGACTTCGCTTTGTATATACACAAAGAGGCCCAGATTTCTGCTTATTGAGTGCTGACATTACATTTGCCGATGAACCATTCATTTATCCTTTAAAATATTTGATGCTTATTGAATGCACACTCTGAACTATGCAGTGGCTCCTGTCCTTGGAAAGTTTATAGGCCAGTATTAATGAAGGTAGATGCACTCCAGGAGTCTTACTCATCTGTTCTTGCCTTTCTCAGCTCTGCTCTGTATCTGAGGCTATCTGAACTTTCAGGCTGCATTTCCCAGGCTGAGCTTGGATATGGCTGGGTCTGGCCAAATAGAGGCACTGAAGTGTGAATGGAAGGTGGCAGACCTGGAGAAGCCACGGTTCTACTTAGTCAGAATTTTAGGAAATAGCTACTTCTCTGCTATAGTTCCAACCTAGCTTCTGGTTTCCAGTATGGCAGCTCATCAGAGCTGAATCTGTGCATCGTTTCCCAACTCTATATTTAGCGATGAGCTGGTAGCTTGAAATCAGCTCTGGTGGGATATTTACACCACATAAATTCACAGACAAGTTCTGTTGTTTTCCAGAGAGCTTGATGGTGAATATTAACCAGTACACCCCTGGTTCTAGTAATGCCATCTCTCTGATTCATTCCTCAGTCTCTAGAGGTGGTAGTTGCCCTTCTGTTGTTATTCTTTTAGTTGCTTCAGCTCCTTCATTCTCTCTTTGTGTGACCGATTTCTTGTGTTAAATCGCCTCTCCTATAATATCTGCTGTAATTCCTGTTTTTTCTCATGGGATCCTGACTGATATCATAGAGCATCCAACCTGGACTTTTCAGGGTAAGATTCTCAGGAGAAATATAATATTCATATTTTTAAAAGATAAGCAGAACTTGGCAATAGATTGAGAGGATAAAGAAAGGGTGTGATTCGGCATCATGTCCAGATTTTTGGTTTGGGAACGTAGGTGGATAATGTTGCCATTTGTTAAGAGAGGAAGAAGCAGCAGAACAAGTTTGGGGATGGGGGATGCAAATGCTGAGTTTGAGGTGCTCGTGGAATGCCTAAGGATAGATGTCCAGTAGGGTTTGACAGAATCTGAACACAGTAGTCATATCTTCCCCAGAAACCCTCCTCTTCTTTCTGACCCTCAGTTGCCTTGCTCAGAGGGTTGTTACATCTCTTTTCTGTACCTTTAAACTGCTGCTCCAGGTTTCATGTACATCAGCTCAGTTTTCCTTTATCTTAAAAAAAAAAAAAGAAAACTAAAAAAAAAAATATCAAAGTCCAGCTTTCTAACCACCTTTTTGGGGCTATATTACTCGTTTTCATTTTATGAGTGATTTTGTTTCCATGGGAGTTGTTTCTACTTCCTTCTTACCCAATCTTCCTTAATATACTGAAACTAGTCTTTCATCTCCACTGGAACTGATTCAGAAAATTAATCTTGGCAAATACAACAGTGACTTGCTTATTGCTAAATCCAATAGGCTCTCAACTGTGAGCTGGCCAGAGGTGCTAAATTCTGGTAAGTGGCCAGTAAACAGCAAATATTCAGTAAATGGGAGTTGTTACTATTATGGTTGGGCTGAATTAATTTTTAAAATTGTTATTGCTAATTTTTTTTACAAGAGGGATTATCGCAACAAATTCTCTGTCTGATTATTTCATTTCTTAGTGGACATATATCTCTAATTACTTACCATCAAAACAATTAGTGAATTCAGCAGAAAAAAATATATATTTCACAAATCATCACTTAGCATCCTATGAAAAGAATAAAAATATAAACCCTACAAAAATTATTTGACTAGAATTTTCACCTTTCAACCAGTTGTTTGTTTCTTTACAAAGAGAGCCTCAAAATAAGCAAGCTGCCTTCGGGGAATGATAGGCAAAAGTATCTTCCTCAAAACTTTCTATGTTTTCTTGCAGTAGCCACAAATAGCTAGTAATCTTTAGTAAGAAACAGAGATGAGGAATAAGGGTCATTTACTAAGTGGCGTGTTTGATTTGCAGTCTAGTAGTTGCAAAGAATTAGTGGTGTATTTATGTTTCAGTAGCTCACACATAAAAGGCAGAGCTAGAGTGATGAGCAGACTTTTAAATCATATCTTTGCCTCAGTGTAAAAGGGAATATGCTTTAATAGAACAGTGTGACCTCATCTTTCACTCTTTTTCAGAGGAAGGAACACAATCTACAAATGAGATATGATACCTTATTTTTTTTTTCCAGCTTGCACTTAAAAGAGCAGTTCTTTATTTGTAGGCACTTTGAATGTGAAAGCTAAGATTTGACATGTATGTGTTTGTAATCATATATGCTCAGATTTAATCCTCATTCACAACTGATAAACCTCATGCTCTGAAGCAGGAAAATCCCAAGGCAATCTTGAAATTGTTAGTAAACTGGTATTCTCTGTAATGTAACACTGGAGGTTGAACTGTGTGAACATATTCAGGGATCATTTCTAGATAAACTTAGCACAATTTTTATAATTGGAAGATTATATTGGCTACAATGATCAGTCTCATTTACATCCCATATGAAACCTTAAAGATAATAAAATCCCATGATAGGAGGACTATAGGTACGATTTCATAAATGCTTAATAAAAACAAATGATGTTTTAATTTAATGAATAAGGAGATAGGAGACCAATATCATGTGGTAGCTCAGATGTTAAGAATCTGCCTGCAGTGTGGAAGACCTGAGTTCTCCCTGGGTTGGGAAGATGCCTTAAAGAAGAGCACACACAGCAACCCACTTCAGTGTTCTTGCCTGGAGAATCCCCATGGACAGAGGAGCCTGGTGGGCCACAGTCCATGGGGTCTTAAAGAGTTGGACATGACTGAGCAACTGAGTACACCAAACAACCTCTCTTTCATCACATGGAGAAGCTCTAAAGAAAATACAATGCAGTGTGTACTGTAATCTGTCTTGATACACTGATGTACTGAGTAGAAAAATTCAGAAGGAGGAAGCATTTTAATTTAACATAAAACATAACTGTTTTTGTATCATTTTCTCTTGTATTGTTCTTTTTCCTTTGTATAATTTGCCTTACATTCACTCAGTTAGGTTACACCTAAAGACAGGACTAAAAATGACAAATAAGCAAACAAAAGAAAGAAAAAGAAAGAAAAGAAATGTTAATTAAATTAAATTAATATGGAAGTATAACGAGTAAAATGGAAAGTTCCTTTTCCTTGCTTCCCATTGACACTCTGCTTGCCAGAGAGAACAATTTGATGTGTGCAATTTCAGTTCTTTATCTAAATCTCTACATGCAATTGTGGATCATACACAAATTCATTCATGTATCAGTTCAGTTCACTTCAGTCGCTCAGTCATGTCCGACTCTTTGCGACTCCATGAATAGCAGCACGCCAGGCCTCCCTGTCCATCACCAACTCCCGGAGTTCACTCAGACTGACGTCCATCGAGTCCGTGATGCCATCCAGCCATCTCATCCTCGGTCGTCCCCTTCTCCTCCTGCCCCCAATCCCTCCCAGCATCAGTCTTTTCCAATGAGCCAACACTTTGCATGAGGTGGCCAAAGTACTGGAGTTTCAGCTTTAGCATCATTCCTTCCAAAGAAATCCCAGGGCTGAACTCCTTCAGAATGGACTGGCTGGATCTCCTTGCAGTCCAAGGGACTCTCAAGAGTCTTCTCCAACACTACAGTTCAAAAGCATCAGTTCTTTGGTGCTCAGCCTTCTTCACAGTCCAACTCTCACATCCATACATGACCACTGGAAAAACCATAGCCTTGACTAGACGGACCTTAGTCGGCAAAGTAATGTCTCTGCTTTTGAATATGCTATCTAGGTTGGTCATAACTTTTCTTCCAAGGAGTAAGTGTCTTTTAATTTCATGGTTGCAATCACCATCTGCAGTGATTTTGGAGCCCCCCAAAAATAAAGTCTGACACTTTTTCCACTGTTTCCCCATCTATTTCCCATGAAGTGATGGGGCCAGATGCCATGATCTTCGTTTTCTGAATGTTGAGCTTTAAGCCAACTTTTTCACTCTCCTCTTTCACTTTCATCAAGAGGCTTTTTAGCTCCTCTTCACTTTCTGCCATAAGGGTGGTGTCATCTGCATATCTGAGGTTATTGATATTTCTCCCGGCAATCTTGATATAAGGTTATATAAATATGTATATTTATATGTATACATATATAGTTGTTGTTCAGTTGTTTAAGTCATGTCCAACTGGTTGTGACCCCATGGAATGTAGCTCCTCTGTCCTTGGGATTTCCTGGGCAAGAATACTGAAAGGGTTTCCATCTCCTTCTCTAGGGGGTCTTCCCAGTCCAGGAACTGAACCTGTATCTCCTGCATTGGCAGGAGACTTTACTGCTGAGCCACCATGGAAACGTATATCTATACATACATACATATATGTAAACATATGAAACACACTTATTCTTTACATAAATGGGACCATATCACTGGTATTTTTTGGCAACATCAATATATCTTACATATCTTTTCATGTTAAAATGTATAATTCAAACACATATCTTTTAATGAATTAATTAATCTAACACACATATTCATTACAAGATGTCTTTCTAGACACTGGTGACTTGATAGTAACCGATAGATAAAATTTCCACAGTTTATTGTAATGCACACAGTCAAAGGCTTTGGCATAGTCAATAAAGCAGAAATAGACATTTTTCTGGAATTCTCTTACTTTTTCCACGATTCAGCGGATGTTGGCAATTTGATCTCTGGTTCCTCTGCTTTTTCTAAAACCAGCTTGAACATCAGGAAGTTCATGGTTCACATACTGCTGAAGCCTGGCTTGGAGAATTTTGAGCATTACTTTACTAGCATGTGAGATGAGTGCAATTGTGCGGTAGTTTGAGCATTCTTTGGCATTGCCTTTCTTTGGGATTGGAATGAAAACTGACCTTTTCCAATCCTGTGGCCACTGCTGAGTTTTCCAAATTTACTGGCATATTGAGTGCAGCACTTTCACAGCATCATCTTTCAGGATTTGAAATAGCTCAACTGGAATTTCATCACCTCCACTAGCTTTGTTCATAGTGATGCTTTCTAAGGCCCACTTAACTTCAAATTCCAGGATGTCTGGCTCTAGGTGAGTAATCACACCATCGTGATTATCTGGGTCGTGAAGATCTTTTTTGTACAGTTCTTCTGTGTGTTCTTGCCACCTCTTCTTAATATCTTCTGCTTCTGTTAGGTCCATACCATTTCTGTCCTTTATCGAGCCCATCTTTGCATGAAATGTTCCCTTGGTGTCTCTAATTTTCTTGAAGAGATCTCTAGTCTTTCCCATTCTGCACTGATCACTGAGGAAGGCTTTCTTATCTCTCCTTGCTATTCTTTGGAACTCTGCATTCAGATGCTTGTATCTTTCCTTTTCTCCTTTG
This sequence comes from Oryx dammah, assembly GCF_014754425.2. Classification (NCBI taxonomy): domain Eukaryota; kingdom Metazoa; phylum Chordata; class Mammalia; order Artiodactyla; family Bovidae; genus Oryx; species Oryx dammah. The sequence continues at coordinate 135,087,802 of NW_024070186.1, read as the reverse complement.
CTTTTCACTGCTCTTCTTTTCACAGTATTTGTAAGGCCTCCCCAGACAGCCATTTTGCTTTTTTGCATTTCTTTTCCATGGGGATGGTCTTCATCCCAGTCTCCTGTACAATGTCACGAACCTTAATCCATAGTTCATCAGGTACTCTATCTATCAGATCTAGTCTCTTAAATCTATTTTCACTTCCACTGTATAATCATAAGGAATTTGATTTAAGTGGTACCTGAATGGTGTAGTGGTTTTCCCTACTTTCTTCAATTTAAGTCTGAATTTAGCAATAAGGAGTTCATGATCTGAGGCACAGTCAGCTCCCTGTCTTGTTTTTGCTGACTTTATAGAGCTTCTCCACCTTTGGCTGCAATGAATATAATCAATCTGATTTTGGTGTTGACCATCTGGTGATGCCCACGTGTAGTCTTCTCTTGTGTTGTTGGAAGACGGTGTTTGCTGTGACCAGTGTGTTCTCTTGGCAAAACTCTATTAGACTTTGCCCTGCTTCATTCCATATTCCAAGGCCAAATTTGCCTGTTACTCCAGGTGTTTCTTGTCTTCCTACTTTTGCATTCCAGTCCCCTATAATGAAAAGGACATCTCTTTTGGGTGTTAGTTCTAAAAGTTCTTGTAGGTCTTCATTTGAGAAACCTATATGAAGGTCAGGAAGCAACAGTTAGAACTGGACATGGAACATCAGACTGGTTCCACATAGGAAAAGGAGTACGTCAAGGCTGTATATTGTCACCCTGCTTATTTAACTTCTATGCAAAGTACATCATGAGAAACGCTGGACTGGAAGAAGCACAAGCTGGAATCAAGATTGCCAGGAGAAATATCAATAACCTCAGATATGCAGATGACACCATCCTTTTGACAGAAAGTGAAGAGGAACTAAAAAGCCTCTTGATGAAAGTGAAAAAGGAGAGTGAAAAAGTTGGCTTAAAGCTCAACATTCAGAAAACGAAGATCATGGCATGTGATCCCATTACTTCACGGGAAATATATGGGGAAATAGTGTCAGGCTTCATTTATTTGGCTCCAAAATCACTGCAGTTGGTGATTGCAGCCATTAAATTAAAAGACGCTTACTCCTTGGAAGGAAAGTTATGACCAACCTAGATAACATGTTGAAAAGCAGAGATATTACTTTGCCAACTAAGGTCTATCTAGTCAAGCCTATGGTTTTTCCAGTGGTCATGTATGGATGTGAGAGTTGGACTATGAAGAAAGCTGAGCACCAAAGAATTGATTTGAACTGTAGTGTTGGAGAAGACTCTTGAGAGTCCCATGGACTGCAAGGAGATCCAACCAGTCCATCCTAAAGGAGATCAGTCCTGGGTGTTCATTGGAAGGACTGATGCTGAAGCTGAAACTTCAATACACTGGCCACTTCATGTGAAGAGTTGACTCACTGGAAAAGTCTCTGATGCTGGGAAGGATTGGGAGCAGGAGGAGAAGAGGATGAGAGAGGATGAGATGCCTGGATGGCATCACTGACTCGATGGACATGAGTTTGAGTGAACTCCAGGAGTTGGTGGTGGACAGGGAGGACTGGCGTGCTGCAATTCATGGGGTCACATAGAGTTGGACACAAATGAGTGAGTGAACTGAACTGAACTGAATAGATAAAATATTTGCCTATAAACATTTGGGTTCTAGTGAAGGAGATTGATCATTAATATGTAGCTCAGAGTTTCATGGGCTTACCTGATAGCTTAGTTGGTAAAGAATCTGCCTGCAATTCAGGAGAGCCCTGTTCGATTCCTGGGTTGGGAGGATTCACTGGAGGATAGTCTGCCCTCTCTAATATTCTTGGTCTTCCTTTCTGGCTCAGCTGGTAAAGAATCCGCCTGCACTGCAGGAGACCTGGATTCGATCCCTGGGTTGGGAAGATGCCCTGGAGAAGGGAACAGCTACCCACTCCAGTATTCTGGCCTGGAGAATTCCATGGACTTTATAGCCCATGGAGTCACAAGGAGTTAGACACTACTGAATGACTTTCATTTGCAGTGTTTAATGTTAGGAGCTGGTACATTTTGTGAAGAAAAATAAAGAGAGTTAAAATATTGAGAAGGTAGAAATCAGGATGCCACATGGTGCCATTCAAGCAGAGCTTTTGAAGAGAATGAAGCAGCTAAGAGAATGTTGGAAAAAGAATAATATAGGTAGAAGAATAAGCAAGCGCAAATGCCCTAGATTTTGAAACAGAGCGAGAGATGAAGGAAGAGGGAGGAAATGAGTTCTCAGAGGCAGAAGCCAGATTACACAGGACTGTGGGTCTTGGTAAGGACACTGCATTTGATTTTAGTAACTTTACTGAATTCCTGATTCTTTTTTTACTTTATGGATGTAAATAGCTTACTTAACCCTTCTTTCCTAATGAAGGGAAAGTTTTAAGTGTTTCGTTTATGATTATAAAGACCATCCTTTGCTCATCCCTATGCACAAGGAAATATCTCTGCAAATTATATTCCTGGTACAGAATAACTACATCAAAAGATGAGCACAATGTAAATGCTGATAGATGCTGTCCAACTGCCTTCCCCAAAGCTAACTGAACTGAACTGAAAGCTAAATTTACATTACCACCCATGCAATGTTAGAAGTGACCATTTCTCTTTATTCTTTTCCACATAAAACATTGTCTTCTTACTTTAAACAATCCAAAGGATGCAGAAATCGTGTCTCTGCTTTGTTTTAGTGTGCATTTTCACTATTATTAATAAAGCTGAGCACCATTTCCTATGTTTATAACCATTTGCTTTTTTTTTTCCTCCAGGGAATAGCTATTAGTCAAACTTTCATCCTGGGTCATGTCTGTGGCCAGCCTTTGGACTGGCTGTCTTTGGGTCAGTTGTCCACCCTTAGAACAGTCAGCTCTGTCTGGAGAGCTTAGGATGTATACTATGAAACATTGCTCACTAAGGCAGCTCTTCAATGGGCTATAAGTAGTGCATGATTACCTATAAACTATATGAGTGAAACAATTACTCTGATTAATGCCCAGTGCAGTTTGATGGCGAGTGAAATTAGGAATGAAACACAATATTTATTGAGCACACACTAAATGCCAAGCTCTATTTTCGATGTTATGAGAGATAGAAAGTTACACATGGTGGTGTCATTGTTCTCAAGATACTTTTTATCTTATATAAGGGGAAAGGACAAGTACATAACTAATTATAATTCAGAATGGAATATAAGGTCCCCAAGAATGACACAGACCAAATGATAAAGTAATTCTGAACAAAGGAGAAATCATATTCAACTGAGAACTCTGCTAAGACTTAGAGCCCTAGATTTTGAATAAGCGTAGGATTTTTTAAAGTAAAAAAAAGGACAAAGACAGAAGTAGAAATCAGCTACAGTCCCACCACTGAGAGAAAAATGTGTTTTTTTCTTTATGCTAATGACTCAATGTTTTTAAGGAGATCTTGCCTGATATTCGTGTATGTGTGTGTGTGTGTGTATATATATATATATATATCAGTTCAGTTGCTCAGTTGTGTCCAACTCTTTGCGACCCCATGGACTGCAGCACACCATGCTTCCCTGTCCATCATCAACACCTGGAGCTTACTCAAACTCATGAGCATCGAGTTGGTGATGCCATCCAACCATCTCATCCTCTGTCATCCCCTTCTCCTCCTGCCTTCAATCTTTCCCAGCATCATGGTGTTTTCCATTGAGTCAGTTCTTTGCATCAGGTGACCAAAGTATTGGAGTTTCAGCTTCAACATCAGTCCTTCCAATGAATATTCAGAACTTAGTTCCTTTATATATATATATATATATATATATATATATATATATATAT